>NC_092036.1:86076106-87276106 GCF_003086295.3 Arachis hypogaea | reverse complement strand
CTCATGGAGCCTCACAGATACTCAGAGCAATGCTGGAACCTCCCAACACCAAACTTAGAGTTTGAATGTGGGGGTTCAACACCAAACTTAGAATTTGGTTGTGGCCTCCCAACACCAAACTTAGAGTTTGACTGTGGGGGCTCTGTTTGGCTCTGTTTTGAGAGAAGCTCTTCATGCTTCCTCTCCATGGTGACAGAGGGATATCCTTGAGCCTCAAACACCAAGGATTCTTCATTCACTTGAATGATCAACTCTCCTCTATCAACATCAATCACAGCCTTTGCTGTGGCTAGGAAGGGTCTGCCAAGGATGATGGATTCATCCATGCACTTCCCAGTCTCTAGGACTATGAAATCAGTAGGGATGTAATGGTCTTCAACTTTTACCAGAACATCCTCTACAAGTCCATAAGCTTGTTTTCTTGAGTTGTCTGCCATCTCTAGTGAGATTTTTGCAGCTTGCACCTCAAAGATCCCTAGCTTCTCCATTACAGAGAGAGGCATGAGGTTTACACTTGAACCTAAGTCACACAAAGCCTTTTTGAAGGTCATGGTGCCTATGGTACAAGGTATTGAAGACTTCCCAGGATCCTGTCTCTTTTGAGGTAGTTTCTGCCTAGACAAGTCATCCAGTTCCTTGGTGAGCAAAGGGGGTTCATCCTCCCAAGTCTCATTTCCAAATAACTTGTCATTTAGCTTCATGATTGCTCCAAGGTATTTAGCAACTTGCTCTTCAGTGACATACTCATCCTCTTCAGAGGAAGAATACTCATCAGAGCTCATGAATGGCAGAAGTAAGTCCAATGGAATCTCTATGGTCTCATTTTGAGCCTCAGATTCCCATGGTTCCTCTTTGGGGAACTCATTGGAGGCCAGTGGACGTCCATTGAGGTCTTCCTCAGTGGCGTTCACTGCCTCTCCCTCCTCTCCAAATTCGGCCATGTTGATGGCCTTGCACTCTCCTTTTGGATTTTCTTCTGTATTGCTTGGGAGAGTACTAGGAGGGAGTTCAGTAATTTTCTTGCTCAGCTGACCCACTTGTCCCTCCAAATTTCTAATGGAGGACCTTGTTTCAGTCATGAAACTTTGAGTGGTTTTGATTAGATCAGAGACCATGATTGCTAAGTCAGAGTGGTTCTGCTTAGAATTCTCTGTCTGTTGCTGAGAAGATGATGGAAAAGGCTTGCTATTGCTAAACCTGTTTCTTCCACCATTATTATTGTTGAAACCTTGTTGAGGTCTCTGTTGATCCTTCCATGAGAGATTTGGATGATTTCTCCATGAAGGATTATAGGTGTTTCCATAGGGTTCTCCCATGTAATTCACCTCTTCTATTGAAGGGTTCTCAGGATCATAAGCTTCTTCCTCAGATGAAGCTTCTTTAGTACTGCTTGGTGCATTTTGCATTCCAGATAGACTTTGAGAAATCATATTGACTTGTTGAGTCAATATTTTGTTCTGAGCCAATATGGCATTCAGAGTGTCAATCTCAAGAACTCCTTTCTTCTGACTAGTCCCATTGTTCACATGATTCCTTTCAGAAGTGTACATGAATTGGTTATTTGCAACCATTTCAATCAGCTCTTGAGCTTCTGTAGGCGTCTTCTTCAGATGAAGAGATCCTCCAGCGGAGCTATCCAAAGACATCTTGGACAGTTCAGAGAGACCATCATAGAAAATACCTATGATGCTCCATTCAGAAAGCATGTCAGAGGGACACTTTCTGATTAATTGTTTGTATCTTTCCCAAGCTTCATAGAGGGATTCTCCTTCCTTCTGTCTGAAGGTTTGGACTTCCACTCTAAGCTTACTCAATTTTTGAGGTGGAAAGAACTTTGCCAAGAAGGCATTGACTAGCTTTTCCCAAGAGTCCAGGCTTTCTTTGGGTTGAGAGTCCAACCATGTCCTAGCTCTGTCTCTTACAGCAAAAGGGAATAGCATAAGTCTGTAGACCTCAGGGTTAACCCCATTAGTCTTGACAGTGTCACAGATTTGCAAGAATTCAGCTAAGAACTGATGAGGATCTTCCAATGGAAGTCCATGGAACTTGCAATTCTGTTGCATTAGAGAAACTAATTGAGGCTTAAGCTCAAAGTTGTTTGCTCCAATGGCAGGGATAGAGATGCTTCTCCCATAGAAGTCGGGAGTAGGTGCAGTAAAGTCACCCAGCACCTTCCTTGCATTGTTGGTATTGTTGTTGTTTTCGGCTGCCATGGGTTCTTCTTCCTTGAAGATTTCTGTTAGGTCCTCTACAGAGAGTTGTGCCTTGGCTTCTCTTAGCTTTCTCTTCAAGGTCCTTTCAGGTTCAGGATCATCCTCAACAAGAATGTTTTTGTCCTTGCTCCTGCTCATAAGAAAGAGAATAGAACAAGAAAATATGGAATCCTCTATGTCACAGTATAGAGATTCCTTGAGGTGTCAGAGGAAAAGAAAAATAGAAGGCAGAAGTAGAAAATTCGAACTTATCAAAGAAGATGGAGTTCGAATTTTGCATTAAGGAATAGTGTTAGTCCATAATTAGAAGGATGTGAGAAGAGGGGAAGTAATTTTCGAAAATCAAGTAAAACATTTTGAAAACATTTTGAAAAACACTAATTGATTTTCGAAAATAAAAGTGGGAAAGAAATCAAGTGATTTTTGAAAAAGAATTTGAAATTAGAAATCAAAAAGATTTGATTGAAAGTTATTTTGAAAAAGATGTGGTTAAGAAGATATGATTGGTTTTAAAAAGATGTGATTGAGAAGATATGATTTGAAAAACATTTTTAAAAAAATTTGATTTTGAAAATTAATGACTTGGCTATCAAGAAAAGATATGATTCAAACATTAAACCTTTCTCAACAGAAAAGGCAACATACTTGAAATGTTGAATCAAATCATTAATTGATAGCAAGTATCTTTGAAAATAGAAAGAAATTGAATTTGAAAAAGATTTGATTGAAAAGATATGATTTGAAAAAGATTTGATTTTGAAAAGATTTTGAAAACTTGAAAAAAATTTGCATTGAAAACAAAATCTTCCCTCTTGTGCCATCCTGGCGTTAAACGCCCAGAATGGTGCACATTCTGGCGTTTAACGCCCAAAACTCTACCCTTTTGGGTGTTAAACGCCCAACCAGGCACCCTGGCTGGCGTTTAAACGCCAGTCTGTCCTTCTTCACTGGGCGTTTTGAACGCCCAGCTTTTTCTGTATAATTCCTCTGCTGTATGTTCTGAATCTTCAATTCTCTGTATTATTTACTTGAAAAGACATAAATTAAAAATATTTTTGGATTTTTAATAGTGAGGAATAATCAAAATGCAACTAAAATCAAATAATAATGCATGCAAGACACCAAACTTAGCAATTTGTATACTACTGACACTAATGAGAATGCATATGAGACACATAAACACCCAAGTCAAGAGGAATTAAAGATCAGAGTAATGAAATCATCAAGAACATCTTGAAGATTACTAAGACACATGCATGAATGCAAGAAGAACAGAAACATGCAATTGACACCAAACTTAATATGAGACACTAGACTCAAACAAGAAATTTTTTTGGATTTTATGATTTTGTAATTTTTTTGTGCTTTTTTCAAAAATTAAGTGGAAAAAGAAAATAAAGGTATCAAAATTCTTAATGAGAATTCCAGGAATCATGCAATGTTTAGTCTAAGACTCCGGTCCAGGAATTAGACATGGCTTCACAGCCAGCCAAGCTTTCAAAGAAAGCTTTGGTCCAAAACACTAGACATGGCCAATGGCCAGCCAAGCCTTAGCAGATCACTGCTCCAACAGCAAGATTGATAGAAATCAACATGCTCTTGTGATGATAAGTCGAAACCTCGGTCCAATGAAAATAGACATGGCTTCACAGCCAGCCAGACTTCAACAAATCATCATGAAACTCTAGAATTCGTCTTTAAGAATTCCGAAAAAAAATACCTAATCTAAGCAACAAGATGAACCGTCAGTTGTCCAAACTCAACAATCCCCGGCAACGGCGCCAAAAACTTGGTGCACGAAATTGTGATCAATACTTTTCACAACTCAAATAATCCCCGGTGATGAAACCAAAAACTTGGTGTTCAATACCATGGCATAAACACAACTTCGCACAACTAACCAGCAAGTGTACTGGGTCGTCCAAGTAATAAACCTTACGCGAGTAAGGGTCGATCCCATAGAGATTGTTGGTATGAAGCAAGCTATGGTCACCTTGTAAATCTTAGTCAGGCAAACGCAAATGGGTATGGTGATATACGAATAAAACATAAAGATAAAGATAGAGATACTTATGTAATTCATTGGTAGGAATTTCAGATAAGAGTATGAAGATGCTGGTCCCTTCCGTCTCTCTGCTTTCCTACTATCTTCATCCAATCCTTCTTACTCCTTTCCATGGCAAGCTTAAGCAAGGGTTTCACCGTTGTCAGTGGCTACCTTCCATCCTCTCAGTGGAAATTTTCAACGCACCCTGTCACGGCACGGCTATCCATATGTCGGTTCTCGATCAGGCCGGAATAGAATCCAGTGATTCTTTTGCGTCTGTCACTAACGCCCCGCCCTCAGGAGTTTGAAGCACGTCACAGTCATTCAGTCATTGAATCCTACTCAGAATACCACAGACAAGGTTAGACCTTCCGGATTCTCTTGAATGCCGCCATCAGTTCTAGCCTATACCACGAAGACTCTGATCTCACGGAATGGCTGGCTCGGTTGTCAGGCGAGCACTCGGTTGTCAGGCGATCAACCATGCATCGTGTATCAGGAATCCAAGAGATATTCACCCAATCGAAGGTAGAACGGAGGTGGTTGTCAGTCACACGTTCATAGGTGAGAATGATGATGAGTGTCACGGATCATCACATTCATCAAATTGAAGAACAAGTGATATCTTAGAACAAGAACAAGCGGAATTGAATAGAAGAACAATAGTAATTGCATTAATACTCGAGGTACAGCAGAGCTCCACACCTTAATCTATGGTGTGTAGAAACTCCACCGTTGAAAATACATAAGAACAAGGTCTAGGCATGGCCGAATGGCCAGCCTCCCAATGATCTAAGATAGCATCAGAACAAAGATAACTACCCAGATATGATCTAAGAACTAAATGTCCAAAGATGAAAATACAATAGTAAAAGGTCCTATATATAGAGAACTAGTAGCCTAAGGTTTACAAAGATGAGTAAATGACATAAAAATCCACTTCCGGGCCCACTTGGTGTGTGCTTGGGCTGAGCAATGAAGCATTTTTCGTGTAGAGACTCCTCTTGGAGTTAAACGCCAGCTTTGGTGCCAGTTTGGGCGTTTAACTCCCATTCTTGTGCCAGTTCCAGCGTTTAACGCTGGGAATTCTGAGGGTGACTTTGAACGCCGGTTTGGGCCATCAAATCTTGGGCAAAGTATGGACTATCATATATTTCTGGAAAGCCCAGGATGTCTACTTTCTAACGCCGTTGAGAGTGCGCCAATTCGGCTTCTGTAGCTCCAGAAAATTCACTTCGAGTGCAGGGAGGTCAGAATCCAACAGCATCTGCAGTCCTTTTTAGTCTCTGAATCAGATTTTTGCTCAGGTCCCTCAATTTCAGCCAGAAAATACCTGAAATCACAGAAAAACACACAAACTCATAGTAAAGTCCATAAAAGTGAATTTTAACTAAAAACTAATAAAAATATACTAAAAACTAACTAGATCATACTAAAAACATACTAAAAACAATGCCAAAAAGCGTACAAATTATCCGCTCATCAGGACCCCACAGGATCACCTCAGGATCTGTGGACCCCACAGGATCCCCACCTACTATATTCCTACCTTACCTCCTAATCCTATTTTTGTGATGACTATTCCCCATGTCATACTTCCCAACACTCTTCACCAATCACCTCAATCCCTCTTCCCAATCACCCCCTTCACCACTCACATCCATCCACTCTTCCCCTTAAACCCCACCTACCTTCAAAAATTCAAAACCATTTTCCCACCCATTCCCACCCTAAATGGCCGAACATACACTCCCCTCTCTCCCTATATATACCCTTCCATTCTACTTCATTTTCACACAACAAAACCCCCTCTTCTTCACCTTGGCCGAACCTACATCTCTCCCTCTCTACCATATTCTCTTCTTCTTCTCTTCCTTCTTCTATTGCTCGAGGACGAGCAATATTTTACGTTTGGTGTGGTCAAAGCACAATCTTTTTTGTTTTCCACTACCATCAATGGCACCTAAGGCCGGAGAATCCTCTAGAAAAGGAAAAGGGAAGACAAAAGCTTCCACCTCCGAGTCATGGGAGATGGAAAGATTCATCTCCAAGAGCCATCAAGACCACTTCTATGATGTTGTGACAAAGAAGAAGGTGATCCCTGAGGTCCCTTTCAAGCTCAAGAAAAATGAGTATCCGGAGATCCGACATGAGATTCGAAGAAGAGGTTGGGAAGTCATAACCAACCCCATGCAACAAGTCGGAATCTTAATGGTTCAAGAGTTCTATGCCAATGCATGGATCACTAGGAACCATGATCAAAGTATGAACCCGAATCCAAAGAATTATCTCACAATGGTTCGGGGGAAATACTTAGATTTTAGTCCGGAAAATGTGAGGTTGGCGTTTCACTTGCCCATGATGTAAGGAGATGAACGCCCCTACACTAGAAGGGTCAACTTTAATCAAAGGTTGGACCAAGTCCTAATGGACATATGTATGGAAGGAGCTCAATGGAAGAGAGACTCCAAAGGCAAGCCAGTTCAACTAAGAAGACTGGACCTCAAGCCTGTAGCTAGAGGATGGTTGGAGTTCATTTAACGCTCCATCATTCCTACTAGCAACCGATCTGAAGTTACTATGGATCGGGCCATCATGATTCATAGCATCATGATTGGAGAGGAAGTAGAAGTTCATGAGGTCATCTCCAATGAAATCTACAAAATAGCCGACAAGCCCTCCACCATGGCAAGGCTAGCTTTTCCTCACCTTATTTGCCATCTATGTTACTCAGCTGGAGTTATCATAGAAGGAGACATCCCCATTGAAGAGGATAAGCCCATCACCAAGAAGAGGATGGAGCAAGCAAGAGAGACTCCTCACGGCTCTCAAGAAATGTTTGAGGAAGCTCATCATCAAGAAATCCCTGAGATGCCTCAAGGGATGCACTTTCCTCCCAACAACTATTGGGAACAACTCAACACTTCCTTAGAAGATTTGAGCCACAATGTTGAACAATTAAGGGTGGAACATCATGAGCACTCCATCATTCTCCATGAAATAAGAGAAGACCAAAGAGCAATGAGGGAGGAGCAACAAAGGCAAGGAAGGGACATAGAAGAGCTTAAGGACATTGTTGGACCTTCAAGAAGAAGACGCCACTAAAGGTGGATTCATTCCTTGTTCTTATTTCTTTCTGCTTTTCGGTTTTTAATGTTGTGTTTATCTATGTTTTGTGTCTCTACTTCATGATCATTAGTATGTAGTAACCATGTCTTAAAGCTATGAATAAAATCCATTAATCCTTCACCTCTCTTAAATGAAAAATGTTTTAATTCAAAAGAACAAGAAGTACATGAATTTCGAATTTATCCTTGAATTTAGTTTAATTATATTGATGTGGTGACAATACTTTTTGTTTTCTGAATGAATGCTTGAACAGTGCATATTTTTTATCTTGTTGTTTATGAATGTTAAAATTATTGGCTCTTGAAAGAATGATGAACAAAGAGAAATGTTATTGATAATCTGAAAAATCAAAAAAATTGATTCTTGAAGCAAGAAAAAGCAGTGGAAAACAAAAGCTTGCGAAAAAAAATGGCGAAAAAAATAGAAAGAAAAAGCAAGCAGAAAAAGCCAATAGCCCTTAAAACTAAAAGGCAAGGGTAAAAGGGATCCAAGGCTTTGAGCATCAATGGATAGGAGGGCCCAAGGAAATCAAATCCAGGTCTAAGCGGCTAAATCAAGCTGTCCCTAACCATGTGCTTGTGTCATGAAGGTCCAAGTGAAAAGCTTGAGACTGAATGGTTAAAGTCGTGATCCAAAGCAAAAAGAGTGTGCTTAAGAGCTCTGGACACCTCTAACTGGGGACTCTAGCAAAGCTGAGTCACAATCTGAAAAGGTTCACCCAGTCATGTGTCTGTGGCATTTATGTATCCGGTGGTAATACTGGAAAACAAAATGCTTAGGGCCACGGCCAAGACTCAAAAATAGCTGTGTTCAAGAATCAACATGCTTAACTAGGAAAGTCAATAACACTATCTGAACTCTGAGTTCCTAGAGACGCCAATCACTCTGAACTTCAAGGGAAAAAGTGAGATGCCAAAACTGTTCAGAAGCAAAAAGCTACAAGTCCCGCTCATCTAATTATAATTAATATTCATTGATATTTTGGAATTTATAGTATATTCTCTTCTTTGTATCCTAATTGATTTTCAGTTGCTTGGGGACAAGCAATAATTTAAGTTTGGTATTGTGATGAGCGGATAATTTATACGCTTTTTGGCATTGTTTTTAAGTAGTTTTTAGTAAGTTCAAGCTACTTTTAGGGATGTTTTCATTAGTTTTTATGTTAAATTCATATTTCTGGACTTTACTATGAGTTTGTGTGTTTTTCTGTGATTTCAGGTAATTTCTGGCTGAAATTTAGGGATTTGAGCAACACTCTGAAAAAGGCTGACAAAAGGACTGCTGATGCTATTGGAATCTGACCTCCCTGCACTCGAAATAGATTTTCTGGAGCTACAGAACTCCAAATGGTGCGCTCTCAACGGCGTTGGAAAGTAGACATCCAGAGCTTTCCAGCAATATATAATAGTTCATACTTTATTCGGAAATTGATGACGTAACTTGGCGTTGAACGCCAAGTACATGCTGCTGTCTGGAGTTAAACGCCAGAAACACGTCATGATCCGGAGTTGAACGCCCAAAACACGTTATAACGTGGAGTTCAACTCCAAGAGAAGCCTCAACTCGTGGATAGATCAAGCTCAGCCCAAGCATACACCATGCCTGAACCTTTCACTTATGTATTTTCAACAGTGGAGTTTCTGCACACCATAGATTAAGGGTGTGGAGCTCTGCTGCACCTCAAGTTTCAATACAATTATTATTACTTTCTATTCAATTCTCTTTTATTCTTATTCCAAGATATACGTTGCACTTAACTTTGATGAATGTGATGATCCATGACACTCATCCTCATTCTCACCTATGAACGCGCGTGACTGACAACCACTTCCGTTCTACTCTAGGCTGGGCGCATATCTCTTAGATTCCCCAACAGAATCTTCGTGGTATAAGCTAGATAGATGGTGGCATTCATGAGGATCCGGAAAGTCTAAACCTTGTCTATGGTATTCCGAGTAGGATTCTGGGATTGAATGACTGTGACGAGCTTCAAACTCCTGAAGGCTGGGCATGATGACAAGCGCAAAAGTATCAAGGATTCTATTCCAACCTGATTGAGAACCGACAGATGATTAGCCGTGCTGTGACAGAGCATAGGAACATTTTCACTGAGAGGATGGGATGTAGCCATTGACAACGGTGATGCCCTACATACAGCTTGCCATGGAAAGGAGTAGGAAGGATTGGATGAATGTAATAAGAAAATAGAGATACGAGAGGAGCACAACATCTTCACACACTTATCTGAAATTCCCACTATTGCTTTACATAAGTATTTCTATCCCTTTTTATTTTCTATTTTTTTATTAATTTTCGAACTCATCATAAACCAATTTAGTTCACCTAACTGAGATTTACAAGGTGACCATAGCTTGCTTCATACCAACAATCTCTGTGGGATCGACCCTTACTCACGTAAGGTATTACTTGGATGACCCAGTACACTTGCTGGTTAAGTTGAACGGAGTTGTGGAAAGAAAAAGCTTCTCTAACAGTGCCTGGAACTCTTGTATCACAATTTCGTCCACCAGTTGCCTCCCAGCAAGCGCTTCTTTACTGTCTTTAGCTGAGCTTTTAATCTAGTCTGCAATGTCTGCAAACCACGGAGCTTCCTGAATAGCAAACAATTGCTCATCCGAAAAGGTTTCAAAGATCTCAGTAGGAGGGAGGGACGCTCCTGCTACTGGTTCTATTCGGGACAGGTGATCAGCTAGTTGATTTTCTGTCCCTTTTCTGTCTCTTATTTCTATATCAAACTCTTGCAGAAGCAACACCCATCTTATGAGCCTGGGTTTTGAATCCTGCTTTGTGAGTAGATATTTAAAAGC
This sequence comes from Arachis hypogaea, assembly GCF_003086295.3. Lineage (NCBI taxonomy): Eukaryota > Viridiplantae > Streptophyta > Magnoliopsida > Fabales > Fabaceae > Arachis > Arachis hypogaea. The sequence goes on along the minus strand of NC_092036.1, from coordinate 87,265,889 downwards.
AGCATGGTCAGTGTACACAATCACTTTTGATCCTACTAAATAAGATCTAAATTTGTCAATGACATAAACCACTGCAAGCAATTCTTTTTCTGTGGTTGTGTAGTTCTTCTGCGTATCATTTAAAATACAGCTGCCATAATAAATGACGTGCAGTAGCTTATCATGCCTTTGTCCCAATACTACACCAATGGCATGGTCACTGGCATCACACATTAGTTCGAATGGTAATGCCCAGTTTGGTGCAGAAATGATTGGTGATGTGACCAACTTAGCTTTCAGAGTCTCAAAGGTCTGCAAACATTCTTTGTCAAAGACAAATGGTGTATCAGCACCCAGCAGATTGCTCAGAGGTTTTGCAATTTTTGAAAAATCTTTTATAAACCTCCTATAGAATCCTGCATGCCCCAGAAAGCTTCTGATTGTCTTAACATTGGCAGGTGGTGGTAATTTTTCAATTACCTCTACCTTTAGCTTGATCCACCTCTATTTCCTTGTTCGAAATTTTGTGCCCAAGGACAATTCCTTTAGTCACCATAAAGTGACATTTCTCCCAGTTTAAAACCAGGTTAGTCTCTTAGCACCTCTTTAATACAAGTTCTAGATGGTCAAGACAGGAGCTGAATGAGTCTCCAAATACTGGAAAGTCATCCATGAAAACTTCCAGAAATTTTTCTACCATATCAGAGAAAATAGACAGCATGCACCTTTGAAAGGTTGAAGGTGCATTGCACAGACCAAATGGCATCCTTCTGTATGCAAATACTCCAGATGGACATGTGAATGCTGTTTTCTCTTGATCCTGGGGATCTACTGCAATTTAATTATAACTTGAATATCCATCCAAAAAGCAGTAATAATCATGACCTGCTAGTCTTTCTAGCATCTGGTCTATGAATGGTAAAGGAAAATGATCCTTTCTGGTAGCTGTATTGAGCCTTCTGTAATCAATACACATACGCCACCCTGTAACTGTTCTTGTGGGAACCAGTTCATTTTTTTCATTATGAACCACTGTCATGCCACCCTTCTTAGGGACGACTTGGACAGGGCTCACCCAGGGGCTATCAGAAATAGGATAAATAATCCCAGCCTCTAGTAATTTAGTGACCTCCTTCTACACCACCTCCTTCATGGCTGGATTCAGCAGCCTCTATGGTTGAACCACTGGCTTAGCGTCATCCTCCAATAAGATCTTATACATGCATTTGGCTGGGCTAATGCCCTTAAGATCACTGATGGACCACCCAAGAGCTGTCTTGTGTGTCCTCAGCACTTGAATTAGCGCTTCCTCTTCCTGTGGCTCTAAGGTAGAGCTTATGATTACAGGAAAAGTGTCACCTTCTCCCAGAAATACATATTTTAGGGATGGTGGTAATGGTTTGAGCTCGGGTTTAGGAGGTTTCTCCTCTTCCTGAGGGATTTTCAGAGGTTCTATTATTCTCTCTGGTTCTTCCAGATCAGGCTAAACATATTTAAAGATATCCTCTAGCTCTGATTCGAGACTCTCAGTCATATTGACCTCTTCCACCAGAGAGTTAATAATATCAATGCTCATGCAGTCGTTTGGGGTGTCTGGATGCTGCATAGCTTTGACAACATTCAACTTAAACTCGTCCTCATTGACTCTCAGGGTTAATTCCCCTTTTTTGACGTCAATGAGGGTTCATCCAGTTGCTAGGAAGGGTCTTCCTAGAACGAGAGTTGCACTCTTGTGCTCCTCCATTTTCAGCACCATAAAGTCAGTGGGAAAGGCAAATGGCCCAACCTTGACAATCATGTCTTCAATCACGCCTGATGGGTATTTAATGGAGCCATCAACAAGTTGGAGACATATCCGGGTTGGTTTGACTTCTTCAGTCAAACCAAGCTTTTTGATAGTGGATGCATGTATTAGGTTGATACTTGCTCCAAGATCACATAGAGCTTTCTTGGTACAAGTACCCTCTAATGTGCATGGTATCATGAAGCTTCCGAGATCTTTAAGCTTCTCAGGTAAGCTTTTTAGAATGACTGTACTACATTCTTCAGTGAGGTAAACTTTTTCAGTTTCTCGCCAATCCTTCTTATGATTTAAGATCTCTTTCATGAACTTAGCATAAGAGGGTATTTGCTCAAGGGCCTCTACAAACGGAATCTTTATTTCAAGAGTCCTGAGATAGTCTGCAAAGCGAGCAAATTGCTTATCCTGTTCTGCTTGGCGGAGCTTCTGAGGATAAGCCATTTTGGCTTTGTATTCCTCAACCTTAGTTGCTGCAGGTTTATTTCCTACAGATGTGGTTGGAGAAGCCTTTTTAGAGGGGTTGCTATCAGCACTTGTATGTGTCTGATCCCTCACTGGCGTTTGAATGCCAGGGTTGGAAGTTGGATTGGCGTTGGATGCCAACTCATTACCTGTTTCTGCCATTTGAATGCCAGAACTGAGCTTCCCTTGGGTGTTTAACGCCAACTCCTTGCCTGTTTGTGGCATTCGAACGCCAGAATTGAGCATAGGTTGGGCGTTTAACGCCAGCTCTCCACCCTTTTATGGCGTTTGAGCGCCAGAATTATTCCTCTCTAGGCTCTTACTGTCCTCAGAGGGATTTTGGGTAGCAGTTTGTTCATTTCTTGGCTTTCTGCTGCCTTGAAGTGAGGTATTTAATGTTTTCCCACTTCTTAATTGAACTGCTTGGCACTCTTCTGTTATTTGTTTTGATAACTGCTGTTCTGTTTGCTTCAATTGTACTTCCATATTCATGTTAGCCATTCTTGTGTCTTGTAGTATCTCCTTGAATTCGGCTAGCTATTTTGTCAGAAAATCTAATTGCTGATTGAATTCAATAACTTGTTCTGCAGGACTGGGTTCAGCAGTTACTGTTTTAGCCTCTTCTTTCATGGAGGGTTCACTACTTAGGTACAGATACTGATTTTTGGCAACTGTATCAATGAGCTCTTGAGCTTCTTCAATTGTCTTTCTCATGTGTATAGATCCACCAGTTGAGTGGTCCAAAGACATCTGAGCTTTCTCTGTAAGCCCATAATAGAAGATGTCTAACTGCACCCACTCTAAAAATATTTCAGAGGGACATTTTCTTAGCATCTCTCTGTATCTCTCCCAGGCGTCATAAAGAGATTCATTATCTCCTTGTTTAAAGCCTTGGAGGTTCAGCCTTAGTTGTGTCATACGTTTTGGAGGGAAATATTGATTCAGAAATTTTTCTGACAGCTTTTTCCATGTCCTTATGCTAGCCTTAGGTTGGTTCTTTAACCACCTCTTAGCTTGGTTTTTTACAGGAAATGGAAATAGTAATAATTTTTAGACATCCTGATCTACTTTCTTATCATGTACTATGTCAGTAATTTGTAAAAACTATGCCAGAAACTCTGTAGGTTCTTCCTGTGGAAGACCGGAATACTGGCAATTTTGTTGCACCATGATAATGAGCTGAGGATTCAACTCAAAACTATTGACTCTGATGGAGTGTATACAGATACTACTCCCATATGAAACAGTAGTGGGGTTAGCATATGACTCCAGAGTCCTTCTGAACTGTTCATTTCCACTTAGGTCCATGATGGAGAAAGGGAGATGACGTGGATTTATTTTATTTATTTTATTATATTAAAAAATTTTGAAATAATAGATTAAAATAAAATAAAATCTAAGATAAAAATAAAAATAAAATAAAAAATAAAAAATAAAAAAAGATTTAAAAATATTTTATGAAGATTTTCGAAAAAGTGAGGAGAGAGAAAGTGGTTAGGATATTTTTGAAAAAGATATGATTTTAAAAATCTTAAAAGGATATAATTTGAAAAATTTTGACCAAGTCAACCCAAGGGATTCAAAAATTATGAGCAATTAAAGGAAAAGATATTTTTTTGATTTTTGAATTTTATTATGAAAGAGAAGAACACACAAAAGACACAAGACTTAAAATTTTTAGATCCAATGCTCCTTGTTTTCGAAAATTTTGGAGAGAAAACACCAAGGAACACCAAACTTAAAAATTTTAAGATCAAAACACAATGAAGACTCAAGAACACTTTGAAGACTCACAAGAACAACAAGAACGTGAAGATAAAACACCAAACTTAAAATTTTTAGAAAACCACAATAAAATTTTCGAAAACTAAAGGAAAATTAACAAGAAAATACCAAACTTAAAATTTGGCACAAGATTTAATCAAAGAAAAATTATTTTTGAAAAAGTTTTAAAAAGAATATGCCCAATTACCAAGAACAAAAGCACAATGCTCTAACCAACTGAGCTAGAAATTTAACGTGTTTTAAAAAGGTATTTTTAATATATATATAAAATTTTTTGAAAACTAAAAATTTGAAAATGCACAAGAAAAACAAGAAAAGACACAAAATAAGAAAAACTAAAGATCAAACAAGAAAAATTGACAAGAATAACTTGAAGATCAAGGAAGAACAAAGAACATGCAATTCGAAAATTGAAAGATAAAGAAAAGCATGCAATTGACACCAAACTTAAAACATGACACTAAACTCACGGAAAAACTAAAAATTAATAAAGAAAAATAATATTTTTGAAAAAAATTTTTGAAAAGAAAATAAAAGACTCTGACCCAAAAGACAAAATTTTCCTAATCGAAGCAACAAGATTCACCGTCAGTTGTTCAAACTCAAACAGTCCCCGGCAACGGCGCCAAAAACTTGGTGCACGAAATTGTAAATCACACTTTTCACAATTCGTACCACTAACCAGCAAGTGCACTGGGTCGTCCAAGTAATACCTTACGTAAGTAAGGGTCGATCCTACGGAGATTGTTGGCTTGAAGCAAGCTATGGTTATCTTGTAACTCTTAGTCAGGATATCAATTATAATTATCAGTTGACTTGCAAATGAACAAGAGAGCATGGATTAAATAATACTTATTATGCAGTAATGGAGAATATGTTGGAGTTTTGGAGATGCTTTGTCTTCTGAATCTCTGCTTTCCCCTGTCTTCTTCTTCACGCACGCAAGGTTCCTCTTATGGCAAGCTGTGTGTTGGTTTATCACCGTTATCAATGGCTACCATCCGTCCTTTCAGTGAAAATGGTCCAGGTGCGCTGTCACCGCACGGCTAATCATCTGTCGGTTTTCACTCATGCTGGAATAGGATCCATTGAACCTTTTGCGTCTGTCACTACGCCCAACCCGTGTGAGTTTGAAGTTCGTCACAATCATTCAATCCCTGAATCCTACTCAGAATACCACAGACAAGGTTTAGACTTTCCGGATTCTCAAGAATGCTTCCAATGGATTCTAGCTTATACCATGAAGATTCTGATTAAGGAATCCAAGAGATACTCATTCAATCGAAGGTAGAACGGAAGTGGTTGTCATGCACGCGTTCATAGGTTGAGAATGGTGATGAGTGTCACGGATCATCACCTTCTTCATATTGAAGTGCGAATGAATATCTTAGATAGAAACAAGCGTGTTTGAATATAAAACAGATATAATTGCATTAATTCATCGAGACACAGCAGAGCTCCTCACCCCTAACAATGGAGTTTAGAGACTCATGCCGTCAAAGAGTATAAAGTTCAGATCTAAAATGCCATGAGATACAAAATAAATCTCTAAAAGTTGTTTAAATACTAAACTAGTAACCTCTACAGAAAATGAGTAAACTAAGATAGATAGTGCAGAAATCTACTTCTGGGCCCACTTGGTGTGTGATGGGGCTGAGACTTGAGCTTTTCATGTGCCTGGGATATTTTTGGAGTTAAACGTCAGGTTGTAACCTGTTTTGGGCGTTTAACTCCAATTTGCAACATGTTTCTGGCGTTTAACGCTAGAATGCAATATGGAACTGGTGTTAAACGCCAATTTATGTCATTTATCTTCAAGAAAAATATGGACTATTATATATTGTTGGAAAGCCCTGGATGTCTACTTTCCAACCCAATTAAAAGTGCGCCAATTGGACTATTGTAGCTCCAAAAAATCCATTCCGAGTGCAGGGAGGTCAGAATCCAACAGCATCAGTAGTCCTTTTTCAGCCTGAATCAGATTTTTGCTCAGCTCCCTCAATTTCAGCCAGAAAATACCTGAAATCACAGAAAAACACACAAAATCATTGTAAAGTCCAGAAATATGAATTTTTCCTAAAAACTAATAAAAACTAACTAAAACATACTAAAAACTACATGAAATTACCCTCAAAAAGCGTATAAAATATCTGCTCATCATTTCCCTGGGTGAAAGCAGTGGCTAGCCACCACGTGCTCCAGGTGGAGACTCGATACTTGGCTGACCCTATGTCGTAAGTGTGGCTGGACACTGTAAAAGTTTTGGATGAGCTCGCCCCTGTAAATATACACCAGTGAAGGTGTGGGATTATATATTATAATTATGTTTGTGGATAACTCGAGTTGGGGATGCTCGACAGAGGGACAGTCCAATGGTTAGCTACCAGGACTTATCGGGTTGGCTTTATAACCGACAGATGAGACTCATCAGCCATTAGGACAAGCATGCATCATATGCATTATATGTGATTTGTTTGGAATGCCTAATTGATTGCATCATTACTTGCTAATTGCCTAATTGCCTTATCTACTTCCTACTTGTGCATTCTTTGCTTGATATACTTGTGTTTGCTTTTCCACTACTGTTGGCGGTTGGGATGTTTGCAGGATTTTGAAAGGGGATAAATAGTTAAACCGAAGATCCTTAAAGGAAAAGATTAATCTTGTCTCCTTGAACCTTGGGTGTGGTAAGATCCTCAAGCCCTAGTGAGAATGTTGAACTTGTGGTTATGGGTATTGAGCTATTGTGTTTTTGGTGTGATATCGTAACTTAGGCATTATATATGTGTTTTTTGGAGCTTGATTTGTGATTTTGGAAAGCTTGGAGAGAGCTTTGTGTTTGCAAAATCTGTTCTTGGAGGTGTTGAAACCTTGATAGCTTGTGGACAAGTAATTTGGGAGTGCTCTGGTTGAGCTTGGGAAATCGACTAAGGTATAGTCTCGGATTCCTATATCTAAAATGTAATGTGGTGTGAAAACTTAGGCTAGAGGCCCTAAGATAGGCATTAAATTGTTGATGTGGTTGAATGGTTGAGATATATGATGTGGTCATATATGTAATTATGAATATTGATACCTTGTTGGTGTCATACATGAGAAAAATGCATGTTGTGATATATGCTTGATGAATGGTTAAGGTTGAATTGTGGGTGAAACCATGTTGATGGTGAGTATGATATGGGTTATGTGTAATGATGATTGATTGGGAATGGTGTTTTGGAAATTGGAATGAGGATTGATGTATGACATGTTAATGAGTTGTGATTTAGCCATTTGATTAAAATGGGCAAAATGGTTGGATGGTAGTTTGAGAATTTTGGTAAAGTGTTAATGTGTGAGTTGAAGAGGCTTGATGTTGATTTTGGTATCTTCTGATTGATTTCAAAAAGGGTTGAAATTGGCATGTTTTGGTTACTTTTGAAAAGGGTGGAAAATGGCTTGTTTTGAAAATGGCACTTTGTAATTTTGTATGAAAATATGGTTTTTGGGCATACTTTGACGAGACATAACTTGGACTCCGGATTCCCATTTGTGCCAAACTTATTTAGAAATGAAATTAGATCCGGGATGTCCATGTCGTTCGAAAAACAGGGGAAAATGATTTAAAATGAAGAAGTTATGTCCGTCGGAAGATTGGGGGTTGAAATTGTGACTTCTGCAGGTTTTAACTTAGAAAAATTTTTAGCAGAATACCACCCACACGTAGGCGTGCCTGACGCGTACGCATCATTTTTCAGAAACGCGCCATCCACGCGTGCGCATGGCCCACGCGTGCGCATCGATGCGCTGCACCCAATGCCCAGCCAAAATTTCTAAGAGTTGTGCCTGATTTGTGCCAATGTTGTGCCTGGGGCACAAACGCACCCACGCGTATGCGTGGCTGACACGTAGGCGTCAGTGAGCATTTAATTCCATCCACGCATGCGTGTGAGTGACGCTTATGCATCGATGAACTTTGCGGCCATCCACGCATGCGCATGGAGGATGCGTACGCGTGGTCCTGTTTTCATGCCAAAGTTGATTTTTGAGTTTTAAAAGCCAAATTTCATACTTCTAAGCATCCGATCTCACCCCTTATGTCTTAAATCATTATCATATGCCTGGCAATGAGAAAGGAACTAGGGGATGTGATAACTTGCGAATGAAGCAAGGGAAAAAGTTATGATCAATGATGATCAAAGATGATTATTTGAGATACGGAGGATGGCGGTGGAAGTGCTGTGTATGCCATAAGCCGAAGGGCTGTATTTATTGATAAATTGGCTGGTTTTGGATTGAACCGTGAGCCAGATGGCTGAGTTATTGCCGAGTTACGGTGAAGCCACTGTTAATTATGGCCGATTATAAATTCATATATGCTATTGAATGAAATGTGAATGTTGCACTTCCACTATTTGAGATACGAGTTTTCTTGGGTGAAAGCAGTGGCTAGCCACCACGTGCTCCAGGTAGAGACTTGAGACTCTACTGACCCTATGTGGTAAGTGTGGCCGTGCACTGTGAAAATCTCGGATGATATTGCCCCCGTGAATATACACCAGTGAGGGTGTTGGATATGGATTATGATTATGATCATGATGATGATCGAGGATAACTCGAGTTGGGGAAGCACGACAGAGGGACAGTCCAATGGTTAGCTACCAGGACATGTCAGGTTGGCTATATAACTGACAGATGATATCATCAGCCATTAGGGACAAGCATTCATCATATGCATACTATGTGAATTGTTTGAGATTGCTTATCTGACTGCATATTACTTGCTAATTGTCTAAATGCCTTATTTGTTCCTACTTGTATATCTCTTGTGTGATATAACTGTGTTTGCCATTTTTATACTCCTGCTGAAGGTTGGGAGGTCTGAAGGATTCAAAAAGGGAAGTATTAGATAGACTGAAGAATTTTTAGTCAGTTGCCATTTATGGTTTAGCTTGTTTATAAGCTTTGAATTTTATCTAGTGGAAGTTCTAGGATTACCTTCGGCTTTTCCAGGACATTACATGTTAGATATGTGGGTACTGTTACCATACTGAGAACCTCCGATTCTCACCCATGCGGATTTTGTGGTTTTCAGATGCAGGACGTGAGGCTTCTCATTGAAGCATGCTGGAGACTTCTAGATTAGCAAAGATCCTTGTTTCTCGGGACTCTATTTTGGTTTATATGTTTGTTTAGATACTTTTATCTCCACTAAATAATACAAACTGTGATGACTCCTCTTAGAGGGGATTTCGGAGAATAGGTTTTCTGTATTTGTGTCCCTTTGGGTTTTCTTGGGGTTCTTATTTTATTTAGTTGTACATATTGCTATGCTCGGACTGGTTATCCTCGCAATCGGATTTTGAGTATTGATAATCCTGTTTTTGATACTCCTTTGTATATATATATAATCTCACGTTATTTTACCCTTTGTTCATTACGTTATCGATCGGAGCGATGCGTTTTCAAGTTACGATTTTAATTTTATCCCATTTTCTTCAAAGGCTCCTAGTTATACTCAATCATTCATACTACTATATGTACCAAATTTTTATTTTAGAGGTCGTAATACCTTGCCATCTATGAATTATGACTTAAGCATAAGACTTTGTATGGTAGGGTGTTACATTATGGTATCAGAGCAATTCGTTCCTATAGAGCTTGAGGGACGGACTGACTATGTTTCTGTGTATTCTCTGTATGTTTGTTATGTGCTATTAGTATATCTGCTTGATATAACTGGCATAAACATTCATGAGCATGCATTTGTGACCTTGAAGCACTAAACTTCCGATATTGAGACTGATCAACTTAATATCGATTGTTTGGTGTGTATAGGAACCAGATGGCACTTCGTGGAGGTGGTAGAGGCCGTGGGAGAGGTCGTACTAACCCTTTGGGACCAAGAGCTAACCCAAATAACCGGTAGACTTTCTCGCGGCGTTGGAGAACATGGATATTGCTATGCAGGCCACTGCAGAGGCTCTTGGGCAACAGATGAACAACCATGGCAATGACGGAAATGGAGCTCAGGGACCAATGGAGATCAAAATTTTCTCCGAGTTGGTGAACAAGTGTAGAGTTGCTGAAGAATGTGTGAAGAAAGCGGTTGCAGAGAGATTAAGTCACAAGGGATCATTCCCACAGAACCGAGGGAAGAACTTTTCACCTAGAGGTCCGCCTTTCAAGCGGGGAGGCTCTTTCAAGGGAGCCAAAAATAATAGCTCCCAAGGGGAGGAATTTGGAAAGCAACCTCAGAGTGAACGAGCTTGTGCTAGGTATGGAAGTCACCATCTGGGAGCCCCGTGTAAGGCCAGATGGGGTTTATGCTATTCCTGTGGTAAAGCAGAACATAAGGCCACAAACTATCTGGAGAAGCATAAACAAGGTGCCGGGAAATCACAGCAAACTGGTTAGGTGTTCACCACCTCAGCTATAGGTAATAAGGGATCTGAGACACTTATCTGAGGTAACTATGAAATGGCTTGTCAAACTTTAAATGCTTTATTTGATTCGGGAGCCATGCATTCATTCATTGCATTCGATAAAGCTAGTGAGCTAGGCTTGAAGATTGTAGTTTTAGGTTATGACCAAAAGGTGTATAATGCTACCCATGAAGCCACGGTAACTAGGCTAGGATGCCCGCAAGTTTTCTTTAGGTTCAAGCAGCGTGATTTTGTCCACAATGTAATCTGCTTGCCGATGATTGGACTTGATCTCATCTTGGGATTGGCCTGGTTATCTGAGAACCATGTCCTGCTTGACTGTTCTACAAAAACAGTGTGCTTCATGCTAAAAGATACAGAAGAACCAGTTGTGGTAAATAGTTATTACTTGAACTTTATGATGGTGAATCGTTCGGGCCGGGAACCGAATGTCAGGTATCTTGTTGTTAACTGCGGGTGTTTCGGGTGATGATCAAAGATTGGAACAAATTCCGGTTGTGTGTGAGTTTCCAAAAGTATTTTCCGATGACATCAATGAATTTTCACCTAACCGAGAGGTTGAGTTTGCTATTGAGGTTGTGTCAGGGGCAGGACCAATCTCGAGTGCTCCTTATAGAATGTCACCACTAGAAATGGCCGAGCTAAAGTCTCAGTTAGATGATCTTTTAGGTAAGAACTTTATCTGACCAAGTGTTTCTCTGTGGGGTACTCCAGTGTTACTGGTAAAGAAGAAAGACGGGAGTATACGGCTCTGTGTGGATTACAGGCAGCTGAACAAGGTCACAATAAAGAACAAGTACCCGTTGCCGATAATTGATGACCTCATGGATCAGTTACAAGGAGCTGGGGTTTTCTCCAAGATCGACTTGCGATCCGGTTATCACCAGATAAGGGTGAGGGTGAGGATATCCCTAAGACCGCTTTCAGGACTCGTTATGATCATTACGAGTACAATGTAATGTCTTTTGGGTTGACAAACACTCCTACAGTGTTCATGGATTATATTAACAGAGTCTTTCATCCATTTTTGGATAAATTCGTTGTTGTCTTCATCGACGACATACTGATTTACTCTAAGACTGAAGAAGAGCATGCAGAACACTTGAGGACCATGTTGCAGATACTAAAGGAAAAGAAACTCTATGTGAAACTGTCCAAATGTGAATTTTGGAAGAATGAGGTGAAGTTTTTGGGACATGTAGTGAGTAAACAGGGGATAGCGGTAGATCCCTCTAAGGTGGAGGTAGTGATGGAATAGAAGCAACCAACCACAGTAACTGAGATAATAAGTTTTCTGGGCTTAGCTGGTTATTACCAAAGATTCATCAAAGGCTTTTCGCAATTAGCTTTGCCATTGACAAAGTTAACCCGCAAGGACACACCATTTGTTTGGACTCCTGAGTGAGAAGAGAGCTTTCAGGCATTGAAGAAAAAGTTTACCATTGCACCTGTGTTGGTGTTACCTAAGCCAAATGAGTCATTCGAGGTGTAATGTGATGCCTCATTGAAGGGTCTAGGGTGCGTGCTGATGCATCATCGTAATGTGGTGGCGTATGCCTCGCGTTGAGACCTCATGAAGTTAATTATCCTACGCACAATTTGGAACTCGCTGCGGTTGTGTTTGCACTAAAGGTGTAGAGGCATTACCTCTATGGGTTAAGTTCCAAGTTTTCTCTGATCACAAGAGTTTGAAGTACCTCTTTGATCAGAAAGAGCTTAATATGAGACAAATGAGGTGGATGGAATTATTAAAGGACTACGACTTTGAGTTGAATTACCATCCGGGGAAGGCGAATGTAGTGGCAGATGTGTTAAGTCGGAAGTCGTTGTATGCTGCTTGGATGATGCTCTGAGAATAGGAGTTGCTCAAGAAATTTGAGAGTCTGAAAATTGGTGTCTAAGAAGTGTTTGGCACTCTGTGTTTGAGTCAACTACAAATCTCAAGTGATTTTAAATCCGAACTCCTAAAGGCTCATGAGAATGATGAAGTGTTATGGAAGGTGTTACCGGCTATTGAGCAAGGGAAACAGTGGAGAATTTCAGAGGATAAAGATGGGTTATATATGAAGATTCAAGGGTAAGATCATTGTGCCGGATGTTGGCACTTTGCGACAAGATATTCTAAAGGAAGCACACAAAAGTGGATTCTCCATTCACCCAGGAAGTACTAAGATGTACCATGATCTAAAGGCGATTTTTTGGTGGCCAGGAATGAAGAATGTTGTGGTAGAGTATGTCTCGAAGTGCTTAACTTGTCAGAAGGTAAATATTGAACATCAAAGACCTTCCGGGACATTGCAACCTTTAGAGGTTCCGCAATGGAAGTGGAAACGTATTGCAATGGACTTTGTGTCTGGATTGCCAAAGACAAGGGCTGGTTTTGATGCTGTTTGGGTGATCGTGGACCGACTGACGAAGTCAGCTCACTTTTTACCCATTCGGATGACTTACACCCTTGAAGAGCTAGCACGGTTATACATAAAGGAGATTGTGAGACTTCATGGTGTACCTGCTACTATAATATCTGATAGAGATCCTCGTTTCACTTCGAGGTTTTGGGGTGCATTTCAGTAAGCTTTCGGAACCCGATTAAGCTTGAGCACGACTTACCATCCTCAAATAGATGGTCAATCTGAAAAGACGATCCAAACATTGGAAGATATGTTGAGGGCTTGTGTTCTAGACCATCCGGCGAGCTGGGATCGCTATATGCCGCTAGTGGAGTTTACATACAATAATAGCTACCATGCGAGCATCGAAATGGCTCCATATGAGGCTCTATATGGGAGGAAATGTCAATCTCCCCTATGTTGGTATGAAGCTGGGGAGAAAGGCTTGTTGGGGCTGGAGATGATAGCTGAGACCACTGAACAAGTCAAGAAAATTTGAGATAAGATGCTTACGGCGCAGAGTCTCCAGAAGGGTTACGCTAATCAGAGGCGGAAGCCCTTGGAATTTGAGGAAGGAGACCATGTTTTCCTTAAGGTTACTCCAACCACGGGAGTAGGTAAGGCGATTAAAGCAAAGCAGTTGAATCCCAGGTACATTGGTCCATTTCAGATCCTGGAGAGGATTAGACCAGTGGCATATCGGATGGTTCTACCACCTCATCCTTCGAACCTACACGATGTATTTCACGTGTCGCAGCTTCAGAAGTACACTCCTGATGCAAGTCATGTGTTAGAACCTGAATCGGTTCAGTTAAAAGAATATTTGATGCTTCTGGTGGCTCCAGTCAAAATTGATGATACTAGTATCAAACGGTTGTGTGGAAAAGAGGTTTCATTAGTCAAAGTAGCATGAAGTCGAGGCGGTGTTGAGGAACACACTTGGGAGCTTGAGTCGGAGATGCAAATGGATTATCTGCACTTATTCTCAGGTAATTGAATTTGAATTTTGTGGGCAAAATTCCCAATTAGGTGGGTAGAATGTAAAACCAGGTTAATTAATGGCTAATTAACCCATAAATTATAATTTATTCTAGAAAGCCAAAAAATGTAATTTTTATGGCTAAATATGATAGAGAAGATTGAGACGAGAATTGCGATACCAATTTTGTAGAATTCTGACCAAGATTGGATCGAACGGGCCAAATCGGGCCAATCGGACCCATATTGGGCCCCTGGCCCAACTGAAATAAACCTAATACACTCATTTCAGCACTCTCTCTCCTCACTACACTAAAGAAACACGCTGAAATGGAGGCCAAGGGGGGAAGAACACTCTCTCAAGTTTTAACCCTTAGTTGATCTTCAAACCACCATAACTTTTGATCAAGAGCCCCGATTGTCGCACCATTTGTGGCCACGCGTTCATCGCGAAGAGATCTACAAAACCCACTACTTTATTCTTGAGGTAAGCCACGAAATCATCTCAGTTCTTCATCCCTAAATTTTGAGTTTCATGGTGAAATGTGTTGAGATTTTGGGTTCTTTGATGTTATAGAATCCAACTTTCTTGAAAGAGAAGATTAATCTTGTCTCCTTGAATCTTGGGTATGGTAAGATCCTCAAACCCTAGTGAGAATGTTGAACTTGTGGTTATGGGTATTGAGCTATTGTGTTTTTTGTGTGATATCGTGGCTTAGGCATTATATATGTGTGTTTTGGAGCTTGATTGGTGATTTTGGAAAGCTTGGAGAGAGCTTTGTGTTTGCAAAATCTGTTCTTGGAGGTGTTGGAACCTTGAGAGCTTATGGACAAGTAATTTGGGAGTGCTCCGGTTGAGCTTGAAAAATTGGCTAAGGTATGGTCTCGGTTTCCTATATCTAAAATGTAATATGGTGTGAAAACTTAGGCTAGAGGCCCTAAGATAGGCATTGAATTGTTGATGTGGTTGAATGGTTGAGATATATGATGTGGTCATATATGTGATTATGAATATTGATACCTTGTTGGTGTGATACATGAGAAAAATGCATGTTGTGATATATGCTTGATGAATGGTTGAGGTTGAATTGTGGGTGAAACCATGTTGATGGTGAGTATGATATGGGTTATGTGTAATGATGATTGATTGGGAATGGTGTTTTGGAAATTGGAATGAGGATTGATGTATGACATGTTAATAAGTTATGATTTAGCCATTTGATTGAAATGAGCAAAATAGTTGGATGGTAGTTTGAGAATTTGGTAAAGTGTTAATGTGTGAGTTGAAGAGGCCTGATGTTGATTTTGGTATATTCTGATTAATTTCAAAAAGGATTGAAATTGGCATCTTTTGGTTGATTTTGAAAAGGGTCGAAAATGGCTTGTTTTGAAAATGGCACTTTGTGGTTTTGTATAAAAATATGGTTTTTGGGCATACTTTGATGGGACATAACTTGGACTCCGGATTCCCGTTTTGTGCCAAACTTATTTAGAAATGAAATTGTGTAACACCCTACCATACAGAGTCTTATGCTTAAGTCATAATTCAGAGATGGCAAGGTATTACGACCTCTAAAATAGAAAATTTAGTACGTATAGTAGTATGAATGATTGATTATAACTAGGAGCCTTTGTAGAAAAACGGGGTAAACAAAAATCGCAACTCGAAAGCGCAACACTCCGATCGATAACGTAAAGAACGATGATAACCAACGCGAGATTATATATATACAAAGGAGTGTCAAAAACAGGAATATCAAGACTCAAAATCCGGCTGCGAAGATAACCGGTCCGAGCATAGCAATATATACATATGATAAAATAAGGAAAACCCCAAAGGAAACCCAAAGGGACACAAAAACAGAAACCTAATCTCCAAAATCTCCCATAAGAGGAGTCATCATAGTTTGTATTATTTAATGGAGATAAAAGTGTCTAAGCAAAACAGATAAACCAAAAACATAGTCCCGAGAACAAAGGATCTTCGCAAATCTAGAAGTCTCCAGCAGGCCTCAGCGAGAAATCTCACGTCCTGCATCTGAAAACCACAAAATCTACATGGGTGAGAACCAGAGGTTCCCAGCATGGTAACAGCTTCCACATATATAATACATAATAATAGAGAAAAGCCAAAGGCAATCCTAGAACTTCCTCCAGATAATATCCAAGCTTATAAACAAGCTAAACCATATAAGGGCATCTGACTAAAGATTCTTCAGTCTAACTAATACTTCCCTTTCCAATTCCTTCAAACCTCCCACCACCAGCAGGAGTATAATGTAGCAAACACAGTTATATCAAACAAGAAATATACAAATAGGAAATAATTAAGGCATTTAGACAATTAGCAAATAATATGCAGTCAATTAGGCAATCTCAAACAATTCATATAGTATGCATATGATGAATGCCTGTCCCTAGTGGCTGATGATATCATCTGTCGGTTATAGAGCCAATCCGACAAGTCCTGGCAGTTAACCATTGGACTGTCCCTCTGTCGTGTCTCCCCAACTCGAGTTATACTCAATATAAACTTGATCATAGTCATGATCCATATCCATCACCCTCACTGGTGAATATTTATGGGGGTGAGCTCATCCAGGGCTTTCACAGTGCCCGGCCACCCTGATGACATAGGGTCAAAAGAGCTTCAAGTCTCAACCTGGAGCACGTGGTGGCTAGCCACTGCTTTATCCCAGGGAAACTCTCATCTTCGATAATGGAAGTGCACCATTCACAATTCATTCAACAGCATATATGCATTTATACATAGTCATAATCATGGCTCCGCCGTAACACGGCAATAATCTAGCCATCCGGCTCATGGTTAAATCCATAACCAGCCAATATTCATAGCATACACAGCTATTCTAGCTCACGGTTCAATCCAGAACCAGCCAATTCATAAACAATTACGACCTTTCAGCCCATGGCATAACAAGCACTTCCACCACCATCCTCCGCCTCTCACGTAATCATCTTTGATCCTCATTGATCATTCATTTTTTCCCTTGCTTCACTCGCAAGTTACCACATCCCCTAGCTCCTTTTCTAATAGCTAGGCATATCAACATGATTCAAGACATAAATGGTGAGATCGGAGGCTTAGGAGTATAAAATTTGGCTTTCAAAACTCAAAAATCAACTTTGGGATGAAAACAGGGCCACGCATACGTTCACTCCACGCGCACGCGTGGATGGCCTCAAAAACTCATCGACGCGTAGGCGCCCTTCACGCGGACGTGCATATTCAAAAATAGTCAACGGCACGCACGCGTCAACCACGCGTACGCGTGGGTGCTCTCGTGCCCCAGGCACAAGACTGGCACAGTTCTGGCACAACTCTCTGGAAAATAGCTGGCCATTGGGTGCAGCACATCGGCGCGACCGCGCACATCACGTGCACACGTGGATGGCGCTTTTTGGAAGAACGGCGTGTACGCGCCAAGTGCGCCTACGCGCGGGGTCATTCTGCTAAAAATTTTCTAAGTTAAAGCTGCAGAATTTACATATTTAACCTCCAATCTTCCAACGGACATAACTTTCTCATTTTAAATCGTTTTTCACCCGTTCTTCGAACGACATGGACATCCCGGATCCAATTTCATTTCTAAATAGATTTGGCAACAAACGGAGATCCGTAGTCCAAGTTATGTCCTGCCAAATTATGCCAAAAAAATCATATTTTTCATACAAAATCACAAAGTGCCATTTTCAAAACAAGTCATTTTCAACTCTTTTCAAAATCAATCAAAACATGCCAATTTCATCCTTTTTCTTTGAAATCAATCAAAATATATCAAATTCAATATCAAGCCTCCTCAACTCACACATTGACACATTATCTCAATTTACCAAAATCACTATCCCATCATTTTAACCCACTTCACCCAAGTGGTTCAAACCCAAACACATTGACATATCATATACTCTTCCTCATGCCAATTTTCAACAACACCAATTCTAATAAATCATTATTGTACACAATCAATATCATACTCACCATCAACATGTTTCAACCCACAATTCAACCATAACCAATCATCAAGCATATATCACAACATGCATATTTCTCATACATCATACCACCAAGGCATCAATAATCATCATCACATATATGACCACATCATATATCTCAATCATTCAACAACATCAACCATTCAATGCCTATCTTAGGGCCTCTAGGCTAAGTATTTCCTACCACATTACATATTAGATACGGGAAACCGAAGCCATATCTTAGCCGATTTCCCAAGCTCAACCGGAGCACTTCCAAACCACTCATCCACAAGCTCTCAAGGTCTCAACACCTCCAAGAACAGATTTTTCACCACCAAATCCCTTTTTAAGCTTTTCAATATCACCAATCAAGCTCTAATATTCGCACATACACAACCTAAGCCACAATAATCATACCCATACACAACATCTCAACACCCAAACATCATAGAACAACAAATTACACTAGGGTTGAGAATCTTACCTCACCCAAGGTCCAAAGAGACAAGATTAACCTTCTCCTTCAAGAGAGTTGGGTCCTATAACATCAAAGAGCCCAAAATCTCAACATTTTTGCTCATGAAACTCGAAAACAAGGCTGGAAATTCGAAGAGCAAAACGTGGCTTACCTCAAGATTTATTGTATGGGTTTTGTAGAGTTCTCCGCGGTGAATGCGTGACCGCAAACGGTGCAGCAATCGGAGCTCTAGATCAAAAGTTATGGTGGTTTGAAGATAAAATGAGATAGAAATTTGAGAGAGTATTCTTCCCCCATGGCCTCCATTTCAGCGTGTGTGTGTGTGTAATGAGGAGAGAGAGTGCTGAAAACTAGGGTTTTGGTTTAGTTTAGTTGGGCCAAGGGCCCACTTTGGGTCCGGTTGGCCCGGTTTGACCCGTTCGGTCCAATCTTGGTCCGAATTCTATAAAATTGGTACCGAAATTCTCGTCTCAATCTCCCCTATCATATTAAGCCATAAAAATCACATTTTTGGCTTTCTAGAATAAATTCTCATTTATGGGTTAATTAGCCGTTAATTAACCGGGTCTTACATTCTACCCACCTAATTGGGAATTTTGCCCACAAAATTCAAATGCAATTACCTGAGAATAAATGCGGATAATCTGTTCGCATCTCCGACACAAGTTCCTAAGTGTGTTCCTCAACACCGCCTCGACTCCATGCCACTTTGACTAATGAAACCTCTTTTCCACGCAATCGTTTGATACTAGTATCATCAATTCTGACTGGAGCCACTAGAAGCGTCAAATCTTCCCTTAACTGAACCGACTCAGGTTCTAACACATGGCTAGCATCAGGAGTGTACTTCCAAAGCTGTGACACGTGAAACACGTTGTGCAGGTTCGAAAGATGAGGTGGTAGAGCCATTCGATATGCCACCGGTCCAACCCTCTCCAGGATTTGAAATGGACCAATGTATCGAGGATTCAACTTCTTTGCTTTAATCGCCCTACCTACTCCCATAGTCGGAGTAACCTTAAGGAAAACATGGTCTCCTTCCTCAAATTCTAAGGGCTTTCGCCTCTGATCGGCGTAACTCTTTTGACGACTCTGCGCCGTAAGCATCCTATCTCGGATTTTCTTGACTTGTTCGGTAGTCTCAGCTATCAATTCTGGCCCCAATAAGTCTTTCTCTCCAGCTTCATACCAACATAGCGGAGATTGACATTTCCTCCCATACAAGGCCTCACATGGAGCCATTCCAATGCTCGCATGATAACTATTATTGTATGCAAACTCCACTAATGGCATATACCGATCCCAACTTGCCGGTTGGTCCAAAACACAAGCTCTTAACATATCCTCTAGTGTTTGGATCATCCTCTCGGATTGACCATCTGTTTGAGGATGATAAGCCGTGCTCAAGCTTAATCGGGTTCCAAAAGCTTTCAGAAATGCACCCCAAAACCTTGAAGTGAAACGAGGATCTCTATCAGAGATTATAGTAGCAGGTACACCATGAAGTCTCACAATCTCCTTTATGTATAACCGTGCTAGCTCCTCGAGGGTGTAAGTCATACGAATGGGTAAAAAGTGAGCTGACTTCGTCAGTCGGTCCACAATCACCCAGATAGCATCAAAACCAGCCCTAGTCCTTGGCAATCCCGACACAAAGTCCATTGCAATACTTTCCCACTTCCATTGTGGAATCTCTAAAGGTTGCAACATCCCGGAAGGTCTTTGATGTTCAATCTTTACCTTTTGGCAAGTTAAGCACTTTGAAACATACTCCGCCACATCATTCTTCATACCCGGCCACCAAAACATCGCCTTTAAATCATGGTACATCTTAGTACTTCCCGGGTGAATGGAGAAGCCGCTTTTATGTGCCTCCTTTAAGATATCCTGCCTCAAAGTGCCAACATCCGGCACAATGATCCTACCCTTGAACCTCCATAACCCATCTTTTTCTTCCGACACTCTCCACTATTTTCCTTGCTCAATGGCCGGTAACACCTTCCATAAAGCTTCATCATTTTGATGAGTCTTTAGGAGTTCGGACTTAAAGTCACTTGAGATTTCTAATCGGCTCAAACACAAAGTTCCGGATACTTCTCGAGCACCAATTTTCAGACTCTCGAATCCCTTGAGCAACTTCTCCTCTTGAAGCATCATCCAAGCCACATATAATAACTTCCGACTTAATGCATCCGCCACTACATTCGCCTTTCCCGGATGGTAATTCAACTCAAAGTCGTAGTCCTTGAATAATTTCATCCATCTCCTCTGCCTCATGTTAAGCTCTTTCTGATCAAAGAGGTACTTCAAGCTCTTATGATCAGAGAAAACTTGGAACTTAACCCCATAGAGATAATGCCTCCACACCTTCAAGGCAAACACAACTGCAGCGAGTTCCAAATCGTGCGTAGGGTAATTAACTTCATGTGGCCTCAACTGCCGTGAGGCATATGCCACCACATTATGATGCTGCATCAGCACGCACCCTAAACCCTTTAATGAGGCATCACAGTACACCTCAAATGGCTCGTTCGGCTCAGGTAACACTAACACAGGTGCAGTGGTCAACTTTTTCTTCAATGTCTGAAAACTCTCCTCGCACTCAGGAGTTCAAACAAACGGAGTGTCTTTGCGGGTTAACTTTGTCATTGGCAAGGCTATCTGTGAAAAGCCCTTGATAAACCTTCGGTAATAGCCAGCTAAACCCAGAAAACTCATTATCTCCATTACGGTGGTTGGTTGCTTCCAATCCATCATAGCCTCCACCTTAGTTAGATCTACAGCTATTCCCTTCTTACTCACCACGTGACCCAAAAACTTCACCTCACTCTTCCAAAACTCACACTTAGACAGTTTTGCATAAAGTTTCTTCTCCTTTAGAATCCGCAACACGGTCCTCAAGTGTTCCGCATGCTCTTCTTCAGTCTTGGAGTAAATCAGTATGTCGTCAATGAAGACAACAACAAATTTATCCAGAAACGGATGGAAAACTCTGTTCATGTAATCCATGAATACCGCAGGAGCGTTCGTCAACCCAAAGGACATTACAGTGTACTCGTAATGACCATAACGAGTCCTGAAAGCGGTCTTAGGGATATCCTCACCCCTCACCCTTATCTGGTGATAACCGGATCGCAAATCGATCTTGGAGAAAACTCCAGCTCCTTGTAACTGATCCATGAGATCATCAATTCTCGACAATGGGTACTTATTCTTTATTGTAACCTTGTTCAGCTGCCTGTAATCCACACAGAGCCGCATACTCCCATCTTTCTTCTTTACCAGTAGCACTGGTGCACCCCACGAAGAGACACTTGGTCGTATAAAATTCTTTCCCAACAAATCCTCTAACTGAGACTTTAGCTCGTTCATCTCTAACGGTGACATCCTATAAGGAGCGCTTGAGATTGGTCCCGCCCCGGGCACCAACTCAATAGCAAACTCAACCTCTCGGTTAGGTGGAAATTCATCAATATCATCGGGAAACACTTCCGGAAACTCACACACAACCGGAATCTGTTCCAACCTTTGATCATCACCAGAAATGCCCGCGGTTAACAACAGGATACCCTGACACTCGATTCCAAAACAATTCACCATCATCGAATTCAAGTAATAATTATTCACCACGACCGGCCCTTCTGTATCTTTCGGCATAAAGTACACCGACTTTGTAGAACAATCAAACAGAACATGGTTCTTAGATAACCAGTCCAATCCCAAGATAAGATCAAGACCGATCATCAGCAAGCAAACTAGACTATGAACAAGATCACGCTGCTTGAACCTAAAGGAAACTTCCGAGCATCCTAGCCTAGTCACCATGGCTTCATGGGTAGCATTATATACTTTTAGGTCATAACCTAAGGTTACGATCTTCAATCCTAACTCATGGGCTTTCTCAAATGCAATGAATGAATGTGATGCTCCCGAATCAAATAAAGCATTTAAAGTTTGACCAGCCATTTCACAGTTACCTCGAATGAGTGTCTCAGATCCCTCGGCACCTATAGCTGAGGTGGTGAACACCCGACCAGTCTATTGTGCTTTCCCGGCACCTTGTTTCTGTTTCTCCAGACAACTTGCGGCTTTATGCCCCGCCTTTCCACAATTGTAGCACAAACCCCATCTGGCCTTGCATGGTGCTCTCGGATGGTGACTCCCACATCTAGTACAAGCTTGATCATTCTGAGGCTGCTTCCCAAACTTCTTCCCTTGGGAGTTGTTGTTGTTGTTGGGCCTCCTGAAAGAGCTTCCCCTCTTGAAAGACGGACCTCTAGGTCCAAAGCTCTTCCCTCGGTTCTGTGGGAATGATCCTTTGTGACTCCCTTTCTCAGCGGTTGCCCTTTTCACACACTCTTCAGCAACCCTACACTTGTTTACCAACTCGGAGAAAGTCCTAATCTCCATTGGTCCCACTGAACTGAAAATATCACTCCGGAGTCCTCCTTCATACTTAACACACTTCCATTCTTCATATTTCACCGGCGTCCCTTGGCACATACGAGAGAACCTGAACAGCTCTTCAAACTTGTCAGTATACTCTGATACGGACATGGTACCCTGCTTCAGTTGTAACAATTCAAGCTCCTTGGCCGTCCTAGCAGAAGTCGGAAAGTACTTCTTATAGAACTCCTCTCGGAAGACATTCCAGGTGATATAGTCATCACCCTGCTGCAGAAGACGTCGGATACCTTGCCACCAATGCGACACTTCACCGGTGAGCATATAGGTAGCAAACTCGACACGCTGTCCTTCAGGTACCACTTGTGCTTGCAGTGCTCGCTCTATAGCCTGAAACCATGTATCAGCCTCAGTCGGGCTAGCAGTTCCCTGGAACTTAGGTGGATTAACCTTCAAAAAGTTTGCCAGTGTCATCGGGCACTGAACTCCACCTCTATCATTACCATGGTTGTTCATCTGTTGACCAAGAGCCTCAGCAGTGGCTTGCATCGCAGCAGCCATGTTTTCCAACATAGTCATAAGGTTCACCGGGTCATTAGGGTTAACCTCCAGTGCACGAGCATTAGTACGACCTCTACCACGACCTCTACTACGGCCTCTACCGCGTCCACGAGGCGCCATCTGGTTCCTATACACACCAAAACATAGTCCCGAGAACAAAGGATCTTCGCAAATCTAGAAGTCTCCAGCAGGCCTCGGCGAGAAACCTCACGTCCTGCATCTGAAAACCACAAAATCTGCATGGGTGAGAACCAGAGGTTCCCAGCATGGTAACAGCTTCCACATATATAATACATAATAATAGAGGAAAGCCAAAGGCAATCCTAGAACTTCCTCCAGATAATATCCAAGCTTATAAACAAGCTAAACCATATAAGGGCATCTGACTAAAGATTCTTCAGTCTAACTAATACTTCCCTTTCCAATTCCTTCAAACCTCCCAACCACCAGCAGGAGTATAATGTAGCAAACACAGTTATATCAAACAAGAAATATATAAATAGGAACAATTAAGGCATTTAGACAATTAGCAAATAATATGCAGTCAATTAGGCAATCTCAAACAATTTATATAGTATGCATATGATGAATGCCTGCCCCTAGTGGCTGATGATATCATCTGTCGGTTATAGAGCCAACCCGACAAGTCCTGGCAGTTAACCATTGGACTATCCCTCTGTCGTGTCTCCCCAACTCGAGTTATACTCAATATAAACTTGATCATAGTCATGATCCATATCCATCACCTTCACTGGTGAATATTTATGGGGGTGAGCTCATCCGGGGCTTTCACAGTGCCCGGCCACCCTGACGACATAGGGTCAAAAGAGCTTCAAATCTCAACCTGGAGCACGTGGTGGCTAGCCACTGCTTTATCCCAGGGAAACTCTCATCTCCGATAATAGAAGTGCAACATTCACAATTCATTCAACAGTATATATGCATTTATACATAGCCATAATCATGGCTCCGCCGTAACACGGCAATAATCTAGCCATCCGGCTCATGGTTAAATCCATAACCAGCTAATATTTATAGCATACACAGCTATTTCGGCTCACGGTTCAATCCAAAACCAGCCAATTCATAAACAATTACGACCTTTTGGCCCATGGCATAACAAGCACTTCCACCACCATCCTCCGCCTCTCACGTAATCATCTTTGATCCTCATTGATCATTCATTTTTTCCCTTGCTTCACTCGCAAGTTACCACATCCCCTAGCTCCTTTTCTTAATAGCTAGGCATATCAACATGATTCAAGACATAAATGGTGAGATCGGAGGCTTAGGAGTATGAAATTAGGCTTTCAAAACTCAAAAATCAACGTTGGAATGAAAACAGGGCCACGCGCACGCGTGGATAGCCTCAAAAACTCATCGACGCGTAGGCGCCCTTCACGCGGACGCGCACATTCAAAAATAGTCAACGGCACGCACGCGTCAACCACACGTACGCGTGGGGGCTCTCATGCCCCAAGCACAAGACTGGCACAGTTCTGGCACAACTCTCTGAAAAATAGCTGGGCATTGGGTGCAGCACATCGGCGCGCCCGCGCACATCACGCGCACGCGTGGATGGCGCTTTCTGGAAGAACGGCACGTACACGCCAAGTGCGCCTACGCGCGGGGGATCATTCAGCTAAAAATTTTCTAAGTTAAAGCTGCAGAATTTACATATTCAACCCCCAATCTTCCAACGGACATAACTTTCTCATTTTAAATCGTTTGTCACCCGTTCTTCAAACGGCATGGACATCCCGGATCCAATTTCATTTCTAAACAGATTTGGCACCAAACGGAGATCCGTAGTCCAAGTTATGTCCCGCCAAAGTATGCCCAAAAAACCATATTTTTCATACAAAACCACAAAGTGCCATTTTCAAAACAAGACATTTTTAACTCTTTTCAAAATCAATCAAAACATGCCAATTTCATCCCTTTTCTTTGAAATCAATCAAAATATATCAAATTCAACATCAAGCCTCCTCAACTCACACATTGACACATTGTCTCAATTTACCAAAATCACTATCCCATCATTTTAACCCACTTCACCCAAGTGGTTCAAACTCAAACACATTGACATATCATATACTCTTCCTCATGCCAACTTTCAACAACACCAATTCTAATAAATCATTATTGTACACAATCAATATCATACTCACCATCAACATGTTTCAACCCACAATTCAACCATAACCAATCATCAAGCATATATCACAACATGCATATTTCTCATACATCATACCACCAAGGCATCAATAATCATCATCACATATATGACCACATCATATATCTCAATCATTCAACAACATCAACCATTCAATGCCTATCTTAGGGCCTCTAGCCTAAGTATTTCCTACCACATTACATATTAGATACGGGAAACCGAAACCATACCTTAGCCGATTTTCCAAGCTCAACCAGAGCACTTCCAAACCACTTATCCACAAGCTCTCAAGGTCTCAACACCTCCAAGAACAGATTTTTCACCACCAAATCCCTTTTTAAGCTTTTCAATATCACCAATCAAGCTCCAATATTCACACATACACAACCTAAGCCACAATCATCATATCCATACACAACATCTCAACACCCAAACATCATAGAACAAAAAATTACACTAGAGTTGAGAATCTTACCACACCCAAGGTCCAAGGAGACAAGATTAACCTTCTCCTTCAAGAGAGTTGGGTCCTATAACATCAAAGAGCCCAAAATCTCAACATTTTTGCTCATGAAACTCGAAAACAAGGCTGGAAATTCGAAGAGCAAAACGTGTCTTACCTCAAGATTGATTGTATGGGTTTTGTAGAGCTCTCCGCGGTGAACGTGTGACCGCAAACGGTGCAGCAATCGGAGCTCTAGATCAAAAGTTATGGTGGTTTGAAGATCAAATGAGAGATAGAAGTTTGAGAGAGTATTCTTCCCCCGTGGCCTCCATTTCAGCGTGTGTGTGTGTGTGTAATGAGGAGAGAGAGTGCTAAAAACTAGGGTTTTAGTTTAGTTTAGTTGGGCCAAGGGCCCGCTTTGGGTCCGGTTGGCCCGGTTTGGCCCGTTCGGTCCAATCTTGGTCCGAATTCTATAAAATTGGTACCAAAATTCTCGTCTCAATCTCCCCTATCATATTAAGCCATAAAAATTACATTTTGGCTTTCTAGAATAAATTCTCATTTATGGGTTAATTAGCCGTTAATTAACCGGGTCTTACAAATTAGATTCGGGATGTCCATGTCGTTCGAAGAACGAGCGAAAAATGATTTAAAATGAAGAAGTTATGTCCGTCGGAAGATTGGGGGTTGAATCTGTTAATTCTGCAGCTTTTAACTTAGAAAAATTTTTAGCGGAATACACCCCACGTGTAGGCGTGCCTGACACGTACGTGTCTTTTTTCAGAAATGCGCTATCCACGCGTGCGCGTGGCCCACGCGTGCGCGTCGATACGCTGCACCCAATGCCCAGCCAAAATTCCCAAGAGTTGTGCATGTTTTGTGCCAGTGTTGTGCCTGGGGCACAAACACACCCACGCGTATTCGTGGCTAACTTGTAGGCGTCAGTGAGCATTTAATTCCGTCCACGCGTGCGCGTGGAGGATGCATATACGTGGTCCTATTTTCATGCCAAAGTTGATTTTTGAGTTTTAGAAGCCAAATTTCATACTTCTATGCCTCCAATCTCACTCCTTATGTCTTAAATCATTATCATATGCCTAGCAATGAGAAATGAATGATGATTGGATTTTTGACGGTTTAGAATTTCACTAATGAAATCTCGTTGTAAAGTATAGTTTCTAAACCAAACAATAATCCTTTCATACAAAAGATTGTTTGTCACAAGTAACAAACCCCTAAAATTAATAACCGAAGTATTCAAACCTCGGGTCGTTCTCCCTAGGAATTACAATAAAGTGCCTTGTTATTGGTTAGACATGTGTTTTGGGGTCTTGGATAACAAGCATGAAAAATAAATGGCAATGAAAATAAACTAACAACTATAAAAGGCTCTTGGCAAGGTATGAAAATTAGAAGTCCTATCCTAGTTATCCTTCTCAATTGTGATGAGAATTGTTCATTGCTACCACTTAGTTAACCCTTACTAAATAAAGGAAAGTCAAGTGGATGAATTGACTTGAGCCACAAGTCCTAGCCAACTCCCAAGGAAAGACTAGCTTTAGTGCACTCCAAACCAATAAGCAATCTCTCCAATTACCAATCAACAAAGGAATTAGATAACTCAAGTGTCACTAATTACTCTACCTAGGCCAAGAGGAACAAAATCTATCTAACAGCTATAAGAGACATTTTATCAAACACATAAAGTGCAATACAAGTAAACACATGAATTTGCAAGAATTAAGGAGAGATCTAACTACAAAGGCAAGAGATCAACAATATAAAAGCAAAGAAGAACAATTATTATGAATTACCTCTTATTGAATTGAAAGAAAATGGAAGGAACAATAGTAGATCTACAACAAAGTATAAGAACAACATAAAGGAAATTACAACAAAAGAATAGAAGAAGATGAATATAGCAACAAGGAATTGAAAGGTAGAAGTTACAAGAAAACAAAGATTAAAACCTAGATCTAAGAACTAATCCTAATCCTAATCCTAGAGAGAAGTGAGAGCTTCTCTCTCTAAAACTAATTTTCCCTCCAAAACTAAGCTAAACTAAACTAATGGTAACTAACTTCTAAAGTATGAGAGTCTGTTCATTTCCCCTTCAATCCTTGGCTTAAATAGCATCAGAAATGAGTTGGATTGGGCCCACAAGACTTCTAAAATCGCTGGCCACGTTTTGCTTTAAGTGAACCAGGTGGCAGCAACGGCGCGTGCGCGTACTATGTGCGTGCGCACCACCATACGTATAGCAACTATGGCAAATCTTATATCGTTTCGAAGCCTCGGATGTTAGCTTTCTAACCCAACTGGAACCGCATCATTTGGACCTCTGTAGCTCAAGTTATAGTCGTTTAAGTGCAAAGAGGTCGGCTTGACAGCTTTCCGGTTCTTTCATTTCTTCATGAGTTCTCCAACTTTTCATGCTTCTTTCTTCATTCCCTTGATCCAATCTTTGCCTCCTAAACCTTAAATCACTTAACAAACATATCAAGGCATCTAATGGAATCAAGAAGAATTAGATTTAGCTATTTTAAGTCCTAAAAAGCATGTTTTTACTCTTAAGCACAATTAAGGGAGAAGTTATAAAACAATGCTATTTCATTGAATAAATACGGGTAAAAGGTCATAAAATCCCTTAAATCAAGCACAAGATAAACCCTACAAATGGGGTTTATCAATGAACTAGGGGATGTGGTAACTTGCGAATGAAGCAAGGGAAAAGTTATTATCAATGATGATTAAAGATGATTATATGAGATACGGAGGATGGCAGTGGAAGTGTTGTGTATGCCATAAGCCGAAGGGCTGTATTTATTGATAAATTGGCTGGTTCTAGATTGAATTGTGAGCCAGATGGCTGAGTTATTACCGAGTTACGGCAGAGCCATTGTTGATTATGGCCGATTATAAATGCATATATGCTATTAAATGAAATGTGAATGTTGTACTTCTACTATCTTAGATACGAGTTTCCTTGGGTGAAAGTAGTGGCTAGCCACCACGTGTTCCAGGTGGAGACTCGAGACTCTGCTGACCCTATGTCGTAAGTGTGGCCGGGCTCTGTGAAAGTCCCGAATGAGATCGCTCCCGTGAATATACACCAGTGAGGGTGTTGGATATGGATTATGATTATGATCATGATTATAATCGAGGTAACTCGAGTTGGGGAAGCACGACAAAGGGACAGTCCAATTGTTAGCTACCAGGACATGTCAGGTTGGCTATATAACCGATAGATGATATCATCAGCCATTAGTGATAGGCATTCATCATATGCATACTATGTGAATTATTTGAGATTGCCTATCTGAATGCATATTACTTGCTAATCGTCTAAATGCCTTATCTGTTCCTACTTGTATATCTCTTGTGTGATATAACTGTGTCTGCCATATTTATACTTCTGCTGGTGGTTAGGAGGTCTGAAGGAATTGAAAAGGAAAGTATTAGATAGACTGAAGAATCTTTAGTCAGTTGCCATTTATGGTTTAGCTTGTTTATAAGCTTTGAATTTTATCTAGTGGAAGTTTTAGGATTACCTTCGGCTTTCCCAGAACATTACATGTTAGATATGTGGATACTGTTACCATACTGAGAACCTCCGGTTCTCACTGATGCGTGACCATCTTTCCTATCTTTTCCTAGTGAATCTGCATCTAATTTGTTGAGTTTAATAAAGAATTAATTATCTTTTAGCCAATATGGATGCTACTTTGAGTCTTTTCCAATTTTATTTATTTTAGGTAGCATTCGGCTGGATTTGATGGAGTTTCTGCAGCACAAGAATAAAAAAAGATCGCAACGAGGAGCGACGCGTACGCATGACTGACGCGTGCGCGTGATTTGGAGCTTTTCAGGGCGACGCGTGCGCGTTACTGACGCGTACGCGTGATTTGAAGATTTGCACACCGACGCGTGCGCATGACCGACGTATCCGCGTGACTTGCGAAAAAGACGATCAATGCGTATGCGTGACTGACGCGTACGCGTGACATGCGCCACGTGCAGAAAATGCAGAAAACGCTGGGGGTGATTTTTGGGCCCCATTTTAGCACCCAAGTAGGCGCGGATCCAGTGAAGCCAAGTGGTCCCCACGTTACAAGACGCGGAGTAGTTAATTAATTCTGATTTAAATTCAAATTTGATTTTTAAAATAGGAAAAAATATTATTTTAATTTTAGATTTTTAAATTAATTAGGATTAGTTATAAAAGGGAGACTTCTCTTCTATTGAGGAGGTTCCATCAGGGGGATTCCATTAGGGAATTCTATACCAATTTACATTCGGTATTCTGAGTCATGAGAAACTAAACCTCCTTTGTTAAGGTTAGGAGCTCTATCTATTGTATGGATTGATACTATTATTTTTCTATTTTAATTCATGTTTTGATTTATATTTCAATAATTATTTTCGTTCTTTATTTTATGAATTTAGGTGGAACGGAAGTATGACCCATGTTCTAATTGAGTTCTTGTATAACTTGGAAAAGCTCTTTACTTGAACAACAGCTTGAAAATATATTATCCTGAATTTCGAATTGTTTGTATTTAACGAGATACGTGACATATAATCTCCTTATTTTTGGATAATTAGGATTCTTGTGGCATATAAACTGGAATTTGATCATCACCCTCTAATTGGAATTAATTGACCAATGGATTGGCAGTTGATGAATTTTAGAGGAGACTAGAAAAGTCTAAGGAATTAGGGTCTAGTCACAAATAGTTTGCCATGAATTAAATCTTGCATGATTAAAACAGTTAGTAAGAAAAGTCAATCCAGAAAATAGATAACTCTGAAGCCTTAACTATTTTATCCCATATTTTATTCCCAACTTAATTACTTACTACCTTCTGATATTTTGAAGTCACTTTTTAAACCTTTTGAACATCTTAAAACTATTTTCTGCTTGCCTAACTAAGCCAATCACTCAATTATTGTTGCTTGATCCATCAATCCTCGTGGGATCGACCCTCACTCACCTGAGGTATTACTTGGTACGACCCGGTGCACTTGTCGGTTAGTCTGTGGTTGTATAAAACACCGCATCACTCACCCATGCGGATTTTGTAGTTTTCAGATGCAGGACGTGAGGCTTCTCGTTGAAGCATGCTGGAGACTTTTGGATTAGCGAAGATCCTTGTTTCTTGGAACTCTATTTTGGTTTATATGTTTTGTTTAGATACTTTTATCTCCACTAAATAATACAAAATGTGATGACTCCTCTTAGAGGGAATTTTGGAGAATAGGTTTTCTGTATTTGTGTCCTTTTGGATTTCCTTGGGATTCTTATTTTATTTGCATGTATATATTGCTATGCTCGGACCGGTTATCTTCGTAACCAGATTTTGAGTTTTGATAATCCTATTTTTGACACTCCTTTGTGTATATATATATATATATATATATATATATATATATATATATATATATATATATATATATATATAATCTCACGTTAATTTATCCTTTGTTCGTTACGTTATCGATTGGAGCGATGTGCTTTCGAGTTACGATTTTGATTTTATCCTATTTTCTTCAAAGGCTCCTAGTTATACTCAATCATTCATACTATTATGTGTACTAAATTTTTATTTTAGAGGTCGTAATGCCTTGCCATCTCTGAATTATGACTTAAGCATAAGACTCTGTATAGTAGGGTGTTACATCACTATTTATAATTGAGTGTGACACCCATTAAACCCTAAAGGCTAAATAAAATAGTATTTCTGGTTTTATTCTCATTTAATTCTAAATCAAAAGTAATAATGACTTATTTAATTCAGCATTTATGATAATAAATGAGATGACCATTATATAAGTTATTTAATGTAAAATAGCTTAATTTGCGATTATAATTAATATATGTATTACCCATAAATAAAGTAGGAAATAATAATTTTGTAACAAAATAATCATTCAATTTGAATTACAATTAATTGATTGATGGAAATGATAATAAATTGTATGATGTTTAAATAATTAACCAAATCAATTAGTTGATATAATTAATTTATTATAATAAATTGAATTTAATGAGTTAAAAAAATAAATCAAAAAACACCATAAAAAATATGACAGTGATGCCATGACAGTTTTATCATTAAGTGCATAAATTTAACTTTTATATAATATAATAGATATTTACAGATTATTATATTAAACACAGACTAAAAAAAATATACTAAACAAAATAAAAGCATCAATGGTAAAATATAACCTAAAAAATCACTTAAATTCAAAAAAGAACATGTGATGAATTATAATAAATCTATATATGAGAAGTAAAAGTAAAATAAACAATTAAAAATAAAGTAAAAAGAGCATTTAAAAAAAGTAAAAGAAGATAGAAAAGATAATGTGTGGAGTAGATAAAAATGTATTACAATAGAATATTAATATAATTAATTAATACAAAGGATGAAAGAAAAAAATCAAAATACGATCTTATTAAAAAATTTCAAAAGAAATATTTTAAAAAAGAACCTATTAATCAACTTTTATAAAAATATTACAAAAAAAATTAAATTATCTTTAAATAAAATAATAATACCCTTAAGAATTATTAATCAAAATAAATAAAAAAATTAGTATAAAACAAAATCATAAAAAAATATTACAAAAATAAAAAATTACAAATTACTTTAAGTACAAAATAGAGAAAGAGAAAAGGGATATATAAAATAATAAGATAATAAATTGAATTAATTGATTTCATTTATTTTTTTGCTTTATATATTTATTATTAAATAATTTAATATTTATCTCGATCAAATTAAATAATAAATTAGTTATAATTAATTTGGTTTAATGAATCAAACAAAATTTAAAATAATTTGATATTTACTCTAATTAAAGTAAATATTTGAAGTTATGATTAATGTAATTTAATGAATCAAATAAAATATTAAATGATGAAATATTTATCCTAATTAAATCAAATTACATAATTTATTAGTTATAATTAATACAATTGAATGAATCAAACACATTAAATTGAAAAATAATTTAGTTAATTTGTGTCTTAAGGACACATTTTAAAAATATTTATTTTTCAATAACTTTTATAAAATATTTTTTATAATATTTTTAACCTATGGTCTAAGGGCACAGTTATAATAACCCATTAAAAAGTATTTAATTAATTAATACAAATAATTAGTATAATTGATTTAGTTTAATAAATCAAAAGAACTAAAAGTGAAAGGAAGAGATAAAGAGAAAGTGAAATTATAAAAACATGTAGCCATTAAAAAGCAATAAAAAAGTCCCATTTAGTTTTTTATTTATTAATTATTAATTTATTATAGTTAATTTCACAATATTTATTATACGTTATTCATCTTACAAATGAATACAATCAATTAATTGATATCAATTATCGATAATTAATTATACTTGATATAACTCATTTAGCTATACTTTTTAAATAAATAATTAAAAATACATGTCTCAATTTTTTGTTAAAGTAGAATAAAATAAAATACATAAATTGAGTAGATATAAATTTAAAAATTATAAAATTTTATTAACAACTCAAATAAATTAGTACCATAAAACTAAATTTAATGTCTATTTTAAAAATAATTACTGACCTTTTATTCTTTTAATTATTAATAATTCAAATAAAGTAATACTCTATAACTTATTTTGTTATCTATTTTAAGTAATTACTAATATTATATTTTTCTAATTATTTGTTTGTCTTATTTATCATTTATGATTTCAATCAATTATATTAATAAACTAAATTAACTCCAGTTATACTTAAACTATTCAACAATTCAACATAATCTTTTTAATTTGGGATTAACTACTAACAATAGAAAAAAATTAGAATAATTCAATATTATGAACATTAATTATTATTGTGAAATAACCTAAAATTATAATGCAACAAGTATAATTACCCATGCCATGCACGTGATAAGATTGAAATTATAATTTTAAATAATTTTTTAAATTAATTTAAATTATAATAATTTGATTAATAAAAAAGTAACATGTTATGCATTGTTTTTTTAATCTAGTGCTAATTAGATTAATTCTAAAATAGTTATTAATCGGTTTTAATAATCTACTTTTTTCAATAAATCAGACATATATAATAAATGTGATCATAAATAATATAGTAATAGTTAAATCCACCAACAAATATGTTGGCTGTTATCACACTATAAAATAAATTAAATATAAAGGCTATTACCACTTATAAATCTATAAAATCGCACCATCTTTTATTCGTGCAAGGGTTTACTTATCAAATAAATTTAAAATATGAACAAAAAATATTTATAAAATGGACCTAGCATCACTTGAAAGAATCATGAAAAATAATCAACTTACCTTATTATCCATGAGAACCATTTCTATGTAAGTCGTTTTGTTCTTGTCAAATTTGGATGGAACTTTTCATAACCTTATATATTAGTTTTGTTAAATAATTATATATATATATATATATATATATATATATATATTTATTATCGTAGTTTTTCTTAATATATATACATATACATAAATAATTCTATACATATACATAAATAAAAAAAATATATAAATTATATTTTGTTAGACCCTATGTTACCGATTATTAAAAACATTTAAATCACATATATTAATTATTTTTTGTTATAATTATTTCGTTTTATATATATAATTATTTTTTATTCTACAATTGTATAATAATTTTTTATTTTTTATATCCATATATATTTCTCAATCCCGGCTCCATTTATATGCATATTAATAGTTTTTTTCTAATAGTGATTTTTAATTTTTCGGTTTCCTTTTTTTTACGTATCTTTCTTTTTTTAAATAGTGATGTTTTAATATTTTTGTTCTTTTTTTAAAATACATTTTTCTTAATAATTACGTTACTAATTTGAAATATAAAATGAGAAAGAAAGGTGATACATATATCTAAGAAAGAAAATAAACTTAAAAAAAATTTATATTAAAAAGTGTAAAAATAATATATTCAAAAAGAATAGTCGTAATATATAAATTGAGTCAACAATTTAAATTTCTCTAAAACTAATTTAATCAAATACCAATATTATAAATAAATTACTTAAATAATATTTAATCTATTCTAGTCCTTAGACACGTATAAATTAGAGTCATTCTCGTAACCACAACCAACTGAAACAACATCATAAGTTCGAACATTTAGAATTTGTGCAAATTCAAACCATTCCCTTGTTCTTTGAAAATCTTCTATATTCCTGATAGAGTTGAATCGCGATTCCTTTTATGAAAAAAGAGTTACAGAAGTGACTTTGATGTGTTGGAGACCAAAATCCGGAAGTCACTATTTATATTTGAGTGTGACACCCATTAATCTCTAAAGGCCAAATAAAATAGTATCTCTGGTTTAATTCTCATTTAATTCTAAATCAAAAGTAATAATGACTTATTTAATTCAGCATTTATGATAATAAATGATATGACAATTATATAAGTTATTTAATGTAAAATAGTTTAATTTGCGATTATAATTAATATATGTATTACCCATAAATAAATTAGGAAATAATAATTTTGTAACAAAATAATCATTCAATTTGAATTACAATTAATTGATTGATGAAAATAATAATAAATTGTATGATGTTTAAATAATTAACCAAATCAATTAGTTGATATAATTAATTTATTATAATAAATTGAATTTAATGAGTTAAAAAATAAATCGAAAAATACCATAAAAAACATGCCAGTGATGCCATGACAGTTTTATCATTAAGTGCATAAATTTAATTTTTATATAATACAATAGATATTTACAGATTATTATATTAAACACAGACTAAAAAAATACACTAAACAAAATAAAAGCATTAATGGTAAAATATAACCTAAAAAATCACTTAAATTCAAAAAAGAACCTGTGATGAATTATAATAAATCTATATATGAGAAGTAAAAGTAAAATAAATAATTAAAAATAAAGTAAAAAGATTAATTAAAAAAAGTAAAAGAAAATAGAAAAGATAATGTGTGGAGTAGATAAAAAATTATTGCAATAGAATATTAATATAATTAATTAATACAAAGGATGAAAGAGAAAAATCAAAATACGATCTTATTAAAAAAATTTCAAAAAAAATATTTTAAAAAAACCTATTAATCAACTTTTATAAAAATATTACAAAAAAAAAATAAATTATCTTTAAATAAAATAATAATACACTTAAGAATTATTAATCAAAATAAATAAAAAAATAATTAATATAAAAAAATCATAAAAAAATATTACAAAAATAAAAAATTACAAATTACCTTAAGTAAGAGAGAGAAAATGGATATATAAAATAATAAGATAATAAATTGAATTAATTGATTTCATTTATTTTTTTTTGCTTTATATATTATTTATTAAATAATTTAATATTTATCTTGATCAAATTAAATAATAAATTAGTTATAATTAATTTGGTTTAATGAATCAAACAAAATTTAAAATAATTTAATATTTACTCTAATTAAAGTAAATATTTGAAGTTATGATTAATGTAATTTAATGAATCAAATAAAATATTAATTGATGAAATATTTATCCTAATTAAATCAAATTACATAATTTATTAGTTATAATTAATACAATTGAATGAATTAAACACATTAAATTGAAAAATAATTTAGTTAATTTGTGTCTTAAGGACACATTTTAAAAATATTTATTTTTCAATAACTTTTATAAAATATTTTTTTATAATATTTTTAACCTATGATCTAAAGCTAAGGAATAGTTATAATAACCTATTAAAAAGTACTTAATTAGTTAATACAAATAATTAGTATAATTAATTTAGTTTAATAAATCAAAAGAACTAAAAGTGAAAGGAAGAGATAAAGAGAAAGTGAAAATATAAAAACGTGTAGCCATTAAAAAGCAATAAAAAAGTTCTTTTTAGTTTTTTATTTATTAATTATTAATTTATTATAATTAATTTCACAATATTTATTATACGTTATTCGTCTTACAAATTAATACAATCAATTAATTGATATCAATTATCGATAATTAATTATAATTGATATAACTCATTTCGCCATACTTTTTAAATAAATAATTAAAAATGCATGTCTCAATTTTTTGTTAAAGTAGAATAAAATAAAATACATAAATTGAGTAGATATAAATCTAAAAATTATAAAATTTTATTAACAACTCAAATAAATTAGTACCATAAAACTAAATTTAATGTCTATTTTAAAAATAATTACTGACCTTTTATTCTTTTAATTATTAATAATTTAAATAAAGTAATACTCTATAACTTTTTTTGTTATCTATTTTAAGTAATTACTAATATTATATTTTTTTAATTATTTATCTGTCTTATTTATCATTTATGCTTTCAATCAATTATATTAATAAACTAAATTAGCTCCTGTTATACTTGGACTATTCAACAATTCAACATATATTATCTTTTTAATTTGGGATTAACTACTAACGATAGAAAATAAATTTAGAATAATTCAATATTATGAACATTAATTATTATTGTGAAATAACCTAAAATTATAATGCATTTTATTTTTAAAGAAATAATCAAGTATTATTGTTAATTATGAAATAACCTAAAATCACAATGCATTTTATTTTTAAAGAAACAATCATCCATTAATATCTATAAATAGAAACTATCGTCAAAATGCTTTGATTAAAAATATGAGGGGTTAATATATACATATACATAAATAATTTTATATATATACATAAATAAAAAATATGTGAATTATATTTTGTTAAACTCTATGTTACCAGTTATTAAAAACATCTAAATTACATATATTAATTATTTTTTTGTTATAATTATTTCGTTTTATATATATGATTTTTTTTATTCTATAATCGTGCAATAATTTTTTATTTTTTATATCTATATATATTCCTCAATTCTGACTCCATTCATACGCATATTAACAGGTGATGTTTTAATTTTTCATTTTCTTTTTTTTTTCACATATCTTTCTTTTTTTTAATAGTGATGTTTTAATAATTCTTTTTTGTAAATATATTTTTCTTAATAATTACATTACTAATCTGAAAGATAAAATGAGAAAAAAAGTGATATATATCCAAGAAAGAAAATAAACATAAAAATCAGAAAAAAAGAATTTTATATTAAAAAATATAAAAATAATACATTCAAAAAGAATAATCATAATTTATAAATTGAGTCAACAATTTAAATTTCTCTAAAACTAATTTAATTAAATACCAATATCAGAAATAAATTACTTAAATAATATTTAATCTATTCTAGTCCATAGACACGTATAGATTAGAGTCATTCTCGTAATGACAATGAACTGAAACAACGTCGTAAATTCAAACATTTAGAATTCGTGCAAATTCAGACCATTCCTTTCTTCTTTGAAAACCTTCTGTATTCCTGTTAGAGTTAAATCGAAATTTTCTTTATGGAAAAAGAGTTACGGAGATGGCTTTGATGTGTTGGAGACTAAAATATGGAAGTCATTTAATTTTAAATCAAAAGTAATAATGACTTATTTAATTCAACATTTAAGATAATAAATGAGATGACCATTATATAAGTCATTTAATGTAAAATTACTTAATTTACGATTATAATTAATATATGTATTACCTATAAATAGATTAAGAAATAATAATTTCGTAACAAAATAATCATTCTATTTGAATTACAATTAATTGATTGATAGAAATTATAATAAATTGTATGATATTTAAATAATTAAGCAAATCAATTAGTTGATATAATTAATTTATTATAATAAAATGAATTTAATGAGTTAAAAGAAATAAATCAAAAAACACCATCAAAAACATGTTACAACAGTTTTATCATTAAGTGCAGAAATTTAATATTTACATAATAGAATAGATATTTACAAATTATTATATTAAACATAGACTAAAAAAATAGACTAAACAAAATAAAAGTATCAATCGTAAAATGTAACCTAAAAAATCACTTAAATTAAAAAAAAAACCTGTGATGAATTATAATAAATATATATATGAGAAGTAAAAGTAAAATAAAAATTAAAAATAAAGTAAATAGAGCAATTAAAAAAAGTGAAAAAAGATAGAAAAGATAATATGTGGAGTAGATAAAAAATGTATTGCAATAGAAGATTAATATAATTAATTAACAAGTGTATTAACCCGTGCCATGCACGCGATAAAATTAAAATTATGATTTTAAATTATTTTGTTAAGATTAACTTAAATTATAATAATTTGATTAATAAAAATATAACATGTTATGTATTATTTGTTTTTTCTTAATCTAGTGTTAAATATATTAACTCTAAAATAGTTATTAATTGGTTTTAGTAATCTACTTTTTTCAATAAATCAAACATATATACTCAATATGACTATACATACCTTAATAATACTTAGACCTACCAACAAATTTTTATATGTTGTTTTACTGTCAAGAAAGAACATATCAAAATTAATCAAAATAAATAATAAATTATTAGAGAATTCTAATGCACAAAATTCTCTAATAAATAATAAATAATTTAAATCTACTAAAAAATAACTCAACATTTTTTTTATGTCTGCAAAAAATATACCTGAAATAATATTATATCAATGTTAGTAAACAATTTTACAATCATCGACCGTATTTACTATACATGACTCCTTCTTAAAAGTTATTCTACACACGTGTGCAGTTGGAAGATAAATTACTGAATTTTATTTTATTTTTCTAAATTATTATAATTATGCATTATTCATTAAATACTAATTGTAATATTGTAATATAATTATCAATAATGATATTTTTCTAAAATAAATTTAGAAGAGAGAATAATGCTTTCATTTTGGAGGAAAAATGAATTCATGAGGAATTGACACCTCACTTTTATTAGTTGATAATGTATTAAATATTAATTTTATATAATTATAATAAATATATTTCTCTTAATATAATCATGCATTATTCGTTAAATGTTAATTGTAATATAATTATAATAAATATATTTTTCTAAAATAAATTTAGAAAAAAAATAGTGATTTCATTTTAGAGAAAAAATGAATTCATAAGGAATTAACACCCCAATTTTATTAGTTGGAGAAAAAATTCGATTTTAGTATATTTTGTCATTATTATACATTTTTCTCTAATCATATATCCACTGTTTTCTTTTCTTTGTTTTAGCATTTTGAATCTGGGTTTAACTTCTCGTAGTTCTCACTTCTCAGTCATTCTATTAGATGTAGTTGATAACTATTGAAGGAATTCAAAGAAGCAATAGCTACGGAAGGAATCCCTACCTTGAAGATCTAGAGCAAAAACTTAATAGAGAGCTAGATGACATTCTGAACAAAGAGGAATCTTTTTGGTTGCAGAAATCTAGGGAGAATTGGATCGTGGATGGAGATAGAAACACCCGATACTACCATACTAAAATAATTGTCAAGAG
Organism: Arachis hypogaea; assembly: GCF_003086295.3. NCBI lineage: Eukaryota > Viridiplantae > Streptophyta > Magnoliopsida > Fabales > Fabaceae > Arachis > Arachis hypogaea. The sequence goes on along the minus strand of NC_092036.1, from coordinate 87,225,552 downwards.
GGGGAAGAATAGAATTATGAAGCTCAAAGGAACAGATGGGGAGTGGATCGAAGAAGAGGAGGAGCTAGGAGACCACATTATTAACCACTTCAAAAATATCTATCAAAATGAGGTAATGACTGTTCCTTTTGAATTAAAATACTATGTCCCACCTGATTTTACCAATGATGATTGCAGGAGACTCATAACACCCCCAAATGAGGAAGAAATGAGGAAAGCCATTTTCAGCATTGGCTCCCTGAAAGCACCTGGAAGTGATGGATTCCCTGCTCTCATCTATAAGAGTAACTGAGACAGCATGAAAGGAAAAGTACAGGAATTCATAGATATGTGCTGGAGGAATCCAGAAACTATCAGACAAGCAAACTCCACCCTCATTGCTTTGGTGCCTAAGATCAACAATCCAGAGCTGATTAACCAGTTCAGGCCTATAGCACATAAGGTCATAACAAAAGTGCTAGTGGAAAGGTTAAAACCACACTTGAATGACAGAATAGCGGCGCACCAGTCAAGTTTCATACCGAGAAGGAAAATTCAAGACAACATCATCATTGCAAAGGAGCTTATTCACACTATGAAGAGAATGAAGGGGAGAAAGCAGTTCATGGCGATCAAAATAGATTTCAAAAAAGCCTATGACAGGATGAGTTGGGATTTTCTCAAGATTAGATTGGAAGAATTCAGATTGCCGGATAAGATGGTCGAGATTATAATGCAATGCGTGAGCACGGTATCGTTCAATGTTATTTGGAATGGGAATAAGATAGAAGAATTTATTCCAAGAAAAGGATTGCGACAAGGGGATCCCATTTCGCCCTACTTGTTCGTTATGTGCATGGACAAGCTCTCGCATCTCATAGAACAAAATGTGCTGGACGGGGAATGGAAGCCGATTGGGGTGGGTAGAGATGGACCAAAAATTTCCTATCTTATGTTTGCGGACGACCTTCTTCTTTTTGCGGAAGCAACACAAGACCAAATGGCAAGAATAAAAGGTGTCTTAGAAATTTTTTGTAATGCTTCGGGGTTGAAAATAAACAAACAGAAGACAGCTATTGTGTTCTCTAAGGGTACGGCTGGAAGCACAAAGGAGGAGATTCTAAATTTGTCTAAATTTAAAGAACAGAAAGAGCTAGGAAAATACTTGGGAGCGAGCATCTCTGACAAAAGGGAAGGAAAGGAGAGGTATAAGGATATAGTGAGAAGGGTTCAAAGCAAACTTAAAGACTGGAAGACTAAGTGTCTTTCCTTGGCAGGAAGGTTAACACTTGCACAATCAACTATTAGTCCGATTCTGAACTACCAGATGCAGCACGAAAGGGTACCTAAGGGAGTTTGTAGAGAGGTGAAAAGACTTCAAAGAAACTTCATATGGGGAGACGAACCAAATAAAAAAAGATTGCACCTGATTGGATGGAAGACTATGTGTCTCCCAAGGCACGAAGGAGGATTGGGGTTCAGGAAGCTATCATCCATGAATGATGCTTTCCTTATAAAAATTTTATGGCAAATGGATGAAAATCCAGAGCAGATGTGGGTGAAAGTCCTTAAGCACAAATACTGTGATGGGAACCTAATTGATGATGACACGCAAAGTAGAAACACAGATTCAAGCTTCTGGAGAGAAGTTCTCAAGATGTGGCCAACTTTTCAATCAAACACTATTAAGTTTATTGGGAATGGAAGGGGTACTAGATTTTGGCATGATCACTGGCTTGAAGGGGTAGGAGCACTGCAAGAGAGTGCCAAAACACAGATTTCAGATAGCAATAGCCTTGTCTCAGAATGGGTGGAAGAGAATGGAGAATGGAACCGGAGAAAACTCAATACCTATCTGCCAGAAGAGATTGTCCAGAAAATTACAGCAACATACCCTCCTCATTCTGAGGCAGATGATGATAGAAAAGGGTAGAAGTATAATGAGGAGGGAGATTTCTCGATTGCATCGACCTATAAATCTCTAAACAATTAGAACAAACCCAATAAAACTATTTGGAGTCACCTATGGAGTTGGAAAGGCCCCCAAAGAGTCAAGGTTTTCATGTGGACTGTTATGCATAAGAGAACTCTTACAAATCAGAGAATAGCAAGATTGTTTGGTGGAAGTGGAGACTGCAAGGTTTGCCAAGGAGTGCAAGAAGATCTTCTACACCTATTCAGAGATTGCGCTAAAGCATCAACAATTTGGGTTAATTTTCTTAATCCTATGGAATTGCAGAAATTCTTCAGTCTTAATTGGGGAGATTGGGTGGAAGCTAACCTAACAAAATAATTGGGACAGAACCAAAATATAGATTGGAAGGATATATACATGGTTACATGCTCAAAAATCTGGTTTTGGAGAAATAAGGAAAATCATGAGGACAACTACAGAAGACCAATCCAGCCATACACAGAAATCATAAAAGAAATTCAGGAAATTAACAAAGCTTTTGAAAAAGCTTACCTGATGGGAAAAGCGCGGGTGAGAAGACTGGGCCGGGTGGGGTGGAAACCCCCGCCGAAGGGATGGCTGAAGCTTAATGTCGATGGAGCATCGGGAGGGGATGCGGCGGCCTCCTGTGGGATGAGAACGAGAAGTGGGTTGCGGGCTTCACTCACACGATTGGAAACTGCTCTGCCCTCATCGCCGAACTGTGGGGTGTTGTGCAAGGGCTGAACATGGCAAGGAGATTGGGGATAAAGAAGATAATGGTAGAATGTGACTCAGAGGGAGTGGTGAAGTTATTGAATGAGGAAAGAAAGTTAGAAAGGCACCCTAATTCTCTGATTAGAAGGATTAGTGAGCTGAAAAAACTTGATTGGAGAATTTTTTTTGTACATAACTATAGGGAATGCAACAAGTGTGCAAATTGCCTGGCCAAGAAGAGTATTGATCTTGATTTTGGGTTTTTGTTCTGGGACTATCCATTCCCAGAGTTAGTTAGCATTCTCCAGGAGGATGAGAGAGGGGCTACCTTACCCCATTCTATCTGTATTTAGTTTCTGGTTTTTTCCTTTTGGGCGTTTTAGCCCCGTTTTGAATACCAAATAAAAAATATATATATATTAGTTATGTGGTTAGTTTTTAAATTCATATTACCATCCGAGGTGAAACTGAAAAGCAACAAAAAATTCACGTAACTTTTTAAAAAATTATATATGAATAAAAGTATTACATATTAATAAAATATTATAAAATTATTATATATTAAAAAAATTCTGTTATAATATATTATATTTTTTATTCAAAATAATTTTAGAAAATTTATATATTAATAAAAAGAAAAAAATATTGAAAGCCAATATATTTAATGTACAATGTGTACAATAGAAATTAAATTGAACAATAATTTAAAAATCAAATTTTTTAAATTAATTTTTCAAAAATTAGATTTTCAAAAAATTTAAGAAGGCCATCATCTATATTGGAATTTTGCTACACATCCAAGTATTTTTTCATCCAAATTTTATTCAAGTACGTCCAACACCAATAAAAACTACTTTCATTAAAAGAGCGCCATTACACGTGCTTTATCTTCTTTTGCCCCCTGCGCTTTTTCTTCTTCTTCTCCCCTGCGCTTCTTCTTCTTCTTTCAAATATGTTTTATTCATTTAGTACTATACAAATTGTTTCACCATGAGTACATGTTCGGTTCATTACGCAGAAAGCTGTTTGAATTTGATTTTATCTAATGAATTATGTTTCGTTCATTCAATACTATACAATTGTTTCACCATGAGTACGTGTTCGGTTCATTATGCAGAAATCTGTTTGATTTGATTTTATATAATAGATTATCTTTCGTTCATTCAATACTATACAATTGTTTCACCATGAGTACGTGTTCGATTCATTATGCAGAAAGTTGTTTGAATTTGATTTTATATAATGGATTATGTTTCATTTATTCAGTACTATACAATTGTTTCACCCTGAGTACGTGTTCGGTTCATTATGCAGAAAGCTGTTCGAATTTGAATTTATATAATGGATAATGTTTCATTCATTTAGTACTATACAATTGTTTCACCATAATAACATGGTCGATTCATTTATGTTGTGCATACTTCAAAACTCTTCCTCCTCGCCTTCTACTGCTTCTTCACTTAGGAGAGAAGGAGAAAAAGACAAAAAAATACAGCAACAACAATAACAAAAGAATGACGATAAAGAGAAAACACGTGAAGAAGAAGGAATGCAAAAAAGGAGGAGGAGAATGAGGAGGAGGAGGAAAGCAAAGAAGAAAAAGACGCTCTGTACACAAACGAGCATGAGAAAGAGAAGAAGAAGCGCGGGGGAGAAGAGAAGAAGAAGAAGAGAAGAAGCGTGAGGAAAGAAGAAAGCGAAAAAAGTGCGTGACCTAAAATTGTTTGGGTGAACTTGGATGCTAAAATTGATTGGACACGGAAAATATCTCATCCATTATATAAAAAACATTTACTCTCACTGATAATTCTAATCCCTCTCCCTCAAACCCTAATTTCTCTCCCCAAACCCTATTTTCTCTCCCGCATACAACGCAGAGAGCCTTCATGAGTGGCAGGAAAATTCCACCAGCCGCGCTGAAACTGACGGGATCGCCGGCGTGAGAAGCGCTTTGCTGAAGACCAAGCTGTACCCTAACCCCAGCGAGGAGCTTCTGAAGAGTGAGACGAACTGGCACGCAACGCGGTTTCCGAGGCTGGGCTTGATGAATCCCTTAGCGAAGAAGAACGCCGCAGCGAATGGAAGGATTTTAGTGAGGATGGAGACGCCAAATTCGAGGATAGCGACGGCGAAGGAGGACCAGCTCCGACGTGGCTGAACAAACGTTCGACAGAAGAATTTTCTGCACCTTTAGCCGGACGCATCATCGGCACGAAACAACGACAGGCATGATAGCGGCGACAGCAGCGTTACCGGAGAAGCGTATGGATCATTGGAAGATCGATGCTGGACGCACAGACCGATGATGGGAGAAAGTATGCAGCGAAAGTTTTATATATGCATGTAGATATTTATTTTTCATGTAAATGAGATGTTTATTCTTAATGTAAATGGGATTTTTGTTCTTTATATAAATGAGATGTTTGTTCTTAATGTAAATGTGATGTTTATTTTTCTTGCAAATGAGATGTTTGTTTTTAATACGGCACTCGAGGTTGGTGACGACGGGAGATGGTGACGCTGGGGAGGGAGTTTGGATTAAAAGGGAGTGTAATTAGAGTTAAAAGGGAGATGATGGTTAAAATTTTCAAGGGGTTAAAATAATCTAAATGTTCAATTAAAATAATTTAAATGTTCAATACAGTAGATATGCAGATTATTGTTTTAATGAGTATTTAGATAATTAATTTATTAAATTTGGTTGAAGCATAAAAATCTAAGAGTGATTAGTTTTATATGTAACCGACTGTTGGAGTGGGTGACGACTAGAGAAAATGTCATGGTGCTATTAGAGCCGTTGAAATTAGGCGATGCTAGAATATCTTAATAGTGGATAGAAGATAGTTAAAATTTAAAATTAAGAAATAAAAAATATTTATTACTAAAATTTAGGAGATATTTCTTATTTTTTAATTTACTATGAGCCAATAAATTAATCCATTATAAACATTGTTAAGATTTTTTTTTTTGTCTCTCGAGAGAAATTCTATATAAAAAATATTCCCTCTTAACAAAACCCTTTAAAGGAAAAGGGAAGAAAGAGGGAAAGGAAAGCATCAAGCATAAGAAAACAGCAGTGAGCAGTCCAAAGCTGAAAGCTCCAAAAAGGGGGCAGTGTGACTGGGACTGTGACTGTGACCGTGACTGTGAGAGTGAGGGTAAACAAGGGTTGACTGAGTCCACCGAGTCACTCACTCGCTCACTCACCTACAATGGAGACCCTGACGGCCACATCCGACACGGGCACGACCGTGCGTGTCTCCAACATCCCCATATCCGCCACCGCCACCGACCTCGTCCACTTCCTCCAAGCCACACTGGGACCCTCCTCCGTCTTCGCCCTTGAGATCTTCACCGATCAGAACAACGCCACCTGGAACTCCCGCTCCTTCGGCCGCGTTCAGTTCGAGACACCGGACGCCAAAACCAAGGCCCTCTCCCTCTCCCACCACAACACCCTCGTCTTCAAATCCCACTTCCTCCACCTTTCCCACGCCCCCGACGATGTCGTCTTCCGCCCCTCTCTCCCCTCCCACCGCCTCGAAAACGGCACCCTCTATGCCGGCTTCATGGTCCGCGACGACCGCATGAGTGTGCTGCACACCTGGGAACGTGTCAGGGGCTGGCCCATGCCCGAGAGGAGGAAGATCGAGTTCTGGGTCCCACATGATGGACAGTGCTACAAGCTCGAGATTTGGTTCGAGGATATTCTGGAGGCCAATGGGTACTGTTTGGGTGGTGGTGACAAACTCAATGCCCTCCTCTTGAAGGTACATCCAAGTGCTTCTTGATTAATGTGTAGTGCCTACAAGGTGTTTGATTTTTTGCCAATGAGCTTCAGAACTGTGTGTTGTATTGTCTTTTTTTCTTTTTTTAATGGTCTGTTATGCATGTGGGTCTTTGCCAAGCTTTGGTACAGTATTTTTCTTACAAAGTAATGATCTTTTTCTGACTAGGCTATGCACTTAATTTTGTCGTCGGTTGATGTAATTTTTGGTTTGTTATATAAACTGCAATGACAATGTTGCAATTTTTCATCTTGATCTGTAATTTTTCTGAACTTCTAACTTTTGCTTGACTATTTCATTCTCAGCTGAAATATGCACCAAAGATTTATCAGAAAAAATTTGGGTCAAATGTGTCGTCGAAGTTTAATGCTGCTAATGGTAGGTACCATTTCTGCAAGGAGGATTATGATTTTACTTGGGTGCGTACGACAGACTTCTCAGCTATGAAGGCACTTGGACATTCTACATCGTTTTGTTGGGAGATTGAGGAAGGACCATTCAATCAGGATATTTTTTGTAGTTTCCCGCTCTACAGAGAAATTCTGAAAGATCTAACTCTAGAGGAGGGGGAAGAGTATTGTTCTCCGGCAGAAATAGTTCCACTTGTAAACTGTCTTTCTACAGATACTAAGATACCGTATGAGACCCTTTTCCAATTGAATTCCCTCATTCATACCCAGAAAATCAGTCTTGCATCAGTAGATAGTGATTTCATTGACTTGCTAGGAAGTTTAGATGAAGAAACCAAAGCCCTGATTTTTCAGAAATTGCACAAGCTGAATTCCACTTGTTATGAACCTCAAAAATTTGTGAATACTCAATTACATGTGCTAAGTAGTAAGGGTAGAGGTCCTCATCCATCATCGCAGAAAAGGCTGATGGAGAATAACATAATGAGCTGTCATAGAGCCTTGATTACCCCAACAAAGATTTATTGTCTTGGTCCTGAGCTTGAAACCTCAAATCATGTGGTAAAGCATTTTTCTCAATTTGCTTCAGATTTCATGAGGATCACTTTTGTTGATGAGAACTGGGGTAAGCTTCCAGTTAATGCTGTATCAGCTAGTTTGCAAAAGGGAATCTTTTCAGAACCTTTTAGAACTAAAATATATGAGCGGATATTGACTATTCTTCGAGATGGGATTGTAATTGGTTTGAAAAAATTTGAGTTTCTGGCCTTCTCTGCGAGTCAACTCCGATCAAATTCAGTTTGGGTTTTTGCTTCAAGTGACAAGTTGAAAGCAGCAGATATTAGAGAATGGATGGGATGCTTCAACAATATTCGCAGCGTTTCTAAATGTGCAGCGAGGATGGGTCAGTTGTTCAGTTCATCAATGCAAACTTATGAAGTGCCCATTCAAGATGTGGAAATAATTCAAGATATTGAAGTTGAGAGTGATGGTATAAAATACTGTTTCTCAGATGGTATTGGGAAAATTTCCCTCTCTTTTGCAAAAAAGGTTGCTGAAAAGCTAAAGTTGGATAAGAATCAGATTCCATCAGCATTTCAAATTCGGTATGGTGGATACAAAGGTGTTCTTGCTGTTGATCGCCATTCCTTTAGGAAGTTATCGCTGCGTGGCAGTATGCTTAAATTTGAATCGAAAAACAAAATGCTTTGTGTCACTAATTGGAGTGATTCAATGCCTTGCTTTCTCAACCGAGAGGTTATATCTTTGCTGTCTACTTTAGGAGTAAAAGATGAGGCGTTTTTGGCAATGCAGCAGGAACAAGTGCATTTGCTAGGAAGGATGTTGACTGACAGTGATGCGGCTTTGGAAGTTTTGGAAACCCTAAGTGGAGCTGATTCTAAAAGCATTCTAGTGAAGATGTTGCATGGATTTTATAAGCCGAACAGTGAGCCTTACCTGGCGATGATGCTCAGAGCAAATTATGCATACCAGTTATCTGATTTGAGAACTAGATGCCGAATATTTGTTCCCAAGGGTCGTATCTTGTTAGGTTGCTTGGATGAAACTGGTCAATTGGATTATGGTCAAGTATTTGTCCGCATAACTGTGCCCAAAGCTAAGCAACAGTTTGAAGATGAAAGCTTGAGGAAAGTGGATGGTGATGACAGCACTTGTATACTAGTGGGGAAGGTGGTAGTAACAAAAAATCCTTGTCTTCACCCTGGAGACATCAGAGTCCTTGATGCTGTCTACAATGAAGAACTAGAGGAAATGGGTTTGAGGGATTGCCTTGTATTTCCACAAAAAGGTCGTAGGTATGTATAAGCTGCATTAAATTTGCAAACCACATTTGATTGCAATCATTATTTTATTAAAGGTGAAATTATTGTATTCTTACATTTATATTTAGCCAGGTTGGGTTTTCTTTTCTCTTGATAGAAAGTCCAGGTAGATTGTTGTTAACTAATGAGTCATTAATCTTTTGGTAACAAAAGAAGATACTTATTTTGTGGTTAGTTGGTGCACTGATGTCTTGTAATGCAAATACTGTTTCGTGGGCATACAGGCCTCATCCAAATGAATGCTCTGGGGGTGACCTTGATGGAGATTTATTTTTCTTAAGCTGGGAGAAAGATATGATCCCATCTCACACTGATTCTCCAATGGACTACACGGGGAGGAGGCCTCGTATAATGGACCACGATGTGACACTGGAGGTAATTTAAACAGTCAGATAAGTATATATATATATATATATATATATATATATATATATATATATATATATATATATATTAACATTGATAAGTATGAAACCATTCCTTATCTGCTTACCTATGTTTGTGAGAGTAGGAAATCCATAGGTTTTTTGTTGATTACATGATCAATGATACCTTGGGTGCTATCTCAACCGCTCATCTGGTTCACGCTGACCGTGAACCAGAAAAGGCCAGGAGTCACAAATGCCGGGAGTTGGCAGAACTTCATTCCATGGCTGTTGACTTTGCAAAGACTGGAGCACCTGCTGAAATGCCAAGAGTTCTGAAGCCAAGAGAGTATCCGGATTTCATGGAGAGGTTTGACAAGCCTATGTATATCTCCAACGGGGTACTAGGAAAACTCTACCGTGACATAACTGAGTTGAAATTGCAAGTAACATCAAGCTCTGCCTGGTCAGAGAAGCTTGCTGAGCAATACTATGATCACGAACTTGAAGTTGATGGTTTTGACGCCTACCTTGAAACCGCATCAAGTCACAAAGAAATGTATGCTCAGAAGATGACTAGTTTAATGAAATTCTATTGTGCAGAGACTGAAGATGAGCTGCTGACTGGAAACTTGATAAACCGCGCGTCATATTTGCAGCGTGATAACAGGAGATATGGAGATATGAAGGACCGGATCCTGATCTCGGTCAAGGATCTTCAGCGTGAAGCCAAAGAATGGTTTGAAACAAGCTGTGAACCCCGTGAATATCAACCTATGGCATCTGCATGGTATCATGTGACCTATCACCCAAAATATTACCAGGAAAACTCCAACTTTTTGAGTTTTCCATGGATAGTTGGTGATATTTTACTGCATATAAAGGCTGTATATAGTGGAGTTAACAAATAGTAGCTTGGTCTAAGGATTAGGATCACTCCTTGCCAAATGAATACCAGAGGGTCATGTTCTCATCTCCACCCTCCAACTTTTACAATTATAATAATTTATCCTTCTCAAGTTTATTTAAAAAGGAGGATCATAATGTTAATCTGAGGTTTTCTTTTGGCATATTATATTCTTGCTTGGTGGTTGGCCCATTCTCCTACAACCGAAGATCCTATTTTTGGTATTGTAAATATAGAAGTTATAGATATTATTACATTAAAATATTTGATTTAATTATCTATTATCTCAATGGTATTTTAAATTGTAATGTGATTAATTAGTTGTCAGTCTAGTTTATAATACACTGATTGAAAATTTAAAAAGGTCTCAAATTAATTTTTGAAAAATTTTTAAATTTTGAAATAGTCCTTTCAAATATTTTTAATTTTTTTCAAAAGTCAATATCGTATAATGTTTTTATTAACCAGACTAGTAAAATATTATTAAAAATATATAATAAATAAAGAATACAAAACATAATAAAATATATACTAAAAAATAATTTTATTTATTAACATAAAAATATCATAAAAAATAATATTATTTAAATATTAATTTATGATACCTATATTTAGATGATGTAAAAATCATAATAATAACAATAAAATCTAGAAGTCATTGCATTATGAAAGCCATTATTTATATATCTAAATTTTTAAGATATTGATATTGAATAAATTTAGAAAAATATTCCTATGTAAAAAGATTTTTTTTTTTGCATAAATTCTAACTATGGTAGTACAAATTAAACAGATTTAATTACAAGTCTATTTTATGCAATATCACAATCAGTAAATTCAAAAGAAAATTTAAAAAATGAATGAAACACTTAGATTTATCAATACATTTCTTCTTCAAATATTGTAAAATATTAGGAGTTTTAGTGTTTCACATTGGAATTTTGTAAATCATCTACATTGATTTTGTGGTTAATTAAAACTTACAAATTTGACTTCACAGATGATTTAGTTCACACTGCATGCAAGTTCCAAATTTTTACCTTCATAAGCATCTATACAAATATTTCCAATAAAAATTTTGTTAAATTAGAGTTCTCATATCTCTTCAAACAACACTAATTCATTCTTTTCTTCGTCACTAAAGAATGATAATAGAATATAGTACTTATAGATTAAATTAAATTAATATCTAGTCAAAAATAAATATGGGTCTATTTATTTTAAATTTTATTTTTGCAAAATAGTGTCTTTCCAAAATTTATTTTAAAAATACAAAATTTTTTTTATTTATAAATAATCAAATTTGAGATAAATAAATAAACAATTTTGGAAGTTAAAATTTATTAATTTAGAAATAATTATATAAATCATTTGAAGATACTATTTTAGAATTTTTAGAAACTTTTAGGAACTGTTTTAAAAATTTTTTAAATTTTTCAGATCTGTTTTATACTTCAATGTAGAGATTAATTTGTCCATATTGCACATGTAAATACATAACGACCATGTGTGTAATTTGATGTTCTATGTCAGCTATACTAACAAAAGGAATTGTATTGTCTAACGAAAATAAATATTAGAAACTATTTGGAGTATTTTAAAATTTGAGAGACTAAAATATTCGATTTTAAAAATCTTAAAAATTGATTTAAATAATCACTCTTAATTGCCATCAAAATTACTGCTATGTTCTCCATTTAAAAGATTTTTTAGTGGTAAATAATTGTTAAGATAATTATTAAATTTATTAAGCATATAAATATTTAAATGAAAAAGATAAAAATATTTTTAATTAGTTATTTGTTGGTTAATTTTTCATTTTTTAATTTTCTTTTGTAAAAATATAACAGAAAAATTAACTAATAATTCATTAAAATCGAAAAATAATATTTGATTTAAATAAAAATAATAATTATGAAGAGAGGAAATAATGTGTTAGGTGAAAAAACCATATACGTCTTGTCATAAAATCAAAGCATAGAAATGCCAAATAAATAATGCAATCCACACTTATATTCGTGTGACATTGAGGTAGAACTACTGTACAGAAACGTAGGCGTTGCGCACATTACGATATGACTCGCATCCAGACCTTAGGATCAAAAATTCAAAACACTGTACGATTTTTTTTTTTTCACTCGCCAGGACCTTACTGCCTACACTATAATTAAATTTTCCAATATTTATTCAAGAAAGGAATAAATTAATAGATAAAACAACTCAAGTTGATTTTAAAGCCCCTCGATATAGTGGTGCCTTATGCAATAAGTGGTTCAATCAAAATTTGTTTGGAACAACAAAGTCTTGATCTCTAAACATGAAGTGTAATTCTTATATATTTTTATAAGTAAATACAAAATTATCTATCAAATCAATTATTATATAAACAACTATATTAAATATATATTAAAAATAAAACATACATTAAAAATAAATTATATATATATAATGTTTGATTTAATAATTGATATTGTGTATATAATATTTTTGTTATATAAAATATATATAAAATAGGACAAATCACTTAATTAGGTCATGGTGAATAAAATTTTACGCAAATCTGCCAAACTAAAATTTGGTTCATGAATCAATCAATGCACGTTTTTATATAGTTCGAAGCAGTTCAATTCGAACTCCATTTACATATAATTCGAATCACCTTGATTCGAATTATACACACACGCACACACGAATTAATTCGAATCAACCTAATTCGAATTACACATAGTAATTCGAATCATGGTGATTCGAACTACACCCGTGCACGCGTTTCCAAGTAATTCGAATTTGACTGATTCGAATTATTCATGGTATAATTTGAATTATGTTGTTAAAAAATTAATAATTTAAAAATTTTAAAAATATATTTTTTATTTCATACATTAAAAAAAGCTAACAAAATATTTAATTACGAGACTTTTTTAAAATATTAATAAGCTATCAATTCGAATTCCATATAATACTCTTTTGTCTATTTTTAATAGTTCATGAATATTTTTTAATAAATTTATTTAAATTATACTACAAAAAATATTTTATTCTATTTAAAACAATTTAAAAAAATAGCTTACAAAATGTTAGGAGTACTATAAAAATTTGTAATGTTCTAATGACTTAGATAAATACATGCATGTACTCAAATTTTAAATAAAATATTCTACATAGTCAATAATAAATTAGAAATGAAAGAAAATATTTTATTACATACAAAATAATTAAAAAATATATTTTATTCTATAGAAAATAATTTTTAAAAAATGGCTTAAAAGATGTTATGAGTACTATAAAAGTTTGTAATATTCTAGTGATTTAGGTAAATATATGATAAAAATATTTTTTCTTTAATTTCTAAATTATTGTTGGGGTAAAAAACATATATGTGCCAAGTGGGGTACAAAATTACCCAAATCAGCCAAATGAAATTTTGATTCATGAATCCGCCAAAGAACAATTATATGTAATTTGAATCAACACGACTCGAATTTGATTTCAACGTAGTTCGAATTGACTTAATTCGAATTACTCCCAAGTAACGTGCCTAAGTAATTCGAATCAATATGCATCGATTTAATGAAACATAGTTCGAATTGAATCAATTCGAATTAGTAGCATCAGCAGCATGAATAAGGAGTTCGAATCTACTTGATTCGAATTACTTTTGTTTGCTAACTAAAACTAATTCGAGTTGATATGATTCGAATTATATATATAGTGCGAATGAAGTTGATTCGAATTACTATGAAGCGGAGCTTTATATATATGATGTGAACGTGAGTTGCTCTCAATAGAGGGATCAGATGGCTAGTGAGGATAGTTTTCTAGTATTGGTTCACCACAGAGGATCGATTAAGAGAAACAGGCAGTTTCCCGAGGTGAGGACACCAGAGCTGTTGGCAAAGTTGGTTGATGTGGTATCCAACTCGGGGGGTCCGAACCGGAATACACACACTGCAGCCATGGTGGCCGGTTCTAGTTCGAGACCTGCCGTTGCTTCTTCGTCTGTCCCTGCGTACGAGACACCGACCCAGCCTGTCGCATCCCCTTCATTCACTGTTGACCTCAGGGGCAATGTCGGCGACGAGGTTGGTACAGGGGAACATCTTCTGACCTCATTACATTGTGCTACACCGGCTGGTGTTGGAGACGGATTGTTTGATGATCCAGATGACGATGATGTTGAGCCGGATATGATTGTCGATGACAGTGGCGATGACCTCGGGGCGAGTGACCCGAGAGGGGGCCGCTGGTAGATCTAGTTCTGGCACATAACAGTACCCACCCCATTTTTCATCATTGGACCTGGATGCCATGAAGCAAGAAGTGCTTCCTGGGCAAGCCACTGGATTTGGCGCTAGAGATGCAGACGAGTCTGCTGGTATGATAGAGTTCCAGGTTGGTCAGCAGTACCAGGATAAAGATGAGGCCCTGTTGAGTGTGAAGACTTACAGCATCCGCCGAGGGGTACAGTACAAGGTAATTGAGTCTGACTATCGCCGGTATGTGGGAAAGTGTTCTGAGTTTGGGAATGGGTGCACATGGTTGATTCGGTTGAGTCTCCGGCAGCGCAAGGGCACCTGGGAAGTGAAACGGTACAACGGACCGCATACGTGTCTCACCACCTCTATCTCCAGCGACTATAAGAGTTTGGATTATTAGTCATTCGACATTCATTATGCCAATGGTGAGGGCTGATGCATCTGTCAACGTCAATGTGCTCCAAAATGCCACGGCCGCCCACTTTGGATTCAGGCCGACGTACAGAAGGGTCTGGATGGCGAAGCAGAAGGCTGTTGCCATCATCTATGGTGACTGGGATGAGTCGTACAACGAGCTCCCTAGGTGGGTGTTAGGAATCCAGTTGACCATGCCTGGATCAGTAGCAGTCCTTCGGACATGCCCTGTTCGAGTTGGGGGACAGCTCGACGAGTCTCAAGCTTATTTTCACAGGCTGTTTTGGACGTTCCCACCTTGTATCGAGGCATTCCGTCATTGTAAGCCGTTGGTGAGTATTGACGAAACCCATCTATACGGCAAGTATGGGGGAACGTTGCTTGTCGCAATTGCACAGGATGGGAACTCCAACATACTGCCCGTGGCATTCGCACTTGTCGAGGGTGAGAATGCTGAGTCGTGGTCCTTCTTTATGTCTCACCTCCGTCAGCATGTGACACCGCAGCCAGGTCTGTTAGTTATTTCTGACAGGCATAACGGCATCAAGGTCGCGCTTGAGTCTCCTGATAGGGGATGGCTACCTCCGGCTGCATACCGTGCATTCTGCATTTGACACGTAGCAGCTAATTTCGCCCTCACCTTCAAGGGTAAAGATGCTCGTAGGCTTCTTGTGAACGCTGCATATGCCAAGACCGAAGTGGAGTTCGATTACTGGTTTGACATTCTGCACTCTGAGAACCCGGCGATGTGTGAGTGGGCGAACAGGATTGAGTATTCGTTGTGGATGCAGTATCGTGACGATGGTCGCAGATTCGGGCACATGACGACCAATATCTCTGAGTGTGTGAATACAATCCTGAAGGGTGTCAGGAACCTCCCTGTGTGCTCGCTGGTGAAGGCCACATACGGCAGGTTGGCTGAACTATTCGTCCGCAAGGGGAGGGAGGCACAGGCCCAGCTGGGTACTGGACAACAATTCAGTCAATACCTGGTAAAGTGTATCGAGGCAAATCTAAAAATGGCGAGGTGCTTCACGGTGACTGTATACGACAGAGATAACTCGGAGTACACCGTGGCAGAGACGACTCCGGCTGGTTCGTTCTCACTGGGAAGCTACAGGGTTTCACTAGGTTCTCATACATGTGATTGTGGATACTTCCAGGCACTTCATTTCCCATGTCCGCACGCATTGGCATGCTGTGCCTACTCACGTGTTACTTGGCAGCCATACGTCCACCCGGTGTATCGACTTAGTTATGTTTTCAGTGTATATCAGATGGGGTTCACTCCTCCCATTCCGGAGGGATTCTGGCCACCTTATGACGGGCCGACCGTCATACCGGACCCGAGTATGAGGCGTTCGAGGGAGGGTCATCCACGGTCCACTCGAATACGGACCAATATGGATGAGACAGATCCGAACCGGCCCAAAAGATGTGGCCTTTGTAGGCAACCCGGACACACTCGTCGGAGTTGTCCATAGGCCGGGGGACCCAGCCAAGCAGGGTGAAATAAATAGTAATGTCTGGTCTTATGTTCGGCTGCTATATTAGTTTGATATTTTGGTACTTTTATTTTTGTAAAACGATGTACTAGGTTTGCTAACTAGTCGGTTTTCAGTGCTTAAAAATCGTCTGGTAGAAGATATGTATGTCAAATTAAATTACTAATAATAGAAATAAGTTACATAATATCAAATATGTTATGCTCTGATGAACTAACGATATAAAATACAACAATGTTAACAATAATATATAAAATACAAGAAAGATAACAATACAAAATATAACATTGATGATGGAAATACATAACATACAACAAAGATGACGATTTAACATATACCACGTATCACAAATCATCTAAATAGGTGCGACCCAGTCCCACAACGACGTGGGACCCGTGTCCTATGACCTATCCGGATAATGGGCTCCTCATCCTCGATCTCGTCCTCCTCGTCCTCCGGGGGTGGCTGTGCAGGCACCCTAGACTGGACATGTAGGGGTCGGGATGAGGATGGTCCGGCGACTGAATATGATGGAGCAACACGTGCTGATGCTGGGGTCCCACCCAAGGCGAAAGACTGAACAGGGCCCACTGAGGGAGGCTCATTCAGATCGACATCTAGCGCAGAAGCCTGTGTCCCCGTCGTCTGTCCCCGTCGACATGCTGCCTCATCCTCCTGCATGATGGTGGTGATCTCATCCAGGAAATGTAATCCACCAAAATCTGCATCAATCCCATCACCTGCAAGAAACTCTGAAAACATGGATCCCGGAATCACCCATGGCGTATTCTCCTGAGGTGTCTGGTCATCAGCGGAAACACCAACGAAGTAATCTCCGAGCGGCCCCTCTCCAAGCCCAGTGTCAGCATGGCTCAATGGATCTCCCATATCGGATCCATACCACTCTCCCCCATGTCCGCCATGAGCGGGCCTAACATCCCCCACTGGAGCTCCTCCTCCAGCGGCATGATCACCATGATCAGGGCTATCCTGCCTATGTGCATCCCCTTCCTCCTGCCTCTACGCCCTCGTCATCGACCACTGCCCCTACCAGCCTCATCACACTCCTCTATTGCCTGGTCAAGCCATCTCCACTCACGCTGGCTATGACGTGTCCCAACTCGAGCTCTCTTCTCAACCCGACGCCTGTCAGGAACGTCATCAACTCGGTCCATATCTAGAACTCGGCCGGCACCCCTCTGCGTCGCCTCAACCGAAATAGGAATACCTCTCGGATCCCCCAAGCACATCTCAGGTGACAAGAACCTCTTTCCATGCTGATGCCACCAGGCCAAGAACTCATGTGAGGGTCCTGAGTCAGCAACAACATCGAACCGTAACACGTGATCTACACGTGTCTCCCAGTGAAGATGCCAATGCTGTAAATGGGACGGGAACCAACGGTCACCACCTCTCCCGTCCTTCGACATCAAGAAGTCGATGTTCAGGGTGGGATGTGGGGGAGGCTATATGCCGCCGAACTGCGGTAACACTCTATCAACCTGATGCCACTCAACAACCGCAAAATATATCAGGGACGTCACACACCGCCATAGCATCGTATGCCGAGGCTCCAAGACCTCCGGATGGACAACCTGGAGGACGTCGGGTGTGCTGTAGGGCATCCATATGAACTGAAAAAAGCAAATTAAATCCATTTGACAAATTCGTTAAACCATATAAACTGAAAGAAGCAGTAACTACACATATGAGCTTAGCGTACTTACATCCCGAGCCTGTAACAAGTCAATCCTCAGTTGAGCCATCTGGACCCGAGGTCCCTTCTTGCTAATCCCAGGATTGTATCCTGACCACCTGCATAGGAAATTAAACATTGTATTGCATTCATGAATGATTCTAAGAGGAATAAAGTTGCATGTGAAATTGTAAATACATAAAACAAGGGTAAATTGTATAATAAGATAGTGGTACCTTGAACAAAGGGGCCAGCTAAACGCATCATACCCAGCAGGCCTAAAACCAGGAAACCGCCAAAAGATCCAAGACTGAAGTAACTGTAACGGCCCAGCTAACTTCACGACATGTCGTTTGGCCACTCGGCACATGCACCTATACAACCATGCTAGTGCCGCCGACCCCCAGCTATAGCCACCCATCTCCTCAAGCCGAGCCACAAATGGTAACCATCTGATGTGAATACGATTGCCGGACTTGTCGGCAAACAGCTGGGTGCCCAACAACATCATGATATAGGCACGGGCAAAGCGCCTGACCGTCTCCTCATCTGCCCCCTCGGGGCACTCTCCAAAGGTCTCCTGGAACCAGGTGCAGTTCACAGCGAACTTCTGTATCTGGTTCGCGGGAGGTAACACACTGAGCAACTCATGGAACCACTGCCACGCTGGCCTGCCACCCTCTATGTATACGTGGAAGTCTGTCAGGCAACCACTGACGTAACGTCCATCTACTGGCAACCCCAACTGATAAGTGACGTCCTGAAGCGTGATGGTGCACTCTCCGAACGGCATGTGGAACGTGTGCGTCTCCGGACGCCACCGCTCCACGAAGGCACTCACAAGGGGCTCCTCCAATCTGAATCATCTGTCGTTCAGTCTCGCAAGATGGTATAATCCGGCCTTCTGCAAGTACGGAACGTACCTCTCATCTAGTCGCATCCCCTGCTGCCGCCGCATGCTCGATATGCAATGCCGAGGCTGGGCATTACATTGACCACATAAATATTTTGAATTACAATACCACTAACAGATAAAATTCACGACGTAAACAATTAACATATACCACTGGCAATAACATATATAGTCAAACGCTAACAGAATTTCATACGAAAACCGCAAACATAGACCTTTTCTGTAAAACACATGCAAAAAATAATGGTGGTAAACCACTAGCAAAACCACATGCTAACACCGCATGCAGAAAATCACTAACATAATCCACATGCAAATCTACTAAAGAAAACCACATGCAAAACCACTCAATTAACCATCTCCAATACCACCACCCGAAACCGCTAACATAAACCGCTAAGAAAGAACCACCCAAAACTGCAAACATAAACCACCAAAAAAACTGGAAACAAAACCACTAGAATAAACCGCATGCAATACCACTAGCCCAACCCACTAACATAAATAGCCAATAAAACCGCATGCAAATAAGCTCAAATATACCACTATCAATACCGCTATCAAAAACCACTGACATAAACCAATATCATAAACCACTATCAAAAACCACTAACCTCGTCGTTGATCACCCCTGCGATATGAGCAACTCTATCCAGTCGATACAGCCTTCCCGGATCGTCCTCCATCGCCTGACGTTGCCGCTCCACTCTTTCTCGGACCGATTCTGGGTCGTTTTAGCTGGGATTTGGTGGGGTGTGAGAATGAAAAAGTGGTTCGAATGACCTTGACTCGAACTCCTTATATAGGCTACTCCCTTGTAATTCGAATTATATCGTTTCGAATTACTATTAGTTTCGAACATTGAGTAATTCGAATCAACTTGATTCGAACTACCTTAAAGGCTCGAATCCCTACTAATTCGAATTGATTCGATTCAAATTATATGTTTATAATTCGATTCGAATTATATGTTTATAATTCGATACATATCGATTCAAATTATACGTTTATAATTCGTTACATATCGATTCGAATTACGTATTGCGAATTGCTTTGAGTAATTCGAATTAAGTCAATTCGAAATACGTTGAAATCAAATTCAAGTCGGGTTGATTCGAATTACATATAATTGTTCTTTGGCGGATTCATGAATGAAAATTTCATTTGGGTGATTTGGGTAATTTTAAACCCCATTTGGCACATATAGGTTTTTTACCCTATAAAATATGAATATATGTTAATAGTATATAAAACAAAACATAAATATATACAAATCGATGATAGTTAATGTTTAATATGTACATAATATATTTATACATAAATAATTATTCTTCTTTTACATTAGTTTAACATTATAACATAATTAAAGAAGAGGGAAAAATATAACAAAATAACTAATAAATAATTATCAAACAATATGAAATAATGTTTTTGATGAGTTTGGAAAACTCTAATTTAATTTTAATGATGAACAAACATTATTAAAATAATTAATTACAAAATTATTAATTTGATGTTAAATTAATTAATAATTTTGTTTTGCAGGATTTTTAATGTGGGCTGAAAATAAAAGGAAAATTGCAAACCCAAGTACATTCAGCATTGATACAAAAATATTTTGTTTGGCTGAATTATTGTTCTTGTTATTGGGCCAGAATTCAAACTATCATAAGCCCAATTCATCTTGCATGCTTGGTCCGAAATCATAAGGAAATGGGCACAATGCACTTTTTTAACTAAAACCCATTCCTTTAAGCATGTTACAAGCTTCCAACGGATTCCATTTTCCACTTTGGGATGGATTTCAAATTTAATTTAAGCATTGGAAACATAAGTGAGAGAGAAAAATTGATTTGATGGCTTTAATGATTCTACACGCCTATCAGTAAAGGGAAGTGGGAAACTTGAGTGCACTTTTATTCCTTCTCTTTGCTACATTAAATTATTTGATCAAATCAATTGAATATCTTCTTTCTTCTCTCTCTAATCTTTCTTTCTTCTTCTCTTCGGTCATGTCACAGCAACCATGGAAGCTACACTAAGCTACCAAAAGGAAAAAGAAGAAGCTGCATGCATCAAGACCATCAAGTTAATGATGACGCAAAAAATAAAACCAAAAGTATGTTGTGGCTGAGATAATCACCAAATGTGGTAAGATTTGGTGAGGTAATCTCGGATCCTCCATACTCAAAAAGAAAGATGAAGATTCGGCCAGCAAGGGAGATTTTTGAAGCATGGCTTGTCTTTGATTCTGCTCAACCACCACAGGAAGTAGCTAGAGTGGCGAAGTGATGGTTGAGGCAGATATTGAAGCAGATGAAGTCATCATCATCATAAAGCATCAAGGGCCAGAAATCCATCTTGGAGAGCAAGCCAAGGATAGAGAGCTCGGATTGATGAAGAGTGATGATCAAGAAAGGACTAGAGGTAATTGCATGTTGGGTTTTGCATGGTTATCTCTTCTCTCTCTATGTGGCCGAACCGGTTCTGTTTCTTGAAGGAGGAAAAAGTTGGTTTAGGTGTTGGCTTCAAGTGTGGAGGCTTCCCTCTTCTTTAAAAAGAGAGAACAGCCACTGTTTGGAGCAAGGAGAAAATTTGAGAGTGCAAGGCACAGAGTTCTCAGAGTTACCTGAGCTAACAGTTTTCTCTTCTCCTTCAATGTATTCTGTTTAGTATTTTTCTGTTTAATTTTGTCATGTCTTGAGTCTCATGGAAAAAGACAAACAGTGAGGTTTGTATAAAAAAGCCATAGAGCGGAAAAAGGCAGAGAGTGCAAAATTAAAAGAAAAAGCCATAGATGTCTTAGAGTTCCTTTGTTAATCTATGTTGTGTTTCATGATTATGTGGAAATCCCCTTGTAAGTTGGGTTAGCACTTTACAATTTGTAATCTGGATGATTATAGTGAAATTCCATCATTGTTGTGATGGAGACTGGATGTAGGCTGCACTGCACTTAGCAGCTGAATCAGGATATATCTGGGTGTAATCTTCTCTCTCTCTTCCTACTTCAATTCTATTTTTTACTGTTCAGATGAAAAATCAAAAATGTCTCGTGTCAAGTGACGAGACAAAATGAAAAAGTCTCATGGCTAGGGACGAGCTAAAAACAGAAAAGTTTCCTCTAAGTCCAGTAAGTGTTAGCAAAGAAAAAAGGGGGCTAAGATTCAACCCCCCTTCTCTTAGCCATTGAAACCATCAGTTTTTATATTAAAAAATGATAGAATTTTCTTGGATGAAATGTGTGATATAATAAGCACTACTCAGTAATAATTAATAAAATGGCATTTCATCAAAAGTGATGTGAATTAATATAATACAATTAGATAACCAATAATTATAAAACATTATTCAGTCAACAGATACATATTTAGATTTTATATCTTACATCTTCTCTCTTGCATTTAAATTACAAAATCAACATTCTTAAAAATCAATATCTTCAAATTAGAATCAAAATCTTATAAAAGATAAACAAAATGAAATCTTAAACAAAACTAAATTAACAAAAGCAAAATCAGGAACAAAAACATAACCCAACGCAAGAAACTGATGTGCCGCTGCTCCCCTTCTTCTCGTTTCCTACCTCTTTGAAGCACATCCCGAAATTTATTCATATTTTTAGTTGTATATGGGATCAATATGAGATGCGTTTAGAAGGTGTTTGATACGTGCTTCAAATGTTTGAGATATGGAGAGTTTAAGTATTATTTAGAAGATATTAGTTTACATTTTTAGAATATTTAATTTGATGTATTTTGATTTCGTTTATTTAATTACTAGATTGGATTTTATATCTATGGATTTAGGATTTTCTATATTTTAACCTAATAAGAGGTTATAAATACCTCATAAACTAGAGTAGTCATAGTATAGAATGATTTAGAGGTTTCAAAATCCCTTTTTGATTTCGTGATGAAATCATAGTGTGGACAATTGAGGTTGAGAAATTCCTCTCTTGTTGCATCAAGGAATTGGGTAGAAGGTTGAGGAGTCCCTTCGATTCAATTCCCAAATTATGACATTGACAAGTTAGGTTGAAGAGTCCATCTCTTGTTGCGTCAAGAAATTGGGTAGAAAGTAGAGTGATTCTCTTTGTATTCAATTTCAATCTATTATTTTTGTTTCTATTTTAATTTCAATTTCAATTCTTGTCTTGTTTATCTTGTTATTTCGTATCATTTGGTATCAGAGCTCAGGTATTAGATTAATTCTTATTAATCTATATTTGTTCTTCTTTTATCATAAAAAAGTCCAGTACTTACGCGTCTTCCTTTAAGTTCTTGTGTTCTTATTTTCGTTTGCATTTCATTATTGTTTTGTCATGATTGTTGATTTTATTGTTTGAAAAAATAAAAAAAGCATATAGTGCAAAAAAAAAAAGAAATACATACAAAAAAAGAAAAAAAAGAAATTATCTTCCTTGTAATTATTGTACTTTTCATATACTATTTTTCCACCTACAAGATTCAAAGACGAATCTTTTTTGAAGAGGAGGAGAATGATACGTGCTTCAAATGTTTGAGATATGGAGAGTTTAAGTATTATTTAGAAGATATTAGTTTACATTTTTAGAATATTTAATTTAATGTATTTTGATTTCGTTTATTTAATTACTAGATTGGGCCTTATATTTATGGGCTTAGGGTTTTTTGTATTTTAACCTACTCACCTCCAACAATCACACATACAGACCCCTCTTTCTCACCGTCAGGCCCTCTCCGTCTGCCCATCGGATTCGCCACGAGCGGTGTCGTCTTTGAGCTCAGAACGCCAAGGATCTCCTTCCTAATCTTCCTCCACTTCAGTTCTTCATGGTGGAAGGAGTTGCTCGTCGCTTTTCCTACCTAACGGCTTTCCTAATGCCTCTGTTTCGTGCCATTCCTCTCCAGCCATTGCACCAATTTGTTCTCCATATTTTTTTTATTTTTTTTGTCTCTGCGTAAGAACCTGATTATTATTTTCATTAGCTCAGTGCGCCTTATACTCACCGCCACTCTTCAAAAACTCCCATCCTCAATTTTGAGTATTTTGAGTCGCAGTTCATCACGATGTTGCTCTCTGTGTTTATGGATATTAGGTGCTGTTTTGATGATTAAAGAGACTGCAAACTACACACTTGATCTTAGTCAAAAGGATTCTTTGAACAATTACATAAATATAAAAAAACATTCATTTAATATAAAAAAAATATTCTAATACTTAACAAAAGAAATATCCAGTTATATTTTAACAAAAATAATTAAATATCTATAAAATTTAAAAAAATTATGAAATTCTTAAAAAATAGAGACATTCACATTTGTAATACAAAAAAATTCGAAAAATACATAAAAGAACATTCATTTAGTATGAAAAAAAAATATTCTAATACTTAGCAGAAGAAACATCCATATATATTAACTCGTAGAAATTTTGGATTCACCTAAAGATATTTAGCTGGTTTTTGGCTAATACCCTTTTGGTTCATAAAGCATTACTCATTTTAAAAAAAAATAATAAGATGTGAAATGACATAGAAAAACATTATGAAGTAAGAAATTGTGAAGGGAGATTAGGAGCGCCAATAGAAAGAAAATGGAGTGGAGTACCAACCCGGCCCCTGTCCATTTCTAAGAATGACAACGCGACCCCTCAAAATAAAATCGATCCACTTCGGTCCTTATCCCCTGATTCCGTCACACAACGCGGTCCTTGTGGGTATTTTTCCGTCAACTCTGAACAGAAAATGCTGACGTGTCAGGTTCAGAAATGGACATGGATATAATTGTCTCTAAATTTAAATTGGTTAAGGATTTTTGTCCTTATAATTTTTTAAACAATATTTTTTTAGATTATTTTTTTATTTATTATATTAATATTTTTTTAATAAATTATTAAATATATGGTATAATAGGTACAAACTAATTAATAAATTATTCAAATTTAAAAATATCATTTATTATGAAACTAAATAAATAATTCTCAAATATAATTTTTAAATACATAAATAATAAACATTAAAATTCAGTTAATACATTAATAATAATAACCCTATGATATACTATTAGTATTATGATCTAGATAATTTTTTACAATAAAATGAAAACTAATGAACACATTACTTGATATATAGTAAAATATTTGAGTAATAACAAATTTAATTTTTTATCTCTTTAAACTAAATTAATAATTCTATTTGATATCTTTGTACTAAAATATACTATAAGCAAGTTACTAATACTAAATAAAATAATTAAAATATATAACCTTTAATGAAATAATTAAATACTAATTGAAATAATTCAATTTTTTATCTCTTTAATTGAATTTTAATATACTTAAAATTTTAATTAATCTATATTATTCTTATATTGATAAATATTTATCAATCTATAACCTTATGATCACATGTATTATTAATAGATTAATAATATTATTGATACTTTAAATTTATTGAGTTTATAAATGCTCTCCATCATATATTAATTATATTTTAATTATTTCATTTAGTATTAATAGTTTACTCATAGTGTATTTTAGTATAAAGATATCAAATAAAATTATTAATTTAGTTTAAAGAATTAAAAAATTAAATTTATTATTACTAAAAATATTTTACTACATATCAAGTAATGTGTTTATTAGTTTTCACTTTATTGTGAAAAATTATCTAGATCATAATACTAATAGTATATCATAGGATTATTATTATTAATGTTTTAACTGAATTTTAATGTTTATTATTTATGTATTTAAAAATTATATTTGAGAATGATTTATTTAGTTTCATAATAAATGATATTTTTAAATTTGAATAATTTATTAATTAATTTGTACTTATTATACCATATATTTAATAATTTATTGGAAAAAGAATATTAATATAATAAATAAAAAATAATCTAAAAAAATATTGTTTAAAAAATTATAAGGACAAATAAATCCCTAACCAATTTAAATTTAGAGACAATTAGACCCCTGTCTATTTCTGAACCTGACACGTCAGCATTTTTCGTTTAGAGTTGACGGAAAAATACCCACATAGACCGAAGTGGATCGATTTTATTTTAAGGAATCACGTTGTCATTCTTAAAAATGGACAGAGTCGAGTTGGTACTTCGCTCAAAAAAAATGACATAGGAGGGTTCGCACCAGTATGATATAAAAAGAACACAAATGAAAATTAATTTGATTAATAAAATAAATTAAAAGAATTCAAACACATCTGACTGAGACAACAAATGAAGAATAATACTAACAAAATAAGAAGAAATAGCGTATGCAAAGAATATGGGAGAACAAAGCAGTGATACTAATGAAAGATAAGAAAAAATGAAAAAAAAAATCACTTTGGTTAATAAAATAAACTAGAAGGGAAAAAAATTCTCGGAATTTGAAGAAGACTATTACCGAGAAAATGAGAAGATATGACTTCACCAGGAATAGGGGACAGCCGGAGAACTCATTGAGAAAGGAACAAATTTGAATGTTGGTAAGCTAAAAATTAGTAAAATAGATATATAAAATTAATACAATTACAAAGCAGTTATAATTTACTTTTAAATTATAAGAACTGATTAATGCTTAAAAACTATTGGCTAAATAACATTTTTCTAATTCATACGGATCAGAATTTTTTTTAAGTTGCTTCTCCTTAAAAGAAGGTTTCTCTTAAACCTTACTAAACTACACGGAGACAAGTCATCAAAAAAAAAAAAAAAAAAAAAGCCTACACGGAGACAGCATTATAAGTTTCAATTTGCCAAATCCGAAAGCAAACCCCACCAGGCCACCACCATTCATCACATCCATATCCCAGTCACAATAATTATTATTATCAAAAATGCTATTTATATATTAAAATTAATCATTAAAATTAATTATCAATATATTTGTATAAAAATATATATTATTTAATTTATTTTTAATAAATATTTATATTTTAATATATATTTTATATTAGTAATTAATTTTAGTGTATAATTAATATAATTGTATAATTATTAATCATTAACTATTTAAAAGCATAATTCCAAAAATAAATTAATTTCCCAAAAATAACAAAAGCAGAAAAGGAGAAGATTGTGAATTAGAAGCGACGCCTTCTACCTTCTCACAATCCCCAAGCAGGTACCAACCATTATTAATTTATTATTCAGATTAAAGAAGAAGGGGAAAAGAATTGATTGTGATGAAGTACGCTAATTGTTAAGCAAAATCAATATACAGGTATATAGACAATTACATTGGATCGAAAAGAAAGGAAGAAGTAAACCAACCTAGTAATTACTTTAGGAGAATAACAATAAAAATGCAGAAAAGCAAAATACGAAAGGGCCAAAATAAGAAAAAAACTAGTGAGAGGGAAAGGTTGCTACAATGGCATTGGCACCACCCACCAATGTCACATTCAAGAGTCACAGAGTGGAGAAGACACCAACCGAATCCCACGCGCAGTCACTCTCACTCTCACCCTTTGCTGGCATTGTCTTTCCACTATCCACCACATGAATCTTGCCAGCTCACCTCATACCAAAACGACGTCATCTTTACCCGAACCGCAACCAACCTCCTCCTCCGCGCCCGAAACGCTTTTTACGTTGGCAGAGGCGTAGCGCGTGGAGAAGTTGCGTACGTCAGGGTCGTCGTGAAAATCACCGTTTTGCCCCTCGTCGAAGTTGAGGGCGTAGCTGAGTGGGTCGTACTGGTAGTTTGCGGCGACGCGCTTGGATGCGCGGTTGTTGTTGCGATTGAAGGTCCTGCGAATGAAGGTCTTCCATCTAGGACCGGCGAGGAGCTCAGACCACTCGCGGAGCTTCTTGAATGCCCGGAGTCCGCGGGACCACCAGTGGTCGGCGGCGGTGGGAGGAGGAGCGCGGGGGGAGGAGTTGTCGGACCAGGAGGCTGTACGGACGCGCTGCCACCATGAGGCGGAGCGTCGGCGCGGCGCGAAGCAGGGGAAGCAGGATGAGCGGGAAGTGGCTTGGGCTGTGGGTGTGGAGGAGGATTCAAGTTCCAGTTCCATGGACGAAATCTTCTTATCTTGTATTATATATATCACAGTGGCTATGAATCAATAATTCAATATATATGATGAGTGTGTTGTTGGTTTTGTTTTTGTGTGTAGAAAGTGGTTGCAACGGGATTTGGAGAAAGGGAGAGGGTGGAGTGTGAGTTTGGAGGGTTATAAACTTATAATTTATAAATGGGAGAGTGATTCGTCGATGGATGGTGAGGTGGGCTCAGTTGAGTTGGCTTCGCTGGTGCCTCCCTGTTTTTGCTTAATTTAATCCCCAATCCAATTGTAATTTTGTAACGGAAATACCTACTATTAAGTAACGGAAATACCTACTATTAAGTAACGGAAATACCTACTATTAAGTGCTACTCACTTGCACGGTACATGGGCCCCGCTTATACACGAGTTTAATTAGATTAAAAATTATTAATTATATATTAAAATTAATAATTGAATTAATCAGTATAAATAATTAAATATATATATTATTTAATTTATATTTTATAATATGATGTCCAATTTTTGTTACACTTAACATAATTAACATACAAATGAAACTGAACTTAAATATTTTATCATTTTTATGTTAAATATATGAATTTGATTTGAAATAAATTTGGTAAAATTGAATAGATATGATATATAATTTGTTTCGAGAGTTACCTGAAACGTTGACATCTTTGGTGCTAAGGTGTCGTCTGTCCGAGTTTCTCGTGAGGAGGTTGGGGGTAGTACCTACAAGATACTTAAGTTAGCAAGGACTTTAAGCAGAATTTTAGTAGATTAGAAGAGTTAAATCTCAGAGTGGTCCTTGAACTTGCACTCGAGCCTCAAAGTCGTCCCTAAACTTGCATTGGCCCCAATACTGTCCTCGAATTTAACAAAGATGACTCACGGTCGTCCCTGAAACATTTTTCGGTGACAAAAAGATGACTTGGATTGACGGATGCCACGCTGGAAGCTAGGCTGGACTTCCAAAATGACGTCATTTTTAATTTGGCGCTCAAATTGCATTGAAACGTCGTCGATTAGTGTATACAGAGGGGATTTAACATGCAGTAACTACTCTCTCAATCCAACACAGTCTCTTCCTCTTCTCCTTATTTTCTTCAATGGCGCCACTTTGAGAGAGATTTTCGCTGGCCTTCTCTCTCAAGAAAAGCAAGCATATTCTAATTATCTCGTCTCTATTGCACACGTAGTGGTCTGACGGAAAGCATCTTGATTGTTAGAGGTAACCAAAATAGAAAAGAGAAACAAAATAGCTACCATCCACTCCTCTGTTTTTCTTGATCATCGCTTTCTCTACATTGTTAAGTCGATATATATTCATTCGTTCATCGTTTTCTTATGTGGTTTTTCTAGAAATTTTTGTTAGAGCTTTCTTCGTATCTTCTTGTTGCGATTTTATTGTTTGTTTTTGGTTGTAATGATGGTAGCTATAGTTGTAATGTGCTGAAAATAGAAGTATCTGTGTTGTTTATGTATGCAGTTTATGTGTTTTCATGGTGGGTTAGGGACTGGGATTATTGTGCTTTCTTGGTTGATGAAAATTTTGATGATCATTTGTTATTTGTAGATGGGTCTCATAACTATTGTGTGTCACCATTGGGGATCCTTTGTGACGAGTGAAGATGGTGTCGTCTCATACACTAGGGACCATATTTCAGAGATTCTGAAACTTGACCCTAATCGGCTAGATGTCTTTTTCATAAGGAATTACTACAAAGAGCTTGGGTATGATAAGGCGGAACACTGTTGGGGGTTGCTTCTAAACAGACCCTTAGAGATTGGCCTAAGAGAACTTAATTATGATGCTGAGCTCCTAGAGACGTGCTTCCTTGCTAAAAGCAACCACAAAGAGGTGCATGTGTACTATGAACATGGGGTATCTATTCCAACGTACTTGGAAGAACCACCACTCAAAAAGGGCAAGAAGGTAGTGGTTGAAGTCCCTACCCAACCAGTTTTGCTGAGAACAGGACCAAGCTCCAGGGCCATTCCTCCACACCCAGTTCCAAGCCCATGTATCAACCATCGTAAAACTACCGAACCCACCCAAGAGGCAACCTCTACCATTCCGAACCCAATTTCTATGACTGCTACTCCTCCCCACCCAACCAAGACATGGATCATACTCAAGTACCAGCTGCAACCACCAAATCAACCCCAATTCCCAAATCTACCATTTCGAACCTAATTTCTATGACTGCTATTCCTGCCCCACCCAACCAAGACAAGGATCATACTCAAGTACCAACTGCAACCATCAAATCAACCCTAATTTCCAAAACTGGGTAAGATTTTCCAACCCAAATTGCCAGAATGGGACAGAAAAAAAAAGTGCTGCTGCAAAAAAAAAAACTGCAAAAAAAGGCAAACCAAGAACAACACTGAATAGGAGACATATAGCTAGGGGTCTAGCCAAAGGTCATGTGACAAGGTAAACAACTAAAGGCAAGGGAAAGGAAGTTGATACGGTTGTGTTATCAAAATCAGAATTTTCGCATAGTTATGAAAGTGTAGAGGATAATGCTTACAAGCCCGGAGCTGAGGAGAGTTCTAGTGATGAAGAGGTCACCAGTACAATACTGAAAGCTAAAAGGAAAGAGGTAAATAGGAAGCATGATACAAAAGTTAAACTCAGTAAATTGAGGAAGGAGATACTACAAACTGATGATGGATTAGTACCTGAAGATGATTCGGGTGAAGATGATAAGTTATTTTTTGGACCATAAGAGAATATGTACATGTAGATTTTGGCAACTGAGTGGTATTAATTTAATTGTGATTACTGTTCTTATAGTAAATGTCATTACTGTTACACTTTAGTCTTTGTTCCAATACTTATTCTGATATTGTAATTGTGGGTGCATTTTATTGATTTGAAACAGGTATGCCCTGTGTCCATGCTTATGCTACAATGACTAGGGCAGGCAAGCAGCCTGCAATGATACATATGCATTCCATATCAATCCTATTCATGGCCAGAAACTATGGGAGAAGTCACTCTACAACAGACCACAAGCACCCAAGTTTAAGAAGATGCCAGGAGCACCCAAGAAGAAACGAAGAAAGGAGGCTGATGAAGGCCCGGTTGGAG
Organism: Arachis hypogaea; assembly: GCF_003086295.3. Lineage (NCBI taxonomy): Eukaryota > Viridiplantae > Streptophyta > Magnoliopsida > Fabales > Fabaceae > Arachis > Arachis hypogaea. The sequence goes on along the minus strand of NC_092036.1, from coordinate 87,194,724 downwards.
GTAAGAAGCAAAAGATCACCAAGATGAAGAGGGTATATAAAAAGCGTTCTTGCCGTCATTGTGGTGGCAAGGGTCACGACAAGAGAAACTGTGCCAAGAAGAAGGATGACGACGAGGCTGCAACTGTTGCAGCTGGTGGTGGTGGTGAAGCTGATACAGGAAATCAGTAATAACCTCTCCCTGCTGCAACTGAAGTCCAAGATGAGGACAATGCTACTGAGATTGAGGTAGGAATGAGTCAACCAATTGTGCCAGAAAACGAAAAGGAAGACTCCCACCAGGTACTTCAACTATTGCTCTCTGTTATTGTTGCTTTATATATTCATTTTGATATCACTAAATATATTCTTACAGGTTGCAACACCTGACCTGCAAGTCCAGGCAAGACCACCAAAGCTCCCACAAAAAAGAAGACAACCTCCACCATCTAGACCAGCCTCAATCCCATCACCAGCAACCGGTGCTCCTCCACCAAATGTTTCAAATGCTCCTTCACCGTGTGCTTTGTGGTGGAGAGAGGTGCTTTCCATGTGATTAACGCATAAGTACCGCAAGTGAGTTCAGACGAACAACACAAGATAAGGTTTTGGGAGGATCTAGAGAGTTTGGTTCAAGACATACCTTTGGGAGATAAGATTTTCTTAGGAGGAGATTTAAATGACCATGTTGAGAGAGAAGTGACTGGGTATGGGAGTATTCACAGATGCCATGGTTTCAGAGTGATCAATGCCGAGGGTAAAACTATTTTAGACTTTTCCTCAACCTTTGATCTTCTCATTGCAAATACTTGTTTTAAAAAGAGAGACGAACATCTTATAACCTATAAGAGTGGCATGACAAGCTCTCAAATCGACTTTTTTTTGTTGAAGAGAGTCAACCAGAAAATTTGCATTAATTGTAAAATTATCTCGAGAGAGAGTTTGACAACACAACATAGGGTGCTCGTCATGGACTTTCGCGTTAAGCAAAAATTGAGAAAAAGATATCATACGAAGAACCCAAGGACGATGTGGTGGCGGATGAAAGGTGAGGAAAAAAAAGCTTCCTAAGACGGGTAGGAGAAGAGACAAAGTGGGATAAGAATAGAAGCGCGAAAGAGATGTGGAGGGAGATGACAGAAGTTATTAGAAAAACAGCAAAAAAAAAGACTTTGATGAATCTAAAGGAATAAGATCAAGAGACAAGGAGTCTTGGTGGTGAAATGCGAATGTACAAGAAAAGACAAAAATAAAAAGGGAGTTCTTTAAAGAGTGGTTTTTATGCTGCAATGCAGATAACTGAAAAAAATATAAAGTGGCTAAGAAAGACAAAAGTGGCTGTAAGTGAAGCAAGAACAAGAGCATATGAGGGTCTCTACCAGTCTTTGGGCACGAAAGGAGAAAAATGTATATATAAAATCGCAAAGAACCGTGAAAGAAGAACGAGAGATTTGGATCAGGTTAAGTGCATAAAGGATAAGGATGGAGAGGTGCTGGCTTAAGAGGAGAATATTAATGAAAGGTGAGTTATTTAATGAGGGACAGAAGACTCTTTCGAGCCTTGGTCGATTATGCACAAGGAAATAAGATCAAAACTTTAACTACTATCGAAGGATTCGAGATAAAAGAGGCTCTAAAGCAGATGAAAAATGGCAGGGTAGTAGGACCTGATAATATCCCGATTGAGGTTTGGAAGGGTCTTAGAGGAAAAGGCATCAATTAGTTAACCAAGCTTTTTAATGAGATTTTAAGGTTAAAGAAGATGCCTGATAAGTGGAAAAAGAGCACCTTGGTACCTATCTACAAGAATAAGAGGATATATAAAGTTGAAATTATAGAAGGATCAAACTCATGAGTCATACCATGAAGTTATGGGAAAGAGTGATAGAACGGAGGTTGAGAAAAGAGACCCAAGTAATAGAGAACCAATTTGGATTTATGCCAGACAGATCCACCACTAAAGCGATATACCTATTAAGAAGGATGGTGGAGATGTATCGTAGTAATAAAATGGATCTACATATGGTGTTTATTGATTTGGAAAAAGCGTATGATAGGGTGCCAAGGGAGGTCTTATGAAAGGTTTTAGAAAAGAAGAGAGTAAGGATCGCATATATTCGTGGAATTAAATACATGTATGATAGGACGACAACTAGTGTGAAGACTCAAGATGGTGTGAAAGAGGAATTTCCTATTAGTATAGGATTACACCAAGGATCATCCTTAAGTCCATACCTTTTCACATTAGTCTTGGAAGTACTCACAGAGCACATCCAAGAGCTTGTGCCATGATGCATGCTTTTTGTCAATGATATCATCCTTATGGGAGAGTCAAGGGAAGACCTAAATAAGAAGTTGGACTTATGGAGAGAAGCTCTAGAAGTGTATAGTCTGCGCATAAGCCGTAGCAAGACGAAACATATAGAATATAAGTTCCGTTTGAGAAGGAAAAATCCTAATATAGAGGTGAAGATTGGAGAAAATATCTTACAAAAAGTTAAAAGTTTTAATTATTTTGGGTGCATCATTCAGGATAACAGAGAGATTGAACATGATGTAAATCATAGGATCCAAGCAGGTTGGCTAAAATGGCGGAGTGCATATAGTTTTATATGCGACAAAAAAGTGCATTGAAAACTTAAAGGTAAATTCTATCACACGGCTATAAGACCGGTTATGCTTTATGGTACAGAATGTTGGGTGGTCAAAAAAGAGCACAAATATAAGTTAGGTGTGGCAGGGATTAAAGTTTTGATATGGATGAGTGGTCATACCAATTGGATAAAATAAGGAACAAAGGTATAAGAGAGAGAGTTGGAGTAGCACCCATTGTGAAAAAGATGGTTGAATTATGTCTCAGGTGGTTTTGGACATGTGAAAAGAATGCCGATAAAACACCCAATCAGGAGGGTGGATGAGATGAAAGATGGACAAGGGACAAAAAGTAGAGGAAGACCTAAGAAGACCATCTATAAGGTGGTCAAACGAGATCTACATGTAAACAGTCTTTCTGTAGACATGATACATGACAGAGTACAATAACATCGTTTGATTCATGTAGCTGACTCTATCTAGTAGGACAAAATTTTATTATTGTTTGTTATTTTTATTTATTTTAGTAAACTTTTTTTATTCTTGCTAGTTTACGATTTTTTACCATAGAAATATTTAAATGATTTCCTCTTACTATTACGGTAGTAGTACAGAAACATTGAGAATTTTAAAGAAAAATTAAAATATTTAGCGAAAACAACACTAGATATTTTTTGAACCAGGGGAAAGATTATTGATAATTTATTTAAGGTTTTAGACTTTAGTAAATTTTATTTTTTGTTTTTCTCAGTAGTATTCGGCTGTGTGTAAACCGTGTGTGGAGTGTGTGTGCCCGCAGGAAAATTAGAAGAAAATAAATAGCTACTAAGGAAAAAAGCTCGGGTCGTATTCTGTATATTTAGCCTTGATTTGGCCAAGTTTTTACTTTTCGAAAATAGTTTATAAAATCTATCTTTTAAAAGACAACTTTTTAAAAGCTACAACACTTGCGTTTTATAAAATCACGTTAAAAATAATTTTTAATAAACACAAATACTATAATTATGTTTGGTAAAATAATTTTTAAAAATTAAAAAAATTATAATAAACATATTTATAACGAAGAATATTTTTTTTTTCAAATTTTAGAAATCAATAATTTAAATATTTATTTAATTTACTCTCTATATTAATATAAATAGAGTTATCATTAGTCAATAATAAAACTTGTATGTAATCCAATGTTAGTACTGATACTTTCATTACCTATCTATATATATTGACTCACTTTTACAAATAACAAAAAATGGGACACATATCTCAAGTAAAATTATATATCTATATTAACATATGTATATATATATATACATATTGTTATTATAATTTTGACTAATGTTCATGAAGTTGGTGTACGAAAATTTTTTGATTGGTTTCCATAAATCAGGTCTCCTTTACGTTTAAAAGAACAGAGAAAAACAAACATCTACTAAAAAATACAAAAGAATCACACAAAAAAATAATATAAATAGATAGAAGTTTCTACCTAATATGTGATAGAGATGTATTTGTGTTAAAATTGTGAAGATTAGGTTGAAAAATAAAAAATATATGAAGGTTGTGTTAGAATTTGTGAATGTTAAATTGAAAAATTAGAAATATACAAGTATTTCAATGACAATATAATGGCGGAAAATATGTGTGGGAAATAAATAAAATCTGGTATTAATAATTAATAATGGTAATTTTGAATATTTATATTAGATTTTTTTAAAAATTTTAATAAGTACAAGCTAACTTTAAAAAACTTCTTCTTAAGTGCTCTCAAAAGCACTCCTAACTTTTAAAAACCGCAAGCATAAACACCTAACTTTTAAAAACCGTAAACATAAACACTTAGGCTTTTTAATTTACCAAACACACAAGATGATGAAAAACTACCGTGCTTGTGGTACACATCACACGCACTCGGCTACTAAGCTAAAGAAAACTCGGCTACTAAGCTAAAGAAAAAGTACATCCTATATAGTAAATAACGCAAACAACGAATTCAAAAAAAGGGTTAAATTAATTATATATTTTAGCAGATTTTTAATTAATTATTATCAAAATTTAAAATTTAAAATTTAAAAATTTAATATTAGCACTCTTAAACACATTTACACTACAAACAATTACTTCTAATTCCATTGTAACAGAGCTTTCGACGTCCGCCGCGCAGCTTATATAGTGCCCCTCTTGTCCACATCCACAATTCGCCGTCATCACCGGAGGTAACTTTGTGGCGAGGTGCCTTTCCTTCCAAGAGCTCCATTGTCTTCTGCACCCGTGCAGCCGCAGTCATAGTTTCACAATCCTGTGCTCCCGCCTTCGCTGCAGTTCACGACCCCATGACAGTCCCGGATGTTTATTTTTGATGCAGATGCGGATGGTTATTTTTCATACAGATGAGATGTTTATTTTTCATGTGAGATGGGTTGCTTACCGTTACCAGGGGTATTAGAACAACTTAGTGCCGACGATGCGACGAATCCGGTTCTGCGGAGCCAGTGACGACGCCGTCGACGGTAGGGATGTAGGAGGTGGCGCTGTGGATGGTAAGGGCTTCAGAAGGAAGGGTGGCAGCGTAGCAAAATGGTGGTGTGGACTGGATGAAGGGCGGCAGCACTGAGGTCCAGCACAGCAACAGTGTTGGCACGATGGGGACGACACGAGGCAACGCTGACGTGCGTCTCTAACGGCAATGATGACGGCACAATGGAGAAGAGTCAGCGATGCGGTGGAGATGCGACGGCACGACGGAGAAGATGAGTGTGCGTTTGGGAGGCTGCTGTAAAAAAAGGGGTTACGGTTTGATGGGGGTTAGGATTTTTTTATGGTTATCGGGCCTGAAATGCGATTCATTGTTCACATCTCCCATTGTTTACCTAGCATCCTCATCGTCACTAATCAGAACTCTCCACTCTATCCTTGAAGGCAAAAACAAAAGCCTCTTGGTGGAAAATACTGCCCAAAGCAGCGTTGCTTGAATGCCCCAGTTTTTTCCCTCATGAAACAGAAAACACAGCTGATTACATTCATCATCACACTGCAAATGCTCTCCCACATTCGAACCCCGACATTTACTTAAACAGACGAGTGAGCTAACTACTCGACCAACCCAAGTTGATTGCTCTCCCATAATTATGTTTGTAAACTAAAACATTATGGGGCTCAACGTTCATTTGGATAACCAATTTTCTTTTACATCACAATCACAACAAAACACAAACTTTACGGTTGAATCACATTCATAAATAATTAAATATTGTTCACATGATTATAGTCCCACTCCTCTAATTTGCTGAGACAATCATTATCCATTTCATAGTTTATGACAATCTGACCCTCCGCCTAGCTTCCACATTTTTACCAAATAATCCATGCCAAATTCTCAACTCCACCATAAACATTAACAGCAGTACTAATTCAGCCACCCTTGAAATTTTGAATTTCACGGTGCCCTCAACATACACTGGCATCTAATAACTCATATTATTCTTCCACTTTCAGCCACAAGGACCCTTTTTCCCCATCAAAACATCTTAAATACTATCATCTAACATCAAAGTCCAACAAAATCTAAGGTTCTGCTCTATCAACAATTATATTTCAGCTCCAGTGACCAATTCTAAGGTAACATGAAATTAGACTCATCACATAGACACATACACATTGCATTGCGTCATCCCCAACTCATCTCAATGTATCTCAATTAGGATTCAGGACTTTTGCTTAAACATGCTTACCAGATCATCTTTTAGACATTCAATTAAATAGTTGACATGCACAGAAAAGCAAATGCAGTTGCTAAATGACTTCATAACTTGACAGAATTAAAGAAAAGAAACAGCACGAATATGCAAAGCAAAAGTAATCAGGTCGATTAAAAACTACAACACGGAAAGCACAGATCACTCACTAACAACTTAAGAAGTACTTCGAGCATCAAGCATGAAACAAACAACTGTACATAAACTTGAACTCACATTGATAGTGCATGGCCAAGAAGATCACCATGAAGGTTCCAGAAAACACTGCCTGCGTCATCTGAATTTCCGGTATCAATAGCAATGGCACCAAAGATAGCTCGAAACGCGCCGCAAACCACAGAAGGCGCAGAAGCGTTGGTGTTGGGAGCAACTCTGACCACCTTGTGCAAGCTCAGCCGCGTTCCATCGACGGCACAAGAAGATTCCACATTTGAGACTCGTGATACCATTTTGTTCAGCTCAGAAGCCGAAACATCAATGTCCTTGGACAGAAGCTTGAAGGACACGGCGGTTTCGATGACACTGCCGCCCAAAACTGCCAAGGCTTTGTTGTTCTCCTCAGAGAACGAAGCATGGGTCATGGCACGGCGAAGAAGCCCAATTTTCTTGAAAGTGTAACTGATAGCATAAACATAGCAAACAAATTCCAAGATCACAAATTCATAAACATATGACAGTAGGTGTAAAAAAGAAGCTATACATGTGAGTACACAATAGCATTCCCTAGTAACTAACTAACTAACTGAGTAATTAAGAAGAAGCACAAACCCTAGCTGTTTCTGGAGGGTTTCGAGAGCGGAGGAAAACGGCGAAAGAGATCTGAAGTGAGCGTTAATCGGTGCGTGTGCCTACTTAGGAAAAGATGAGCATTTGGTTATGGTAAATTGGTGATCGATGACAGAGAAGAGAAAAAAGATAATAAATGGAAATTGTTAGTGACCTGAATAGAGGGTAGGAGTGCGATGAATAACAGAGAAAAGGCAATGAAGGAAGGAGACGATCGCATTTTGGAGTCTGCTTGCTGCTGCTGCTACTTAAGCTGAAGCGTCCGAATTGATTTGTCACTGAAAAAGGCTTTACTTTCCTTTGCTAAGAAGGAACCAAATAACAATTCTTTTCTTTTCTTTGCATTCTACCAAGTTAAAAGTTAAAACTTAAAAGACACTACTTTTTGTTTTATCACTTTTATGTATCAAATTCGGCAAGAGATTAATAAAATTAACAAATGAGAAATATTAGAAGCGTTCAAACTTCAATTTTTATTATTTTTGTTTATCGATTAATCGTTAATTTTTAAAAATATAGAATAAAATATATTATTAAATTATAGACTAATGAATTAGAGTAAAATAAATAAGTTGATGATTAAATAATGACAAAAAATAATAAATTGTGAAATAATATTATATATCTAAGTTTTTTTTGTTAATTAAATCTAACTATTTTGGTCTAATATAATAAAAATTAGTTATGGCTGTCATTATTCTAAGTCTTATTGTTTAACTTAGTTGAACTTGATTCATAAAAAGACTTGGATCTAAATTTTGATAGTCTCCTAATATTTCTCATTAAAAAAAAAAATAGATATGCTATACATCCAAAGCATTATTATTATCCAAGTCCAACCAAGTAGACCCAACACCAATCAAAATCACTCTCATTAAAAAGAAAGTGATTATACGCGCACACGTCATTCTTCCAACCAAATCATTTACGTTCACGCACGGGACTTCATGTTATTGCCGTTGTCATCTTTGCGTTCCTTCTCCTCCTCCTTCTTTGTGTGTTTTCTCCTCATCTTCATTTTTTGTTACTGTTGTTGTTATTGTATTTTTTTTCTCATCCCTTGATAATTTTGCAGTATTATGTGTTTTTTCTTCTTCTTTATTTTATTTTTCTTCTCTTTTTCTTGGTTTTATTCTTCTCAAAAGAGCGAAACAAGAAGAATTATAACAAAATAAAATAAGAAGATGAAAAAGAAAAAATGAAAAAAAGAAGAAAAAGAAGCAATAAATGTGAGGAGGAAGAGTTTTGAATTGTGCAGAACAACGAGTCTAAATGCACCTTAATTCACTCAGAAATGAACCAAAATTATATAACAATTGTGACACATAAACTCAGTTCGAAAATATAATAATCAGAAGTGTGATGAGCAGATATTTTATACGCTTTTTTGGGTAATTTCATGTAGTTTTTATTATGTTTTAGTTAGTTTTTAGTATATTTTTATTAGTTTTTAGGCAAAATTCATATTTCTGGACTTTACTATGAGTTTGTGTATTTTTCTGTGATTTCAGGTATTTTCTGGCTGAAATTGAAGGATCTGAGCAAAAATCTGATTCAGGATGAAAAAGGACTGCTGATGTTGTTGGATTCTGACCTCTCTGCACTTGGAATAGATTTTTTAGAGTTACAGAAGTCCAATTGGCGAGTTCTTAATTGCATTGGAAAGTAGACATCCAGGGCTTTCCAACAATATATAATAGTTCATACTTTTCTCAAAGATAAATGACATAAACTGGCGTTTGACGCCAATTCCATGTTCCATTCTGGCGTTAAACGCCAGAAACAGGTTACAACCTGGCGTTTAACTCCAGAAACAGCCTATGCACGTGTAAAGCTCAAAGCTCAGCCCCAACACACACCAAGTGGGCCCTAGAAGTGGATTTCTGCACTATCTATCTCAGTTTACTCATTTTCTGTAAACCTAGGTTACTAATTTAGTATTTAAACAACTTTTAGAGATTTATTTTGTACCTCATGACATTTTTAGATATGAACTTTGTACTCTTTGACGGCATGAGTCTCTAAACTCTATTGTTGGGGGTGAGGAGCTCTGCTGTGTCTCGATGAATTAATGCAATTATTTCTATTTTTCATTCAAACATGCTTGTTTCTATCTAAGATACTCATTCGCACTTCAATATGATGAATGTGATGATCCGTGACACTCATCACTATTCTCAACCTAGGAACACGTGTCTGACAACCACCTCCGTTCTACATTAGATTGAATGAGTATCTCTTGGATTCCTTAATCAGAATCTTCGTGGTATAAGCTAGAATCCATTGGCAGCATTCTTGAGAATCCAGAAAGTCTAAACCTTGTCTGTGGTATTCCGAGTAGGATTCAGGGATTGAATGACTGTGACGAGCTTCAAACTCACAAGAGTTGGGCATAGTGACAGACACAAAAGGATCAATGGATCCTATTCCAGCATGAGTGAGAACCGACAGATGATTAGCCGTGCGGTGACAGCGCACCTGGACCATTTTCACTGAGAGGACGGATGGTAGCCATTGACAACGGTGATCCACCAACACATAGCTTGCCATAGGATGAACCTTGTGTGCGTGAAGAAGAAGACAGGGGGAAAGCAGAGATTCAGAAGACAAAGCATCTCCAAAACTCCAACATATTCTCCATTACTACATAACAAGTATTATTTAATCCATGCTTTTTATTTACTATCAATCAAAACTGAGAATTATTATTATCCTGACTAAGAGTTACAAGATAATCATAGCTTGCTTCAAACCAACAATCTCCGTGGGATTCGAGCCTTACCAACGTAAGGTATTACTTGGACGACCCAGTGCACTTGCTGGTTAGTGGTACGAGTTGTGAAAAGTGTGATTTACAATTTTGTGCACCAAGTTTTTGGCGCCGTTGCCGGGGATTGTTCGAGTTTGAACAACTGACGGTTTATCTTGTTACTTAGATTAGGAAAAATTTGTCTTTTTGGTTTAGAGTCACTAGGATTGCATCTTTTATTATTTCTTTTAAAAATCTTTCAAAAATATTATTTTTCTTTATTAGTTTTTAATTTTTTTCTTGAAGTCTTTTGTTTGAGTTTAGTTTCATATCTTAAGTTTGGTGTCAATTGCATGTTTTTATTTTCCTTTAAAAATACCTTTTTAAAACACGTTAAATTTATAGCTCAGTTGGCTAGAGCACTGTGCTTGTGTTCTTGGTAATTGGGTATCTTCTTTTTAAAACTTTTTCAAAAATAATTTTTCTTTGATTAAATCTTGTGCCAAATTTTAAGTTTGGTGTTCTCTTGTTAATTTTTCTTTAGTTTTCGAAAATTTTATTTTGGATTTCTAAAAATTTTAAGTTTGGTGTTCTTTCTTTTGTTCTTGTTGTTCCTGTGAGTCTTCAAGGTATTTTTGAGTCTTCTTTGTGTTTTGATCTTAAAATTTTTAAGTTTGGTGTGCCTTGGTGTTTTTCCTCCAAAATTTTCGAAAACAAGGAGCATTGAATCTAAAAATTTTAAGTCTTGTGTCTTTTGTGTGTTTTTCTTTTTCATAATAAAATTCAAAAATAAAAAATATCTTTTCCTTTAATTGCTCATAATTTTCGAATCCCTTGGGTTGACTTGGTCAAAATTTTTCAAACCATATCCTTTTAAGTTTTTTAAAATCGTATCTTTTTCAAAAATATCCTAACCACTTTCTCTCTCCTCACTTTTTCGAAAATCCTCATAAAATATTTTCAAATGTTTTTTTATTTTTATTTTAGTTTTTATTTTATTTTATTATTTCAAAATTTTTTTATAAATATAATAAAATAAATAAAACTTTTATCTACATCATCTCCCTTACTCCATCATGGGCCTAAGTGGAAATGAACAGTCCAGAAGGACTTTGGGGTCATATGCTAACCCCACTACTGCTTCATACAGGAGTAGTATCTGTATACCCTCCATCGGAGTCAGTAGTTTTGAGTTGAATCCTCAGCTCATTATCATGGTACAGCAAAATTACTAGTATTCCAGTCTTCCACAGGAAGAACCTACTGAGTTTCTAGCACAGTTCTTACAAATTGCTGACACAGTACATGATAAGGAAGTAGATCAGGATGTCTACAGATTATTACTGTTTCCATTTGCTGTAAAAGACCAAGCTAAGAGGTGGTTAAATAACCAACCTAAGGCTAGCATAAAGACATAGAAACAGCTATCAGAAAAATTCCTGAATCAATATTTCCCTCCAAAACGGATGACACAGCTAAGGTTGAACATCCAAGGCTTTAAACAAGGAGATAATGAATCTCTTTATGACGCCTGGGAGAGATACAGAGAGATGCTAAGAAAATACCCCTCTGAAATGTTTCCAGAATGGGTGCAGTTAGACATCTTCTATTATGGGCTTACAGAGAAAGCTCAGATGTCTTTGGACCACTCAGCTGGTGGATCTATACACATGAGAAAGACAATTGAAGAAGCTCAAGAGCTCATTGATACAGTTGCCAGAAATCAGCATCTGTACCTAAGTAGTGAGTCTTCCATGAAAGAAGAGGCTAAAACAGTAACTGCTGAACTCAGTCCTGCAGAACAAGTTTCTGGATTCAATCAGCAATTAGATTTTCTAACAAAACAGCTAGCCGAATTCAAGGAGATACTACAAGACACAAGAATGGATAATATGAATATGGAAGTACAGTTAAAGCAAACAAAACAGCAGTTATCAAAACAAATAACAAAAGAGTGCCAAGCAGTTCAATTAAGAAGTGGAAAAACATTAAATACCTCACTTCAAAGTAGCAGGAAGCCAAGAAATGAACAAACTTCTACCCAAAATCCCTCTGAGGATAGTAAGAGCCCAGAGAGGAATAATTCTGGCGCTCAAACGCTAGAAAAGGGTGGAGAGCTGGCGTTAAACACCCAACCTATGCTCAGTTCTGGCGTTCAAACGTCACAAACAGGAAAAAGAGTTGACGTTAAACGCCCAAGGGAAGCTCATTTCTGGTGTTCAAATGCCAGAAATAGGTAAGAAGTTCGCATCCAACGCCAATCCAGCTTCCAACCCTGGCATTCAAACGCCAGTGAGGGATCAGACACATACAAGTGCTGATAGCAATTCCTCTAAAAAGGCTTCTCCAACCACATCTGTAGGAAATAAACAATGCAGCAACTAAGGTTGAGAAATACAAAGCCAAAATGCCTTATTCTCAGAAACTCCGCCAAGCGGAACAGGATAAGCAATTTGCCCGCTTTGCAGACTATCTCAGGACTCTTGAAATAAAGATTCCGCTTGCAGAGGCGCTTGAGCAAATACCCTCTTACGCTAAGTTCATGAAAGATATCTTAAGTCATAAGAAGGATTGGAGAGAAACTGAAAAAGTTTACCTCACTGAAGAATGCAGTGCAGTCATTCTGAAAAGCTTACCAGAGAAGCTTAAGGATCTTGATAGCTTTATGATACCATGCACATTAGAGGGGACTTGTACCAAGACAGCTCTAAGTGATCTTGGGGCAAGTATCAACCTAGTACCTGCATCCACTATCAGAAAGCTTGGCTTGGCAGAAGAAATCAAACCAACCAGGATCTGTCTTCAACTTGCTTATGGCTCCATTAAATACCCATCAGGCATGATTGAGGATGTGATTGTCACAGTTGGGCCATTTGCATTCCTCACTGATTTCGTAGTGCTGGAGATGGAGGAGCACAAGAGTGCAACTCTCATCCTAGGAAGACCTTTCCTAGCAACTGGACGAACCCTCATTGATGTCGAAAAAGGGAAAGTGACCCTGAGAGTCAATGAGGATGAGTTCAGGTTGAATGCTGTTGAAGCAATGAAGCATCCAGACACATCAAATGACTGCATGAGCATTGATGTTATTGACTCCCTGGTAGAGGAGATCAATATGGCTAAGAGTCTTGAGTCAGAGCTAGAGAATATCTTTAAAGATGTTCAGCCTGATTTGGAGGAATCAGAGAGAATAATAGAACATCTGAAAACCTCTCAGAAAGAGGAGAAACCTCCTAAACCTGAGCTCAAACCATTGCCACTATCCCTGAAATATGTATTTCTGGGAGAAGGTGACACTTTTTCTGTAATCATAAGCTCTGTCTTAGACCCACAGGAAGAGGAAGCACTAATTCAGTGCTAAGGACATACAAGACAGCTCTTGGGTGGTCCATCAGTGATCTTAAGGGCATTAGCCCAGCCAGATGCATGCACAAGATCCTATTGGAGGATGATGCTAAGCCAGTGGTTCAACCACAGAGGCAACTGAATCCGGCTATGAAGGAGGTGGTGCAAAAGGAGGTCACTAAATTACTAGAGGCTGGGATTATTTATCCTATTTCTGATAGCCCCTGGGTGAGCCCTGTCCAAGTTGTCCCCAAGAAGGGAGGCATGACAGTGGTTCATAATGAAAAGAATGAACTGGTTCCTACAAGAACAGTTACAGGTTGGCGCATGTGTATTGACTACAGAAGACTCAACATAGTGACCAGAAATGATCATTTTCCTTTACCATTCATAGACCATATGCTAGAAAGACTAGCAGGTCATAATTACTACTGCTTTCTGGATGGCTATTCAGGTTATAACCAGATTGCAGTAGATCCCCAAGATCAAGAGAAAATAGCATTCACATGTCCATATGGAGTGTTTGCTTACAGAAGGATGCCATTTGGTCTGTGTAATGCACCTGCAACCTTTCAGAGGTGCATGCTCTTTATTTTCTCTGATATGGTGGAAAAGTTTCTAGAAGTCTTCGTGGATGACTTCTCAATATTTGGAGACTCATTCAGCTCTTGTCTTGACCATCTAGCACTTGTTCTGAAAAGGTGCCAAGAGACTAACCTGGTTTTAAACTGGGAAAAATGTCACTTTATGGTGACTGAAGGAATCGTCCTTGGGCATAAAATTTTGAACAAAGGAATAGAAGTAGATCAAGCTAAGGTGGAGTTAATTGAAAAATTACCACCACCTACCAATATTAAAGCAATCAGAAGCTTTCTGGGGCATGCAGGATTCTATAGGAGGTTTATAAAAGATTTTTCAAAAATTGTAAAACCTTTGAGTAATCTGCTAGCTGCTGACACGCCATTTATCTTTGACAAGGAGTGTCTGCAGGCGTTTGAGACTCTAAAAGCTAAGCTGGTCACAGCACCAGTCATATCTGCACCAGACTGGACATTACCATTTGAACTAATGTGTGATGCCAGTGACCATGCCATTAGTGCAGTGTTGGGACAAAGGCATGACAAGATTCTGCACATCATTTATTATGCTAGTCATGTTTTAAATGACGCACAGAAGAACTACATGACCACAGAAAAAGAGTTACTTGCAGTGGTTTACGCCATTGACAAGTTCATATCTTATTTAGTAGGATCAAAAGTGATTGTGTACACTGACCATGCTGCTCTTAAAATAACTACTCACAAAGCAGGATTCAAAACCCAGACTCATAAGATGGGTGTTGCTTCTACAAAAGTTTGATATAGAAATAAGATACAGAAAAGGGACAGAGAACCAAGTAGGAGATCACCTGTCCCGAATAGAACCAGTAGAAGGGGCGTCCCTCCCTCTTACTGAAATCTCTAAAACCTTTCTGAATGAGAAACTCTTTGCCATCCAAGAAGTACCATGGTCGCAGACATTGTAAACTACAAGGCTGTGAGATTCATACCCAAAGAGTATAGTAGGCAGCAATCAAGGAAACTGATCTCGGATGCAAAGTACTATCTGTGGGATGAACCATATCTCTTCAAGAGATGTGCAGACGGAATAATCCATAGATGTGTGCCTAAAGAAAAAGCACAGAAGATCCTCTGGCATTGCCATAGATCACAGTATGAAGGACATTTTGGAAGTGAGCGAACAGCCACAAGAGTCCTCCAATGTGACTTCTACTGGCCTATTCTCTATAAAGACTCTCGAGAGTTTGTACGTAATTGTGACAGTTGCCAAAGATCTGGCATTCTGCCTCACAGTTATGCCATGCCTCAACAAGAGATATTAGAGATTGAGTTGTTTGATGTATGGGGTATTGACTTCATGGGGCCTTTCCTACCATCATACTCAAACACTTATATTCTGGTGGCAGTGGATTATGTATCCAAATGGGTGGAGGCTATTGCAACACCCACTAATGATACTAAGACAGTGCTGAAATTCCTCCAGAAAAATATCTTCAGCAGATTTGGTGTCTCTAGAGTACTAATCAGTGATGGGGGCGATCATTTCTGCAATAAACAGCTTTATGCTATGGTTCGATATGGAGTTAGCCACAGGGTGGCAACTCCATATCATCCACAGATAAATGGGCAAGCTGAAGTCTCTAATAGAGAACTTAAAAAAATCTTGGAACGGACTGTAATTAACCGTAGAAGGGATTGGGCAAGAAGCTTGGATGATGCTCTGTGGGCATACAGAACAACTTTCAAGACTCCTATAGGGACCTCTCCATACCAGCTTGTGTATGGAAAAGCCTGTCACTTGCCAGTGGAACTGGAACACAAGGCCTACTGGGCAACCAGATTCCTAAACCTTGATGACAAGTTAGCTGGAGAAAAACGATTGCTCCAGTTAAATGAGCTAGAGGAATTCAGACTCAATGCTTTTGAAAATGCAAAAATTTACAAAGAGAAAGCAAAAAGATGGCATGATAAGAAGCTGTCATCCAGAGATTTTGAGGCAGGGCAGAAAGTTCTACTGTTTAACTCTAGGCTCAGATTATTTTCCAGAAAGTTGAAATCCCGGTGGAGAGGACCATATGTGATTACAGGTGTGTCACCATATGGATATATAGAGCTTCAGGATAATGACTCTAACAAAAAATTCATTGTTAATGGACAGAGAGTCAAACATTATCTTGAAAGCAATTTTGAGCAAGAATGTTCAAAATTGAGACTTGATTAAAGCTCAGTAATAGTCCAGCTAAAGACAATAAAGAAATGCTTACTGGGAGGCAACCCAGCCATTAACAAAGCTTATTTGTTAATTAAATGATAAATTTACGTGTTCATATTAATTAATTTCAAGGTAAAGTATCAATTGCATGAGTTCACAGAGTTACAGAAGGATTCAGAGGATAAAATAGCAAAATGAAGCTCACTGGTGCGAAAATACTAGTAAAAGTTGTTTTGGGCATTAAACGCCCAAAAGAAGCATCTACTGGGCGTTTAACGCCAGTAGGGATAGCCATTTGGGCGTTAAATGCCAGAATGGATACCATTCTGGGCATTTAACGCCAGATTTGCAGCATCCTGGGCGTTCAGAAAAATGCCCAGTGATAAAGGATTTTCTGGTGTTTAACACCAGCCAAAAGCTACAGCTGGGCGTTAAACGCCCAAGAGAAGCTACAGATGGGCATTA
The DNA here is from genome assembly GCF_003086295.3 of Arachis hypogaea. Taxonomy (NCBI): domain Eukaryota; kingdom Viridiplantae; phylum Streptophyta; class Magnoliopsida; order Fabales; family Fabaceae; genus Arachis; species Arachis hypogaea. The sequence continues at coordinate 87,178,288 of NC_092036.1, read as the reverse complement.
AACGCCCAAAACATGCAGCAATTGGGCGTTTAACGCCAGGATTGTGGGGAGAAGGTAACTTCGTTTTCACTTCAAATTTTTTCCATTTTTCATGTTTCAATTCATGATTTCTTGCATAAACATGTTACAAACTCTCATCTTTCAACTTCAATTTTGAAAAATTTTTAATCCTAAACATATTTCTTAATTTTTCTTCAATATCTTTTCAAACCTTTTTCAAAACTCATTTATCTTTTTGAATTCTTTTCAAATCTTTTTAAATTCTTCTCAAATCTTTTTAGACTCATCATATCTTCCTTTCAAAATTCAGATTTATCTTTTTCAAATATGTTTCATATCTTTTCAATTTTAAATTACATTTTTTCCTATCATACTTATCTTTTACAAATCATATCTTCTATCCTATCTTCTTCAAAAATTTTTGAAAACCCACCCCCTTCCCTTTACATCCGTGTTCGGCCTCCCTCCTCTCCTCCACAATTCGAACTTGGCTCTCCCTCTATCCCTCTCCTTTCCTTTCTTTTGCTTGAGGACAAGCAAACCTCTAAGTTTGGTGTGTTTATCCGTGATCACTAAGCTAACACCCACTAAGATCATGGACCCTAAGGGAAAATAAACCACCCCAAGAGGCAAGAAAGAAAATATTCCAAAACCACTTTAGAATCAAGGGAAGTTTTTAATCAAAGAACATTCAGACCATTACTACAAAATAATGGGTCTAAGGTCAGTGATCCTGAAAGTTAAATTCGATCTGAAAGAAGACGAATATCCGGAGATCCAAGAGCAAATTCGAAACAGGAGCTGGAAAATCCTAGCTAATCCTGAAACAAAGGTGGGAAAAAACATGGTTCAAGAATTTTACTCTAATTTGTGGCAAACAGACAGGCAGAGAATAGCTGAAACCGCCTTCTATGACTATCAAACTCTGGTAAGAGGGAAGATTGTTCACCTCCACCCTGACAAAATAAGAGAGATCTTCTAGCTGCCTTAACTGCAAGATGACCCAGACTCCTTTAATAGGAGAATGATGAGAACAAATAAGAGCTTGGACGAAATTCTAGAGGACATATGCCTCCCTGGAACCAAGTGGACAACCAACACAAAGGGTGTCCCAAACCAACTTAAGAGATGAGATCTCAAACCAGTCGCCAGAGGCTGGCTGGACTTCATTGGGCGTTCTATACTGCCCACTAGCAACCGCTCTGAAGTCACCATCAAAAGAGCAGTAATGATCCATTGCATTATGTTGGGAGAAGAAGTGGAAGTTCATCAGCTGATTTCTTGTGAACTTTACACAATTGCAAACAAGAACTCCAAAGATGCCAAATTGGCTTATCCAAGCTTAATCTCTATGCAATGTAAAGATGCTGGGGTAAAGATGGGAGTAAATGAGTATATCTCAGTTGAGCAACCAATCACCAAAAAATCAATGGAAGGACAACAAGTGCAGGACGACGCCATCAAGAGGAAAGTACAGGAGTTCCTCCCGGAAATCCTTCAAATTGAATACTGGGAGCGTCTTGAAGCATCTGTTACCAAATTGCAAGAAGCTATGGACCAACTAAAGGAAGAACAGAAAAATCAAAATAGCATGCTTTGCAAACTGCTTGGGGAACAAGAAGAGCAAGGGCGTGAACTGAAGGAACTGAAGCGTCAGAAGCTATCTCTTGAAGGGCCAAGCACCCCACAGACTAAAGGAGCATCCACCTCCCAAATAAAGGTTGTTGAGTCCTAATCTTAGCCTTAACTTTATGATAATTGTTCTTATTAGGAATTTACCTTAGAAGTTATATATGAGTAGTAGTAATTAGTATCTTTATTTTGATTTTATCTCCAATTAAGCTATAATTTATTTTTCTCATCATCATCAAACATGAATAAAATAGCAGATTTTTAGAATAAGGAGGCAATATTTTTTCGAGTTTTTAATAAGAAAAATTCAAATTATTTATATGTGGTGGCAATACTTTTTGTCTTCTGAATGAATGCCTGAACAGTGCATAATTTTGATAGTGGAGTTTATGAATGTTAAATCTGTTGGCTCTTGAAGGAATGATGAACAAGAGAAATGTTATTGATGATCTGAAAAATCATGAAATTGATTCTTGAAGCAAGAAAAAGCAGTGAAAAACAAAGCTTGCGAAAAAAACAAAAGAAAAAGAAAAAGCAAGTAGAAAAAGCCAATAGCCCCTTAAACCAAAAGGCAAGGGCAAAAAGGATCCAAGGCTTTGAGCATCAATGGAAAGGAGGGCCTAAAGGATTAAAATCCTGGCCTAAGAGGCTAAATCAAGCTGTCCCTAACCATGTGCTTGTGTCATGAAGGTCCAGGTGAAGAACTTGAGACTGAGTGGTTAAAGTCGTGATCCAAAGCAAAAGAGTGTGCCTAAGAACTATGAACACCTCTAACTAGGGGACTTTAGCAAAACTAAGTCACAATCTGAAAAAGGTTCACCCAGTTATGTGTCTGTGGCATTTATGTATCTGGTGGTAATACTGGAAAACAAAATGCTTAGGATCACAACCAAGACTCATAAGTAACTGTGTTCAAGAATCAACATACTGAAATAAAAGAACCAATAACATTATCTGAATTCTGAGTTCCTATGGATGCCAATCATTCTGAATTTCAAAGGATAAAGTGAGATGCCAAAACTGTTCGGAAGCAAAAAGCTACTAGTCCCCGCTCATCTAATTAGAATCTGAGCTTCACTTAAAACTCTGAGATATTATTATTTTTTGATTTCTTTTTATCCTATTTTATTTATCTAGTTGCTTTGGGACAAGCAACAGTTTAAGTTTGGTGTTGTGATGAGCGGATATTTTATACGCTTTTTGGGGGTAATTTCATGTAGTTTTTAGTATGTTTTAGTTAGTTTTTAGTATATTTTTCTTAGTTTTTAGGCAAAATTTATATTTCTGGACTTTACTATGAGTTTGTATGTTTTTCTGTGATTTCAGGTATTTTTTGGCTGAAATTGAAGGATCTGAGAAAAAATCTGATTCAGGTTGAAAAAAGGACTGCTGATGCTGTTGGATTCTAACCTCCCTGCACTCGGAATGGATTTCTTGGATAAAGCATAATAAGTATTATTTAATCCATACTTTTTATTTACTACCAATTAAAACTAAGAATTATTATTATCCTGGCTAAGAGTTACAAGATAACCATAGCTTGCTTCAAACCAACAATCTCCGTAGGATTCGACCCTTACTCACGTAAGGTATTACTTGGACGACCCAGTGCACTTGCTGGTTAGTGGTACAAGTTTGTGAAAAGTGTGATTTACAATTTCGTGCACCAAAGTGCTCCTTATTTTGCATCCAAAATGAACCGGAAATTAAATTCCAAATGAACCAAAATTACTTAATGATGATGATATACAAACAAACTCGTTTCAAAACAAGTACAGACCAAGTGCACCTTATTTAAATCCAGAATGAACCGAAATTACTTAATGATTGCGTTTGAAAACAAGAACACGAACAAAATTGAATTATTAGAAGTGTATCTTATTTACATCCAGAATGAACTGAAAATTAAAATTTGAATAAATCGAAATTACTTAATGATGACAATACACAAATAAACTCATTTCAAAACAAGCATAGACCAAGTGCATCTTATTTAAATCCACAATGAATCAAACTTATTTAATGATTGCATTCGAAAGCAAGCATACAAACAAAATTGAATCATGAATAAAAGCACAACCAAATCTATCAAGTGATTTTGTAACATTATTAGTTTCTTCTTCTTTGTTTGATTTTTTAATATTTTTATTATTGTTAAGAGGGTAAAATAAGAAGAATTATGAGAAGGAAAAACAAGAAAGAAAAGATGAACAAGACAAGAAAAAGAAGAACATGATGAGAAATTTTGAGGAATTTTTTATTCTTATTTCCTCTTTTTTGTTTGATTTTTTTCTTTTTCTTGGTTTTATTCCTATCAAGAGATCTCAAGAGAGTGAAAGAAGAAGAAGAAGAAGACACAACCATATATTCTAGTTTAGTTGCCATGTACAATGCAACCTACATCCGGTCTCTACCACAACAATGGTGAAATTCTCACTATTATTTAAGTATTACATACACTAATTCTCTAGGACTCAACATAATCCTATCTGAGACTCATCAAGCTTCAACGTAAACTTGATTTGGTAATGCAACTACCTAAACTAGACACACTAAGTGCTTACCCAACTTAACAAGGGATACCTCATAGGTACTTGATACAAAATAGAAAAACAACCAAAAGAAATTTGAAATCACTCTTGACCTTTCTCTCAAGTGTTTTTTTTTGAGCTTTTTTTCACTCTATGGCTTTTTTTCAATACCTCTCTTTCTTGCCTTTTACCTCAGATAGAATACAAAGAAAGATATACATTGAAATTGAAATACATTGTGTAAACTATGAAAGAGATGATGATTTACAGCCTTGACTCTATGTACTGAACCCAACATCTGAACTCAAAACATTATTTTTTTATCTTGGCAGAGTGCTCCTTTTAATGTAGGTGTAATGCTTCCAAGACTTCAAACACTGTTGTGAGATTTTCAGTCAGCTTTTCATTCGGGTTCTCTCTCCTTGAGCTCTAATGTGAACTATTTTCCTATTTGTATCTTGTTCTGAGTCATAGTTAGGGTATTTTCAAAGTCAACTTCTTGGTTCTTGGGCTTGTTGAGCTCTTCTCTTCTCTTTTATCAATCAACCCCAAAAATTAGAGATTTCAAATCTGGATGTTGGCTTGACCGAGGAGGGCCGAACAGCAAAAATTAGTTTGCTCAGTGATAAACCCAAATCCTAACCCTTGAAATTGTGCTTTGTCTCTAAGTAACTTTATAACCATTGATTTGCAACAGAGATGATCAGACACCACTTTCTTCATTTATCCCAAAATGGTGTTGCAGGGAGTTGGAGAAGAAGTGAAGAAATTAACTTGCATGCAAATAGAAATAAATCACCTTTAACCTCTGACTTAGCTTAACATGCTTTTGATTAGTGTGATTGGACATTGCTTTCTTGATTAACTTTCTCTTTCTTTCTTCTTTGGTGTGTGAGTTCGAAGATGAAGCTCTTTCTCTTTCTTGTGTTTACCCGAAGTATACTTGTGAAGCCTAACTTAGGTTTGATTTACTAATGCTTGGTTGGTATTGGGCTTGGTTTGTGGTTCCTAGCACACTTCAGTGTATTTGCTTCATTAGTTTGGGCTGCAACATAAATAATTTGGGCCTGCACACTAAAACACTTCATCAAACCCACTTGGGTTATTAACCCAGTTAGCATGTTTGTCATCATCAATGTGTTAATTATGTTCTTAACTTAACAATCTCTCCCTTGATGATAAACATAGTTTCAAAAGATAAAATCAAAGGAATTTAATTAGATAAGATTAAGACACTTTCCTTTGATGATACCCGATGGTTTTGATGTGCTCCCCCTTTATTACACAAGGGTTGCTCCCCCTGAATGTGTGCTCTACTTTTGTTTCCTGTTCATATATATACAGAGAACATAACTATACAAGATATACACATGCTTGTACAAAAATTTGTGATGCACCATTTTCAACAGCTTGATAAAATTCCAATATGCTTTAAATAGCACCCAAGCATTTAAATCAAGCACCAGATTATGATCCAAGTGTGATTTTAACACTAATCCAAAGTTCATTCAAACACCTTGTTTATGACAAACCAATGTCTCATTTATAAAAAAAGATTTCAAGGTATTAGAGCAAAAATTTTAAAATAGAGCATGCAATTAATCAACAGAGCATGCAATTTATGTTGAAACAGCTTAACATACTACATGCTTCAAATCAAATTTGTCAATGAAATAACGACCAAACTAACCAAACTAATTCTACTACTACTCTCCCTTTTATCATCAAGGGAGACACCATAGGCAAGTCAAGCCTGCAAAAAAAACTTGTTACACAAGAGGAATCTATAATTCAAATTAAAATAAGTGCAAATTAAGTAGTTGTTTAGGGTTTAAAGTAATCCAAATCATAAAATAGTATCTAAAGAAAAACTTAAATTGTTTCAACCAGTAACGAGTCATAAAACAAAAGTCAGTAACTAGAGACATCTTCAAGTATCCGAGCCATCCTCCTCAGAATCAAGTGGTTCCTCTTGGTCCATGGCCATGGTGTCGTCCTCATTAATGTTATCTACATACTTCAAAAGGACAACCACTCTATCTCTTGACTTTCTGAGGACATTCTCATTTCTGACTGTAAGCTTCCTTTCTTATTAGTTTGTTGAGATTGGATGGTTGGATAGGTTCATAAACTTCTGCAGAACATCTTTAACAACTCCATAAAGGGTAATTTGTGACTAGTTGAAGCTGAAGTTCCCAAAGTTGAAGGAGGAGGAATATCATCTAGCTCATCATCATCATCATCAATGACAATCTTTTCAGTTCTTGTTGGCCCTTTCTTTTGTTATTTCACTGAACCACTTCTTTTTAGATAAGAGTGTCTATTTTTGTATGATTCATTGGAAAAGTCAACACCAAATTGTTCAAAAATGCAGGTTAAAAATATGCCATAAGGGAGGGACACATTTTTATCACTCCTTATGCAATCAAATATATGCCTCATCATTAAGTATGCAAAAAAAAAAATTCAGTTTTAGTGATGATGGCATACAAAACCAATGTATCACAAAAAGACACCCTCTAATAAGAGCCACTTTGAGGTAAAATGATATGGTTCACAATACGGTGCAGTTGAGCACAAAGAGGACCAAGAGCTTTATGATTTGGAGTGAGTCCATTAATGAGAGAAATATTTTCACACACATGAGCTAATGCATCTTGATAAGACACACCCAACCCCTTATCCCATTTACCCAAAGTGTAAGCACAAACACCAACATCAGTATATTATAGGGAGTCTCTTATAGATTCACTATTCAAGACTAGTTCACGCCCTTTTTACATAAGAATGAATGGTTCCCTCATGGTAGGTCATATTGGCATAAAATTCACAAACCAAATCAGGATATACTGGCTTTTTTATTTTAAAAATATGATTCCAATCCAGAAACTCAATATTTTCAACAAAGACAAAACTTTTCTTTTTCAGATTTGGTAAGTCAGCCAAAAAAGTAGGACAACAAGGTCAGTGAACAACAACACCATGGTTAAAATTATGGTTCATAGCAGAGCAAAAACGGTAAGGGTTGTAGTTACAATGAGAGTTCATAAAGTAAGATTTGTGTTAAAAAGGGTCTATATTTTGAGGTTCCTTCACTAAACGAAGAGGGGTGTGAGGTTTACCTCGTTGTGGGTGCTGAGGAGCAGACTTCATTCTCACCATTGGTTCAGTGCACGGAGGAGAGAGTGATGGCATAGGAGAAGTGAAGGTTGGATCTTTAGAATGTGAAGAGGCTCTAGGTTTTTCAGGGACTCTGGGAAGTTGAGTGAGAGAATCTCTTCGTCTGGTGGTTTTCTTTCTCATCTTAATGTGATACAAGGATTTTGTAATTATAAAAAATGATGATGGTAGTAGAAAAAACCGAAGAGGTCATGCAAGGAGTTATGAAGAGAGAAGTTTGGTAACTGCAACAAGTAAAGGTTTCTTGAAAACATGCATGTGCAGAATCTGTGACAACCTTTTGAAAAGACTTGACATCAAGTTGAAAATGGATTTTTATTAAAAACAAAAGAAATTAAAAAATATAACCAATAAAAAATTATTTTAACAAAAGACAAATCATAAAGGCCCACAAAATAAATGTAACACTCATCTGGCCCGAAAAGAGGTTGTGTTTAAGAAAACACATTGGACCACAAGAAATCTAAACAGGAAGGTTGGCTCATGTGATTCAGAACTTGAAACTGAGTACCAAATTTCACATTCCAGGAAGATGGTTCTTCATATACCCTGAATTGTCTCCTTGCGATCTGAGAGCGAAAAAATCTCAAACAACACATTAGCAAAGCTAAAACAAGGAAACATAACTCAGAATGCCTAAGCAAGTTCTTAATTTGTAAATATGCCTTCAGCCAGAGGTTTAGTGAATATATTAGCTAATTGATCCTCTAATTTAACAAATTGAATGATAATATTTTCCTTTTGGACATGTTCCCTTATTAAATGAAATCTCACTTTAATATGTTTAGTTTTTTAGTGCAAAAATGAATTTTTAGAAATATTTACAGCACTCATGTTGTCACACAATAAGAGAATGTTATTAACATTCAATCTATAATCAGCAAGTTAAGTTTTCAACCAAAGTAACTGAGAACAACAAGAGGAAGCAACAATATATTCAACTTCAGTAGTGGAAAGAGCCACTGTGGACTACTTCTTGCTTGACCAAACATTCAAAGATCTCCCTAGAAAACAACTTATGTCAGTTGTACTTCTTCTATTGACTCTGTCTCTGGCAAAATCTGCATCATAATAACTAACTGTAGAAAAATTATCAGTCCTAGAATACCATAAACCAAAGTGGAATGTGCCATGAACATATTTAATGATTCTCTTAACTGCAGAAAGATGTGACTCTTTTGGTTGTGATTGGAACCTCAAACAAATTCCAACACTTTGCACAATATCAGGTCTAGATGATGTTAAGTACATAAGAGAACCAATCATTCTTCTATACCTAGTCTCATCAACATATTTCTTAGTTATACCGTTTTCTAACTTTGAGTTTGGGTGCATGGGTGTTCCCATGGGTTTAGCATTTTTATACCAAATTTCTTAACTAATTCCTTAGCATACTTCTCTTGATGAATAAATATTCCATTTTTAGTTTGTTTAATTTCAAGCCCAAGGAAAAAATTACGTTCACCCATTATACTCATGTCAGATTCACATGTCATTAGTTTTTCAAATTCAGTATAAAGTGATTTATTGGCTAATCCAAATATTATATCATCAACATAGATTTGGACTAGACTGAAAGAATCATTAGAGTTCTTAATGTATAAAGTAGTGTGTGTGGTGCCTCTTTGAAAATTATTTTTCAAAAGAAAAGAAATGAGTCTTTCATACCAAACTCTAGGAACTTGTCATAATCCATAAAGAGCTTTTAAAAGTTTGAAAACATGATTGGGATGCTCTTTATTTTCAAAACCAGGTGGTTGTGCCAGATACACTTTTCAATCAATTACTCCATTTAAAAATACACATTTTACATCCATTTGAAATAATTTAAAGCCACAATGGACATCATATGCTAGAAGAAGCCTAATAGTTTCCATTCGGGCCACAGGAGCAAATGATTCATCAAAATCTATCCCTTCGTCTTGATCATATTCTTGTGCCACCAATCTTGCTTTGTTTCTAGTAATGCTTCTATCTTCACCTAGTTTATTCCTAAAGATCCACTTGGTGCCAGTCACATTCTTTTTGTTGGGTTTGGGAACAAGTGTCTAACCTTGATTCTTTTCAAATTGTTAAAGCTCTTCCTCCATAGCCTTTATCCAAAAAGGGTCATCGAGAGCTTCTTCAATGTTCTAAGGCTCAATTTGAGATAGAAAGGCCAAATTAGCTTCTTCAATTTTCTTTCTAGATGAGGATCGAGTTTTAACACCATGAGAGACATCTCCAATGACAAATTCTTATGGATAGCTCTTTAAAAATTTCCATTCTTGAGGTCTTGAGGACTTAAGAACAGATCCGGTTAAGTGGGATCAATGGAACTGGTATTTTCAGGAATTTCACCAGTTTCAGGAGATAAAACAAAATTATCTCTTGTAGAATCTTCTGTAGTAGCTGATTCAAAATCAAGTTGTCCCGAATTATCTTTTTTTATTTATTGTGGGCTTCATTGGTGTTATTCTCCACTTGGTTTCCTGCATCACAGTCTTCCAAAACACTTTGAACCATGTTAGTGTTACAAAAAGTAACATGTATGGACTCCTCAATAACTTTAGCATCTTGATGGTAAACTCTATATGCTTTGCTATTTTTGGAATAGCCTACAAACAAATATTTATATGCTTTTGGATCAAATTTCTCTAAATTTTCTTTGTTATTTAAAACAAAACATTTGCATCTAAAGATATGAAGATAATTCAAATTTGGTGGGTTTCCTTTCTAAAGCTCATAAGGGGTTTTCTTTAAAAACTTTCTTATGATTGTTCTGTTTAAAATGTAGCAAGCCGTATTAACAGTTTCAACCCAAAGAAATTTTGGAACATCACTTTCATAAAGAATGGCCCTAGCCATTTCTTGAATGCTTCTATTTCTTCTTTCAACAACACTATTTTCTTGTGGTGTTCTTGGACAAGAGAAAATCTGTGATATTCCAAATTCATCACAAAAAAATTTAAAAGATTGATTTTCAAGCTCTTTACCATGATCACTTCTAATAGAAGCAATCTTTAAATCCTTTTTATTTTGAATTCTTTTGCTAAAAACCTCAAATGCTGAAAAATCATAATTTTTATGCGTAAGAAACAAAATCCAATTGACTATTGTGTAATCATCCATGATCACCAAACCATAATGTTTACCACCCAGACTTTGAGTTCTTATTGGATTAAAGAGATCAATGTGTAGCAATTGAAGCAGTCTTTTAGTGAAAATGTCTTTCTTTGATTTAAAAGAGCTTTTTGTTTGTTTTTCCATTTGACAAGTATAACAAGTGATGTCTTTGTCAAATTTGATCAAAGGAAGACCTCTCACTGAACCCCTTTTAACAAGCTTGTTTATTTGAAACATGCTAGCATGGCCCAATCTTTTGTTTCATAGCCATTTTTCAGATTCTTTAGAATGAAAACAAGCTACATTTTGATTTTTTAGTTCGTCAAGAGTGACACCATACACATTATCACAACAATTAGCAACAAACAATACTTCATTAGTCTTTTCACTCACAACACATCATTCTAATCTTTTGAATATTACCAAGTAACCCAAATCACATAATTGGCTAATACTCAAAATATTATGCTTCAAACCATCAACCAAAAATACATCATTTATAAAGGTAGAATGATCTTTACCTACTTTTCCAAATGCAATAATTTTACCTTTACCATCATTTCCAAAGGTCACAAATCCTCCATCATACTTGTTGAGTTTGATGAAGAAAGTTGATCTTCCTGTCATGTGCCTAGAGTATCCGCTATCCAAGAACCACATGTCTTTCTTCTTCTTGGATGTTAGGCAAATCTGCAAACACTCTTAAGTAACCTTAGGTTTCCAAACTAATTTGGATCCTTTGAAGTTAATCCATCTTGGTTGTCCAAGTGCATTGAAATCACAAATAACATTGTATGTTTGGTTTCCTACTCTTCTTTTGTTAGTGAAGCGTTGGGAAGAAAAGTGACCAGGTTTATTGCAATCAAAGCAATGATTTGAGTGAGCATGTTGCTGACATTTATTGAAGTTTTGATGATGATAATGATTAAAAGAGTGAATTTTTTTGTTTTTGAGAAAAGTGCATTTTTTTTACAATTTCATTTCTTTTTTTACCACCTCTTTCAAAAGGTCTCAAACAAAAATTTTTAGAAGCAAATGGACTTCTTGAATGTGAGGTTCTTTTGAAAAAATGTAGTCTTTTGAAAGCAGCCTTATTATTTGACAAGTAGCCTATACCCGAATTATTTGGACCAGATTCAGTTCTTGATGATGATGTAGTTTCATCAAAATATGGTTGTTCGAAAGTAGCATCATTGTTCGTAAAATATGCAAGACCAGATTTATCAAAAGAGGTTTTTGTTTTTGAAGAAGAAGCCATGATTTTTGCAATTAGTTTTTTAAAAACTGTATCCTCTTTTGTCACATAGTCCAAACTTGATTTTTCAAACAATGGTCTTTTACTTGCAAGTAATTTGTCCAAGTTGCTTGAACTATGAGAAAACTTTGCTAAATTACAATTCAACATTTTAATCATTTCATTTAATCTTTCATTTTTAGCAACAAGTTCTTGAGAAGGATCAATAATGTACTTTTCTTTAAGCTTTTCAATTTCAGATTTTAAAAATCTATTTTCTTCAATAAGATCAATGGCACATTCGGTCTCCTTCACTTTTTCTTTCAAGAAATCATTTTCAGCTTTCAACACTTCATTTTCAGTTTTACATTTGTTATATTTATTCAGCAATTTCTCATAGTGGTAGGTGAGATCATCAACAATAACATGTAAATCATCCATAGATAGGTAATAGTAATTTACCTCATCGAGTTGATCTTTACCAGCTATAAAACATAGTTGAGCTTCATATTCGGAGTCCTCTTCCTCATCTGAATCATTCTCTAGATCCTTCCAAGAAGCTATGAGCACTTTCTTCTTTTCTTTCTTCCTTTTGTCCTTCTTCTTAAGGTTTGGGCAATTGAACTTGAAATGTTCAGCCTTCTTGCAATTGTAGTAGATTACTTTGCTTAAATTCTTCTTGTATTCTTTTAAGCTTGAGCCCTTGTGCCTGACTTTATTCCTCACTAGCGAAAAACACAAGTTCGTCATCTAAAAAACTATCACTAGACTCACTCTCATCAGTTTCTACTTTTGATTTTAAGGCTATTCCCTTTTTCTTTGAGTCTTGGCTTGTGTGTGGTTTCATAAGTTAGAAGTTTCCCTCTTAGCTCATCATAGGTTATTGGACTCAGATTGTTACTCTCGGCTAGGACAGTGGCTTTTGTTTTCTATTCTTTTGTGAGGCTTCTAAGAGCTTTTCTCACTAGAGTTTGCTTAGGGTGTGTTAAGCCCATAGCATCAAGGCTGTTGATGATTATTGAGAATCTCTAAAATATCTCATCAGTGCTTTCTCCATCCTTCATGTTGAACATCTCATACTCTTTTCACGGCATATCAATTCTTGTTTCCTTGACTTGTTTGGTGCCTTTGTGTGTGACTTGGAGTTTTTTCCAGATTTCTTTTGATGTCTTGCATCTGGACACCTTTCGGTACTTCTCGAAGCTAATAGTACAGTGTAACAAGTTTATAGCTTTAGCATTCAGCTTCACCTTCTTTTTGTCATCATCATTCCATTTGGCTTCCTCTTTTTGAGTTACCACTCCATCAATACTAGTCTTTGTTATAATTTTGGGACCACTCGCAACTATCTTCCATATGCTGTAATCAATGGATTGAATGAAAATCTGCATCCTATCCTTCCAGTAAGCATAGTTCTTCCCATTGAAGAAGGGATGCCTGTTATTTGACTGACCCTTTGCTAGAGTATAGGCCACTGTGGTTGAACCCAAGTTGTTCGCCATTGTATCTTTTCTCCAAGCTATGAGGCTTGATTCTTGAGATCAGACTCTGATACCAATTGAAGGTTCTAGAAGGCTTGGAGAAGAGGGATGAATCTATGACCTTCTTTAACTTTGAATAATTTATCCTTAAAACCAGAAATTAGAACTTGGCTTCTGATTTGTCTTGCAGCGGATTATGCAAGAGAAAATTTTGTTTTGTCTGATAAAACCAAAAAAATAGAATAGAGCAGAAAAGAAGAATGTGACACAGCCATATATCCTGACTTAGTTGCCATGTGAAATACAACCTACATCCAGTCTTTATCACAAAGTTGGTGGAATTTTCACTATCATTTAAGTATTATATATACCAATTTTCTAGGACTTAACATAATCCTATCTGAGACTCATTAAGCTTCAATGCAAACTTGGTTTGGTAATGCAACTACTTAAACTAGACACACTAAGTGCTTACCCAACTTAGCAAGGAAAAATAACCAAAAGAAATTGGAAATCACTCTTGGCTTTTCTCTCAAGTGTTTCTCTTATCCTTTTCTCACTCTATGACTTTTTTTCAATACCTCTCTTTCTTTCCTTTTACCTCAAACAGAATAAAGAAATATATACATTGAAACAGAAATACAATTAGTAAACTATGAAGGAGATGATTATTAACAACTTTGACTCTATGTACGAAACCCAACATCTAAATTCAAAATATTGTTCTTCATCTTGGTGGAGTGCTCCCTTTAGTGTAGGTGCAATGCTTCCAAGACTTCAAACACTATGGTGACGTTTTCACTCAGCTCTCCATTCGGGTTCTCTCTCCTTGAGCTATAATGAGAATCATTTTCTTTTTTGTATCTTGTTTTGAGCCATGGTTAGGGTTTCTTCAAAGTCAACTTCTTGGTCCTTAGGTTGCTGAGCTCTTCTCTTATCTTTTATCAATCAACCACAAAAATTGGAGATTTCAAATTTGGATGTTGGCTTGACCGAGGAGGGCCGAGCAACAAAAATTAGTTTGCTCAGTGATAAACCCAAATCCAAATTCTTAAAATTGTGCTTTGGCTCCAAGTAACTTTGTAAGCCATTGACTTGCAGTAGAGATGATCAGACACCACTTTATTCATTTATTCCAAAATGGTATTGTAGAGAGTTAGAGAAGAAGTGAAGAAATTAACTTACATGCAAATAAAAATAAATCACTTTTAACCTCTGATTTAGCTTAACATGCTTTTGATTAGTGTGATTGGACATTACTTTTTTGATTAACTTTCTCTTTCTTTCTTCTCTGGTGTAGTGGTGTGTGAGTTCGAAGATGAAGCTATCTCTCTTTTTTGTGTTTACCCGAAGTGCACTTGTGAAGTCTAGCTTATGTTTGACTCACTAATGCTTGGTTGGGATTGGACTTAGTTTGTGGATCAATCTTCATTCAGCATACTTGAGTGCATTTGCTTCATTGGTTTGGGCTACAACACAAATAATTTGGGCCTGCACACTAAAACACTTCATCAAACTCACTTGGATTATTAACCTAATTAGCATGTTGTCATGTGTTAATTATTTTCTTAACTTAACAATAATGATCATAAGTACACCTTATTTACATTCAGAATGAACCAAAAATTAAATTCTAAATGAACCGAAATTACTTAATAATGACAATACACAAACAAACTCGTTTCAAAATAAGCATAGACCAAGTGCACCTTATTTAAATCCAGAATGAATCGAAATTACTTAATGATTTCATTCGAAAATAAGTACACAAACAAAATTGAATGATCAGAAGTGCACCTTATTTACATCCATAATAAACTGAAAATTAAATTTCAAATGAATCAAAATTACTTAATGATAATACACGAATAAACTTGTTTCAAAACAAGCACAGACCAAGTCAATTTTAGAACAAAATGCATCCAAATCAATTTTGAGTAAGACAATGTCATCAATATAGTAAAATTCGATGATAACGATGATAATGATAACGATGATACGTATTAGAAGAAGACGACAATGGCAATAACGATGATGATCATGATGATGATGATGATGATGCAGGAAAAGGGTGAAAAGAAAGGAGGAAAAGAAATTTTAATGAAGAAAAAGGAGAAAGAGGAGGAGGAGGAGGAGGTGGTGGTAGTGTTGGTGACGACGGTAACGAAAGTGAAAAATAATAAAAAAGGGGTGAGAAAGAATGTGCATTTGTGAATTTGAAGAAGAAAAAACTCGAGGGGAGAAGAAAGCATGAAAAAAGAAATGTGTAAATTTAAAAGACTTGGTTAGACTTGATTGGTTAAATCACTTGGATATAGAATTTTATTGAAAAAAATTGAAAGTCTAATTAATTATTACTAAATCAAGATAGTAATAAGACTTATGTATAATATAAGTTATAAAGTTAACGGTGATTAAATTTTTATTTTTTATTTTATCGTAGTTTTTTTTATACTTTAGACATATTTTTCTTTAATTTATATTGTTAGCTACTAAAAATTAATTAAATTCCTTTAAAATAAGAATTAGTAAAATAAAAAATAAATATTTAATTATCATTAAAACAAAACAATGAGATTCACACATAATATAAATTATAAAATTAACAATAATTAAATATTCACTTTTTTACTTCATCAATTTACTTTGACAAAATTTTAAGAAGTCAAGAAAGTGAACAGGTAAAAAAATAATTTGGCTTAAGTTTTTGTTGGCATATTATGAGTTAATCTAGTGTATTTTTTTTACCGCTCTAAAGCCGTATGACCTTTTATATATTTACATTTTGTATTCAAAGGGAAGATATCACTTGTCTAATACCATGCTCAATCAAATTCGTAATTTAACTATACATGAGAAAGAATTATTATATCATTTCAGTATTATTTTGTCATGAATTGAATTATGAGTTTAACTGAATATAAATTATCATCAAGCGAATGTATTGCTAAAAATAAGTCTATTTGCGGTTTCCTAACAATCAAAGCCAGAGACATTCTAATACTTGACTTGCTCACTATCTGAATTAAAAACTAGTTTCTTAAAGCATGATTATGTATATCTCTAGCTTAAAAATAAGTTCTCAACTATCATACCCTAAACCTATCTATGTTATGCTTCCTACACAAGTTCATTTTGCATTTTAAATAACACTCTCAAAAGTCAAAACACACTTCCATTCTTCTAGCTCAAGAAGCACCAAGAGCTTGGAGTAACCTCATCACATCCACTGTATCATCTAAGTAGTACTTAGCTTTACTTGGTTTTTGACCAACAGTGCATGAAAAGATTTCTGGTGCTGGCAAAGATGTTCCACCATAAGCTTTGGTTAATAAGCTCTCAAACATGTCTTCATCAGACCTATCATCCCCAACGCACAATACAAAATCTGGCGATTTCCCATTTTCGGCCATGGAAGAAAGAACCTCCTCTGCAACTAGACCTTTGGTAATCCCCTGCAAATATTAAGATATTTAAGTACAACCATATTCATAGGTTAAGAGATGAAAAAGATTGGTATATACCTGTGGCATTACTTCAATGATATGCTTTCCTTTCTTAACAACTACAGGCTCATTTGCAAGAACACCATCAAGGTGATCTAGCAGCTGCTTGGCTTGCCAAGATCCAAAATCAGGATCCGCGTTGCGATAATGCCTCGGTGTACAATCTCATCACAGGTTCAGCAATGCTTTTCCATACAAAGTTTGTACTAACATGACTCATTTCCCAAGTTGATTCTTGACCCCATCTGCAGAAAAGATCCAACAGAAAAAGAAAAAGCTTCATAAATGCAGATACCAAAAGGAATTTTTTGGATGTCATTGATTATAAAATCACTTGCCTCACAAAATAACCATGCTCAGCTGCTATACCAAGATTCTTACACTAATTGAACCATCCACCCAATGTGGTTTTTCCTCTGCCACTTACTATAAACACTGTGTTATTAGGGTCATTGCAAATGTTATTTAGAATGGCTATGACGGGAGTTTAACAACAGAGGAATGAGGCACAATTGTACCATCATAATCCAGAAAAATTACCCTGCAACTAGTCCTTCTATATGCTGAGACAATGTTGTAATTCGAAACCTTCCTGAAACTTGGAGAAAGGGACAAGACTCTAAAACTCAGACCAAACCCCATTCCCCAGCAACGATTCCTAAAATGATCCTTACAAGAGTGTTCTAGATGCCGCATAAAACTTCTGCTCCAGTAAGCTAAATCATGAGACTTAACATATCGATAGTGCTTATTGTGTCGCAACTGTTGCTCTCCACTTGGCATTTTGATGGCCAAATTCATTGCATTAGCTACACCATTGATGTCCCATGGATTCACCCGGATTGCACTACCAAGAGATGGCGAGCAGTCCATGAATTCGGAAACTACAAGTGCACTTGTATGTGGAGAATCAGGATCAAGTTCTAGAGCTTCATCCATTTTAGAACTCCCCTGCCTACACACTACATACTCATATGGAATCAAATTCATACCATCTCTTACCGCATTCACAACGCAACAATCTGCCAAAGCAACGTAAGAAATCTTCTCATACACAGGAATAGGATGATCAATGATGATCACAGGTTGGTAACCAGCAAAACCAAACCTTTTGTTTATCCTATTAGCAGTAATATATGTCTCCTTCTGCGCTTCCTTGACAATCTGGACAAGCACAAATTCACCCTGAAATTCCGGATACTGCTGAAGGAGTTCTTCCATTGCCAAGAGCTTTAGACTGATACCTTTGAATATGTCCATATCATCAACACCAAGAACAAGTTTCTTACCCTTAAATTTCTTGTAGATTTCTCTGGCTTTGACTAAAGAAGAAGAGTGGTCTAATGCAGATTGAAGCCAACCCACATGAATCCCCACTAGCAAACTTTTAATGCATATTATACGGCCAAAGTATTCAAGCTCAATGTAACCCCTTTTAGATTCAGACTTTAAGCCAAGAATTCGACTACAACACGAAAGAAAATGGCGTGCGTAATCAAATGTATGAAAGCCAATTAAATCTGAATTGAGTAATGCTTTCAAAATTTCATCTCTAACAGGTAAAGTCCTATTGATTTCTGATGAAGGAAATGGACTATGAAGGAAGTATCCTAGCTTGATCTTATTACAACGCCTTCGCAGAAATGTTGGAAGAACCATAAGATGATAATTATGAACCCACACATAATCCTGTTCTGGATTAATGACCTCCATGACTTTATCTGCAAAAATCTTGTTAGCAGACACATAAGCCTGCCATAAGGATCGATCGAAGCCATTGCGAAAGTCAGCATGCATTGGCAACATGTCATGGAATATAGGCCACAAATGTTGCTTGCAGAATCCATTATAGAATTGTTTCTGTAGTTTTGAAGGAATGAAAGTAGGCACACAATTGAACTCCTCCAACAACCTTGTTCGCTAGCATCTTCATCGGCCTTCAAAGATCCCACGTAAAAAACATCTGTTTCAGAAGAGATAGAATCTTTTAACTGCCACAAAATAGAACCTTCATCATAAGTAAAACACCATCTGCCGGTTTTTTTGTCCTTTTCAGCATTGATTGGAAGAAAATTTGCTACTATGATTATCTTTTGGTTGCATTCTGATGAGAAAGTATTTGAATAATCCTCCGCTTCATCATCATCATCATCATCATCCCTTCTTTTGCCATCTACATCAGAAAATGTTCTTGGAACTGTCATAACTCGCCGAAGAGCTCGATGAGTTTGAGGGAAATTTAAAACTTCCCTTGGCACCAAGTCCAACAAATTGATGCATGATCTTGCCACCATCCTTTTTCCAGTGCCAAGTTATTGAGCCTTAAATTTGAAATGTTATCCAAAACTTAAAGAATCTCGAATAAATGAGTAAGGAAGATCAAGCACCTGTGAAGATAGAAGAGAAATAGTTACAACCATAGAGTGAAACAATGCCACAGCAATATATGACACAGGTTAACTACTCAAGCAAAATCCTCTAAATCCAAATACCACTACAGATTAAGAAGCACGTAAATCACACACAAGTATTGGTATATATATAACTTGGAATTCATGTAGCTAATTTCATGAAGATCTCTTTACACTTGACATTTTTTCTCTTGCTCATACCACAGTACAATGATATGCAACCAAAGATTGATTTATCAGAAACATAGAAATGAAAAGTTAAAGAAAGAATTTTAGTGGATATCAAATACCATGAACTCAATTTATGCAGCAACAACACTCCAACTCACATTATGCAGCACTCTAATCCAGAAAATCGATTGAATTGCTTATACCGATTTAGCAACGAAACAACATAGTCATATTGTTCTACTTATCCACCTTATATTAGTATAAATACGTTCATTCAAATTGATTTATCAGTCTGCATAAACTGTAAAATATCGTTTGTGTTTCCTTGATTCAATCCCCCCCCCCCCCTTTTTCAACTCATTAGGAAACCTTCACAAATAAATAAATAAACCATGATAGGACTTTCATCAAAATCCTTAACCAATAAATGAACATTAAGAAAAAAAAATCTTTGAATTAATGAAATAGACCAAGTGTGCAAGTACAACTAATTTATCCTTATCAAAACCCAACTCGAAATTTATGTCCCTGTTAAACATATAAGGAAAGCTAAACTATATTCAGCAGAGTGGAATATCAGTACTGCCAGCTAGATTCAGCAGCATGTGCCATTATTGGTGTTAACAATCTTTGTTTTTCTCATTTTCTCACTGAGCATTGTACTGAAACACGTTTTCCTAACCCCACCAAACACATTAACAACATGCAGAAAGAATAGTTGTAGAAGGCATTTACCTGAGAAGGATCAAACAGATGCAGACAACAAAGGTTGTTTCTTAGAAACTCGTTTCCCTTTGAAGGGTGAACAAACAATGCAACTGAGAAAACCAAATATGAATACATATAAGATATAATAAAAAAGGAGAGAAGGAAAAAGAAAGGATCAAATTGAAGGAAGAGTGAAGGAACAATAATGGGGAAAAAACATATCATATTGTCATGAATAATTCAGAACTAAAAAGTGAGTGTTAACATTTTTCTTTTTAAAATAAAAATGCAAAATATCAGATTTGTTTATGGATAAGAAGGATATTATGACTGATGAGAATTGTGGGAGTTATAAGGGGTTATTGGAACCGAATTGGAATGATGATTCATATCTAATCTAATTAGTACTAACAAATTATTAGCAATTAATTCTATTAACTGAAAATTGAAATAATAAAAAACGTTGGAAACATGTACATATGTTTTGTGAGAGTACGTTTGTTTGATCTCACAAACTACTTAGTATAAACTATAAAGTATAAAGTGAATGAAGCAAAGAAACATGGAAGAAAAATCAAGAAATAACAGATAATCCGGATTTGAATGTAAATTACACTACTTTGCTTGATTTACACTCTTATTTGATGCCTACCTACATTACAGTGCATTAATATACATAATGTCATAATGAAAACAGATTGACCTTGTTTTTCCACTAAACTTAGAAAATATATAATTTCATTTTATCCATATATAGATTTCTTTTGGATAAACATATACATATAATTGAAAGAGAGAGACAGAGAGCATATATTGTTTATAATTAAATAATTAATTCAAGGAATGCGGTTAAGTAGAAGAGATATCTTTTATTATTAATCAAGTATTGAAAGTTTGATCTTTTGGGTCAGATATCTATTCATTAAAGTCTTTACAAGCTAACAAACTCGACAAGTGAATACTTCTATAAATATTATAACATTTCAATGTAGTGAATAAATGTGGAGAAGAGAATGGGGTGATTGAGGGGCAAAAAATTAGGATAATGGAAAAGGATATACATATTATATGGGTATAGAATTAGGGAGTGAGAGTGACCAACATTACACTACTTAAAGCATGTGATGTGGCTGCTCGAATCTCGATCTTGTTGGACCTTACCATGATGCCAACACTGATCTCCCTTTTCTCTCATTCCCTATCATTAATATCTGGTTTCTTCTTTTTCTTTGGCAGTCACATCCATCCTATATATATATTTTGGTATATTTCAATAAACTTTGATTAAAAACAAAAGAGATGAGACGCAATTCATGATGGGTCACACATTATAGTAAAATTAATCTCATTATAAAAGGCAACATAACCAAGTTTAATAATCTGTTTTTCAAGTCCAAGTTATGGTGCTAAATAAGCTACATACTTTCTTCAATATCTAGATCTTAAAGGGTTTATAATAATAATAATAATAATAATAATAATAATAATAATAATAATAATAATGACACGAATATCCCTTCATGGTGGGGTGCTGATGAGCGAATAATTTATACGTTTTTTGGTAGTGTTTTCATATAATTTTTAGCATGTTTTATTCACTTTTTGTTATATTTTTATTAATTTGTATGCAAAATTCACATTTCTGGACTTTACTATGAGTTGGTGTGTTTTTCTGTAATTTCATGTATTTTCTGGTTGAAATTGAGGGACCTGAACAAAAATCTGATTCAGAGGCTGAAAAAGGACTGCAGATGCTGTTGGATTCTGACCCTCCTGCACTCAAAGTAGATTTTCTCGAGCTACATAAATCCAATTGGCGCACTCTCAACTGCGTTGGAAAGTAGACATCTTGGGCTTTCCAACATTATATGATAGTTCATACTTTGCCCAAGATTTGATGGGCCAAACTGGCGTTTAAACACCCACCAGAGACCCTTTTCTGGCATAAAACGCCAGAATTGGCACCAAAGTTGGAGTTAAACGCCCAAACTGGCATCCAACTGGCGTCTAACTCCAGAAACGGCACATGCACGTGAAAGCTAGGAAGCTCAGCCCAAACACTCGCCAAGTAGGCCCCGAAAGTGGATTTCTGCACTCTCTGCATCTAGTTACTCATTCTCTGTAAACCTAGGTTACTAGTTTAGTACAAAAACTACTTTTAGAGATTTATTTTGTAACTTATGACATTTTTAAAAAATCCTATTGTATCTTCTATAGTATGAACCTCTAAACCCCATAGGTAGGGGTGAGGAGCTCTGCTGTGTTTCCATGGATTGATACAATTATTATTGTTTTCTATTCAATCACGTTTGTTTCTATTCTAAGATACTCACTCGTATTTCAACATGGAGAATGTGATGATCCGTGACACTCATCATCATTCCCCAACTTATGAACGTGTGCCTGACAACCACTTCCGTTTTACATGAGCTCAACGTAGTCATTGGGCGACAGCTTGAGTGCGTATCTCTTGGGTTTCTAATCCACGAGTTTGACCTGCATCTCCTAACAACAGAGCACTCAAACTCGTGAGATCAGAACCTTCGTGGTAGAGGCTAGAACCAATTTGTAGCATTCCTAAGATCCGAAAAGTCTAAACCTTGTCTGTGACATTCCGAGTAGGATTTGGGATGAGATGACTGTAACGAGCTTCAAACTCGTGAATGTTGGGTGCAGTGACAGTGTGCAAAAGGATAAATGTATCCTATTCCGACACAAGTGGGAACCGACAGTTGATTAGCCATGCGGGAAATTGTAGAGGACATGTTTTCACTGAGAGGACGGATGGTAGCCATTGACAACAGTGATCTACCAACATACAGCTTGCCATGGAAGGGACATGCGTTTTTGGAAGAAGAAGACAGTAGGAAAGCAGAAATTCAGAAGACAGAGCAACTATAAAACCTCAACTTGCTCTCTATTATTGAATAACAAATACCATTCTTTTCATGCTCTTTTACTTTTCACAAACAAAATCCTTTTTATTTTTAATCTCCTGACTAAGAGTTACAAGATAACATAGCTTGCTTCAAGCTGGCAATCTCCGTGGGATCGACCCTTACTCACGTAAGGTATTACTTGGACGACCCAGTGCACTTGCTGGTCAGCTATGCGGAGTTGTGAAAAGTGTGAATCACAATTTCGCATACCAAGTTTTTGGCGCCGTTGCCGGAGATTGTTCGAATTTGGACAACTGACTGATCATCTTATTGCTTAGATTAGGAAGAATTTATCTTTTTGGTTTAGAGTCACTAACTTTGAGTCCTTTATTTTCTTTTCAAAAAAAAAAAATTTCGTTTCTTGTTTGAGTCTTGTGTCAATTGCATGTTTTAATTTTTCTTAAAAATTTTTGAAAAATATATACATTGTGTTGTTTCTTGATCTTCTAGTTGTTCTTGTTTATTTTCCTTGTTTGATCTTTAGTTTTTCTTGTTTTGTGTCTTTCCTTGTTTTTCTTGTGCATTTTTGAATTATTAGTGTCCAAAATATAAAAATTTTTAAGTTTGGTGTCCTTTGTGTTTTTATTTTCCTAAAGATTTTCAAAAATTGTTCTTGGAGTTCATCTTGATCTTCAAAGTGTTCTTGGTGTTCATCTTGATATTCAAAGTTTTCTTGTTTGTTTTCTTTGTTTTGATCTAAAAATTCTAAGTTTGGTGTCATTTTATTGTTTTTCTCTTTCCACATTAAATTCAAAAATATCTTTTCTCTTTATTTTAATTGAATTTTCGAATTTTCCTTTTAAAAAAATTTCAGATTTTTATTTTAAAATTTTTATTTTTTTCTTATCTTAGTTTTTAATTTCAAAATTCAAATCTTTTTCAAAAATCATACCTTTTTCAAAATCTTATCTTATCTTTTCTAATCTCAAATTTTAAAATCATATATTTTTCAAATCTTTTCTTTTATTTATTTTCTTACAAGTATCTTTAATTTTAAGACATATCTTTTTCAAAACTTCCTAATCACTTTCTCTCTCTTCATTTTTCGAAAATCATATCCAAAATTTTTCAAATCTTTTTAATTAATTAATTAGTTTCGTTTTCTAATTTCTTTTATTTGTTTTTCCCTTCTTAATTTTTTAAACTTATATTCAATTTTTCATTTATTTAATTTATTTTTTTCCTTTTTATTTTGGTTTTCAAAAAAAAATGAGAGAAAAATTGTTTATTTGCAATTCACATCATCTTCCTTCTCCATCATGGACCTAAATGGAAATGAACAGTCCAGAAGGACTCTGGGGTCATATGCTAACCCCATTACTGCTTCATATGGAAGTAATATCTGTATACCCTCCATCAGAGCCAGTAATTTTGAGTTAAATCCTCACTTCATTATCATGGTGCAGCAAAATTGTCAGTATTTCGGTCTTCCACAGGAAGAACCTACTGAGTTTTTGGCACAGTTCTTATAAATTACTGACACAGTATGTGATAAAAAAGTAGATCAGAATGTCTACAGATTATTGCTGTTTTCATTTGCTGTAAAAGACCAAGCTAAGAGATGGTTAAACAACCAACCCAAGGCCAGCATAAGAACATGGAAACAGTTGTCAGACAAATTTCTGAATCAATATTTCGCTCCAAAAAGGATGACACAGCTAAGGCTGGACATCCAAGGCTTTAAACAAGAGGATAATGAATCTCTTTATGATTCCTGGGAGAGGTACAGATAGATGCTAAGGAAATGCCCCTCTGAAATGTTTTCAGAGTGGGTGCAGTTAGACATCTTCTACTACGGGCTTACAGCAAAGGCCCAGATATCTCTAGACCACTCAGCTTGAGGATCTATACACATGAGAAAGACAATTGAGGAAGCTCAAGAGCTCATTGATACAGTTGCTAGAAATCAGCATCTGTACTTAAGTAGTGAGTCCTCCATGAAAGAAGAGGCTAAAGCAGTATCCACCGAACTTAGTCCTCCAGAACAAGTTGCTGAACTCAATCAGTAATTACTTGCTCTAAAAAAACAGTTAGCAGAATTTAAAGAGATGCTACAAGACACTCAAAATGCTAACAAGAATATAGAAGCACAATTAGATCAGACAAGACAATAATTATCTAAACAAAAAATAGAAGAGTGTCAAGCTGTTCATCTGAGGAGTGGAAAGACATTGAATGCCTTAACTCAAGGCAGCAAGAAGGCAAGAAAGGAACAAATGACAGAGGATGATCAAGCCACTGCCCAAAATCTCTCTGAGAGCCCAGAGAGGAATGATTCTGGCGTTCAAACGCCATAAAAGGGTACAAAATTGGTGTTAAACACCCAGTGGATGGCCAATTCTGGCGTCCAAACACCAGAAAAGGGTAGAAAATTGGCGTTAAACGCCCATCCAGTCCCCAATCCTGGCGTTCAAACGCCAATAAGGGATCAGACACCTGTAGGTGCTGATAACAACCCCAATAAGGGATCAGGCTTCTCGAACTACTTCTGTAGGAAATAAACCTGTAGTAACTAAGGTTGAAGAATATCAAGCCAATATGCCTTATCCTCAAAAATTCTGCCAAGCAGAACAGGATAAACAATTTGCCCGCTTTGCAGACTATCTCAGGACTCTTGAAATAAAGATTCCATTTGCAGAGGCACTTGAGCAAATACCCTCTTATGCTAAGTTCATGAAAGAGATCTTAAGTCATAAGAAGGATTAGAGAGAAACTGAAAAAGTTTTCCTCACTGAAGAATGCAGTGCAGTCATTCTGAAAATATTACCAAAGAAGCTTAAAGATCCTGGAAGCTTTATGATACCATGCACATTAGAGGGTGCTTGTACCAAGACAACTCTATGCGATTTTGGGGCGAGTATCAACTTGATACCTGCATCCACTATCAAAAGCTTGGTTTGACTGAAGAAGTCAAACCAACCTGGATATGTCTCCAACTTGCTGATGGTTCTATTAAAATGCCATCAGGCGTAATTGAAGACATGATTGTGAAGGTTGGGTCATTCGCCTTTCCCACTGACTTTGTAGTGCTAGAAACGGAGGAGCACAAGAGTGCAACTTTCATTCTAGGAAGACCTTTCCTAGCAACTGGACAAACTCTCATTGATGTCAAAAAATGGGAAGTGACCCTGAGAGTCAATGAGGATGAGTTTAAGTTGAATGCTGTCAAAGTTATGTAGCATCTAGACACATCAAGAGACTGTATGAGCATTGATATTATTGACTCCTTGGTGGAGGAGGTCAATATGACTGAGAGTCTTGAATTAGAGCTAGAGGACATCTTTAAAGATGTTCAGCCTGATTTGGAGGAATCAGAGAAAACAGAAGAACCTCTGATAACTCCTCATGAAGAGGAGAAGCCTCCTACGTCTGAGCTCAAACCACTACCACCATCCCTAAAATATGCATTTCTGGAAGAAGATGACACTTTTCCAGTGATCATAAGCTCTGCCTTAGAGCCACAGGAAGGGGAAGCACTACTTCAGGTGCCAAGGACACACAGGACAGCTCTTGGGTGGTCCATAAGTGATCTTAAGGGCATTAGCCCAGCCAGATGCATGCACAAGATCCTATTGGAGGATGATGCCAAGCCAGTAGTTCAACCACAGAGGCGGATGAATCCCGCCATGAAGGAGGTGGTGCAGAAAGAGTCACTAAATTACTAGAGACTGGGATTATTTATCCTATTTCGGATAGTCCCTGGGTGAGCCCTGTCCAAGTTATCCCCAAAAAGGGAGGCATGACAGTGGTTTATAATGAAAAGAATGAACTGGTTCCTACAAGAGCAGTTACAAGGTGGCATATGTGTATTGACTACAGAAGGCTCAATACAGCCACCAGAAAGGATCATTTTCCTTTACCATTCATAGACCAGATGCTAGAGAGACTAGCAGGTCATGATTACTACTGCTTTTTGGATGGCTACTCAGGTTATAACCAGATTGCAGTAGATCCTCAGGACCAAGAGAAAACCGCGTTCACATGTCCATATGGAGTATTTGCCTACATAAGGATGCCATTTGGTCTGTGCAATGCACTTGCAACCTTTTAGGGGTGCATGCTCTCTATCTTCTATGATATGGTAGAGAAATTTCTGAAAGTCTTCATGGATGACTTCTCAGTATTTGGAGACTCATTCAGCTCCTGTCTTGATCATCTAGCACTTTTTCTGAAAAGGTGCCAAGAGACTAACCTGGTTTTAAACTGGGAGAAATGTCACTTTATGGTGACTGAAGGAATTGTCCCTGGGTATAAAATCTCAAACAGGGGAATAGAGGTGGATCAAGCTAAGGTAGAAGTAATTGAAAAATTACCACCACCTGCCAATGTTAAGGCAATCAGAAGCTTTCTGGGGCATGCAGGATTCTATAGAAGGTTTATAAAGGATTTTTCAAAAATTACAAAACCTCTAAGCAATCTGTTCGCTGCTGATATGCCATTTATCTTTGACACAGAGTGTCTGCAGGCGTTTGAGACTCTGAAAGCTAAGCTGGTCACAGCACTAGTCATTTCTGCACCAGAATGGACATTACCATTTGAACTAATGTGTGATGCCAGTGACCATGCCATTGGTGCAGTATTGGGACAGAGGCATGAAAAGCTTATGCATGTCATTCATTATGTTAGCCGCGTTTTAAATGATGCGCAGAAGAATTACACAACCACAGAAAAAGAGTTGCTTGCAGTGGTTCATGCCATTGACAAGTTCAGATCTTATTTAGTAGGATCAAAAGTGATTGTGTACACTGACCATGCTGCTCTAAAATATCTTCACAAAGCAGGATTCAAAACCCAGACTCATAAGATGGGTGTTGCTTCTGCAAGAGTTTGATATAGAAATAAGAGACAGAAAAGGGACAGAGAACCAAGAAGCTGACCACCTGTCCCGGATAGAACCAGTAGTAGGAGCATCCCTCTCTTTTACTGAGATCTCTGAAACCTTTCCGGATGAGCAATTGTTTGCCATTTAGGAAGCACCATGGTTTGCAGACATTGCAAACTATAAAGCTGTGAGATTCATACCCAAAAAGTACAGTAGGCAGCAAACAAAGAAATTGGTTTCTGATGCAAAGTACTACTTGTGGGATGAACCATACCTCTTTAAGAGGTGTGCAGACGGAATAATCTGTAGATGTGTACCTAGAGAAGAGGCGCAGAAGATCCTATGGCACTGCCATGGATCACAATATAGAGGACATTTTGGAAGTGAGCGAACAGCCACAAGGGTCCTTCAATGTGGCTTCTACTGGCCTACTCTCTATAGAGACTCTCGAGAGTTTGTACGTAACTGTGACAGCTACCAGAGAGCTGGTAATCTGCCTCATGGTTACGCCATGCCTCAGCAAGGGATCTTAGAGATTGAGTTATTTGATGTATGGGGTATTGACTTCCTGGGACCTTTCCCACCTTCATATGAAAACACTTATATTTTGGTGGCAGTAGATTATGTATCTAAATAGGTGGAGGCAATTGCAACACCCACTAATGATACTAAAACAGTGATAAAGTTCTTCCAGAAGCATATCTTCAGCAGGTTTGGTGTCCCTAGAGTACTGATCAGTGATGGAGGCACTCATTTCTGCAATAAACAGCTTGACTCTGCTCTGGTTCGATATGGAATTAATCACAAAGTAGCAACTCCATATCACCCATAGACAAATGGGCAGGCTGAAGTCTTAAATAGAGAACTAAAACAAATCCTGAAACAGATTGTAAACACCCGTAGAAGGGATTGGGCAAGAAGTCTGGATGATGCTCTGTGGGCATACAGAACTGCATTCAAGACTCGTATAGGGACCTCTCCATACCAGCTTGTGTATGGAAAAGCCTGTCATTTGCCAGTGGAACTAGAACACAAGGCCTACTGGGTAACCAGGTTCCTAAACCTTGATGCTAAGGTAGCTGGAGAGAAGAGATTACTCCAGTTGAATGAGCTAGAGGAGTTCAGACTCAATGCTTTCGAAAATGCTAAAATTTACAAGGAAAAAGCAAAAAGGTGGCATGACAGAAAGCTGTCATCTAGCGTCTTTGAGCCAGGACAGAAGGTTCTGCTATTTAACTCTAGGCTCAGATTGTTCCTTGGGAAACTGAAATCCCGATGGAAGGGACCATATGTGATTACACGTGTGTCACGATATGGATATGTAGAGCTTCAAGATATTGACTCTGACAAAAAGTTCATTGTTAATGGGCAGAGAGTCAAACATTATCTTGAAGGTAATGTTAAGCAAGAATGCTCAAAGCTGAGACTAGATTAAAGCTCACTGTCAAGCTATTGACATTAAAGAAGCGCTTATTGGGAGGCAACCCAATCCTATTTATCTATGTTAATCACTTTCTCATTTTTATTTTTTAGTGTTCGTCTATGGCTTCTTTAGGTTAATGATCATGTGAAGACACAAAAACAATTACAAAATTAAAGTGGAATAAAAAACAGCATAAAAAAATAGCACACGCTGGAGAATGAGCTTTTAAATGCCAGTAAGAATAGCAGAATGGGAGTTTAACGCCCAGTCTGGCAGCATTATGGGCGTTAAACGCTAGAATTGGCAGTCGGACTGGCATTTAACACCAGAAAGGGCTGTCTAGAGTCTGGCTGGCGTTAAATGCTAGAAAAGGGCATCAGCCTGGCGTTTAATATAGGAAAGGTAGCAGAGCTGGCGTTAAATGCCAGCATTGGCACACAGAGGGCGTTTAAATGCCAGAAAGGTGCAGGAATGAGAATTCCTTGACACCTCAGGATCTGTGGATCCCACAGGATCCCTACCTACCCCAATTCACTCATTCCTCTTCACACCTTTCCATAACACTCTTTCCCACCCACTCAAATTCAAACCATTTCCCTCCCAAACCCAACCCCTTTCACACAGATTCTCTCTCTCCCTTACCCTATAAATACCCCTCCATAATCCTTCATTTTCACACATCACCAACACTCCCAATCCCCCCTTAGCCGAACTACTCGTACACCTCCATCTCCTCCATTTCTTATTCTTCTCCTTCTTTCTTTCTTCTTTTGCTCGAGGACGAGCAAATCTTTTAAGTTTGGTGTGGAAAAAGCTCTGCTTTTTGTTTTTCCATAACCATTAATGGCACTTAAGGCCGGAGAAACCTATAGGAAGAGGAAAGGGAAGGCAGTTGCTTCCAACTCTGAGTCATGAGAGATGAAGAGATTCATCTCAAAAGCCCATCAAAGATTATGGAGCAAACAAGAGATCCCACTCATGGACCTCAACAAAAGCATGAGGAAGTCCCTCACCAAGAAATTGCTAAGATGCCTCAAGGGATGCATTTTCCTCCACACAACTATTGGGAGCAACTCAACACCTCTTTAGGAGATTTGAGTTCCAATATGGAGCAACTAAGGATGGAGCACCAATAGCACTCCGTTACCCTCCATGAAATTAGAGAGGACCAAAGGGCCATGAGGGAGGAGCAAAAAAGGCAAGGAAGAGACATTGAGGAGCTTAAGCACTCCATAGGATCTTCAAGAGGAAGAACTAGCCGCCATCACTAAGGTGGACCCGTTCTTTAATTTCCTTGTTCTCATTTTTCTATTTTTTGGTTTCCTATGCTTGATGTTTTGTCTATGTTTGTGTCTTTATTACATGATCATTAGTGTCTAGTGTCTATGCCTTGAAGCTATGAATGATTCCATGAATCCCTTACCTTTCTTAAATGAAAAATGTTTCTAATTGCAAAAGAACAAGAAGTACATGAATTTCGAATTCTATCTTGAAATTAGTTTGATTATTTTGAGGTGGTGGCAATACTTTTTGTTTTTTGAATGAATGCTTGAACAGTGCATATTTTTTATAGTGAAGTTTATGAATGTTAAAGTTTTTGGCTCTTGAGAGAATGATGAAAAAAAGGAGAAATGTTATTGATAATTTGAAAAATCATAAAATTGATTCTCAAAGTAAGAAAAAGCAATGAAAAAAATAAAAAAGCTTGCGGAAAAAAAGGAAAAAAGGTGGCAAAAAAATAATAAAGAAAAAAAAGAAAAAGAAAAGAAAAAGCAAGCAGAAAAAGCCAGTAGCCCTTTAAACCAAAATGCAAGGGTAAAAAGGATCCAAGGCTTTGAGCATTAATGGATAGGAGGGCCCAAACGAATAAAATCTGGGTCTAAGCGGCTAAATCAAGCTGTCCCTAACCATGTGCTTGTGTCATGAAGGTCCAAGTGAAAAGCTTGAGACTGAGTGGTTAAAGTCGTGATCCAAAGCAAAAAGATTGTGCTTAAGAACTCTGGGCACCTCTAGCTGGGAACTCTAGCAAAGCTGAGTCACAATCTGAAAAGGTTCACCCAGTTATGTGTCTATGGCATTTATGTATCCGGTGGTAATACTGGAAAACAAAATGCTTAGGGTTACGACCAAGACTCATAAGTAGCTGTGTTCAAGAATTAACATACTGAACTAGGAGAATCAAACACTATTTGAATTCTGAGTTCCTATGGATGCCAATCATTCTGAACTTCAAAGGATAAAGTGAGATGCCAAAACTGTTTAGAAGCAAAAAGCTACTAGCCCCGCTTCATCTAATTAAAACTAAGCATGAAGGTAATAATATCGGCAAGAACAAAGTAGATTGTTGACCAATCTCCACATTTTGTTACTGTTAATGGAGGTAAGAATGAAGCGCAGAAATGGGTGCTGCTTTCAGATCTAAACAACGAGCAAAGTGCAACTCTGTGAATGGCGTCGCGCTTGATGCGTGAGGAGGAGAGAATTCAGTCAATTGGCAGTGCACTCTTTGGTATAGTGGGTTGAAGTTTCTCGCAATGGCTATGGTGGAGCACTGCATTTCAGTTTGGAGGGAAAGATTGTACGCACCAGAGCCAGATAGAGTCCTAGCAAAGTTACAGGAGTAGCATTTTGGAGTGGGTATTGACAGCAACCGATTGCTGCGGCAGCGGGCGGCTGAGGATACCATTCAAATGATGGAAGATAAAGGCGGGGAAGAAGATGAGTTTTCTTTGGTTCAAATAGTTTAAAATGTGGAATTTGGATATTCTAACTTTTGAATTTTCATTTTAGAGGGTAAAGTGTGATCTCTCACCCTTGAATGATTTTTCTCTTATATTTTCTCTTGGTTTCACCTATAAAATAAATAGTAAGAGTTCACACTTTATCCTCTAAGGTGAAACTCAAAATTTAGAGGATCCAAATTATAAAATGTGATAGTGTTAGGATGGGAAAGGGTCGGGTCTTGGTGTGAGTTTTTTCAAGTCTAAGAGACCCCAATCCAAAAAATAAATAAATAAATAAAAAATGTGTCTGAAAGTTCTTATGGTTTAGAAAAATTGGTTGAATTTATGGCCTTCTTTTAAACTTGATCAATTAATTCTCAAACCAAAAAATGAAAATGTGCTTCTATTTAGACTGCAAAATTGATTATGCAGGAGACAATTTTATTTTGTCTCGAACGAAAATAAAAACAGAACAAGGAGGAGAAAAAGACACAGACATGTATCATAGTTCAGCTACCTTGTGCAATATAACCTACATCCAGTGGTAGAATTTTCACTATCTTTCTAAAATTTTACATTCACCAATACCCAAAGATTCAACCTAATCCAATCAGGGGCAAATCAAACTTCTACCTAAGCTTGACTTGGCTAAATTCACTTTCTAAACTCATAACACACTAAGTGCTCACCTAACTTAGCAAAGGACACCTTTCAAATATAAGACACAAAATAGAAAAACAATCAAAAGAGATATGACATAAAAATTGACTTTTCTCTCTAAATTACCTCTCTTTTCCTTTTCTTTCAATGACTTTTTCTTTATGCCTTACATATATGCCTTTTTCATTGAAGTAAAACAATGAAAGATAAAACATAAAAATTGAATTCAAAGATAAACTATGAAGGAGATGATGTAGAGCATCTCAAAAGCTATATGCTTAATCGTGTTTTTGAGTTCTCAAATGTAGCTTTTCAACTTGGCGGAACACTCCTTTTAATATAGGTGCAATGCTTTCAAGACTTTAAACGTTAAGTTGTGAGAATTCTCTGAAACCAGAATTTGGGTTTTCTCTCTGGTGCACGAAATTGTAAATCACACTTTTCACAACTCGTACCACTAACCAGCAAGTGCACTGGGTCATCCAAGTAATACCTTACGTGAGTAAGGGTCGAATCCCACGGAGATTGTTGGCTTGAAGCAAGCTATGGTTATCTTGTAACTCTTACTCAGGATAATAATAATTCTCAGTTTTGATTGGTAGTAAATAAAAAGCATGGATTAAATAATACTTGTTATGCAGTAATGGAGAATATGTTGGAGTTTTGGAGATGCTTTGTCTTCTGAATCTCTGCTTTCCCTCTGTCTTCTTCTTCATGCACGCAAGGTTCCTCCTATGGCAAGCTATGCGTTGGTGGATCACCGTTGTCAATGGTACCATCCGTCCTCTGAGTGAAAATGGTCCAAGTGTGCTATCACCGCACGGCTAATCATCTGTCGATTCTCACTCATGCTGGAATAGGATTCATTGATCCTTTTGTGTCTATCACTATGCTCAACTCTTGTTAGTTTGAAACTCGTCACAGTCATTCAATCCCTGAATCCTACTCGGAATACCACAGACAAGGTTTAGACTTTCCGGATTCTCAAGAATGCTGCCAATGGATTCTAGCTTATACCATGAAGATTCTGATTAAGGAATCCAAGAGATACTCATTCAATCTAAGATAGAATGGAGGTGGTTGTCAGACACGCGTTCATAGGTTGAGAATGGTGATGAGTGTCACAGATCATCACATTCATCATATTGAAGTGCGAATGAGTATCTTAGATAGAAACAAGCGTGTTTGAATGAAAAACAGAAATAATTGCATTAATTCATCAAGACACAGCAGAGCTCCTCACCCCCAACAATGGAGTTTAGAGACTCATGCCGTCAAACAGTACCAAGTTCAGATCTAAAAATGTCATGAGATACAAAATAAATCTCTAAAAGTTATTTAAATACTAAATTAGTAACCTAGGTTTATAGAAAATGAGTAAACTGAGATAGATAGTGCAGAAATCCACTTCTGGGGCCCACTTGGTGTGTGCTGGGGCTGAGCTTTGACCTTTACACGTGCATAGGCTGTTTCTGGAGTTAAACACCAGGTTGTAACCTGTTTCTGGCGTTTAACGCCAGAATGGAACATGGAACTGGCGTCAAACGCCAGTTTACATCATTTATCTTCGAGAAAAGTATGGACTATTATATATCGCTGGAAAGCTCTGAATGTCTACTTTCCAACACAATTGAGATCGCACTAATTGGACTCCTGTAGCTCCAGAAAATTCATTCCGAGTGCAGGGAGGTCAGAATCCAACAACATCAGCAGTCCTTTTTCAGCCTGAATCAAATGTTTGCTTAGATCCTTCAATTTCAGTCAGAAAATACCTAAAATCACAGAAACACACACGAACTCATAGTAAAGTCCAGAAATATGAATTTTTCCTAAAAAATAATAAAAATATACTAAAAACTAACTAAAACATACTAAAAACTACATGAAATTACCCCCAAAAGCGTATAAGATATCCACTCATCACTCTCCTCAAGCAAACTGAAGTTAATTTTTTCTTTTTGTAAGGAGTAAGATTGCCAAGGCTAGCGTTTGTTGAAATAAGTCAATACATTGAATCTTGAACCGGCTGAAGTCTTCCCCTTCTTTTCATAAATCAAACAAAAAAAATCAGGGATTAAGATCAGAGTTAAGCAGCGCAGAAGAGAGATGAACAGTAGTAGCTTCATTGATTTGGGTTCCTCGATGAGTTTGCCAAATCAAAACCTTAATCTTGTACTTTGGTCCTAAATTTCAATATCAGTCATTGATTACAACAAAAGAAAGTAGCCTCCACTTTTTTCTTGTTATCCAAAATGTATGTGCAGAGAGAAGGTGAATTCAACAAGTAATTGACTTGCATGATAATAGAAATATTTTACCTTTTTTCTTCTGATTATGCTTGATTTAAGCATTTTGATTTTGGATCTATTGATTTGACAGTACCTCCAAAATTTTGCTTTTCCTTCTTTCTTTTTTGATGTTCGATCGAAAGATCAACTCCCTTTTTCTTCTCTGTGCTTAACCCGTATTAATAAAGCTCCACCAGTAATAAAATTCTTTTTCTTTCATGAAAGCAATGGGCTAGACTATGAGTTTGGTCCTAGTAGCTGTGATTTAGACACTTGGTTCTATTGTTTTAGCTGCACAAATAATTTTTGAGCCTACTACATTGACACAGGAATCAAACACACATTGGGAGGTTTTAACCCAACCAAATATAAAGTTTGTCATCAATATTTATTTTATTTTTTAATAAATACAACAATTTTTTCCTTGATGACAAACATCATTCAAAAATAGAAATAAAGGGAATGAAATACAAGATTTAGATTAGAGAATTCTGTAAGATCCAAAACTTTTGAAAAGTCTTATTATGATCAAGTCCCAAATCATATAGTTATTTACAGTCTTAATTTCAGAAATTATTTTATTAAAGATAATTAAGGCAAGTTTTGATTTATTGAATTTGAGGTGAGTTATGATTATTATCCAATTTTATAATTATTGGATTATTTTCTATATTTTGATTATAAACTTGATAGTTATGAAATAATAAGGATTTTATATGATTTGGATTAAATAGTTAATATTTTAAATATTAATACTGCTATTTTGGAAAATAGAGAAATTAATTATATTATTTCTAATTTTTAGATTTGGGTATTTTATTGAAAATAATTTGTAAAATTGATGAACAAATAGTATTTTCTATATATTAGTGTTGGATTTAATTGAGTTTCAATTACTATATTATCCCTACTCTTACATGAAATTACAAAAATGCCCTTAACCCTAATTTTGAAAAAATGAAACCCCTATCCCCCTAGCCCTTAGCAGCCGCACCCCAACCCTCCTTCCTTGCCTCAGTAGCAATGCATACTACATTTCCTTTTTTTGAAAGAAAGAAAAGTAGAAAAATAAGAAGGGGGAGGCTGGGAAGGGAAATCTGAGAGGGGAGGAGGGCGGCGTAGCCGTCGATGCCTGTCACCGTGCCGATCGTCCTCACCACCGCCGCTGGAGGAGCCGTGACCAACGCGTCATTGTCGCTGAAGATCCGCATCGCTGTCCAACCGCCATCGCACCGTCGCCTGACCGAGGAGGGGGAAGAGCGCCGCGCCTCACTGTCTCGCCGCCGCTGAACTCGCGCGCAGGGAGGGAGAGGATGCGCGAAAGGGAGGCACTGCGGGGAAGCCATTACCATATGCCACCATCGCCGAGCATGGGGCCGCTGTTCTCCTCGTCGCCGACCAGCCCATCTCATCGCCGCCGTCGAACCCGTCCCTTGCTGCTGTCTTTGAAGCTGCAAATAGAGAAGAGGGAAAAGGATGAGTCGCGAGGAAGCAACGCTGCCCTTCCATCGCCGCTGCTGCCACGGTTGTGGAGGAGGGTATCCCCGTCGCCGTGGGTGGTTCCAACGCCCTTGCTGTCGTGCCGTCAGAGTCTGCCGCCATGGCCGCTGGTCTCCTAGCTGCTGTTGTGGTTGGGGGTCTGCTGTGTATGGTCGCCGGAAAGCCTCTCTACCGCCAGAGAACGCTTTGCCGGTAAGGGTTTTAAATTGTGATTTCTGTCCTTTGGATTTTGAAAAGGTTTTGATGCTACGTGGTTATTATAGCTGACCCATCGGAGCCTCTGGCCACTATCGGAGCTGTTGCCGGAGTCTGGTCACCGCTGCCGCTTGAGGTGGCTGCCGTGCTGCCGCCGAACCGGTTTGGAGACCGCCACCGTTTCGGTTTAGCCGTTTCTCCTTCGGTTTGGTAAGCGTTTTCGGTTTGAAAGTCTTTTGGTTACTATTCTGTCATCATACACTAAGGTTTTGCGGTATCTATTACTATAAGATTGAGTTTCTATTGTTAAATGTCGCGATTAGTATTGCTATGGTTACCGCGGGAGTGGCTTGGAGCCGAGGTTGTGGTTGTTGGTGATTTCAGTTTAAGAGAGGAGGTTTATGTTATGCATTTAGATTATGATTTTGGCGTTTTGAGGTAGGGGCGCTTTCCAAAAACTATACTTTATGTATTGGAATTATTACATATGGATACTGTTGTGAGAAAATGTGTATTTGGTGATTGTATCGGCCTTATGTATAATTTGATTGTATCGAATGATTATGAATGTTTGTTTGGCTGAATTGTTGTGCGGCTTTGTGAAATGTAATGTTTTGAAGTTGATTCTTTAAAGTGGGTCAATTATTTTGATGATGTGAAAAGTCGAATGCAATTTTGAATTCAGCCTGGTTTATTTTAGTTGACCTGGTTTTGGACAAAGGATTTGTTACTGAACCGTTTCTTTAAAGCTTTAAAAAAATGAGCTTATTCGCCTAATAATGATTTTACTTTGAAAAGGTTTCCTTAAAATATGGAATTGAGATGACTGTTGGATTTTGGCTTACCTTGGACTGATTTTGAAATTTGGACTATTGAAAAGGATTGTGGAACGATTTTGTTGGGACCCGTACCGGGTGGCAAAGTCCAAGTTTTAGGGGAGGTGCTGCTGAAATTCTGGTAGAATCCGGGACTTTACTTAAATGGTATTTGAAAACTTATGAATTAACGGCTTCTACTATTTTATCCGAATTATTAAGAAAGGGATGACTTATGCTTTTGAAATGACTTACTAAAAAGGAAATTTGTGATTTAGTCTTGTTTCTCAAGAAAGGTATTACATTTCCTTTGTGAACAAGTTATTTAAATGAAACTTATGCTTTAAGGCCGTTGGAATGAGAAAGAGGTTTATGCCTTTGAATTTGACTTGGGGTTTTCAATTAAAGAAGTTTCAATGGTTTTGAAAGAACATGAGTGTTTATTGACAAGTCTCATTTTAAAGTATTTTGGGAAATGTTTTAAGTACTCCTTGAGTTCTGAATTTTTGCAAGACTAAAACAGTTTCTGAGCAGCTGAAACGTTTTATAATTCCTCATGGGGTTGAAGCTGGTTTTTGTTTAAGTAAAGGAAAAGTCTTTGAAAGGAGTAATTAATTTCATGACTTTGTATGGCTTAGACCCTATTTTGTTACTCAAATCAGGAAGCCAATGTTTTAATGATTTTAAGTGAATTTGAGGGAATGAGTTTTATGAATCTCCCGTAAAGACTTGAGACTCTGCCGAGAAACTTTGTTATAAAATCCCATTGTTGGATGGATGATTTTGAATTTTCAAAATGAATCTTTAACTTTCCATGGTTATGGAAGTTTTGGAAAGAGGATGCTGAGAGTGGCATTGTTTTAAAAGGGGAATTTACCTTAAGTAAAAGTGGCTTATGAGCCTAAGATGATTTGAGAAATGAGATCTTTGAAGCCAAGGCTGAAAAGATTTGAAACTTGATTTCAAAGTGAAATGATTTGGGAAAAAGTGATTTATGGCTTAAATGCCGATTTTATGAATTAGTGATGTTGAATGTGGAAGTGCTATTTTGTTGTGCGCCAGAATGACTATGTATGATTATAAATATTGGTTGGTTCTGGATTGAACCGTGAGCCGGAATGGCTGTGTATGATATGAATATTGGCTGGTTCTGGACTGAACCGTGGGCCGGATGGCTGAGATGGATGTTGATCCATGGATGAGCTTGAATGCATGTATATGCTGAATCATTAATAAATGTGAATGTTACACTTCCACTATTGGAGATAAGAGTTTCCCTGGGAGAAAGCAGTGGCTAGCCACCACGTGCTCCAGGTTGAGACTCGAAGCTCTTTTGACCCTATGTCGTAAGTGTGGCCGGGCACTGTGAAAGTGTCGGATGAGCTCGCCCCTATAAATATTCACCAGTGAAGGTGATGGATATGGATCATGATTATGATCAAGTTTATGATGAGTATAACTTGAGTTGGGGATGCGCGACAGAGGGACAGTCCAATGGTTAGCTACCAGGACTTGTCGGGTTGGCTCTATAACCGATAGATGATATTATCAGCTACTAGGGACAGGCATGCATCATATGCATCTGTGTGACATTGTTTGGGTGTGCATATTGTTCTTGGTTTGCCTTTGTGATTAACTGCTAATTTTCTACTTGCTGTAATTGTTTGTTTGTGCTTGAACTTCCTATCTGTGTTTGCAACTGGGACTCTGTTGGATTGTGGTGATTGGTTGATGGTTGGATTGTTTGGGCCTAGGGCCGTGGTTGAAATGAGTTGGACCGATGATTGGTTTCGGTTTTGTGTTTTTGGTTTGGAAAAATATGAAATGCTAATTTGGTTCAGCATGGTTAAACCTTTTTGAAAGGCTTTTGAGTTTTTGAGAATTGAACGGTTCCTCTTTCAGAAAAGATTTTCGACTTTACTTTTATTGTAAACTGTTGTTTTTTAAAAGAGGCATAAGGCGGTTATTAATCACTGGTACAGTTTATCTTCACGTATCCTATTACAGTAATTCCCAAAAATCCTCTACTGAGAACCCTTTCGAGGATAATGTTCTCACCCCCTATTATTTTTCCCTTTCAAGATATGGACGCAGAAGTCACGAAGAGTTTATTTAGTTATTGTTGTGATGCTCTGTATTATCTTAGTTATGGTTTATTGTACCCTCGCCTTTATTTTGATATATTCTGTAAGAGGGTTAGGCATTGTATTGGATAATGTTTGTAATAATTATGTGTGTATATATATATATATATATATATATATATATATATATGGATGCATTCCTTATGAGTTTGTAAGTTGTATGGTATCTATGGATGTATGTTATCGGATGAAAGTATTTTTGGGAGCGGTCTTGCGGTTTTAAGTTTTAAACAGGCTCATATTTCAGTATTAAATAGTATAAGTGTCGTTGTAATGTCCAAGTTATCAGAGTCGCGTAGCCGGAAGTGTGAGCTTTGGTAGTTAGGGTGTTACATTATGGTATCAGAGCGGTCTTTCCTGTAGAGCCTGAGGAATGGACCGACTATGCTTCAGTTGCATACTCTGAGCGTTTGTCATGTATTAGGTCTTGTCGAATGACGAGAATTAGAGCTTTATGCACATGACAGCCTATCGATTAACACTGTTAGTCTTGCATTGCATAATTCTTAGTATTAAGTTTGGCCAGCTTAATACTAGTGAATTATGTATATGGGAGCACTAATGGGTTGTCATAGACGATATGCGAGTTTTGAGTAAAGCGAATCGCGGGTTTTGGGAACATTGGAAACTATTTCTTGAGGCTATTCAGTTGTGTGTCTTAAATTTTGTTCGAGTCGACCTGTTCTTTCATAGCCTAACTTGGGGTTCTTGTTTGCTAATCCTTTAGAAACATAGTTTGATTTTCCAACTCTATTCCTCTATTCATATGCATTCTTGTTTGATCTTAAAGTGCATGTGCTTGTTTGAAACCCTTGTTGCATCTATCTTTCTTTGTTTGAGTCTTTCTTGATTCATGTATTCCTTGCTACAGATTTGAACTTATCCTAATGCGTTGTGCGTTTTAACTTCGGCTTCCGAGTCCATTCTTTGAGAATTTGTTGATTCAGTCTTCCTTTTATTTGACAGTGATTATAGCTAATTTTGAGATTTTTATAAAAATTGCTGTTGACTAGATATACACTATTCTATATGTTAAACTCTGAAGATTTCTTATACAGTTTAACAACTATTTATTTCTAATACATCACCTGTATTTTTACTGGTTTATGGAACTGCATTTGCTTTAAATTACAATTTGACTTTCTAGAAATTTTACTATAGTTCCAATGCACATCTTCATTTGATTATATATTTGGATATTTTTCAAAATTTTGGAAAGAAAGGATTTTTCACTTTTATCCCGGTTGAGTTTCGTTTGATAAACTTTACTTAACTTATTCTGAATTGAGTTTGATTTAGCATGCTATATGGTTTATGCCATTGTTGTTCTTTTTGTAAATGTTGGACTCATATCTTTCTTCCTATGAACGGACTAAATTCTCTATTAAACCTTCCATCTCTATGAATGTCATACTTGACTTTATTTTTAGCTATTCTTTTACATTTTGTAAATATTACCATTGATATTGGTTTTTCCTCTCTTGTGGATCTCATTCTTAAGTGAGTCAGCTTAATTCGTTACAAAGTAGTGCATCGTTTATCCTCTCATTGTCTCTACCAGATTTTTTAGTCAAATATTTATCCTTAAGGAGTTACTAATGATTGAGTTGTCTTTTTCTATGATTTTTGTATTCTTTTGGAACGATTGAAAGCTTGTTTGATGTCTCACGACTAGTGGATCTTGTTTAAACTACTTTGATTTACGATCCTTTCTTGCATGGCTTGACTCCTATTTAGTACATCTTAAACTTCTTGAATGTCCTTCTGAGATGGTGATTTCAAGAACACTTTTGGAGTCTTAGGTTGAACTTTTTAAAGAAGTTTTGAATTCTCTTGTAAGAAGTTTTAAACGGAATTTATTTTCTGTTGCTTGATTGAGATTGAAAGCATTGTTCAATTTTGACAAAGCGGATTTAAAGTTGGCACACGCTATTTTAAATGAAGTTTTGAAAAGCTTTCTTGTTTAGTGGAAACCGGTTCGTTTGTAATGCACCACTTATTTTCTTTACCAAATTGTAAGCAAATTTCTACCTCAGAAGTTCTTTTCTAAAGAGGGCTTAACTTCCTCTTTCGTCCTTGCTATAAATGTTATATACGCTTGTTTGAATATGGACTTTGAGAATTTTTGAACGAGCATTTGATTTTCTTCCGAGTTTTATAATTGCCTTTGGTTAGGTTGTGCACCTGATTATCTTTCTAACATATTTGAGAAAATATTTTGGCTTTTAGCCAAACTTGTGTGCAACTTATTTTTAAAACTCTACATGATTTAGTTTAACATGAAATTGTATTGAAGTAAAGCCACGTTTATGCTTTTGCTACTTTCTTGAAGAATGTTTGTTGCTCAACTTTTCTTCTAGACTGCGAAGTGGTTTTTCCGCAAGTTTTCGACTCTTTCATGAACAAAATAGTCGAAAGTATTTTAATCGTGCTCTTGAGTTCTGTGAGCCTTGTCTTGGGTTTGAGATATTCTTTTCTGTAATCCTCATACTTTTTCGACTCAGCTTGAAATTATTTCAAACTAGCGCGCTGATTTTCTGCTTACTTGTCCTATTGAATTTCTTTGATCCAAGGGTTATCTTTGGAGTTGTCAATCGATTTATTTCTAGAAAACTTCATTGCTTGAGCATCCTTGTTTATCTGGAATTGGATACATTCTCTCAAATCTATGAGTACTATCCTTGACATCTGACTCTCCTTTCTAAATCTTGTATCCTTCTGAGTAGACTCAAGAATTGTTTTGATATCACATGCGACTTATAGACATAGTAACGCGATGCGTTAGTGCTTTAAGACGTGATATGTGTATACAGAAGTTGAAGCGGTAGGTGTGCAATGTTATGAGTTGTGGGTGTCTTGTTCCTTGTGAACGGGTTTGCAATTGTTAGGCTTATGATCGGATATGGGAATTGTAAAGTGCTTGATGGAGTTGGAAGGTTGAAGCTTTGAGGTTGAGATGAAATTAGTGTGTGGATGTTGAGCACGTCGTTGTAACTTCATCCTATTTTATAACCTTCAATGCCTTACCTTACTATCACATGTTTGACCTATGTCACCTTTTGTATTGAGCCTACCTTGTAGCGTTTGCTTTGCACTCACACTTCTACCTTGGCATCCTTATGCACATGACAATCAAAGTATTTGAAAACCGTATATATGTTTATATGTTGAGATATATTTTGCTTCTTCCTTAAATGTGTCCAAGGGTGAACTGTTATGAAATTTCTTTCGTTTTGTATCAATTTTCGAGGGTGAGAATTTTATAAAGTGGGTAGAATGTAAGACCCAAAACCTTTGAAAAGTCTTATTATGATCAAGTCCCAAATTATATAGTTATTTACAGCCTTAATTTCAGAAATTATTTTATTAAAGATAATTGAGGCAAGTTTTGATTTATTGAATTTGAGGTGAGTTATGATTATTATCCAATTTTATAATTATTGGATTATTTTTTATATTTTGATTATAAAGTTGATAGTTATGAAATAATAAGGATTTTATATGATTTGGATTAAATAGTTAATATTTTAAATATTAATACTGCTATTTGGAAAATAGAAAAATTAATTATATTATTTCAAATTTTTAGATTTGGGCATTTTATTGAAAATAATTTGTAAAATTGATGAACAAATAGTATTTTCTATACATAATTAGTGTTGGATTTAATTGAGTTTCAATAACTATATTATCCCTACTCTTACATGAAATTACAAAAATGCCCTTAACCTTAATTTTGAAAAAATGAAACCCATATCCCCCTATCCCTTAGCAGCCGCACCCCAACCCTCCTTCCTTGCCTCAGCAGTAACGCATACCAGATTTCCTTTTTTCGAAAGAAAGAAAAGCAGAAAAATAAGAAGGGGGAGGCTGGGAAGGGAAATCCGAGAGGGGAGGAGGGCGGCACAGCCGCCGATGCCTGTCATCGTGACGATCGTCCTCACCACCGCCACTGTAGGAGCCGTGACCATCACGTCGCTGTCGCTGAAGCTCCGCGCCGCTGTCCAACCGCCATCGCGCCGTCGTTTAACCGAGGAGGGGGAAGAGCGTCGCGCCTCACTGTCTCGCTATCGCTGAACTCGCGCACAGAGAGGGAGAGGATGTGGGAAAGGGAGCCACTGCGGGGAAGCCATTACCGTCTGCCACCATCGCTGAGCGTGGGCTGCCGTTCTCTTCGTCACCGACCAGCCCGTCTCGTCGCCGCCGTCAAACCCGTCCCTTGCCGCCACCGTTGAAGTTGCGAATAGAGAAGAGGGAGAGGGATGAGTCGCGACGAAGCAACACTGACCTTCCATCGCCGCTACTGCCACGGTTGTGGATGAGGGTATCCCGGTCGCCGGGGGTGGTTCCACCGCCCTTGCTGCCGTGCCGTCAGAGTTTGCCGCCGGTCTCCTAGCTGCTGCTGTGGTTGGGGTCTGCTGTGTATGGTCGCCGGAAAGCCTCTCTGCCGCCGGAGAACGCTCTGCCTGTAAGGGTTTTAAATTGTGATTTTTGTCCTTTGGATTTCGAAAAGGTTTTGATGCTGCGTGGTTATTATAGTTGACCCACTGGAGCCTCTGGCCGCTACCGGAGCTGTTGTCAGAGTCCGGTCACCGCTGCCGCTTGAGGTGGCTGCCGGGCTGCCGCCGAACCGGTTCGGAGACCGTTGCCATTTCGGTTCAGCCGTTTCTCCTTCGGTTCGGTAAGGATTTTTGGTTTGAAAGTCTTTTGGTTACTATTCTGTCATCATACACTAAGGTTTTATGGCATCTACTGCTATAAGATTCAGTTTCTATTGTTATATGTCGCGATTAGTGTTGCTGTGGTTACCGCGGGAGTGGCTTGGAGCCGAGGTTGCGGTTGTTGGTGATTTCAGTTTAAGAGAGGAGGTTTCTGTGACGCGTTTGGGTTATGATTTTGGCGTTTTGAGGTAGGGGCTCTTTCCATAAACTATACTTTATGTATTGGAATTATTACATATGGATACTGTTGTGAGAAAATGTGTATTTGGTGATTGTAACGGCCTTATGTATAATTTGATTGTATCGAATGGTTATGAATGTTTGTTTGGCTGAATTGTTGTGCGGATTTGTGAAATGTAATGTTTTGAAGTTGATTCTTTAAAGATTTGAAATATAATGTAATGTGTATTTAGTCTTGTTTCTCAAGAAAGGTATTACATTTCCTTTGTGAACAAGTTAGTTAAATGAAACTTATGCTTTAAGGCCGTTGGAATGAGAAAGAGGTTTATGCCTTTGAATTTGACTTGGGGTTTTCAATTAAAGAAGTTTCAATGGTTTTGAAAGAACATGAGTGTTTATTGACAAGTCTCATTTTAAAGTATTTTGGAAGGTTTTAAGTACTCCTTGAGTTCTGAATTTTTGCAAGACTAAAACAGTTTCTGAGCAGCTGAAAC
This sequence comes from Arachis hypogaea, assembly GCF_003086295.3. NCBI lineage: Eukaryota > Viridiplantae > Streptophyta > Magnoliopsida > Fabales > Fabaceae > Arachis > Arachis hypogaea. Next base: position 87,133,425 of record NC_092036.1, on the reverse strand, counting down.
ATTTTAGAAATCCTCATGGGGTTGAAGATGGTTTTTTTTTAAGTAAAGGAAAAGACTTTGAAAGGAGTAATTGATTTCATGACTTTGTATGGCTTAGACCCTATTTTGTTGCTCAAATCAGGAAGCCAATGTTTTAATGATTTTAAGTGAATTTGAGGGAATGAGTTATATGAATCTCCCCTAAAGACTTGAGACTCTGCCGAGAAACTTTGTTATAAAATCTCATTGTTGGATGGATGATTTTGAATGTTTCAAAATGAATCTTTAACTTTCCATGGTTATGGAAGTTTTGGAAAGAGGATGCCGAGAGTGGCATTGTTTTAAAAAGAGAATTTACCTTGAGTAAAAGTAGCTTATGAGCCTGAGATGATTTGAGAAATGAGATCTTTAAAACCAAGGCTGAAAAGAGTTGAAACTTGATTTCAAAGTGAAATGATTTGGAAAAAAGTGATTTATGCCTTAAATGCCGATTTTATGAATTGATGATGTTGAATGTGGAAGTGTTGTTTTTTTGTGCGCCGGAATGGCTGTGTATGATTATAAATATTGGTTAGTTCTGGATTGAACTATGAGCCGTAATGGCTGTGTATGATATGAATATTGGCTGGTTCTAGACTGAACCGTGGGCCGGATGGCTGAGATGGATGTTGATCCATGGATGAGCTTGAATGCATGTATATGCTGAATCATTGATAAATGTGAATGTTGCACTTCCACTATTGGAGATAAGAGTTTCCCGGGGAGAAAGCAGTGGCTAGCCACCACGTGCTCCAGGTTAAGACTCGAAGCTCTTTTGACCCTATGTCGTAAGTGTGGCCGGGCACTGTGAAAGTCCTGGATGAGCTCGCCCCCGTAAATATTCACCAGTGAAGGTGATGGATATGGATCATGATTATGATCAAGTTTATTATGAGTATAACTCGAGTTGGGGATGCGCGACAGAGGGACAGTCCAATGGTTAGCTACTAGGACTTGTCGGGTTGGCTCTATAACCGATAGATGATATCATCAGCCACTAGGGACAGGCATGCATCATATGCATCTGTGTGACATTATTTGGGTGTGCATATTGTTCTTGGTTTGCCTTTGTGATTAACTGCTAATTTTCTACTTGCTGTACTTGTTTGTTTGTGCTTGAACTTCCTATCTATGTTTGCAACTGGGACTCTGTTGGATTGTGGTGATTGGTTGAGGGTTGGATTGTTTGAGCCTAGCGCCATGGTTGAAATGAGTTGGACCAATGATTGGTTTCGGTTTTGTGTTTTTGGTTTGGAAAAGTATGAAATGCTAATTTGGTTCAACATGCTTAAACCTTTTTGAAAGGCTTTTGAGTTTTTGAGAATTGAACGGTTCCTCTTTCAGAAAAGATTTCTGACTTTACTTTTATTGTAAACTGTTGTATTTTAAAAGAGGCATAAGACGGTTATTAATCACTGGTACGGTTTATCTTCACGTATCTTATTACAGTAATTCCCAAAAACCCTCTACTAAGAACCCTTTCGAGGATGATGTTCTCACCCCTATATTTTTCCCCTTTCAGGATATGGACGTAGAAGTCACGAAGAGTTTATTTAGTTATTGTTGTGATGCTCTGTATTATCTTAGTTATGGTTTATTGTACCCTCGCCTTTATCTTGATATATTCTGTAAGAGGGTTAGGCATTGTATTGGATAATGCTTGTAATATATATGGATGCACTCCTTATGAGTTTTAATTTGTATGGTATCTATGGATGTATGTTATCGGATGAAAGTATTTTTGGGATCGGTCTTGCGGTTTAAAGTTTTAAACAGGCTCATATTTCAGTATTAAATAGTATAAGTGTCGTTGTAATGTCCGAGCTATCAGAGTCGTGCAGCCGGAAGCGTGAGCTTTGGTAGTTAGGGTGTTACAAGTTCCCTTTGATGATATCATTTCAAATGTTGATCTGCTCTCCCTTTCTCTCATAGGAGATACTTCCCTTTAATGTGGGCTTCTCCATAAACAATACACATGTCATACTAGTATGCAGAATTTTTAGCAGCACATATAAGTGAACATCATTAATCATAAGAAAACTAATCAGCAAATCATCATTTGACAATCTATCAATTTATCATATTCATGACACTACTCCCTTTTTTATCATCAAGGAAGAAAAAGCGTTACCAGTTCAGACTTGCAAGAGATAGGTTAAATGCCAAAGATAACATAATCATAAAAATAGCAAAGGTTTTAGTTAAGAGCTATAGTTATCTAGAAAGAAAAAAAAAGAAGAATAAAAAAGAAACAGTAGCTAAAACCAAATTGTCTCATAAATCTAAGTTCAACAGAATTTAAAGTCTTCAGCATGAGACATCCCTAGGCATCCGAGCTTTCATTTTTAGTATCCAATGGCTCCTCTTGATCAGTTGCCATGGTGACATCTTCAAAAATGTTGTTTGCATACTTCAGAAGTACTTCAACTCTATCCTTTGACTTGTGCAAAGCATTTTTATTTTGAACAGCAAGCTTTCTCTCTTGTTGGCTTGAAGAGATGAGATGATTGGACAAGTTAACAAATTCCTGCAGAACATCCTTTACAACCTGATAAACCCCATTTGTAGGATTTATCTTATGCTTCATTTAAGGGATTTTATGACCTTTTACCCACATTTATTTAATGAAATAGCATGGTTTCATGATTGTCTCCCAATTTGTGCTTAAGTGTGAAAATATGCTTCCTAGGTCCTTAATTAGCTAAATTTAATTCACCTTTGATTCCACTAGATGCCTTGATGTGTTTGTAAAGTGATTTCAGGTTGAAAAGGCTAGGAATGAATCAAAGGAGTGAGGAAAGCATACAAAGGGGAGAAGTGAGCAAAAATAAGTAATGGCCTCAATCATATGCAAGCATGTAAATACACTAAATAGTGGACATATAGAATGGAACAAAGTAAAGATTGCAATCATAGAGAAGAAAACACACAAGAATAAAAATTTATGGTTAAATAATGTAACCATGTAAATAAGCTCAAAATCTCACAGGTTGTGTGTTCTAGCTTTTAACTATGTTCCAAATACAACTTCCAAACAAGTTTAACACAAAAGTTTTGATTTAAATTAGTGAAATACTATAAAAATTTCTTAAAAAAGAAAATATTACTTCAACCAAGTAGTGACTAAATGCATAAAATAAAACAAACATGCAATCAAATATGCAAATGCAACAATGAACAAACAAAGAAAATAGAATATTGGTGTTGAAAAGAAGGTAACTAACCCCTGGAAGTCGGTATCGACCTCCCCACACTTAAAGATTGCACCATCCTCGGTGCATGCTAAGATGTGCAAGTGGATGGGGGTTGTGGTTCCTCGGCTGGTGCACTTTTTGTTCATTTTCTTGCCGGTGGTTTGGGAGTAGCTTTCTCTTTACCCTTCTTGGTGGCCATCCTGAAAAGGGAAAAAGAAAGTAACTTTTAAAGCTAAGGGTTAGAGCAAGGAAGAGGATGGTACAAGTGATAATCAATGCACGGTAAAGAAGGATGTTGGTAACACATGGTCATGACTACATGTGACAAGTTCATCAATTGGAAATATGGCAAGTGCATGTGATGGCTATTAAATGCAAGATGTTTATTGGCATGCTAGCAAAGGCATGAGTAGCATAGATCAAGCATTAAATGCCCAAGTTAGATTATCATCTCTTTCAAACTAACAATTTGTTTGTATTAACAATTATATTTTAATTAATAAAATATAAAAGGGGTTTTGTGAAAAAAAAAACAGGCATTAAAGTAGTAGGATAACATAAAATTAGTGCATGATGCCATACGGTCTTTTTCACAAACGCTTAGCATGCATGGTAAATAGGTTGTTGAAAGTATTAAATTGAACATGCAAGCAACCTTATAAAAATAATATATAATTGTCAAACAATTCCTTAATAATCCACAAGCAAAATAATGACCCAAATAAATTTCCAACACCAATTAAAAGAAAAAGAAAGAAAAAGAAAAAGAAGGGAAAGAAAAGATTTAGAGTTGGGGAATAAAAGATAAGATAGTTGGCGGTGATTTGGATAAGTTGTGCGGCGCAGGTTATGCGGACGCATGGAGCACGCTTTCGCGAGGTTGGCACGATTTGTAAGTGACGCAGACGCATGGGCGACGTGTCGCGTGATAGGGTTTGTGCTTCCAGCACCATTCCAGCCCCACTCCATCACAACTTGCTGCCATACACCCGTTTATGTCGATTTTACAGGGCCACGCATTCGCGTGGGTGACGCGGACGCGTGGATCAATTTAAGCCAAAGGCACACCTCCAGCCATGCTTTCGCATGACTCTCTGTAAAATCTCTTTTCTTCCTTGAGGCACATATGACGCGGACGCGTCGGCGACGCTGTCGCGTCGCATGCGATTTTTTTTTAATAATGCAGTATGCAGAATGCAATGCTAATATGAATGTTATGCATTATTCCAGGTCCAATCAAAACTCAAAAACAAACAAAACAGACTAGAATTAAAACTGAAAAGGGAACGATCATATCATGTTGGGTTGTCTCCCACCCAGCACTTTTAGTTAAAGTCCTTAAGTTGGACATTCTAGTGAGCTTCTTGTCATGGCGGCTTGTGCTTGAACTCATCTTGAAACTTCCACCAATGCTTGGTCTTCCAATAAGCTCTATCCATACTAAGTAAATTCCTCAAGCTTTGATGGAGTTCTTCATAAGCTTTGAGCTCCCAAGATTGATCCTCATATATTCCTGGATCCCAAATCTTGTTTTTACACCCGTCTTTAAGTTGATTATCATGATTCCATCCGGGTGGTTCAGCTTTAGAATTCTCACTGAAGCGTCCAAACAACGTTCTAGACCCATTCAATTGAGCTCTACACTAACCTTTACGTTTAAACTTAAAGCTTCCAACCATAATGAACCTTGCAGGACAATTCTTACCACTGACCATCTTTCTCTTACTCTTAATGCCACAAAGAGCTCTAAGTTGACCATCCGTCTCCAGTAGCCCATATTCATGTGGAATTAGAAAGCTAAGGGATATGAATTTTACCCACTTGAATGTTGTGAAGGATGATGGCAACTTAGGGGGAGGGGTCTCCAATAACTTTGGCAAGGTAGTTGCAGGCTTTACTCCTGTGTGTGCTTTTTTGACACCTTCCATCTTTTTGCAAGCTTCTTCAATATCAACCTCTTCTTCTTGGTAGCTTTCTTCCAATTTAATCTCTTCTTCATTGCTTACCAAGGGCATGGAAGGCTGTGCTTCTGTTTCTTTAGTCTCCGTTTCTTGATCAACCTCTTCCAAGTCTTCAACCATGATATGCCTTGGAGGTTGTACACCCTCTTCAACATCAAATTCACACGTCTTGGAAAGAGGCTCTATGACTTGACTTTTCCATGGAGGTTCCGCATCTCCTAAATCTTTAACAACTTCCTCTTCTTCAGCTATTACGGTTTCCTCCACTTGTTCCAATACAAAGGTATGTTCCTCATTGTCCATTGGAGTTTCTAGTGTCTCCTTTATGCTACGCTCTTTTATTGATTCTCCACATGTAGCCATGGGAGCACTTTAAGTGTCCGAGTGTTGGGAAGCTAATCGACTTATCACTTGATTTTGTTGATATAGAGTTGCATGAAATCGATCCACTGATTCCTTGAGATGATCCCTTGATTCTTGTTCCGCTTGGATTTCATGATTAGGATCATATGGCTCTTGGGTAGATGGATATGGACATGGTGTATATGGAGGTGGTGGTTCCTGGGAGTAATTGGGTTGAAATTGGGGTGGTTCTAGATATGGTTCATATGGCTCATAAGGTGGTTGGTGTGGTGGATAAGGGTTAGGATCATATGAGGGTGTTTGGTGGTAAGGGGCTTGTGAGTATGGTGGTCCAAAATGATGTTGAGGAGGGGGTTCATAGGCATATAGTGGTGGTTGTTGATAATCAAAAGAGTGCTCACCATAGCCATTGCCTTGATATGCATCACAGAACGGTTGTTGATAGTCCATTGGAGGTGGTTGTTGCCATGAGGGTTGATCAAATCCTTGTGGCTCCTCCTATCTTTGATTGTTCTATCCTTGATGCATGTTCTCATTGTAATCTCTTCTTCCTGCAACATAATTGTAACCAGACTCATAGCCAAAGGGGTGAGAGTTCATAGTAGTAAAAAAAAATAAAAACTAACAAAAAGAAAATATTTTGAAAAAGATATGATTTTTTGAAAAAAAAAAGATAAGATAAGATTTTGAAAAAGATATGATTTTTGAAAAAGATTTGAATTTTGAAAAATAAGATAAGATAAGATAAATATTTTAAAATATGAATTTTTTTTGAAAAATATTTACAATAACCAATAATAAGGCACACATTTGCAATTCCCCGACAACGGTGCCATTTTGACAATCGGATTTTCTATCGGTAAAGAAATATAAAAATATAATCGCGTTGTAAGTATAGTTTCTAAACCAACAGAGAATCCTTTCGTGCAACAGTTTTGGTTGTCACAAGTAACAAACCCCTAAATAAATTGATAACCGAAGTATTTAAACCTCGGGTCGTCTCTTAAGGAATTGCAGGGAGGTGTTCTTATTATTGGTTATGAGTTGTGTAAATCGGGGTTTTGGATTGAGAAGTAAGAAGAGAAAATTGCAAAGAAAATAAATTAATTGGAGAAAATCTATTTGAATAAAAATGCCTTGACCAGGAGAAGATTAATCGGAAGTTCTATCCTTGTTGGAATTTTCTCAAGATCAATTAGTAATTAGTAGTTGTTTCTACTTAGTTATCCCTCAACAAATGAAGGAAAGTCAAGTTAAAAGTCAACTTCTATTCACAAGTCCTAATCCTCTCCCTTGGGAAGGATTAGAGTTAGTGACTAACAAGCCAACCAACAACGAACCAATTACAATTGAACTCTTGAGTATTCCAACTCAAGGGTCTCCTAATATTAATCAACTCCAAAACCAAGTTGGGAGCCTACTCTACTAACATGAATGCCATTACACCATATCATAACATAAATTGAAGAAAGCAATCATAAATATGAAATATCTCAAATTGCATTTAAATAGAGAATCAAATCTAACATGAAGAGTATAAGAGATTGAGTAAAGGAACATTGAACCTGGAAATTGAGAAGAAGAAATCCTAAATCCTTTAAGAGGAATCCTAATCCTAAATCCTAAGAGAGAGGAGAGATCCTCTCTCTCTCTCTCTCTCTCTCTCTCTCTCTCTCTCTCTCTCTCTCTCTTTCTCTCTCTTTCTCTCTCTCTCTCTCTCTCTAAAACTACATCTAAATTATGAAAAGTGAATTATGAGTCTTCTATGTTGTGTTGAATGAATGGATGGATTCTCCCACTTTATAGCCTCTAATCTGTATTTTTTGGGCCGAAAATTGGGTCAGAAATAGCCCAGAAATCGCTGATTGCGAAATCTGCCACGCTAATTTTCGTCACTGTGACGCGTCCACATGGAGCACGCATTCGCATCTTGTAGCTGTATGGCCACTATGGCATATTATATATCAAATTGAAGCCCCAGATGTTAGCTTTCCAACGCAAGTGAAACCGCATCATTTGGATCTCTATAGCTCAAGTTATGACCGTTTGAATGCGAAGAGGTCTGGCTGACAGCTTTGCAGTTCCTTCAACTTCTTGTATTCCTTCCACTTTGGCATGCTTCCTTTCCATCCTCCAAGCCATTCCTGCCTTGTAATCTCTGAAAACACTTAACACACATATCACGGTATCGAATGGTGATAAGAGATGATTAAATTTAATATTTTTAAAGCATAGGAAACATGTTTTCACATATATCATAAAATGAGGAAGGAATAATAAAACCATGCAATTTACATGAATAAGTGGGTGAAGATTTGATAAAAACCACTCAATTGAGCATAAGATAAACCATAAAATAGTGGTTTATCACCATTCTATGATGCATACCAATCCAATGGCTATGGTGAATCTCTTTGTGACTTTCAAGAACCACCACCATATGCCTATGAGCCACATCCTCTACATAACCCTCAACCATACTCACAAGCCCCTTACCACCAAACACCTCCATATGACCCTAATCCATATCCTTCATATCAACCACCTTTTGAGCCATATGAACCATACATGGAACCATCCCAATATCACCACTTTCAAGAGCCAACTCCATACTATGACCAAGATGAACCACCTCCAATGCACACAAATTTTCAACCACAAGATGAATTCTATCTTCCACCACAACCTCACATGGAAGAATATTCATGTCCATCGATCCAAGAGCCACATGATCCTAATCATGATATCCAAGCAGAACAAGAGTCAAGGGATCGTCTCAAGGAAGCATTGGATTAATTTCAAGCAACCATGGAGCATGTTGTGCAACAATTAGAAAAAGTAGAGAATATTGAACCACCACACCCTAATTATAATGAACCGCCTCCCTATTATGAACCCTCCCTCCAAAACAATGAACCCTCCCATCCACCCCAACCTCCAATGGATGACATCCTTGATGTTCATGTGCAAGGACAAGAGGAGATGACAAGGGATGTGTAACAATTCATGACTGTCTTGGACAAGGTGGTAAACCGATTAGCCTCTCAATGCTTGAACAACCAAAGAACTCCCATGGCTACATGTGGAGATTCCAAGGAAGAGCATAGCATGAACGAGAGATTGGAAACTCCGGCAGAAAAGGAGGAAAACTACTTTGTGTTGGAACAATTGGAGGAACCTATGATTATTAAAGAAGAGGAAGAAGTGGTTGAAGACATAGGAGATGCAGAACCTCCATGGGAACCTAGAGTTATAGAAAATCCCTCCAAGAAGATTGAAGGTGATGTTGAGGAGGAACGTGCATAACCTCCAAGGCATATCCCATATGAAGACTTGGAAGGAATGGAGCAAGAATTGAGTTTCCTTGGTAATAAAGATCAAGCATCAAATCTTAGCGGTGGTGAATCCTTTGAACTTGAAGAACCTTCTCTTGGTGAGATAGAAAGCAATGTGGAGGTAGATTTCTCTCGTCCTCCCATTTATGATTTGAGTGACAGAGAAGAGTTAGATGGAATTGACGAACAAAGGATTGAATTTGAAAAATCTTGTGAAAAGGTGGAAGTCCTTAGAAAAAGAAGGACGGGAGTTGAGTATGCCTTATCAAGATCCTTGGAAGCTTCTTTGCCTAGGTTGTCATATATTCCTTCACTTGAGTGGGTAAAACTCATTTCTATTAGCTTTATTGTCCCACTTGAGTATGGTTTGTTTGAAACGGATGGTCAACTTAGGATGATTTGTGGGATAAAGCGTAAGAGAAGAATGTTTAGTGGATGGCGTTGCAAATCAAGGCTCATTTTGGTTGATACTTCAAGGCTTAGATGCAAGGGTTGGGCTAGTGCTCAATTGAATGGGTCTAAAAGGAGAGTTGGTATCACTTTGAAAATTCCTCTTGCTTACCACCCGGATGGATTAATGATGATCAACCTCAAGACGGGTGTGAAAATAAAGTGTGGGATCCCCGATTACAAGATGATGACCACTTTTGGGAGCCCATAGTTTGTGAAGAACTCCATCAAAGCTTGGAGCTATTAATTTTGAAGAATGGAGCTTATTGGAGACTCAAGCATTGGTGGATGTTCCAAGATGAATTTAAGCACAAGCCACCTTGAGAGGAGCTCCCCATAAGTCCAACTTAAGGATAATAAACAAAAGTGCTAAGTGGGAGGCACCCCACCATGTAAATTCTTTTTATTTTTCTCTTTTGTACATATTGGTAATTAGGTTAATTTCATGTTTAGTTTAGTTTGTTGAGTTTATTTGGTAGTTTAGTATGTTAAATAAGGTTTTATGGTGTTTTGGTAGCTGTTTGGAGGTTTGGAACGCTTGGATTGGTGCAAAAACATAGAAAATTTTTTGAAAAATAGAGCACCATCCACGCGTACGCGTACGATGCGCGTACGCGTGCCCAAGCTTTTCGGCCATTCCACGCGCACGCATACATGACGCGTCCGCGTGGATGCAGAAGTTCCACCCCCAGCCAATGACACCGAGAGTTGCGCCTGCACTGTGCGAACTTTGTGCCTGAGGCACAAACATCAACCCGCACGTAAGCACGATAGACGCGTGCGCGCCTCATCTCTGGTTCACCAGGCACACGTACGCGTGCCTTGTGCGTAAGCGTCGCACCCATTCCACTACCATCCGCGCACGTACACGCGGATGTCCTTCCTTCACTACATCTTGTTTCTTCTCCTCTTTCCGTTTCTTTCCTTCTCCTTTCTTCTTCCCTTCTTCTACCCCTCATCCAACACTCCCAAACACCATTGATAACCATTTATTTTAGTTAACTAATTAGTTAGTTAGTTGTTGATTAGTTAGTTTTAGTTAGTTTTCATTTCATTTTCTCTTTTTCATTGTAAGTGTTGGATTGTTATTCTTGTTTACCATTAATTGCTGCTGAGTATTAAAAAGGGATGTTATCTTTACATCATTATGTTTATAATCTTTTTTGGATTATATTGTTGAGGTTATATTTTGCTACTTGGTTTTGAGATTTTTATGCTTACCTTTTAAGAATACCAAGTGATGAGAATTGCCTTCGAGCTTGTAACTCTTCATGAATTACATGATTTGGCCACCATGTGATTTGAATCCTTTTCCTCGATTAGGCAAGTTCTTGATATTGGATGTTGAGCATTTACCTTAATGCATTGTGTTTAATGATTATATGCATCCATATATTTTTCGCTTGAATGCTTTCATGCCTCTTTAATGCTTGTTTTACCTTACAAGCTCACTTAAAGCATCTCAAGCATACTAGGATAAGTGAAGTGTATACTTCTTTTGTGACATCACTTTTTATGTTAATGTGTGTTCTAAACCACGCAATTTAGAATTCACATACCTAATATTTCTTTATGTCACACTAATTCACTCACTCATTCCTAGTGATTTACCTCATTCCAACAATTATGCTTCCTTGCTTTTGTTTTCTCATCTTATGGTGTTATATTTTTATTTTTCATGAATGATGCACCGCAAGGAAAAATGGAAGTGAAAGAGAAAACGCGCAGCAACTGGTTGATCTACCAACTGAAGGTAGCAATCCGGAAGGTCACCGTACCCCCTTGCTCATCTTTGAGTGCACCGAGGATGGTGCAAACTTTTAAGTGTGGGGAGGTCGTCCGACCGGTCGGCGATTTTGGGTGACAAGTTTCTAATCTCAACATTTTTGCATTTCATTTTTTTAGGTCTTTTAGGATTTTTGTTTCATTTTCTTATTTTTGCATATATATTCACAATAAGCTTAGTCAAAATAATGAGATTTTTCAAGATTTCTATCTATAGGGCACCTCAATTGATTTGAGTGAAAAACTTTTCATGGAACTTGCTTGAATTATATATATCGTGGAACATGATTTTTGAGCTAAGAACACAAGCTTGTGAGTTTTGAGTCTAATGGTGTGGTTACATCTTATAACCACTTATTTTTCCTTCTTGTGTGCATTATTCTCGTTCTATAATTGTAATCTTTGATTTTTTTGATTCTTTATGTCCATTATTTTGTGTATACATGCATTTATATGATTGAGGCCATCAATTCATTAGCTCACTTACCCTAATAGCCTACCTTTTATCTTTCATTGTTAGCCAACTTTGAACCTACGCTTAACCCACTTGTTCTTTAATTTAGCACATTACAAGCCTTAAAGCGAAAAATAATAAATGTCCTTATTTGGATCTTTGATTAGCTTAGGCTAGTATGTGTGCATCATTCAAGTGTGGAAACTTTGGGACATTGGGTGAATAAAAGGGTAGTTTTGTATTGTTATTAAAAATATTGAAAATTGGGTACATACTCATATATTAATTAAATATAAAACTATATGCATTGATGTTCTTGCATATAGAAAGAAAAAAATGAGAAGAACAAAAGAAAAAGAAAAGAAAAAGAAAAATAATATGGAAAAGAAAAAAAATAGAAAAAGAAAGAAGAAGAAAAAGAAAGAAATAAAAAAGGGACAAAATGCCCCAAAGCAAAGTAGAGCTCAAAAAAATCAATGCATATGTGTTGTGAAATGAAAAGAAAATACATGAGTATGTGAAAAAGTGAAAAATGGGTAGTTAGGTTAGAACTTAATTGTATAGGATGTCATAGGCTAGGTGGAAAGTCTAAGCTTATCAAAGATTCAAATTTCAAGCTCACTTAACCATATATGCATCCTACCTTGACCCTAACCCCATTACAACCTAAAGAAAAGACCTCATGATACTTGTATGCATGCATGAAATATATGTCGGTTGTTAGAAGAAAAACAAATCTTAGAAAGCATGATTAGGAGAGAATTGAGAGAATCAACCCTAAACACTTGAGCAAATAGAGTGCAAATACATCCGGTGAGGGTTTGATGCTTAATTACATGTTTCCACCTATGATCATCTCCTTTCATGCAAGTTTGTAAAAATATTTAATAGCTTAATTCAATTGTGGTTTGGCATGTTTGTTAATACCTTTGGCCCTTGTGCTTATATATGTATTCTTGAGGAATTGATTTATTTCGACCAAGCAATTGCATTCATGTAGATAGTTGCATATAAGTAGATTGCATTTAGTTAGTTTCTATTGAATAAATGCCATACCCTTCATTCTTGGTTTAAGAATGAGGATATACTTGGTTTAAGTGTGGGGAGGTTGATAAACCCCATTTGTAGGGTTTATCTTATGCTTCATTTAAGGGATTTTATGACCTTTTACCCACATTTATTCAATGAAATAGCATGGTTTCATGATTGTCTCCCAATTTGTGCTTAAGTGTGAAAATATGCTTTATAGGTCCTTAATTAGCTAAATTTAATTCACCTTTGATTCCACTAGATGCATTGATGTGTTTATAAAGTGATTTCAGGTTGAAAAGGCTAGGAATGAATCAAAGGAGTGAGAGGAAAGCATACAAAGGGGAGAAGATCATGAAAAGCCAAAGAATTGAACTCGCCCATGGACGCGCGCGCGCACCAGGCGCTTACGCGCACTCTGCAAAACGGCCCATGGACGCATACGCGTGCTGTGCGCGTACGCGTCGGTGCTGGTATATGATTTTTTAATGAAAACCTGGCCAGCGAATTCAGAAGGGTTGTGGGGCCCAATCCCAACCAACTTTGGCGCCAAAAATGCTATTTAAAGCCAAGGATTTAAGAGCAAAGGGGGATTCCATCATTTTTACACATTAGGATTAGGATTAGTTAGTTTTAGAGAGAGAAGCTCTCACTTCTCTCTAGGATTAGGATTAGGATTAGGTTTAGTTCTTAGATCTAGGTTTTAATCTTTGCTCTCATCTACTTCTACCTTTCAATTCCTTGTTGTTACATTCATTCTTCTTCTATTCTTTTGTTGTAATTTCCTTTATGTTGTTCTCATACTTTGTTGTAGATCTACTCTTGTTCCTTCTCTTTTCTTTCAATTCAATTAGAGGTAATTCATAATAATTGTGTTCCTTTTAATTATTGTCATTGATTTCTTGCAATAATTGTTGTTAGATTTTATTCTTGTTGATTGATTTAATATGCTTTATTCTTTTGCCTTCCAAGTGTTTGATAAAATGCTTGGAAGTAGGGGTGTAATCGGCTCGGTTCGGTTCGGTTTTGGACCGAAAACCAACCGAACCAACCTGATCGGTTCTTCCAAGAGGCCAACTGTTCGGTTGGCTGCTGCTTGAGCAACCGAACCAAACCGAACCCAACCAACAGCGGTTTGGTTCGGTCGGTTTTTTCGGTTTTTTACACCTGCTTATCTGAATTTAAAATGCCATAAAATGAAATTTAAAACCTTCAATAAACTAGAATAACAAGAGTTTTATCACATCCAAATCCAATACAAATTCAACTTAATTAAACATAAAATAAAAGACAATTAAAAATGTCTAGCAAAACAAAAACAATAAACACAAACAACAACAATAAACACAGTTTAACCGAAACATTCACTTTTAAACAAATAAAAGCCAAACAGCCACCATGTTTACTCAGAATCTACACCAGACTCATCCTCATCTTCTCCGGTTGGTGCAATTTCTACAAAAATAAAAGAAGAAAATCAATATAGATTATAAAGATAATATAGATTATAAAATAAACCAATATCTTCCACCAATGAATCCACTTGACAAAAGTGCAGAGTTAAAAAAGCAGAAAAGTACTGCTAGATGAAGCAGAAAAGTGAACAAAAAATAGACCTTTGGTAAGACAGAACAGAGATGCAGAGATATCCATCACAAATAAAAAGTGATAAATAAATGTCATAAGATTTCCTCATTTTTGCATTTCTTAACCTAGATTCAAAAGCGAATTGCAAAATGATTTTTTACACAAAAATCCACACATATTGCCAAATATGAATACTAACATCCCTTTTATTTCTAAAAGTTATCTTTACATTATATATCCATTAAAAATCTAGCCTCTAGGACTTGGTTAATCGTTTCACTCAAGAAGTTTTCATCTAATTTTGGTGCTTGATTAGATGGGAGTAATTAGTACATTTTAATGTCTTATACCCTTTTGCTAGGAAATTCATCCATTGAAATTATTGGGTTTTGATTATACATCATCTGGGAAGATAGAACAGAGATGCAGAGATATCCATCACAAATAAAAAGTGATAAATAAATGTCATAAGATTTTTAAAATAAATTCATTCTCTTTTAAGTGATTGATGATTGAATTTTTGACGGTATAGAATTTCACTATTGAAGTCTCGTTGCAAGTGTAGTTTCTAAACCAATCAAAAATCCTTTCATACAAAAGATTGTTTGTCACAAGTAACAAACCCCTAATTTTATAAACCGAAGTATTCAAACCTCGGGTCGTTCTCCCTAGGAATTACAATAAAGTGTCTTGCTATTGGTTATGAGTTATTTTTTTGGGGTTTTGATAAGAAACATGAAAGATAAATGGCAAGAAAGTAAACTAATGGCTAAAAAGGTCTTGGCAAGGGTTGGTGGTCAAGGATCTCTATCCTAATCACTAACCACAATATGAGAATTGGCAAGGATTAATCTCATTAAATCATCCTCTAACTAGTAGTAAAGGAAAGTCAAATGAGCTATATCAATCCTAGTCCATAAGTCCTAACTCTCCACTAATTCAATTAGTGAGAACTAGAGTCAATGGCTCCCAATCATCAATCACTTGGACATTAGTAACTCAAGAGGTCCTAAGTTACCTTTCCAAGCCAAGAGTATAAAATCCTACTCTAAAATCCAACCAAGCATTTCATCAAACACTTGGAAGGCATAAAAGGAAAACATAGTAAATCAACAACAAGAACAAAATCTAACAACAATTATTGAAAGGAATTAACAACACAAATCAAAAGGAACACAATTATTATGATTTACCTTGAATTGAATTGAAAGAGAAAGGAAGGAACAAAAGTGGATCTACAATCAAAGTATAAGAACAACATAAAGGAAGTTACAACAAAAGAATAGAGGAAGATGAATGTAACAACAAAGAATTAAAAGGTAGAAGTAGAAGAAAGCAAAGATTAAAACCTAGATCTAAGAACTAATCCTAATCCTAATCCTAATTCTAGAGAGAAGTGAGAGCTTCTCTCTCTAGAAACTACTTCTAAAACTAAACTATGACTAATGGTAACTAACTTCTAAAGTATGAAAGTATCCCATTCCCCCTTCAATCCATGGCTTAAATAGCATCAGAAATGAGTTGGATTGGGCCCACAAGGCTTCTAAAATCGCTGGCCACGTTTTGCTTTAAGTGAACCAGGTGGCAGCAACGGCGTGTGCGCGTACTATGCGCGTGTGCGCCACCGTACGTGTAGAAACTATAGCAAATCTTATATCGTTTCGAAGCCCCGGATGTTATCTTTCTAACCCAACTGAAACCGCATCATTTGGACCTTTGTAGCTCAAGTTATGGTCATTTAAGTGCGAAGAGGTTGGCTTGACAGCTTTCCGGTTCTTTCATTTCTTCATGAGTTCTCCAACTTTTCATGCTTCTTTCTTCATTCCCTTGATCCAATCTTTGCCTCCTAAACCTTAAATCATTTAACAAACATATCAAGGCATCTAATGGAATCAAGGAGAATTAGATTTAGCTATTTTAAGTCCCAAAAAGCATGTTTTCACTCTTAAGCACAATTAAGGGAGAAGTTATAAAACCATGCTATTTCATTGAATAAATGTGGGTAAAAGGTGATAAAATCCCCTAAAATCAATACAAGATAAACCCTACAAATGGGGTTTATCAACCTCCCCACACTTAAACCAAGCATGTCCTCATGCTAAAACCAAGAATGAAGTAAGGGTATGGCATTTATTCAATGGGAAATAACTAAATGCAATCTACCTATATGCAACTATCTAAATGAATGCAATTGCTTGGTCAAAATAAATCAATTCCCAAGAATCATATATGCACAAGGGCTAAAGGACTAGCAAGTCTAATCCACAATTGAATTGAGTTATTGAATATTTTTACAAACTTGCATGAGAAGAGATGATCATAGGTGGAAACATGTAATTGAGCATCAAACCCTCACCGGTAGTGTTTGCACTCTATTCACTCAAGTGTTTAGGGTTGATTCACTCAATTCTCCTCTATTTCATGCTTTCTAAGATTTGTTTTTCTTCTAACAATTAACAAATATTTCATGCATGCATACATATATCATGAGGTCTTTTCTTAGGTTGTAATGGGGCTAGGGTCAAGGTAGGATGCATATTTGGTCAAGTGAGCTTAAAATTTGAATCTTTGATAAACTTAGACTTCCCACCTAGCCTATGACATCCTATACAATTAAATTCTAACCTAGCTACCCATTTTTTCACTTTTTTTTTAACATACTCATGCATTTTCTTTTCATTTCACAACACTTATGCATTGATTTTTTAACTTAGACTTCCCCCTTTCTTTTTTTTCTTCTTTTTTTATTTCTTTTTCTATATTTTTTTCTTTTCCATATTTTTTTCTTTTTCTTTTTCTTTTTCTCATTTTCCTTTTTTTTATATACAAGAACATCAATGCATAAGGTTTTACATTTGATCAATATATGAGTATGTACCCAATTCTCAATATTTTCAATAAAAATACAAAACTACCCTTTTATTCACCCAATGTCCCAAGATTCCCACACTTGAATGATACTCACACACACTAGCCTAAGCTAATCAAAGATCCAAATTAAGGAAATTTATTGTTTTTTTTCGCTTTAAGCTTGTAATGTGCTAAATTAAGAACAAGTGGGTTAAGCGTAGGCTCAAATTTGGCTAACAATGGATGATAAGGGGTAAGGCTTTTTGGGTAAGTAAGCTAAATGATGATGGCCTCAATCATATAAATGCATGAATACACAAAATAATGGACATAAAGAATCAAACAAATCCAAGATTACATTCATAGAAAGAGAATAATGCACACAAGGAGGAAAAAATAAGTGGTTATAAGATGTAACCACATCATTAGTCTCAAATCTCACAAGCTTGTGTTCTTAGCTCAAAAACATGATCCACAATATATATAATTCAAGCAAGTTCTATGAAAATTTTTTCACTCAAATCAATTGAGGTGACCTATAGATAGAAATCCTTGAAAAATTTCATTATTTTGACTAAGTTTATTGTGTATATATATGCAAAACTAAGAAAATGCAAGTAAAAATCCTAAAATCTTAGAATGAAATGCAAAAGTGTTAGAATTAGAAACTTGTCACCTAAAATCGCCGACCGGTCGGACGACCTCCCCACACTTAAAAGTTTGCACCGTCCTCGGTGCACTCAAAGATGAGCAAGGGGGTACGTCGACTCTCCGGATTGCTACGTGTTCTTAGTCTTGCTTCTGTTATTGCTTGTGGTGCATCATTTATGAAAAACAAAAATATAACACCATAAGATGAGAAGATATAAAAGCAAGGAAGCATACTTTGTTGGAGTGAGGTAAATCACTAGAATTGAGTGAGTGAATTAGTGTGACATTAATGACAAATAGGTGTGTGAATTCTAAATTGCGCGGTTTAGAACACACATTAGCATAAAAGTTATGTCACAAAAGAAGCATGCACTTCACTTATCCTAGTGTGCTTGAGATGCTCTAAGTAAACTTGTAAGGTAAGACAAGCATTAAAGAAGCATGAAAGCATTCAAGCTAAAGTATATGGATGCATATGATCATGAAACACAATACATTAAGGCAAATGCACAACATCATCTATCAATAGGGTTGCCTAATCGAGGAATACGGTTCAAATCACATGGTAGCCAAATCATGCAATTCAAAAAAGTTACAAGCTCAAATGCAATTCTCATCACTGGTATTCTTAAAGGGTAAGCATGAAAAACTCAAAACCAAGTAGCAAAATATAACCTCAATTAAATAGTCCAACAAAGATTATCGAAAAACATTCATGCTAAAATAGCATTTAGGCAATAAGAGGCAACAATGTGTAGTAAACAAAGTCAATAATCCAACACTTATAATGAAAATGGAGAAAATAAAATGAAAACTAAACGAAAGCTATCTAACAAACTAACTAACTAACTAATTAACTAACTAAAATAAATGGTTATCCATGGTGTTTGAAAGTGTTGGATGAGGGGTAGAAGAAGGGAAGAAGAAAGGAGAAGGAAAGAAATGGAAAGATGAGAAGAAGAGAAATGGATGGAAGAAAGGACATCCATGCGTACGCACGCATGGCGCGCGCGCGTCGATGGCTTATTTCGAGAGTGGCGCGTACGCGTCATGTGTGCGTGCGCGCAAATAGGTTTGTGCCTCAGGCCCAATTTCTGCACAGTGCAGGCCTAACTCTCGGGTCAAGGTATGGAAGGTGGAACTTCTCAATCCACGCGTATGCGTGCATGGCGCGCCCGCATGGATGGTCCAAAACGCGTGGATGGTGCTCTGTTTTTTTTCAAAAGTTTTTGCTATGTTTTTGCACCAATCCAAGCATTCCAAACCTCCAAACAGCTACCAAAATACCATAAAACCTTATTTAACATACTAAACTACCAATTAAACTCATTAAAACAATCAAAACAAGAATTTAAACTAATTCTACCAATATGTACAAAAAGATAAAATGAAACGAAGTTACCATGGTGGGGTGTCTCCCACCTAGCACTTTTGTTTATTATCCTTAAGTTGGACTTATGGGGAGCTCCTCATCAAGGTGGCTTATGCTTGTATTCATCTTGAAACTCCCACCAATGCTTGGTTCTCCATTGTGCCCCAAGATTCTTCATGGATTGAGCCAAGTCTTGATGGAGTTCTTCACAAGCTTGGGGCTCCCAAAGTTGATCCTCTTCTTGTAATCCGGGATCCCACACTTTATCTTCACACCCGTCTTGAAGTTGATCATCATTATTGGTCCATCTGGGTGGTGAACAAGATACATTCTCTATGAAGTGCCCAACAAACCTCCTAGACCTATCTATTTGAGCACTACTCCAACCTTTATATCTCATGTTTGATGCATCAACCATAATGAGCCTTGATTTACAATGCCAACCACGAAACATCTTTCGCTTATGCTTTATCCCACAAAGCATCCTAAGTTGACCATCCGTTTCAAGCAAGCCATACTCAAGTGGGACAATAAAGCTAATAGAAATGAATTTTACCCACTCAAGTGAAGGAGTAGATGACAACCTAGGCAAAGATGCTTTCAACGATCTTGACAAAGCGTATTCCACCCCCATCCTTCTATTTCTAAGGACTTCCACCTCTTCACAAGATTTCTCTAATTCAATCCTTTGTTCATTAATACTATCTAAGCCTTTTCTCTTAATCAAACTATAATTGGGAGGGTGAAAGAAGTTTACCTCCACAACATTTTCAAATGCACCGGGAGAAGGTTCTTCAAGTTCAAAGGATTCTCCACCACTAGGACTTGATGCTTGCTCTTCATCACCAAGGGAACTCAATTCTTTCTCTATCCCATCCAAGTCTTCATATGGAATATGCCTTGGAAGGTGTGCACTTTCCTCTCTAGCATCAATTTCAATCATCTTGGAGGAGTTTTCTTCAACTCTATATTCCCATGGAGGCTCCGGATCTCCTAAGTCTTCTACCACTTCTTCCTTGTCTTCAACAATTAAAACTTCCTCCAATTGTTCCAATACAAAGCAACTTCCCTCATTTTCCACCGGAGTTTCCAATCTCTCCTTCATGCTATGTTCTTCATTTGATTCTCCACATGTAGCCATGGGAGTTCCTTGAGTGTTCAAGCATTGGGAGGCTAATTGATTTGTTACCGCATCCAAGGCGTCCATGAAATTTTGCACATCCCTTTTCATCTCTTCTTGCCCTTGAACAAGAACACCAAGGGTTTCATCCATTAGAGATTGAGGTGAGTGGAAGGGTTCATCATTTTGGGAAAAGGGTTCATAATAGGAAGGTGGTTCTTCTTGGTAGAGTTGTGGTGGTTCAATATTCTCCACTCTTTCCACTTGTTGCACAACACACTCCATGGTTGCTTGAAATTGATCCAATGCTTCCTTGAGACGATCCCTTGACTCTTGTTCCACTTGGATATCATGATTAGGATCATGTGGCTCTTGGATCAATGGATATGAGTATTCTTCCATGAGAGGTTGTGGTGGAAAGTAGTATTCATCTTGTGGTTGAAAATTTTCATTTATTAGAGGTGGTTCATCTTGGTAATAATGTGGAGGAGGTGGCTCTTGAAAGGGTTGATATTGTGGTGGTTCCATATATAGCTCATATGGCTCAAAAGTTGGTTGGTGTGATGGATATGGATTAGGGTCATATGAAGGTGGTTGGTAAGAAGGGGCTTGTGAGTATGGTTGAAAGTTATGTTGAGGGTATGGATCATAGGTGATGAGCGGATAATTTATACGCTTTTTGGCATTGTTTTTATGTAGTTTTTAGTAAGTTCAAGCTACTTTTAGGGATGTTTTCATTAGTTTTTATGTTAAATTCACATTTCTAGACTTTACTATGAGTTTGTGTGTTTTTCTGTGATTTCAGGTAATTTCTGGCTGAAATTGAGGGACTTGAGCAAAACTCTGAAAAAGGCTAACAAAAGGACTGCTGATGCTGTTGGAATCTGACCTCCCTGCACTCGAAATGGATTTTCTGGAGCTACAGAACTCCAATTGGCGCGCTCTCAACGGCGTTGGAAAGTAGACATCCAGAGCTTTCCAGAAATATATAATAGTCCATACTTAATTCGGAAATTGACGACGTAACTTGGCGTTGAACGCCAAGTACATGCTGCTGTCTGGAGTTAAACGCCAGAAAAACGTCATGATCTGGAGTTGAACGCCCAAAACACGTTATAACTTGGCGTTCAACTCCAAGAAAAGCCTTAGCTCGTGGATAGATCAAGTTCAGCCCAAGCATACACCAAGTGGGCCCCGGAAGTGGATTTATGCATCAATTACTTACTCATGTAAACCCTAGTAGCTAGTCTAGTATAAATAGGATAAGTTACTATTGTATTAGACATCTTTTGACAGTTTAATCTTTTGACTATTCGGTCTCTTGATCATGGAGAGGGCTGGCCATTCGGCCATGCCTGAACCTTTTACTTATATGTTTTCAACAGTGGAGTTTCTACACACCATAGATTAAGGGTGTGGAGCTCTGCTGTACCTCAAGTTTCAATACAATTATTATTACTTTCTATTCAATTCTCTTCTATTCTTATTCCAAGATATACGTTATACTTAACTTTGATGAATGTGATGATCCGTGACACTCATCATCATTCTCACCTATGAACGTACGTGACTGACAACCACTTCCGTTCTACTTTAGGCCGGGCGCATATCTCTTAGATTCCCCAACAGAATCTTCGTGGTATAAGCTAGATAGATGTCGGCATTCATGAGGATCCGGAAAGTCTAAACCTTGTCTATGGTATTCCGAGTAGGATTCTGGGATTGAATGATTGTGACGAGCTTCAAACTCCTGAAGGCTGGGCGTGATGACAAGCGCAAAAGAATCAAGGGATTCTATTCCAACCTGATTGAGAACTGACAGATGATTAGCCGTGCTGTGACAGAGCATAGGAACATTTTCACTGAGAGGATGGAATGTAGCCATTGACAACGGTGATGCCCTACATACAGCTTGCCATGGAAGGGAGTAGGAAGGATTGGATGAATGTAATAAGAAAATAGAGATACGAGAGGAGCACAGCATCTTCACACACTTATCTGAAATTCCCACTATTGATTTACATAAGTGTTCCTATCCCTTTTATTTCTTTTTATTTATACATATTTGATTTTCCAAATTCCATAATTTTATCTGCCTAACTGAGATTTACAAGGTGACCATAGCTTGCTTCATACCAACAATCTCTGTGGGATCGACCCTTACTCACGTAAGGTATTACTTGGATGACCCAGTACACTTGCTGGTTAGTTGAACGTAGTTGTGATCATATATGCCAAAGAGCCATTAAATAAATCTCATGCAAATACAAAGAGGGCAATCACAATTTCGTCCACCAAGTTTTTGGCACCGTTGCCGGGGATTGTTCGAGTATGGACAACTGACGGTTCATCTTGTTGCTCAGATTAGGTAATTCTCTTTTCAAAAACTTTTTCAAAATATTTCTTTTTTCGTTTTTTCAAAAATATTTTTGAAAAAAGATTTATAAAAATCCAAAAAAATTAATAAAATCATAAAAAATCAAAAATATTTTGTGTTTCTTGTTTGAGTCTTGAGTCAATTTTTAAGTTTGGTGTCAATTGCATGCTTTAAAAATTTTTCTTGCATTTTTCGAAAACTCCATGCATTCATAGTGTTCTTCATGATCTTCAAGTTGTTCTTGATAAGTCCTCTTGTTTGATCTTGATGTTTTCTTGTTTTGTGTTGTTTGTTGTTTTTCATGTGCATTTTTCGTTTGTTAGAGTCCATGCATTAAAGATTTCTAAGTTTGGTGTCTTGCATGTTTTCTTTGCATAAAAAATTTTTCAAAATTATGTTCTTGATGTTCATCATGATCTTTAAAGTGTTCTTGGTGTTCATCTTGACATTCATAGCATTATTGCATGCATTCATTGTTTTGATCTAAAAATTTCATGCATTGAGTATTTTTGTTGTTTTTCTCTCTCATCATTAAAAATTCAAAAAATAAAAAAATATCATTTCCTTATTTCCCTCCAAATTTTCGAAATTTTGGGTTGACTTGGTCAAAAATTTTTAAAAAAATTAGTTGTTTCTTACAAGTCAAGTCAAAATTTCAATTTTAAAAATCTTATCTTTTCAAAATCTTTTTCAAAAATTATATCTTTTTCATTTTTTTATTTTTCAAAATTTTCAAAAATCTTTTTCAAAATATTTTCAAAATCTTTTTCTTATCTTTATATCATATTTTCGAAAATTAGCTAACAATTAATGTGATTGGTTCAAAAATTTGAAGTTTGTTACTTGCTTGTTAAGAAAGGTTCAATCTTTAAGTTCTAGAATCTTATCTTGAAGTTTCTTGTTAGTTAAGTCTTTTTAAAAATTAAATCTTTTTCAAATATATCTTTTATCTTTTATCTTATCTTTTTCAAAAATTTTATCTTTTTCAAAATTTGATTTCAAAATATCTTATCTAACTTCTTATATTCTTATCTTTTTCAAATTTGATTTTAATATCTTTTTCAACTAACTAATTAACTTTTTGTTTGTTTCTTATCTTTTTCAAAACCAACTAACTACTTTTCCCTATCTAATTTTCGAAAATATCTCATCTCTTTTTCAAAAATTCTCTTTGTTTTAATTTTTAATTTTAAACTTATCTTATCTTTAATTTTCGAAAATTACTAACCTCTTTTTCAAAATTGTTTTCGAAATTCTCCCTCTCTTTTCTTATTCTATTTATTTATTTAATTACTAACACTTCTCTTCACCCCTCTTCACCTAAATATCCGAATCCCTTCTTCTACTTTCTTCCCCTTTTCTTTTTCTACTAACATAAAGGAGTCTCTATACTGTGACATAGAGGATTCCTCTTCCTTTTCTTGTTTTCTTCTCTTTCATATGAGCAGGAACAAGGATAAAGGCACTCTTGTTGAAATTGATCCAGAACCTGAAAGGACTCTGAAGAGAAAATTAAGAGAAGCTAAATTACAACAATCCAGAAGTAACCTTTCAGAAAATTTCGAACAAGAGAAGGAGATGGCAGCCGAAAATAATAATAATGCAAGGAGAATGCTTGGTGACTTCACAAAGCCAACGTCCAAGTTTGATGAAAGAAGCATCTCCATTCCTGCCATTGGAGCCAATAATTTTGAGCTGAAACCTCAGCTAGTTGCCTTAATGCAACAAAATTACAAGTTTTATGGACTTCCATCTGAAGATCCTTACCAGTTTTTAACTGAGTTCTTGCAGATCTTTGAGACTGTAAAGACGAATGGAGTTGATCCTGAAGTCTACAGACTCATGCTTTTCCCTTTTGCTGTAAGAGACAGAGCTAGAATATGGTTGGATTCACAACCTAAGGATAGCCTGGACTCTTGGTATAAGCTGGTCACTGCCTTTTTGGATAAATTCTTTCCTCCTCAAAAGTTGAGCAAGCTAAGAGTGGATGTTCAAACCTTCAAACAAAAAGATGGTGAATCCCTCTATGAAGCTTGGAAAAGATACAAGCAGCTGACCAAAAGATGTCCATCTGACATGTTTTCAGAATGGACCATATTAGATATATTCTATTAGGGTCTATCTGAATTTTCGAAAATGTCATTGGACCATTCTGCAGGTGGATCTATTCACCTAAAGAAAACGCCTGAAGAGGCTCAAGAACTCATTGACATGGTTGCAAACAACCAATTCATGTACCCCTCTGAGAGGAATTCTGTGAAAAATGGGATACCTCAGAAGAAAGGAGTTCTTGAAATTGATGCTCTGAATGCCATATTGGCTCAGAACAAAGTGTTGACTCAGCAGGTCAACATGATCTCTCAAAGTCTGAATGGATGGCAACATGCATCCAACAGTACTAAAGAGGCAGTTTCTGAAGAAGCTTATGATCCTGAGAACCCTACCATGGCAGAGGTTAATTACATGGGTGAACCTTATGGAAACACCTATAACTCATCATGGAGAAATCATCCAAATTTCTCATGGAAGGATCAACAAAAGCCTCAACAAGGCTTTAATAATGGTGGACGCAATAGGCTGAGCAATAGCAAGCCATATCCATCATCTTCTCACCAACAGACAGAAAATTCTGAACAAAACACTTCTAATTTAACCAATATAGTCTCTAATCTGTCAAAAGCCACTTTCAGTCTCATGAATGAAACAAGATCCTCCATCAAAAATCTGGAGGCACAAGTGGGCCAGCTGAGTAAGAAAGTTATTGAAACCCCTCCCAGTATTCTCCCAAGTAATACAGAAGAGAATCCAAAAGGAGAGTGCAAGGCCATTGATGTAATCAATATGGCCGAATGCACAAGGGAGGAGGAGAACGAAAATCCTAGTGAGGAAGACCTCCTGGGACGTCCTTCAAGCAAGAAGGAGTTTCCTGTTAAGGATCCAAAGGAATCTGAGGCTCATACAGAGACCATAGAGATTCCATTAAATCTCCTTCTGCCATTCATGAGCTCTGAAGACTATTCTTCCTCTGAAGAGGATGAAGATGTGATTGGAGAGCAAGTTGCTCAATATTTAGGAGCTATCATGAAGCTGAATGCCAAGTTGTTTGGTAATGAGACTTAGGAAAATGAACCCCCTTGCTCATTAGTGAACTAGATACCTGGATTCAGAAAACTCTACCTCAAAAGAAACAAGATCCTGGCAAATTCTTAACACCTTGTACCATAGGCACCATGACCTTTGAAAAAGCTCTATGTGATCTGGGGTCAGGAATAAATCTTATGCCACTCTCTGTAATGGAGAAGCTGGGGATCATTGAGGTACAGCCTGCCTTGTTCTCATTACAATTGGCAGACAAGTAATTGAGACAAGCTTATGGAATAGTGGAGGACGTGCTAGTAAAGGTTGAAGGCCTTTACATCCCTGCTGATTTCATAATCTTAGACACTAGGAAGGAAGAGGATGAATGCATCATCCTTGGAAGACCTTTCCTAGCCACAGCAGGAGCTGTGATAGATGTCAATAGAGGTGAATTAGCTCTTCAATTGAATGGGGACTACCTGGTGTTTAAGGCACAAGGCCATCCCTCTGTGACAAAAGAGAGTAAGCATGAAGAGCTTCTCTCAGTTCAGAGTCAAGGAGAGCCCCCACAGTCAAACTCTAAGTTTGGTGTTGTGAGGCCACAACCAAACTCTAAGTTTGGTGTTAAGATCCCATATCCAAACTCTAAGTTTGGTGTTGGGACTATACAACATTGACCTGATCACCCTTGTGGCTCCATGAGAGCCACTGTCAAGCTATTGACATTAAAGAAGCGCTTGTTGGGAGGCAACCCAATTTTATTTATCTAATTTTTATTTTATTGTTATTTTATGTTTTATTAGGTACATGATCATGAGGAGTCACGAAAAAATCATAAAAATTAAAAACAGAATCAAAAATAGCAGAAGAAAAAATTCACACCCTGGAGGACGCACAGGCTGGCGTTTAACGCCAGTAAGATGTATCTGGCCGGCGTTCAACGCCAGAACAGAGCATCATTATGGCGCTGAACGCTAGAAACAAGAAACATTCTAGCGCTGAACGCCAGGAATGTGCCTAGAGAAGAAAAGCTAGCGCTGAACGCCAGTAACAAGCATGAAACTGGCGTTCAACGCCAGAAACATGCTTTACATGGGCGTTGAACGCCCAGAATGTGTACCACACGGCGTTTAAATGCCAGAATGGTGTGCAAAGGCAATTTACATGCCTATTTGGTGCAGGGATGGAATTCCTTGACACCTCAGGATCTGTGGACCCCACAGGATCACCTCAAGATCTGTGGACCCCACAGGATCCCCACCTACTATATTCCTACCTTACCTCCTAATCCTATTTTTGTGATTTGTATTCCCCATGTCACACTTCCCAACACTCTTCCCCAATCACCTCAATTCCTCTTCCCAATCACCCCCTTCTCCACTCAAATCCATCCACTCTTCCCCATAAACCCCACCTACCTTCCAAAATTCAAAACCATTTTCCCACCCATTCCCATCCTAAATGGCCGAACAAACACTACCCCCTCTCCCTATATATACCCTTCCATTCTACTTCATTCTCACACAACACAACCCCCTCTTCTTTACCTTGGCCGAACCCACATCTCTTCCTCTCTACCATATTCTCTTCTTCTTCTTCTTCTTCTCTTCTTTCTTCTCTTGCTCGAGGACGAGCAATATTTTAAGTTTGGTGTGGTCAAAGCACAATCTTTTTTGTTTTCCACTACCATCAATGGCACCTAAGGCCAGAGAGTCCTCTAGAAAAGGAAAAGGGAAGACAAAAGCTTCCACCTCCGAGTCATGGGAGATGGAAAGATTCATCTCCAAGAGCATCAAGACCACTTCTATGATGTTGTGGCG
This sequence comes from Arachis hypogaea, assembly GCF_003086295.3. Lineage (NCBI taxonomy): Eukaryota > Viridiplantae > Streptophyta > Magnoliopsida > Fabales > Fabaceae > Arachis > Arachis hypogaea. The sequence continues at coordinate 87,105,981 of NC_092036.1, read as the reverse complement.
AAGAAGAAGGTGATCCCTGAGGTCCCTTTCAAGCTCAAGAAGAATGAGTATCCGGAGATCCGACATGAGATCCGAAGAAGAGGTTGGGAAGTCATAACCAACCCCATGCAACAAGTCGGAATCTTAATGGTTCAAGAGTTCTATGCCAATGCATGGATCACTAGGAACCATGATCAAAGTATGAACCCGAATCCAAAGAATTATCTCACAATGGTTCGGGGGAAATACTTAGATTTTAGTCCGGAAAATGTGAGGTTGGCGTTTCACTTGCCTATGATGCAAGGAGATGAACGACCCTACACTAGAAGGGTCAACTTTAATCAAAGGTTGGACCAAGTCCTAATGGACATATGTATGGAAGGAGCTCAATGGAGAATAGACTCCAAAGGCAAGCCAGTTCAACTAAGAAGACTGGACCTCAAGCCTGTGGCTAGAGGATGGTTGGAGTTCATTCAATGCTCCATCATTCCCACTAGCAACCGATTTGAAGTTACTGTGGATCGGGCCATCATGATTCATAGCATCATGATTGGAGAGGAAGTAGAAGTTCATGAGGTCATCTCCAATGAAATCTATAAAATAGCCGACAAGTCCTCCACAATGGCACGGCTAGCTTTTCCTCACCTTATTTGCCATCTATGTTACTCAGCTGGAGTTATCATAGAAGGAGACACCTCCATTCAAGAGGATAAGCCCATCACCAAGAAGAGGATGGAGCAAGCAAGAGAGACCCTTCACGGTTCTCAAGAGATGCATGAGGAAGCTCATCATCAAGAAATCCCTGAGATGCCTCAAGGGATGCACTTTCCTCCCAACAACTATTGGGAGCAACTCAACACCTCCTTAGAAGATTTGAGCCACAATGTTGAACAATTAAGGGTAGAACATCATGAGCACTCCATCATTCTCCATGAAATAAGAGAAGATCAAAGAGCAATGAGGGAGGAGCAACAAAGGCAAGGAAGGGACATAGAAGAGCTTAAGGACATTGTTGGTCCTTCAAGAAGAAGACGCCACTAAAGGTGAATTCATTCCTTGTTCTTATTTCTTTCTGTTTTTCGGTTTTTAATGTTGTGTTTATCTATGTTTTGTGTCTCTACTTCATGATCATTAGTATGTAGTAACCATGTCTTAAACCTATGAATAAAATCCATTAATCCTTCACCTCTCTTAAATGAAAAATGTTTTAATTCAAAAGAACAAGAAGTACATGAATTTCGAATTTATCATTGAATTTAATTTAATTATATTGATGTGGTGACAATACTTTTTGTTTTCTGAATGAATGCTTGAACAGTGCATATGTCTTTTGATCTTGTTGTTTATGAATGTTAAAACTGTTGGCTCTTGAAAGAATGATGAACAAAGAGAAATGTTATTGATGATCTGAAAAATCATGAAATTGATTCTTGAAGCAAGAAAAAGCAGTGAAAATTAAAAAGCTTGCGAAAAAAAAGAAAGAAAATGGCGAAAAAAAATAGAAAGAAAAAGAAAAAGCAAGCAGAAAAAGCCAATAGCCCTTAAAACCAAAAGGCAAGGGTAAAAAGGATCCAAGGCTTTGAGCATCAATGGATAGGAGGGCCCAAGGAAATAAAATCCAGGCCTAAGCGGCTAAATCAAGCTGTCCCTAACCATGTGCTTGTGTCATGAAGGTCCAAGTGAAAAGCTTGAGACTGAGTGGTTAAAGTCGTGATCCAAAGCAAAAAGAGTGTGCTTAAGAGCTCTCGACACCACTAATTGGGGACTCTAGCAAAGCTGAGTCACAATCTGAAAAGGTTCACCCAGTCATGTGTCTGTGGCATTTATGTATCCGGTGGTAATACTGGAAAACAAAATGCTTAGGGCCACGGCCAAGACTCATAAGTAGCTGTGTTCAAGAATCAACATGCTTAACTAGGAAAGTCAATAACACTATCTGAACTTCTAAGTTCCTAGAGAAGCCAATCATTCTAAACTTCAAAGGAAAAAGTGAGATGCCAAAACTGTTTAGAAGCAAAAAGCTACAAGTCCCGCTCATCTAATTATAATTAATATTCATTGATATTTTGGAATTTATAGCTTATTCTCTTCTTTTTATCCTAATTGATTTTCAGTTGCTTGGGGACAAGCAACAATTTAAGTTTGGTGTTGTCATGAGCGGATAATTTATACGCTTTTTGGCATTGTTTTTAGGTAGTTTTTAGTAAGTTCAAGCTACTTTTAGGGATGTTTTCATTAGTTTTTATGTTAAATTCACATTTCTGGACTTTACTATGAGTTTGTGTGTTTTTCTATGATTTCAGGTAATTTCTGGCTGAAATTGAGGGACTTGAGCAAAACTCTGAAAAAGGCTGACAAAAGGACTGCTGATGCTGTTGGAATCTGACCTCCCTGCACTCGAAATGGATTTTCTGGAACTATAGAACTCCAATTGGCGCGCTCTCAACGGCGTTGGAAATTAGACATCCAGCGCTTTCCAGCAATATATAATAGTCCATACTTCATTCGGAAATTGACGACGTAACTTGGCGTTGAACGCCAAGTACATGCTGCTATCTGGAGTTAAACGCCAGAAAAACGTCATGATCCGGAGTTGAACGCCCAAAACACGTTATAACTTGGCGTTCAACTCCAAGAAAAGCCTCAGCTCGTGGATAGATCAAGCTCAGCCCAAGCATACACCAAGTGGGCCCCAGAAGTGGATTTATGCATCAATTACTTACTTATGTAAACCCTAGTAGCTAGTCTAGTATAAATAGGATAAGTTACTATTGTATTAGACATCTTTTGACAGTTTAATCTTTTGACTATTCGGTCTCTTGATCATGGAGAGGGCTGGCCATTCGGCCATGCCTGAACCTTTTACTTATGTGTTTTCAACAGTGGAGTTTCTACACACCATACATTAAGGGTGTGGAGCTCTGCTGTACCTCAAGTTTCAATACAATTATTATTACTTTCTATTCAATTCTCTTCTATTCTTATTCCAAGATATACGTTATACTTAACTTTGATGAATGTGATGATCCGTGACACTCATCATCATTCTCACCTATGAACGTACGTGACTGACAACCACTTCCGTTCTACTTTAGGCCGGGCGCATATCTCTTAGATTCCCCAACAGAATCTTCGTGGTATAAGCTAGATAGATGGCGGCATTCATGAGGATCCGGAAAGTCTAAACCTTGTCTATGGTATTCCGAGTAGGATTCTGGGATTGAATGACTGTGACGAGCTTCAAACCCCTGAAGGCTGGGCGTGATGACAAGCGCAAAAGAATCAAGGGATTCTATTCCAACCTGATTGAGAACCGACAGATGATTAGCCGTGCTGTGACAGAGCATAGGAACGTTTTCACTGAGAGGATGGGATGTAGCCATTGACAACGGTGATGCCCTACATACAGCTTGCCATGGAAGGGACTAGGAAGGATTGGATGAATGTAATAAGAAAATAGAGATACGAGAGGAACACAGCATCTTCACACACTTATCTGAAATTCCCACTATTGATTTACATAAGTGTTCCTATCCCTTTTATTTCTTTTTATTTATACATATTTGATTTTCCAAATTCCATAATTTTATCTACCTAACTGAGATTTACAAGGTGACCATAGCTTGCTTCATACCAACAATCTCTGTGGGATCGACCCTTACTCACGTAAGGTATTACTTGGATGACCCAGTACACTTGCTGGTTAGTTGAACGTAGTTGTGATCACATATGCCAAAGAGCCATTAAATAAATCTCATGCAAATACAAAGAGGGCAATCACAATTTCGTCCACCAATAGGCATATGGTGGTGGTTCTTGAAAGTCACAAGGAGATTCACCATAGCCATTGGATTGGTATGCATCATAGAATGGCTCTTCTTCATAGTGCATTGGTGGAGGTTGTTGCCATGAAGATTGATCATATGTATATGGCTCCTCCCACCTGTGGTTGTTCCATCCTTGATACACATCTTCATTGTAATTTCCACTTCCTACAACATAGTTGTAATCACACTCATAGCCAAAATGAGAATTCATAGTGAAAAGAGAAAATAAAAACAAAAACTACTAAGAAATAATGAAACAAAGTCCTAACTAGCAAGCAATCCAAAAAAAATCAAGCTATTCACAATATTCACATATATACAATAACCAATAACACAACACCATTGCAATTCCCCGGCAACGGCGCCATTTTGATGATTGAATTTTTGACGATATAGAATTTCACTATTGAAGTCTCGTTGCAAGTATAGTTTCTAAACCAATCAAAAATCCTTTCATACAAAAGATTGTTTGTCACAAGTAACAAACCCCTAATTTTATAAACCGAAGTATTCAAACCTCGGGTCGTTCTCCCTAGGAATTACAATAAAGTGTCTTGCTATTGGTTATGAGTTATTTTTTTGGGGTTTTGATAAGAAACATGAAAGATAAATGGCAAGAAAGTAAACTAATCGCTAAAAAGGTCTTGGCAAGGGTTGGTGGTCAAGGATCTCTATCCTAATCACTAACCACAATATGAGAATTGGCAAGGATTAATCTCATTAAATCATCCTCTAACTAGTAGTAAAGGAAAGTCAAATGAGCTATATCAATCCTAGTCCATAAGTCCTAACTCTCCACTAATTCAATTAGTGAGAACTAGAGTCAATGGCTCCCAATCATCAATTACTTGGACATTAGTAACTCAAGAGGTCCTAAGTTACCTTTCCAAGCCAAGAGTATAAAATCCTACTCTAAAATCCAACCAAGCATTTCATCAAACACTTGGAAGGCATAAAAGGAAAACATAGTAAATCAACAACAAGAACAAAATCTAACAACAATTATTGAAAGGAATTAACAACACAAATCAAAAGGAACACAATTATTATGATTTACCTTGAATTGAATTGAAAGAGAAAGGAAGGAACAAAAGTGGATCTACAATCAAAGTATAAGAACAACATAAAGGAAGTTACAACAAAAGAATAGAGGAAGATGAATGTAACAACAAAGAATTGAAAGGTAGAAGTAGAAGAAAGCAAAGATTAAAACCTAGATCTAAGAACTAATCCTAATCCTAATCCTAATTCTAGAGAGAAGTGAGAGCTTCTCTCTCTAGAAACTACTTCTAAAACTAAACTATGACTAATGGTAACTAACTTCTAAAGTATGAAAGTATCCCATTCCCCCTTCAATCCATGGCTTAAATAGCATCAGAAATGAGTTGGATTGGGCCCACAAGGCCTCTAAAATCGCTGGCCACGTTTTGCTTTAAGTGAACCAGGTGGCAGCAACGGCACGTGCGCGTACTATGCGTGTGTGCGCCACCATACGTGTAGAAACTATGGCAAATCTTATATCGTTTCGAAGCCCCGGATGTTAGCTTTCTAACCCAACTGAAACCGCATCATTTGGACATCTGTAGCTCAAGTTATGATCGTTTAAGTGCGAAGAGGTTGGCTTGACAGCTTTCCGGTTCTTTCATTTCTTCATGAGTTCTCCAACTTTTCATGCTTCTTTCTTCATTCCCTTGATCCAATCTTTGCCTCCTAAACCTTAAATCATTTAACAAACATATCAAGGCATCTAATGGAATCAAGGAGAATTAGATATAGCTATTTTAAGTCCCAAAAAGCATGTTTTCACTCTTAAGCACAATTAAGGGAGAAGTTATAAAACCATGCTATTTCATTGAATAAATGTGGGTAAAAGATGATAAAATCCCCTAAAATCAATACAAGATAAACCCTACAAATGGGGTTTATCAGTGATATCTAAACTGCCAACATTTTATGTGTGATAATTGATAACCATTCCAACAAAGTATTGTTAGATAAATAGAAATTAGAAAGGCTTATGCACATCATATGCCTACAAGTACAAACCTAAAACAAGTTTTAAGCACTGCTGTTAACACAATCGAACTATTTTATTTATTCATCATGCATCACTGTCATATCACTTAATAGTACTGGCAAAGTCATAAAATAGTTGACCAATATTTGCAAAGATATCATGGTCTCTTTTCAGCATCTTTAAGTAACATTTCAGTAATATACTAAAACTCAATATTTACTTTATCATGTAAAAGGCAATATGAAAAGGTAGTTCACCACATGGTTAGCAGCTTAATCAAACAAATGATAAATGAAGGAATCACCTACAACTTATGGTTATCACCAAGAATAAGAGGTTGCTGATTCACCCCCAAAAATAAGACACATTCAACACAACAACATTTTCTCAGATCTAACAACGCCATAACTTCATTTTTTCTGTTCATTAACTCTGTATATTTTTAAATAACTCTTCTAAATCACTAAACATACAATCAGAAACTCACATAACAATACAAATAAGCCAATGATCAGTATCACAAGAACAAGAAAGAGCAATCAAAGAGACTCATTAGTAGTTAACAAAAACAACACAGCAACATTAACTAAAAAACAAATCACTAAACATTTGTATATTTTCAACACAGCAACATTTTCTCAGATCTAACAACTCCAGAACTTCATTTTTTATGTTCATTAACTCTATATATTTTTAAATAAGTCTTCCAAATCACTACACATACAATCAGAAACTCACATAACAATACAAATAACCAAACACAAAATCTAACCTCTGACGAAGACATAGTTCTGTTTCGTTTTGGGTTTTTGCAGGAGAGGGACTGGTTGTTCGGCGGCTCGGCCTCTGGAGTCTTGCTCGGCGACTAGACTGGTTGGATGTTGGAGTGCTGCTCGAGTGCTCGACTTTGGCTTTGTTGCTCGGAGACCCTACGACGGCGACCCTTCGATGGGGATGATGAACGACCTCGAGGCTTCGAGCGACGATTGGCGAGTTCTCTGTCTCCCTCAGCCTCTCCTTCTCTCAAGTATGGAGCTCAGAGGTGGAACCGTGGAACCTTCGAAGAATGGGGGAGAGAGGTGAAGAAGAAAGGTGTGGGTGACTGGCAGAGGTGTGGGTGACTGGCAGACTGGGTAAGTAGGTACAGGCTAGGTAGGGTTCGCGGCTGAAGAAGAAAGGGGAAGAACCGAAGGAAGAAGAAAGCTAGGTTATTTTTCTGAGTTTCCTTTTTATACCTAGGTTAACGGGGGCAACTTAGTAAAATCACACTCCACTAAACCCTCATTCTTCGGTTCGGTTCGGTTCGGTTCGGTTTTAGCAAAGGCAACCGAAAACCGAACCGAACCGATCGGTTTAGTTCGAAAAAAACCAAAAAAACCGGTTTTTTCGGTTTTTCAATCGGTTGTTGTAAATTCGGTTCGGTTCTGCGATAATTTTCGGTCCGGTTTGGTAACTTACACCCCTACTTGGAAGGATTTTAGAGTAGAATTTTGTGCTCTTGGCTTGGAAAGGTAACTTAGGAACTCTTGAGTTGCTAATGTCCAAGTGATTGATAATTGGGAGCCATTGACTCTAGTTCTCACTAATTCAATTGGTAGAGAATTAGGACTTATGGACTAGGATTAATATAGCTCATTTGACTTTCCTCTTCTATTAGTTAGAGGATGACTTAATGGGATTGATCCTTGCCAATTCTCATATTGTGGTTAGTGATTAGGATAGAGATCCTTGATCACCAAACCTTGCCAAGACCTTTTTAGCTATTAGTTTACTTCTTTGCCATTTATCTTTCATGCCTCTTATCAAAAAATCCCAAACATAACTCATAACCAATAAAAAGAAACTTTATTGCAATTCTTAAGGAGAACGACCCGATGTTTAAATACTTCAGTTTATAGATTTTAGGGGTTTGTACATGTGACAAACAAATTTTTGTATGAAAGGATTATTGTTGGTTTAGAAACTATACTTACAATGAGAATTCATTTGTGAAATTCTATACCATCAAAAATCCATTCATCACAACCCTATACAGAAGAGATTTGTGTCTAGTAGAGGCTGATGTTCCAACAGTGGAGTGAGGAGGAATGTCATCAAGCTCTTCTTCTTCTTCATCAATGACCACTCTTTTGGATTTGATAGGTGATTTATTTTGTTGTTTCACTGCACTACCCCCTTTTAGGTAAGAGTTTCTATTTTCAAGTGACTCATTGGTCAGGTCAACACTAAAAAATTCAAAAAAAAAGTTAAAAAATGCCATAGGAAAAGGATAGATTCTTATCACTCTTTATGCAGTCATACATATACCTCATTATCAAATAAGCAAATGAAATTCCAATTTTTATAAAAATGGTATACAATACCAGTGTGTCACAAAGTGAAATCCTTTGATAGGAACCACTTTGATGGAGGATCACGTGATTTATAATGCGATGGAGTTGTGCACGAACAGGACTTAGAGCTTTATGGGTTGGAGTGAGACCATCAATGAGAGAGATATTTTCACAAACAAAGGCTAGGGATTCTTGGTATGAAAGACCTAAGTCTTCATCCTATTTTTCTGAAGTATATGCGTTAACACCAACATCAGAATAGCCTAGGGATTCACTGATAGTTTCACTGTTCAGATTTAATTCACACCCTTTAACATATGAGTGAACATTTTCATTGTGATAGGTCATTTTAGCATAGAATTCATGGACAAGGTCAGGGTAAACAGGCTTTTTGATATTAAAAAGATAATTTCAATCCAGAAATTCAATATTTTTCACAAAGTCAATATTTTTCTTTACTAAAGCAGGAAGATCAGCAAGATAAGAAAAGCACAGAGGACGATTTACAACAACTATCCTATAAAGCTTGAAGTTCATAGCGGATGAAAAATGAAAAAAGGCTGTAGTGAGAATGAGGTAAGTTTGGAAAGTGAGATTTGAAAGAAAATAGGTCATTATTAGGGGGTTCTTTGACTGAACAAAATAGGATGCGATGGTTACCTCTCTAAGAACGATGAGGGTCAGAATTAGGTTTAGATCGGGAGAAATCATGAGGCTCTTCTTTGGTCATAGGACATTTTCCCTTCGAAGCACTGTGGCAATGAGGTGCATTAGATGGTTCGACTGCCTGGGAGGAAGAAGGACGATAGATGGTTGTCTTGGAGCGAGCCATCAGTTCAATGTGAGGAGGAGAGGAAGATGGAGAAGGAGTATGAAAATAAATATGGACGTGAGTGTGGGATGGTGTACGAGAATTTTCAGGGATTCTGGGGAGTTTATGAGAGAACGTGCCTCTTCAGGTAGTAGTTTTCTTCCTCATCTTGATGACACAGGGGTATTGTAGTTTTTCAAAAAATGAAATGATGATAATGAGAAATGTGAAGATACATGCAAGATATATAAAGAGATTTGTAATTGCAGCAAGTTAAAGAGTGTTCTTGAAAAAGGAGAAGTTCAGAACCTAATGAAGAGTTGATTTGAAAAGGATTTGATCCAAGGTTAAAAAAGTTATATTTTTAAAATAATGATTTAAAGTGTAGAAAAGACAGAAAATGAAAAAGATTTTAATGTATGACAAAACTAATGAGGCCTACTCATATACATACAAACTCATATTGGACACAAGAAGGATTGTGTTTAAGGAAACACATAGGACCACTTGAGATTAGAAAAGAATATTTAACCCACTTGAAATTATTTCAAAATTAGAATCCAGAATCAACGTTCCATATTAAGAGCTCTTCATTTGCCAGAAATATCTCATTTCGACCTGTGAGACAAAAACTTCACAAACTTCATCAGCAAGATTAAAACAAAGATTCATAACAGAGTATGCCTAAATTTGTTCTTAATTTGTAGATACTGTCTTCAGCTAAAGATTTTGTGAATATATCAGCCAGTTGTTCCTCTGAATTAACAAATTGGATATCAATATTCCTCTTTTGAACATGTTCCCTTATTGATTGAAATTTCACTTCAATATGTTTTGTTCTTGAGTGCAAAATAAAATTTTAGAAATATTAATAGCATTCATGTTATCACAAAACAAGGAAATATTTTCTACTTTCAATTTGTAATCGGCTAATTAAGTTTTTCAACCATAACAATTGGGAACAATAAGATGAGGCAGCAATGTATTCGGCTTTGGTAGTGAATAGGGCTACGGTGGACTGCTTCTTGTTTAACCACACATTTAGAGACTTGCCAAGAAAATAGCGAATTCCTGAAGTACTTCTCCTATCCACTCTATCTTCAGTAAAATTTGCATCACAATACCCAACTACAGAAAAATCATCAAACCTAGGATACCATAAACCAAAGTTGGATGTGCCATGAACATATCTAATGATTCTTTTAACTGTAGAAAGATGTGACTCTTTTGGTCATGATTGGAATCTTGAACAAACTCCAACACTTTGTACAATATCCAGTCTAGAGGATGTAAGATATATGAGAAGACCTATCATTTCTCTATACCTAGTTTCATCAATATTTTTCCCAGTTTCATCCTTTCCTAACCATGAGTTTGGATGCATTGGAGTGCTTATGAGCTTGGCATTCTCCAATCCAAATTTCTTAACTAATTTCTTGTCATACTTCTCTTTATGTACAAAAATTCCATTTGAAATCTGTTTAATTTAAAGTCCAAGAAAAAGTTAAGTTCACCCATTATACTCATGGAAAATTCACTTGTCATTAGTTTACTAAAATCAGCACAAATGGACTCATCGGCTGAACCAAAAATTATATCATCAACATAAATTTGCACTAGAATGAAAAATCATTAGAATTTTTAATGAAGAGAGTAGTATCGGTGGTGTCTCTTTGAAAATCATTTTTCAAAAGAAAAGAGCTAAGTCTTTCATATTAAACTTTTGGAACTTGTCTTAAACCATAAAGTGCTTTAGAAAGCTTGAAAACATGGTTTGAAAATTCTTTATTTTTAAAATCAAGAGGCTGTGCCACCACATACACTTCTATATCTATGATACCATTCAAGAATGAATATTTCACATCCATTTAAAAAAGTTTAAAACCACAATGGACAGTATATATAAGGAAAAGCCTTATAGCTTCCATTAGGGCCATTGGTGCAAAAGATTCATCAAAATCTATTCCTTCCTCTTCATCATATTCTTGAGCCACCAATCTTACCTTTTTTCTAGCTATACTTCCATCTTCACCCAATTTGTTCTTAAAAATCCACTTAGTGCCCGTCATTTTTTTTTTCAATTGGATCAGGTACAAGTGTTCACACTTGATTCTTCTTAAATTATTGTAACTATTCTTCTATGACTTTGATCCAAGAAGGATCATCAAGAGCTTTATTTACCTTTTGAGACTCAATTTGAGAAAGAATTGACAAATTATTTTTCTCTGTTACTCTTCTAGAAGAAGATCTAGTAGTGATACCTTGTTAGGGGTCCCTATGATGAACTCTTGAGGATAATTCTATAGAAATCTCCACTCTTAGGGTCATGGAGATTTAGGAACAAATTTGGACATGGTTAATTCATTAATACTGGTATTCCCAAGAAATTCAGCAGTTGCAAGAGACAAAATGAAATTGTCCCCAACAAAGTTATCTGCAATAGTAGATTCAGGGATAGGATGTACAGATTTATATTTTTCTTGATCTTGGGCTTCACTCATGTTGCCCTCCACTTGGTTACCTACATCGCCATCTTTCAGAACACTTAGAACAGAATTAGAATCACAAAATGTAACGTGTATGGTTTCCTCAACAGACCTAGGGTCTTTGTGGAACACTCTAGAAGCTTTGCTAGAAGTTGAGTATCCAACAAAAATACATTCATACGACTTTGAATCAAACTTTTTCAAATTACTTTTTGTATTTAATACAAAGCACTTACATCCAAAGACATGAAAGTATTTAAGATTTGGAGGGGTTCATTTTCAAAGCTCATAAGGGGTTTTCTTCAAAAACTTTCTAATTATTATTCTATTTAGAATGTAACTTGCTATGCTCACAGCTTCAGTCCATAAGAATTTAGTTACATTACTTTCACAAATCATTGCTCTAGCCATTTTGAAGGCTTCTATTTCTTCTTTCAAAAACACCATTTTGTTGTAGGATTCTAGGATAAGAGAAATTATGTGATATACCTAATTCATCACAAAATAATTTAAAATATTGATTTTCAAATTATTTACCATGATCACTTTTAATAGAAGAAATTCTTAAATTTTTTTCACTTTGAACATTTTTGCAAAAAATACTGAGAGCTGAAAAATCATCATTCTTGTGGTTAGAAAGAACACCTAACCAAATCTAGTATAGTTGGTACACGAAATCGGGATACACAACTTCATGCAGCTGACCAGCAAGTGCATTGGGTCATCCAAGTAATACCTTGAGTGAGTAAGGGTCGATCCCACGGAGATTGCCGGCTTGAAGCAAGCTATGGTTATCTTGTAACACTTAGTCAGGAGATTAATGATAAAGATGATTTTTGTTTATGAAGAATGAATAACATGGAATAAAAAGTACTTGTGATTCAATAATGAGGAACAGGTTGAGGTTTTGGAGATGCTCTGTTTTCTGAATCTCTGCTTTCCTTCTGTTGTCTTTTTCACGCACACAAGGTTCCTTCCATGGCGAGCTGTATGTTGGTGGATCACCGTTGTCAATGGTTACCATCCATCCTCCCAGTGAAAATGGTCCTCTACGGTTTTCCGCATGGATAATCATCTGTCGGTTCTCACTCGTGCCGGAATAGGATCCATTGATCCTTTTGCACACTGTCACTGCGCCCAACATTTGTGAGTTTGAAGCTCGTCACAGTCACTCCTTCCCAGATCCTACTCGGAATACCACAGACAAGGTTTAGACTTTCCGGATATCAAAAGTGCTGCCAATTGATTCTAGCTTATACTGATGAGCGGATAATTTATACGCTTTATGCATTGTTTTTAGGTAGTTTTTAGTAGGATCAAGCTACTTTTAGGGATGTTTTTATTAGTTTTTATGCAAAATTCACATTTCTGAACTTTACTATGAGTTTTTGTGTTTTTCTGTGATTTCAGATATTTTATGGCTAAAATTGAGGGACCTGAGCAAAAATCTGATTTAGGCTGAAAAAGGATTGCTGATGTTGTTGGATTCTGACCTTCCTGCACTCGAAATGGCTTTTATGGAGCTACAAAACTTCGAATGGCGCGCTCTCAACTGTGTTGGAAAGTAGACATCCAGGGCTTTCCAGAAATATATAATAATACATACTTTGTTCGAGTTTAGACAACGTAAATTGGCGTTCAACACCAGTTCCATGTTGCATTCTGGAGTAAAACGCCAGAAACACGTCACAAACCAGAGTTAAACGCCAAAAAACATGTTACAACTTGGCATTTAACTCCAAGAGAAGCCTCTGCACGTGTAAAGCTCAAGATCAGCCCAAGCACACACCAAAGTGGGCCCCGAAAGTGTAAATAGAACTTTTTACTATTGTACTAGTGTCAAATCTTTGGTGTCAGTTTTAATCTATTGTTCATCTTAGGAGACTATTGATCACGTTTTGGAGGTTGGCCTCTCGGCCATGCCTGGACCACTATCACTTATGTATTTTCAAAGGTGGAGTTTCTACACACCATAGATTAAGGTGTGGAGCTCTGTTGTACCTCAAGTATTAATGCAATTACTACTATTTTCTATTCAATTCAGCTAATTCTTATTCTAAGATATTCGTTGCACTTCAACCTGATGGATGGGATGATCCGTGACACTGATCATCATTCTCACCTATGAACACGTGCCTGACAACCACTCCCGTTCTACCTTAGATCAAGCGCATATCTCCTGGATTCCTTAATCAGAATCTTCGTGGTATACTCTAGAACTCATTGGAAGCATTCTTGAGAATCCGGAAGGTCTAAACCTTGTATGTGGTATTCCGAATAGGATTCAAGGATTGAATGACTGTGACGAGCTTCAAACTCGCGATTGTTGGGCGTAGTGACAGACGCAAAAGAATCAATAGATTCTATTCCGACATGATCGAGAACCGACAGATGATTAGCTGTGCTGTGACAGAGCATTTGGACCATTTTCACTGAGAGGATGGGAAGTAGCCATTGACAACAGTGACGCCCTACATACAGCTTACCATAGAAAGGAGTATGAAAGATTGGATGAAGGCAGTAGGAAAGCAGAGATTCAACAGGAACAAAGCATCTCCATACACTTATATGAAATTCCCACCAATGATTTACATAAGTATTTCTATCTTTATTTTATGCTTTATTCATCTTCATTTTCAAAAACCATTATAACCATTTGAATCCGCCTAACTGAGATTTACAAGATGACCATAGCTTGCTTCATACCAACAATCTCCGTGGGATCGACCCTTACTCACGTAAGATATTACTTGGACGACCAAGTGCACTTGCTGGTTAGTTGTGCGAAGTTGTGACAAAGTGTGATTCACGTTTGAGAGCTCCAAGTCTTTGGCACCATTTTTGAGGATCACAATTTACGTGCATCAAGTTTTTGGCGCCGTTGCCGGGGTTTGTTTGAGTTTGGACAACTAACGATTCATCTTGTTGCTCAGATTAGGTAATTTTCTTTTCAAAAAGTTTTCAAAAATCTTTCAAAATTTTTTTTCTTTGCTTTCGTTTTTCCACAATTAATTTTCAAAAAAACCAAAAAAAATTAATAAAATCATAAAAATAAAAAATATTTTGTGTTTCTTGTTTGAGTCTTGAGTCATTTTTTAAGTTTGGTGTCAATTGCATGTTTTTAAAATTTATGCATTTTTTTCGAAAAATTCATGCATGGTGTTCTTCATGATCTTCAAGTTGTTCTTGATAAGTCTTCTTGTTTGATCTTCATATTTTCTTGTTTTGTGTCTTTTGTTGTTTTTCATATGCATTTTTGCATTCATAGTGTCTAAACATGAAAAATTTCAAAGTTTGGTGTCTTGCATGTTTTTCTTTCTTGAAAATTTTTCAAAAATAAGTCTGGATGTTCATCTTGATCTTCAAAGTATTCTTGGTGTTCATCTTGACATTCATAGTGTTCTTGCATGCATCATATGTTTTGATCCATAATTTTTATGTTTTGGGTCATATTTGTGTTTTTCTCTCTCATCATTAAAAATTCAAAAAAAATATCTTTTCCTTATTTCTCTCATAAATTTCGAAATCTTTGGGTTGACTTAGTCAAAAATTTTTAAAATTAGTTGTTTGTTGTTAGTCAAGTCAAGATTTCAATTTTAAAAATCTTATCTTTTCAAAACTTTTTCAAAAATCAAATCTTTTTCATTTTTCTTTTATATTTTCGAAAATTTTTAAAATTTATTTTCAAAATATTTTTCTTAATTTCATTTCAAATTTTCAAAAACTTTACTAACAATTAATGTGATTGATTCAAAAATTTGAAGTTTGTTACTTTCTTGTTAAGAAAGGTTCAATCTTTAAATTCTAGAATCATATCTTTTAGTTTCTTGCTAGTCAAGTAATCAATTTTAATTTTAAAAATCAAATCTTTTTCAAAATAAATTTCAATCATATCTTTTTCAACCATATCTTCTCAAATTATATCTTTTTCAAAATAAAAAATATTTTCTAACTTCTTATCTTTTCAAAATTGATTTTCAAATCTTTTTCAACTAACTAATTGACTTTTTGTTTGTTTTACTATTTCTTATCTTTTTCAAAACCACCTAACTACTTTCCTCTCTCTAATTTTTGAAAATTACCTCCCTCTTTTTCAAAAATTCTTTTTAATTAACTAATTGTTTCAAATTTTAATTTTATTTCTTCTCTTAATTTTCGAAAATCACTAACTTTTTTTTCAAAAATAATTTTCGAAATTCTCCCCCTCTCATCTCTCTCTATTTATTTATTTAATTACTAACACTTCTCTTCATCTTAAAATTCGAACCCTCTCTTCTCTTCTGTGTTCGAATTTCTCTCTTCTTCATTCTTATTCTTCTTTTTTTCTACTCACATAAAGGAATCTCTATACTGTGACATAGAGGATTCCTCTTTCTTTTCTGTTCTCTTCTTTTTCATATGAGCAGGAGCAAGGACAAGGACATTCTTGTAGAAGCAGATCCTGAACCTGAAAGGACTCTGAAGAAGAAGCTAAGAGAAGCTAAAGCACAACAATTCAGAGAAAACCTTACAGAGGATCTCGAAAAAGAAGAAGACGTGGCTGAACCCAATAACAATGGTGGAGGCGCAAGGAGGATGCTTGGTGATTATACTACACCTACTTCTAACTTTTATGGAAGAAGCATCTCAATCCCTGCCATTGTAGTAAACAATTTTGAGCTGAAGCCTCAACTAGTTGCTCTAATGCAACAGAACTGCAAGTTTCATGGACTTTCATCAGAATATACCTATCAGTTTTTAACTGAATTCTTGCAGATCTGTGATACTATTAAGACTAATGGAGTAGATCCTGAAGTCTATAGGCTCATGCTTTTTCCTTTTGCTGTAAAAGACAGAGCTAGGACATGGTTGGACTCACAACCTAAAGATAGCCTGGATTCTTGGGATAAGCTGGTCACGGCCTTTTTGGCCAAGTTCTTTCCTCCTCAAAAGCTGAGCAAGCTTAGAGTGGATGTTCTGACTTTCAAGCAAAAAGATGGTGAATCCCTCTATGAAGCTTGGGAAAGATACAAGCAGATGACCAAAAAGTGTCCTTCTGACATGATTTCAGAGTGGACCATTTTGGATATATTCTATTATGGTCTATCTGAGTTCTCTAAGATGTCACTGGACCATTCTGCAGGTAGATCCATTCACCTAAAGAAAATGCCTACAGAAGCTCAAGAACTCATTGACATGGTTGCAAATAACCAGTTCATGTACACTTCTGAAAGGAATCCTGTAAATAATGGGATACCTCAGAGGAATGGAGTGCTTGAAATTGATGCTCTGAATGCCATATTGGCTCAAAACAAAATGTTGACTCAGCAAGTCAACATGATTTCTCAGAGTCTAAATGGATGGCAAAAAGCATCCAACAGTACTAAAGAGGCATCTTCTGAAGAAGAAGCTTATGATCCTGAGAACTCTGCAATGGCAGAGGTGAATTACCTGGGTGAACCCTATGGGAACACCTATAATTCCTCATGGAGAAATCATCCAAATTTCTCATGAAAGGATCAACAAAAGCCTCAACAAGGCTTTAACAATGGTGGAAGAAACAAGCTTAGCAATAGCAAGCCTTTTCCATCATTTTCTCAGTAACAGACAGAGAATTCTGAGCAAAGCCCCTCTAGCTTAGCAAACATAGTCTCTGATCTATCTAAGGCCACTTTAAGTTTCATGAATGAAACAAGGTCCTCCATTAGAAATTTGGAGGCACAAGTGGGCCAGCTGAGTAAGAAAATCACTGAAACTCCTCCTAGTACTCTCCCAAGTAATACAGAAGAGAATCCAAAAAGAGAGGGCAAGGCCATTAATATTATCAATATGGCCAAATTCAAAGAGGAAGGGGAGGACGTGAACCCCAGGGAGGAAGACCTCCTGGGACGTCCTCTGAACAAAAAGGAGTTCCAAACGGAGGAACCTAAGGAATCTGAGGCTCACCTAGAGACCATAGAGATTTTATTGAACCTCCTTTTACCATTCATGAGCTCTGAGAACTATTCTTCCTCTGAAGAGGATGCAAATGTAACTGAAGAGCAAGTTGCTCAATATCTAGGAGCCATCATGAAGCTGAATGCCAAGTTGTTTGGTAATGTGACTTGGGAAGGTGAACCTCCCTTGCTCATTAGTGAACTAGATACATGGGTTCAGCAAACTCTACCTCAAAAGAAACAAGATCCTGGTAAATTCTTAATATCCTGTACCATAGGCATCATAACCTTTGAGAAGGCTCTATGTGACCAGGGATCAGGTATAAATCTTATGCCACTCTCTGTAATGAAGAAGCTGGGGATCTTTGAGGTACAGGCTGCCACATTCTCATTAGAGATGGCAGACAAATCAATAAGACAAGCTTATGGATTGGTAGAGGACGTGTTAGTGAAGGTCAAAGGCCTTTATATCCCTACTGATTTCATAATCTTAGACACTGGGAAGGATGAGAATGAATCCATTATTCTTGGAAGACCCTTCCTAGCCACAGTAGGAGCTGTGATTGATGTTGACAAAGGAGAGTTAGTCCTTCAATTGAATGGGGACTACCTTGTGTTTAAAACTCAAGGTTATCCTTCTGCAACCATGGAGAGGAAGCATGAAAAGCTTCTCTCAATACAGAGTCAAACAAAGCCCTCACAATCAAACTTTAAGTTTGGTGTTGGGAGGCCACAACCAAACTCTAAGTTTGGTATTGGGAGGCCACAACCAAACTCTAAGTTCGGTGTTGAACCCCACATTCAAACTCTAAGTTTGGTGTTGGGAGGTCCCAACAATGCTCTGATGATCTGTGAAGCTCCATGAGAGCTCACTGTCAAGCTATTGACATTAAAGAAGCACTTATTGGGGGGCAACCCAATTTTTATTTATTTATATCTCTATTGTTCTTTTATGTTTTATTAGGTTTATGATCATGTGGAGTCACAAAATAATTGCAAAAATTAAAAACAGAATCAAAAAATAGCAGAAGAAAAAGCACACTCTGGAGGAAGAGCTTACTGGCATTTAAACGCCAGTAAGGAGCATCTGGTTGACATTCAACGCCAGAACAGAGCATCAAGCTGGCGTTGAACACCAGAAACAAGCAGCAGTCTGGCGTTTAAACGCCAGGATTACACCCTGAGGAGAGCTGGTGTTAAACGCCAGAAACAAGCATGGAAGTGGCGTTCAACACCAGAAACATGCTGCAGATTGGCGTTGAACGCCCAAAACAAGCATAGAGGTGGCATTTAATGCTAGAAACATGCTGCAATCTGGCGTTAAACGCCAGAATTGCATACAAAGGGCATTTTACACGCCTAAAGGGTGCAAGGATGAGAAATTCTTGACACCTCAGGATCTGTGGACCCCACAGGATCCCCACCTACCTTCTCCATCTCTCTCACACCTTTTTATAACACTCTTCCCCAAACATCATTCACCAATCACCTCAAACACTCTTCCCCATCACCTCTTCACCATTCACATCCATCCTCTCTTCCCCATAAACCCCACCTACCTTCAAATTCAAAATCTCTTTCCCACCCAAACCCACCCTAAATGACCAAACCCTAACCCCTCTCCCTCCACTATATAAAACCATCTATCCTTCTTCATTTTCACACATCACTACCCTCTCTTATCTCCCTTGGCCGAATACACATCTCTCTCCCTCTCCTCCGTTTCTTCTTCTTCTTCATCTATTCTTTCCTCTTTTGCTCGAGGACAAGCAACATTCTAAGTTTGGTGTGGCAAAAGCATAGCTTTTTTGTTTTTCCATAACCATTGATGGCACCTAAGATCGGAGAAACCTCTAGAAAGAGGAAAGGGAAGACAAAAGCTTCCACCTCCGAGTCATGGGAGATGGAGAGATTCATCTCAAGGGTCCATAGCTCAGTAGTAGAGCATTTGACTGCACATCAAGAGAGCCCACTCATGGACCTCAACAAGAGCATGAGGAATTCCCTCATCAAGAAATCCCTGAGGTACCTCAGGGGATACATTTTACTCCACACAATTATTGGGAGCAACTAAGGATAGGAGCACCAAAATCACTAGGGATCAAGCAACAGAGGCAAGGAAGAGACATAGAGGAGCTCAAGAGCACCTTTGGTTCTTCAAGAGGAAGATGCTACCTCACTAAGGTGGACTCATTCCTTAATCTCCTTGCTCTTATTTTTCTATTTTTCGGTTTTTGAACTTCATGTTTGTCTATGTTTGTGTCTTTATTACATGATCATTAGTGTCTAGTGTCTATGTCTTAAGGTTATGAATAAGTCCATGAATCCTTCACCTTTCTTAAATGAAAAACATTTTTAATACAAAAGAACAAGAAGTACATGAGTTTCGAATTCATCCTTGAAATTAGTTTAATTATATTAATGTGGTGACAATACTTTTTGTTTTCTAAATGAATGCTTGAACAGTGCATATTTTTTATCTTGTTGCTTATAAATGTTAAAATTGTTGGCTCTTGAAAGAATGATGGATAAGAGAAATATTATTGATGATCTGAAAAATCATAAAATTGATTCTTGAAGCAAGAAAAAGTAGTGAAAAAAAAGAAGCTTGCGAAAAAAATGGCGAAAAAAATATAAAAGAAAAAGAAAAAGCAAGCAGAAAACGTCAATAGCCCTTAAAACCAAAAGGCAAGGGTAAAAAGGATCCAAGGCTTTGAGCATCAATGGATAGGAGGGCCCAAGGAAATAAGTCCAGACCTAAGCGGCTAAATCAAGCTGTCTCTAACCATGTGCTTGTGGCATGCAGGTCCAAGTGAAAAGCTTGAGACTGAGTGGTTAAAGTCGTGATCCAAAGCAAAAAGAGTGTGCTTAAGAGCTCTGGACACCTCTAACTGGGGAGTTTAGCAAAGCTGAGTCAATTTGAAAAGGTTCACCTAGTCATGTGTCTATGGCATTTATGTATCCGGTGGTAATACTGGAAAACAAAGTGCTTAGGGCCACGGCCAAGACTCATAAAAGTAGCTGTGTTCAAGAATGAACATACTTAACTAAGAGAATCAATAACACTATCTGAACTCTGAGTTCCTATAGATGCCAATCATTCTGAACTTCAAAGGATAAAGTGAGATGCCAAAACTGTTCAGAAGCAAAAAGCTACAAGTCCCACTCATCTAATTAGAACTAATATTCATTGATATTTTGAAATTTATAGTATATTCTCTTCTTTTTATCCTATTTGATTTTCAGTTGCTTGGGGACAAGCAACAATTTAAGTTTGGTGTTGTGATGAGCGGATATTCATCACAACACCAAACTTAAATTGTTGCTTGTCCCTAAGCAACTAAAAACAAAATAGGATAAAAAGAAGAGAATATACTATAAATCCCACAATATCAGTGAAATTTAGTTCTAATTAGATGAGCGGGACTTGTAGCTTTTTGCTTCTGAACAGTTTTGGCATCTCACTTTTTCCTTTGAAGTTCGGAATGATTGGCAGCTATAGGAACTCAGAATTAAAATAGTGTTACTGATTCTCTTAGTTTAGTATGTTGATTCTTGAACACAGCTACTTTATGAGTCTTGGCCGTGGCCCTAAGCACTTTGTTTTCTAGTATTACCATTGGATACATAAATGCCACAGACACATAACTGGGTGAAACTTTTCATATTGTGACTTAGCTTTGCTAAAGTCCCCAATTAGAGGTGTCCAGAGTTCTTAAGCACACTCTTTTTACTTTGGATTACGACTTTAACCACTCAGTCTCAAGCTTTTTACTTGTACCTTCATGCCACAAGCACATGATTAGGGACAACTTGATTTAGCCACTTAGGCCTGGATTTTATTTCCTTGGGCCCTTCTATCCATTAATGCTCAAAGCCTTGGATCCTTTTTACCTTTGCCTTTTTGGTTTTAAGGGCTATTGGCTTTTTCTGCTTGCTTTTTCTTTTTCTTTCTTTCTCTTTTAATTTTTGACACTCCTCTTTTTTTTCGCAAGCTTTGTTATTCACTGCTTTTTCTTGCTTCAAGAATCAATTTTATGATTTTTCAGATTATCAATAACATTTCTATTTTTCATCATTCTTTCAAGAGCCAACAAATTTTAATATTCATAAACTCCACTATAAAAAATATGCATTGTTCAAGCATTCATTTAGAAAACAAAAGGTATTGCCACCATATTAATATAATTAAACTAATTTCAAGATAAAAATTGAAATTTATGTACTTCTTATTCTTTTATAATTAGGAACATTTTTCATTTAAGAAAGGTGAAGGATTTATGGGACATTCATAACTTTAAGACATAGACACTAGACACTAATGATCATGTAGTAAAGACACAAAATATAGTCAAACATAAAGCTCAAAACCAAAAACAGAAAAACAAATAGACATGGAGATTAAGGAACATGTCTACCTTAGTGAGGGTGGCGTCTTCTTCTTCTTGAAGAACCAATGGTGCTCTTGAGCTCCTCTATGTCTCTTCCTTGCCTTTGTTGCTCCTCCCTCATGGCTCTTTGATCTACAGTCAAATGCTCTACCACTGAACTATGGACCCTTGAGATGAACCTTTCTATCTCTCATGACTCGGGGGTGGAAGCAACTGCCTTCTTTTTCCTCTTTCTAGAGGTTTCTCCAGCCTTAGGTGCCATAAATGGTTATGGAAAAATAGAAAGCAACGCTTTTTTCCACACCAAACTAAAAAGATTTGCTCGTCCTCGAGCAAAAAAAGAAAGAATGGAGTAGAAAGAGAAATGGAGGAGATGGAGGTTTGTGAATAGGTGGGTTTGGGAGGGGAATGGTTTGAATTTGAATGGTAAGGTAGGTGGGGATCCTGGGGAAGAGAGAATGAGGTTATTGGTGAAGGGTATTTGGGGAAGAGTGTTATGAAAAGTTGTGAGGGAGAAAGAGAATGAGTTGAGGTTGGCGGGGATCCTGTGGGGTCCACAGATCCTGAGGGGTCAAGGACTTCTCATCCCTGCTCGATTTAGGCGTGCAAAACGCCCTTAGAGTGCAATTCTGGCGTTAAACGCCAGATTGCATCCTGTTTCTGGCGTTTAACGCCAACTTTTCTTCCCTTTCTGGCATTTAACGCCAACTTGGTGCTCTGTTCTGGCGTTAAATGCCAGCTTATTGCTTCTTTCTGGCGTTAAACACCCGGACTGGTGCCAGACTGGGCGTTTAACGCCCATTCTGCTTTAAGTCTGTCCTCCAGGGTGTGCTATTTTTTATGCTGGTTTTGATTCTGCTTTAATTCTGCAGCTATTTTTATGACTCCACATGATCATCAACCTAAAGAAAACATGAAATAACAATGGAAAATGAAATGAAAAGTAATTAACATAGATAAATAAGATTAGGTTGCCTCCCAATAAGCGCTTCTTTACTATCAATAGCTTGACATTATTGAGCTATATAATTTGCAATGTTTGTAAACCACAGAACTTCCTGAATGGCAAATAATTGCTCATCCGAAAAGGTTTTAGAGATCTCAGTATGAGGGAAGGATGCTCCTGCTACTGGTTCTATCCGGGACAGGTGATCAACTACTTGGTTCTTTGTCCCTTTTCTATCTCTTATTTCTATATCAAACTCTTGCAGAAGCAATACCCATCTTATGAGTCTGGGTTTTGAATCCTGCTTTGTGAGGAGATATTTTAGAGCAGCATAGTCAGTGTACACAATCACTTTTGATCCTACTAAATAAGATCTGAACTTGTCAATGGCAAAAACCACTGCAAGCAACTCTTTTTCTGTGGTTGTATAATTCTTCTGTGTATCATTTAAAACATGGCTAGCATAATAAATGACATGCAGAAGCTTGTCATGCCTCTGTCCCAATACTGCACCAATGGAATGGTCACTGGCATCACACATTAGTTCAAATGGTAATGTCCAGTCTGGTGCAGAAATGACTGGTGATGTGACCAGCTTAGCTTTCAGAGTCTCAAACGCCTGAAGGCACTCTGAGTCAAATACAAAGGGTGTATCAGCAACTAGCAGATTGCTCAGAGGTTTTGCAATTTTTGAAAAATCCTTTATAAACCTCCTATAGAATCCTGCATGCCCCAGAAAGGTTCTAATTGCCTTAACATTGGCAGGTGATGGTAATTTTTCAATTACCTCTACTTTAACTTAATCCACCTCTATTCCCTTGTTTGAAATTTTGTGCCCAAGGAAAATTCCTTCAGTCACCATAAAGTGACATTTCTCCCAGTTTAAAACTAGGTTGGTCTCTTGGCACCTTTTTAGAATAAGTGCTAGATGGTCAAGGCAGGAGTTGAATGAGTCTCTAAATACTGAGAAGTCATCCATGAAGACTTCCAGAAATTTCTCTACCATATCAGAGAAGATAGAGAGCATGCACCTCTAAAAGGTTACAGGTGCATTGCACAGACCAAAAGGCAATCCTTCTGTAAGCAAATACGCCAGATGGACATGTAAATGTTGTTTTCTCTTGGTCTTGGGGATCTACTGCAATCTGATTGTAACCTGAATAGCCATCCAAAAAACAGTAGTAATCATGACCTGCTAGTCTCTCTAGTATCTGGTCTATGAATGGTAAAGGAAAATGATCCTTTCTGGTGGCTGTATTGAGCCTTCTGTAATCAATACACATGCGCCACCTGTAACTGTTCTTGTATGAACTAGTTCATTCTTTTCATTATGAACCATTGTCATGCCTCCCTTCTTAAGAACGACTTGGACATGGCTCACCCAGGAGCTATCAAAAATAGGATAAATAATCCCAGCCTCTAGTAATTTAGTGATCTCTTTCTGCACCACCTCCTTCATGGCTGGATTTAGCCGCCTCTGTGATTGAACCACTGGCTTAGCATCATCCTCCAATAGGATCTTGTGCATGCATCTGGCTGGACTAATGCCCTTAAGATCACTTATGGACCACCCAAGAGTTGTCGTGTGTGTCCTTAGCACCTGAATTAGTGCTTTCTCTTCCTGTGGCTCTAAAGCAGAGCTTATGATTACAGGAAAAATGTCACCTTCTCCCAAAAATGCATATTTCAGGGATGGTGGTAGTGGTTTGAGCTCGGGTTTAGGAGGTTTCTCCTCTTCCTGAGGAATTTTTAGAGGTTCTTTTATTTCCTCTGGTTCCTCCAAATCAGGCTGAAAATCTTTAAAGATGTCCTCTAGCCCTGATTCGAGACTCTCAGCCATATTGATCTCCTCAACCAGAGAGTCAATAATATCAATGCTCATGCAGTCTTCTGATGTGTCTGGATGCTGCATAGCTTTGCCAACATTCAACTTAAACTCATCCTCATTGACTTTCAGGGTTACTTTCCCTTTTTGGACGTCAATGAGGGTTCATCCAGTTGCTAGGAAAGGTCTTCCTAGAATGAGAGTTGCACTCTTGTGCTCCTCTATTTCCAACACTACAAAGTCAGTGGGAAAAGAAAATGGCCCAACCTTGACAATCATGTCCTCAATTATGCCTGATGGGACTTTAATGGAGCCATCAGCAAGTTTGAGACACATTCGGGTTGGTTTGACTTCTTCAGTCAAATCAAGCTTTCTGATAGTGGATACAGGTATTAGGTTGATACTTGCCCCAAGATCACACAAAGCTATCTTAGTACAAGTACCCTCTAATGTGCATGGTATCATAAAGCTTCCAGGGTCTTTAAGCTTCTTTGGTAAGCTTTTTAAAATGACTGCATTGCAATCTTCAGTGAGGAAGACTTTTTCAGTCTCCCTCCAATCCTTCTTATGACTTAAGATCTCTTTCATGAACTTAGCATAAGAGGGTATCTGCTCAAATTCCTTTACAAACGGAATCTTGATTTTAAGAGTCCTGAGAGAGTCTGCAAAGCGGGCAAATTGTTTATCCTGTTTCGCTTGGCGGAGTTTCTGAGGATAAGGCATCTTGGCTTTATATTCTTCAACCTTAGTTGCTGCAGGCTTATTTCCTATAGAGGTGGTTGGAGAAGCCTTCTTGAAGGGGTTACTATCAACACTTGCGGGTGTCTGATCCCTTATTGGCGTTTGAACGCCAAGATTGGGGGATGAATGGGCGTTTAACGCCAAATTCCCACCCTTTTCTAGCATTTGAACGCCAGAATTGGGCATCCACTAGGTGTTTAACGCCAACTTTTCACCCTTTTCTGGCGTTTAAACGCTAGAATTATTCCTCTTTGGGCTCTTACTATCCTCAGAAAGATTTTGGGCAGTGGTCTGCTCATACTCTGTCAGTTGTTCCTTCCTTGATTTTTTGCTGCCTTGAGTTGAGACATTTAATGTCATCGCATTCCTTAATTGAACAGCTTGGCATTCTTCTATTATTTGTTTGGATAACTGCTGTTTTGTCTGATTCAATTATTTTTCCATACTCTGGTTAGCATCTTTGATTTCTTGTAGGGTCTCCTTGAATTCTGCTAATTATTTTGTTATGGAAAATAGTTATTAATTGAGTTCAGCAACTTGTTCTAGAGGACTAAGTTCAGTGGATACTGTCTTAGCTTCTTCTTTCATGGAGGACTCATTACTTAAGTACAGATGCTGATTTCTAGCAACCATATCTATAAGCTCTTGAGCCTCTTCAATAGTCTTCCTCATGTGTATAAATCTACCAGCCGAGTGGTCTAGGGATATCTGGGCCTTTTCTGTAAGCCCATAGTAGAAGATGTCTAACTGTACCCATTCTAAAAACAATTCAGAGGGACATTTCCTTAGCATCTCTCTGTACCTCTCCCAGGCATCATAAAGAGGTTCATTATCCTCTTGTTTAAAGCCTTAGATGTCCAGCCTTAGCTGTGTCATCCTTTTTGGAGGGAAATATTGATTCAGAAATTTGTCTGAGAACTGTTTCCATGTTCGTATGCTTGCTTTGGGTTGGTTATTTAACCACCTCTTAGCTTGATCTTTTACAGCAAATGGAAACAGTAATAATCTGTAGACATCCTGATCTACTTCCTTATCACGTACTGTGTCAGCAATTTGTAAGAACTATGCCAGAAACTCAGTAGGTTCTTCCTGTGGAAGACCGGAATACTGGCAATTTTACTGCACCATGATAATGAGTTGAGGATTTAACTCAAAACTACTGGCCTTGATGGAGTGTATACAGATACTACTCCCATATGAAGCAGTAGTGGGGTTAGCATATGACCCCAGAGTCTTTCTGGATTGTTCATTTCCACTTAGGTCCATGATGGAGAAAGGGAGATGATATGAATTTTTTTTTAAATACCGATATTAAAATAAGGTAAAATAGAATAAATGAAAAATAAAATAAAAAAATTTGAAGATTAGAAAAATAAATAAAGGAAAATTCAAAACTAAAATAATTAATTAATTAAAAAGATTTGAAAAAAATGGGATAAGGATTTTCAAAAAAAAGAAGAGAGAGAAAGTGGTTAGGAAGTTTTGAAAAAGATATGTCTTAAAATTAGATATATTTGTAATAAAAATAAATAAAAGAGAAGATTTGAAAAAGATATGATTTTTTTTTTTTTGAAAACTTGACAACTAAGATATGATAAGATAAAAATTTGAAATTGAAATCTGAAATTTTTATTAAAATTTTTGAAATTTTTGCTTAAAATTAGTTAGGGAAGATATATTTTTTATTTTTTATTTTTTTTGAATTTTATGATGAAAGAGAAAAACACACAAAAGACACAAGACTTAAAATTTTTAGATCTAATGCTCCTTGTTTTCGAAGATTTGGAGGGAAAATACCAAGGAACACCAAACTTAAAAATTTTAAGATCAAAACACAAGGAAGGCTCAAGAACACTTTGAAGACTTACAAGAACAACAAGAACAAAATTCAAAGACTCAAAGAACTCAAGAACATAAAGAAAGAACACCAAACTTAAAATTTTCAGAAAACCAAAATAAAATTTTCGAAAACTAAAGAAAAATTAACAAGAGAACACCAAACTTAAAATTTGACACAAGATTTAATCAAAGAAAAATTATTTTTGAAAAGAAGATACCAAAAACATAAGCCAACGCTCTAACCAACTGAGTTATGAAAGAAAAAGTATTTTCTTGAAAAATCTTTTTGAACTTTTCGAAAATCACAAGAAAAACAAGAAAAGACACAAAACAAGAAAAACTAAAGATCAAACAAGAAAAATAAACAAGAACAAGTAATGAAAATTATGAAGAAAAATAAAACCATGCAATTCGAAAATTATGAAGGAAATTAAAAACATGCGATTGACACCAAACATAAAATATGAAACTAGAATCAAACAAAAGACTCAAAGAAAAATTAAAAATTAATGAAGAAAAATAATATTTTTGAAAGATTTTTGAAAGGAATAATATAAGATGCAATCCTAGTGACTCTAAACTAAAAAGATAAATTTTTTCTAATCTAAGTAACAAGATAGACCGTCAGTTGTCCAAACTCGAACAATCCCCGACAATGGCGCCAAAAACTTGGTACACGAAATCGTGATACACAACTTCGTGTAGCTGACCAGCAAGTGCACTGGGTCGTCCAATTAATACCTTACGTGAGTAAGGGTCGATCCCACGGAGATTGCCAGCTTGAAGCAAGCTATGGTTATCTTGTAACTCTTAGTCAGGAGATTAATGATAAAGATGATTTTTGTTTATGAAGAATGAATAACATGAAATAAAAAGTACTCGTGATTCAATAATGAGGAATAGGTTGAGGTTCTGGAGATGCTCTATTTTTTGAATCTCTGCTTTCCTTCTGTTGTCTTCTTCACGCACGCAAGGTTCCTTCCATGGCAAGCTGTATGTTGGTGGATTGATGAGCGGATAATTTATACGCTTTTTGGCATTGTTTTTAGGTAGTTTTTAGTAAGTTCAAGCTACTTTTAGGGATGTTTTCATTAGTTTTTATGTTAAATTCACATTTTTGGAATTTACTATGAGTTTGTGTGTTTTTCTGTGATTTCAGGTAATTTCTGGCTGAAATTGAGGGACTTGAGCAAAACTCTGAAAAAGGCTGACAAAAGGACTGCTGATGCTGTTGGAATCTGACCTCCCTGCACTCAAAATGGATTTTCTGGAGCTACAGAACTCCAATTGGTGCGCTCTCAACGGCGTTAGAAATTAGACATCCAGAGCTTTCCAGAAATATATAATAGTTCATACTTTATTCGGAAATTGACGACGTAACTTGGCGTTGAACGCCAAGTACATGCTGCTGTCTGGAGTTAAACGCCAAAAACACGTCATGATCCGGAGTTGAACGCCCAAAACACGCTATAACTTGGAGTTCAACTCCAATAAAAGCCTCAGCTCGTGGATAGATCAAGCTCAACCCAAACATACACCAAGTGGGCCCCAGAAGTGGATTTATGCATCAAGTACTTACTCATGTAAACCCTAGTAGCTAGTCTAGTATAAATAGGATAAGTTACTATTGTATTAGACATCTTTTGACAGTTTAATCTTTTGACTTTGTAGTCATTGATCATTCGGTCTCTTGATCACTCAGGGGGCTGGCCATTCGGCCATGCCTGAACCTTTCACTTATGTATTTTCAACAGTGGAGTTTCTACACACCATAGATTAAGGGTGTGGAGCTCTGCTGTACCTCAAGTTTCAATACAATTATTATTATGTTCTATTCAACTCTCTTCTATTCTTATTCCAAGATATACGTTGCACAACAATTTGATGAATGTGATGATCCATGACACTCATCATCATTCTCACCTATGAACGCGCGTGACTGACAACCACTTCCGTTCTACTTTAGGCTGGGCGCATATCTCTTAGATTCCCCAACAGAATCTTCGTGGTATAAGCTAGATAGATGGCGGCATTCATGAGGATCCGAAAAGTCTAAACCTTGTCTATGGTATTCCGAGTAGGATTCTGGGATTGAATGACTGTGACGAGCTTCAAACTCCTGAAGGCTGGGCGTGATGACAAGCGCAAAAGAATCAAGGGATTCTATTCCAACCTGATTGAGAACCGACAGATGATTAGCCGTGCTGTGACAGAGCATAGGAACGTTTTCACTGAGAGGATGGGATGTAGTCATTGACAACGGTGATGCCCTACATACAGCTTGCCATGGAAAGGAGTAAGAAGGATTGGATGAATGTAACAAGAAAGTAGAGATTCAAGAGGAGCACAGCATCCCCATACGCCTATCTGAAATTTCCACTATTGATTTACATAAGTATTTTTATCCCTTTTATTTTCTATTTATTATTAATTTTCAAAACTCATCCATAACCATTTAATCTGCCTAACTGAGATTTACAAGGGGACCATAGCTTGCTTCATACCAACAATCTCTGTGGGATCGACCCTTACTCACGTAAGGTTTATTACTTGGACGACCCAGTACACTTGCTGGTTAGTTGAACGGAGTTGTGTCCACACATAGGTGCCATAATAATGATTCCATACAACAACAAAGAATACTACATTGATGTGATCACAATTTTGTCCACCAAGTTTTTGGCGCCGTTGCCGGGGATTGTTCGAGTATGGACAACTGACGGTTCATCTTGTTGCTCAGATTAGGTAATTTTCTTTTCAAAAAATTTTTCAAAAATTTTTTTCAAAATTTTTCTTTTCTTTTTCGTTTTTCCAAACCTTATTTTCGAAAAAATTAATAAAAATACAAAAAAAATCATAAAATCATAAAAAACCAAATATATTTTGTGTTCTTGTTTGAGTTGATGAGAGGATATTTTATACGCTTTTTGGGGGTAATTTCATATAGATTTTAGTATGTTTTAATTAGTTTTTAGTAGAATATTATTAGTTTTTAGGCAAAAATCATATTTCTAGACTTTACTATGAGTTTGTGTGTTTTTCTGTGATTTCGGGTAATTTCTGACTGAAATTGAGGGAGCTGAGCGAAAATCTGAGTTAGGCTGAAAAAGGACTGCTGATGCTGTTGGATCCTGACCTCCCTGCACTCGGAATGGAATTTTTAGAGCTACAGGAGTCCAATTGATGCGCTCTCAACGGCTTTGGAAAGTAGACATCCAGGGCTTTCCAGCAATATATAATAGTTCATACTTTGCGCGAAGATAGATGACGTAACTTGGCGTTGAACGCCAAGTACATGCTGCTGTCTGGAGTTAAACGCCAGAAACACGTCATGATCCGGAGTTGAACGCCCAAAACACGTTATAACTTGGAGTTCAACTCCAAGAAAAGCCTCAGCTCGTGGATAGCTTTAGTCTCAGCCCCAGCACACACCAAGTGGGCCCCAGAAGTGGATTTTTGCACCAATTATCTTAGTTTACTCATATTCTGTAAATCTAGGTTACTAGTTTACTATTTAAACAACTTTTAGAGACTTATCTTGTACCTCATGACATTTTTAGATCTGAATTACATACTTTTTGACGGCATGAGTCTCTAAACTCCATTGTTGGGGGTGAGGAGCTCTGCAGCGTCTCAATGAATTAATGCAGTTGTTTCTATTTCACTCAAACGTGTGTATGTTCCTATCTAAGATGTTCATTTGTGCTTAATTGTGAAGGAGGTGATGATCCATGACACTCATCATCTTCCTCAATCCATGAACGTGTGCCTGACAAACACCTCCGTTCTATATCAGATTGAATGAGCATCTCTTAGCTTCCTTAATCAGAATCTTCGTGGTATAAGCTAGAACTGATGGCGGCCATTCTTGAGGATCCGGAAAGTCTAAACCTTGTCTGTGGTATTCCGAGTAGGATTCAAGGATTGAATGGCCGTGACGAGCTTCAAACTCGCGATTGCTGGGCGTGATGACAAACGCAAAAGGATCAATGGATCTTATTCCAACATGATCGAGAACCGACAGCTGATTAGCCGTGCTGTGACAGAGCATCTGGACCGTTTTCACTGAGAGGATGGGAAGTAGCCACTGACAATGGTGACACCCTACATACAGCTTGCCATAGATGGAACTTTACAAACAATTGAGTTGAATATTACATTGCAGGAATTCAGAGGACAAAGCATCTCCAAAACTCCAACAGATTCTCCATTAATAAAGTAACAATTTCTTATTCCAAATACTTTGACTTCTTACAATTAAATCCAATTAATCTTATTGACATCTTGACTAAGATTAATAAAATAAACATAGTCTGCTTCAAACCAATAATCTCCGTGGGATCGACCCTTACTCACGTAAGGTATTACTTGGACGACCCAGTGCACTTGTTGGTTAGTTGTACGGATCACAAATTCGTGCACCATGAGTCTTGAGTCAATTTTTAAGTTTGGTGTCAATTGCATGTTTTTAAAATTTATGCATTATTTTTTTCGAAAATTTCATGCATTCATAGTGTTCTTCATGATCTTCAAGTTGTTCTTGGTAAGTCTTCTTGTTTGATCTTGATGTTTTCTTGTTTTGTATCGTTTGTTGTTTTTCATGTGCATTTTTCGTTTGTTAGAGTCTATGCATTAAAGATTTCTAAGTTTGGTGTCTTGCATGTTTTCTTTGCATCAAAATTTTTCAAAATTATGTTCTTGATGTTCATCATGATCTTTAAAGTGTTCTTGGTGTTTCATCTTAACATTCATAGTGTTCGTGCATGCATTATGTGTTTTGATCCAAAATTTTCATGTTTTGGGTCTTGTTTGTTGTTTTTCTCTCTCATCATCAAAAATTTCAAAAATAAAAAAATATCTTTTCCTTATTTCTCTCCAAATTTTCGAAATTTTGGATTGACTTGGTCAAAAATTTTTAAAAATTAGTTGTTTCTTACAAGTCAAGTCAAAATTTTCAATTTTAAAATCTTATCTTTTTAAAATCTTTTTCAAAAATCATATCTTTTTCATTTTTTTTATCATTTTCGAAAATTTCAAAAATATTTTTCAAATTATTTTCAAAATCTTTTTCTTATCTTTATATCATATTTTCGAAATTACACTAACGATTAAAGTGATTGATTCAAAAATTTGAAGTTTGTTACTTTCTTGTTAAGAAAGGTTCAATCTTTAAAATCTAGAATCCTATCTTTTAGTTTCTTGTTAGTTAAGTAATTAATTTTAATTTTAAAATTAAAATCTTTTTCAACCATATCTTATTTATCTTATCTTTTTATCATATCTTTTTCAAATTTTGATTTCAAAATATCTTATCTTATCTTCTTATCTTTTCAAATTTGATTTTAATATCTTTTTCAACTAACTAATCAATTTTTTGTTTGTTTCTTATCTTTTTCAAAACCACCTAACTACTTTTCCCTCTCTAATTTTCGAAAATATCTCATCCCTTTTTCAAAAATTCTTTTTAATTAATTAATTGTTTTAATTTTTAATTTTCATTATATCTTATCTTTAATTTTCGAAAATACTAACCTCTTTTTCAAAATTATTTTCGAAATTCTCCCTCTCTTTTCTTATTCTATTTAATTATTTATTTACTAGCACTTCTCTTCACCTCTCTCCATTTAAATATCCGAACCCACTCTTCTTCATTCTTTTCCCCTTTCTTCTTCTACTAACAATAAGGAACCTCTTTACTGTGACATAGAGGATTCCTCTTTCTTTTCTTGTTCTCTTCTTCCCTATATGAGCAGGAACAAGGAAAAAGACATTTTTGTTGAAGCTGATCCTGAACTTGAAAGGACTCTGAAGAGGAAACTAAGAGAAGACAAAAGCTTCCACTTCTGAGTCATGAGAGATGAAGAGATTCATCTCAAGGGTCCATAGCTCAGTAGAAGAGCATTTGACTGCACATCAAGAGAGCATGAGAAATTCCCTCTTCAAGAAATCCCTGAGATACCTCAGGGGATACATGTTCCTCCACATAATTATTAGAAGCAACTAAGGATAGGAACACCAAAATCACTATGGATCATGCAACAGAAGCAAGGAAGAGATATAAAGGAGCTCAAAAAGCACCATTGGACCTTCAAGAAGGCGCCACCCTCACTCAGGTGGACTCATTCCTTGTTCTTATTTTCTCTGCTTTTTCGGTTTTTATGCTTCATGTCTATCTATGTTTTGTGTCTCTACTTCATGATCATTAGTATGTAGTAACTATGTCTTAAAGCTATGAATAAATTCTATAAATCCTTCACTCTCTTAAATAAAAAAATGTTTTTAATTCAAAAGAACAAGAAGTACATAAATTTCAAAAATTGTTCTTGAATTTAATTTAATTATATTGATGTGGTGACAATACTTTTTGTTTTCTGAATGAATGCTTGAACAGTGCATATTTTTGATCTTGTTGTTTATGAATGTTAAAACTGTTGGCTCTTGAAAGAATGATGAACAAAGAGAAATGTTATTGATGATCTGAAAAATCATGAAATTGATTCTTGAAGCAAGAAAAAGCAGTGAAAAGTAAAAAGCTTGCGAAAAAAAAAGAAAAAATGGCGAAAAAAATAAAAAGAAAAAGAAAAAGCAAGCAGAAAAAGCCAATAGCCTTTAAAACCAAAAGGCAAGGTTAAAAAGGATCCAAGGCTTTGAGCATCAATGGATAGGAGGGCCTAAGGAAATAAAATCCAGGCCTAAGCGGCTAAATCAAGCTGTCCCTAACTTTGTGCTTGTGTCATGAAGGTCCAAGTGAAAAGCTTGAGACTGAGTGATTAAAGTCGTGATCCAAAGCAAAACGAGTGTGCTTAAGAGCTCTGGACACCTCTAACTAGGGACTTTAGCAAAGCTAAGTCACAATCTGAAAAGGTTCACCCAGTTATGTGTCTGTGGCATTTATGTAGCCAGTGGTAATACTGGAAAACAAAGTGCTTAGGGCCACGGCCAAGACTCATAAAAGTAGCTGTGTTCAATAACCAACAAACTTAACTAGGAGAATCAATAACACTATCCGAAATTCTAAGTTCCTAGAGAAGCCAATCATTCTAAACTTCAAAGGAAAAAGTGAGATGCCAAAACTGTTCAGAAGCAAAAAGTTACAAGTCCCGCTCATCTAATTATAATTAGTATTCATTGATATTCTGGAATTTATAGTATATTCTCTTCTTTTTATCCTAATTGATTTTCAGTTGCTTGGGGACAAGCAACAATTTAAGTTTGTTGTTGTGATGAGCGGATAATTTATACGCTTTTTGGCATTGTTTTTAAGTAGTTTTTAGTAAGTTCAAGCTACTTTTAGGGATGTTTTCATTAGTTTTTATGTTAAATTCACATTTCTGGACTTTACTATGAGTTTGTGTGTTTTTCTATGATTTCAGGTAATTTCTGGCTGAAATTGAGGGACTTGAGCAAAACTCTGAAAAAGGCTGACAAAAGGACTGCTGATGCTGTTGGAATCTGACCTCCCTACACTCAAAATGGATTTTCTGGAGCTACAGAACTCCAATTGGTGCGCTCTCAACGGCGTTCGAAATTAGACATCCAGAGCTTTCCAGAAATATATAATAGTTCATACTTTATTCGGAAATTGATGACGTAACTTGGCGTTGAACGCCAAGTACATGCTGCTGTCTGGAGTTAAACGCCAAAAACACGTCATGATCCGGAGTTGAACGCCCAAAACACGCTATAACTTGGAGTTCAACTCCAATAAAAGCCTCAGCTCGTGGATAGATCAAGCTCAACCCAAACATACACCAAGTGGGCCCCAGAAGTGGATTTATGCATCAAGTACTTACTCATGTAAACCCTAGTAGCTAGTCTAGTATAAATAGGATAAGTTACTATTGTATTAGACATCTTTTGACAGTTTAATCTTTTGACTTTGTAGTCATTGATCATTCGGTCTCTTGATCACTCAGGGGGCTGGCCATTCGGCCATGCCTGAACCTTTCACTTATGTATTTTCAACAGTGGAGTTTCTACACACCATAGATTAAGGGTGTGGAGCTCTGCTGTACCTCAAGTTTCAATACAATTATTATTATGTTCTATTCAACTCTCTTCTATTCTTATTCCAAGATATACGTTGCACAACACTTTGATGAATGTGATGATCCGTGACACTCATCATCATTCTCACCTATGAACGCGCGTGACTGACAACCACTTCCGTTCTACTTTAGGCTGGGCGCATATCTCTTAGATTCCCCAACAGAATCTTCGTGGTATAAGCTAGATAGATGGCGGCATTCATGAGGATCTGGAAAGTCTAAACCTTGTCTATGGTATTCCGAGTAGGATTCTGGGATTGAATGACTGTGACGAGCTTCAAACTCCTGAAGGCTGGGCGTGATGACAAGCGCAAAAGAATTAAGGGATTCTATTCCAACCTGATTGAGAACCGACAGATGATTAGCCATGCTGTGACAGAGCATAGGAACGTTTTCACTGAGAGGATGGGATGTAGCCATTGACAATGGTGATGCCCTACATACAGCTTGCCATGGAAAGGAGTAAGAAGGATTGGATGAATGTAACAAGAAAGTAGAGATTCAAGAGGAGCACAGCATCCCCATACGCCTATCTGAAATTTCCACTATTGATTTACATAAGTATTTTTATCCCTTTTATTTTCTATTTAATATTAATTTTCGAAACTCATCCATAACCATTTAATCTGCCTAACTAAGATTTACAATGTGACCATAGCTTGCTTCATAC
The DNA here is from genome assembly GCF_003086295.3 of Arachis hypogaea. Lineage (NCBI taxonomy): Eukaryota > Viridiplantae > Streptophyta > Magnoliopsida > Fabales > Fabaceae > Arachis > Arachis hypogaea. Next base: position 87,070,153 of record NC_092036.1, on the reverse strand, counting down.
CAACAATCTCTGTGGGATCGACCCTTACTCACGTAAGGTTTATTACTTGGACGACCCAGTACACTTGCTGGTTAGTTGAACGGAGTTGTGTCCACACATAGGTGCCATAATAATGATTCCATACAACAACAAAGAATACTACATTGATGTGATCACAATTTCGTCCACCATGGATCACCGTTGTCAATGGTTACCATCCATCCTCTCAGTGAAAATGGTCCTCTACGGTTTCCCTCATGGCTAATCATCTGTCGGTTCTCACTCTGCTGGAATAGGATCCATTGATCCTTTTGCACACTGTCACTGCGCCCAACATTTGTGAGTTTAAAGCTCGTCACAGTCACCCCTTCCCAGATCCTACTCGGAATACCACAGACAAGGTTTAGACTTTTCGGATCTCAAGAGTGCTGCCAATTGATTCTAGCTTATACTACGAAGACTCTGGTTTCACGGAATTGAACACTCTATTGTCAGAAGAGGGAATCAAACTCGTGAACCAGGAACCCAAGAGATACACATTCAATCTAAGGTAGATCGGAAGTGGTTGTCAGGCACGTGTTCATAAGTTGAGAATGGTGATGAGTGTCACAGATCATCACATTCATCATGTTGAAGTGCGAATGAATATCTTAGAATAGAAACAAGCGTGATTGAATAGAAAACAGAAATAATTGCATTAATCCATCAAGACAAAGCAGAGCTCCTCACCCCCAACCATGGGGTTTAGAGACTCATGCCGTAGAAGATACAAAGTCAGATGTAAAATGTCATGAGGTACAAAATGAATCTCTAAAAGTAGTTTTTATACAAAACTAGTAACCTAGGTTTACAGAAAATGGGTAAACTAAGATAGATAGTGCAGAAATCCACTTCCGGGGCCCACTTGGTGTGTGTTTGGACTGAGCATTGAAGCTTTCACGTATAGAGGCTATTCTTGGCATTTAACTCCAGCTTTTGTGCCAGTTTGGGCGTTTAACTCCAGCTTTTATGCCAGTTCTGGCGTTTAACGCCATAATAGGGTAGAAAGTTGGCGTTAAACGCCAGTTTGTGTGATCTCAACTCGGTAAAAGTATGGATTATTATATATTGATGGAAAGCTCAAGATGTCTAATTTCCAACACAATTAAGAGCGCGCTAATTGGACTTCTGTAGCTCCAGAAAATCTATTTCGCGTGAAGGAGGGTCAAAATCCATCAGCATCTGCAGTCCTTTTCTAGCCTCTGAATCAGATTTTTGCTCAGGTCCCTCAATTTCAGCCAGAAAATACCTGAAATCACAGAAAAACACACAAACTCATAGTAAAGTCTAAAAATGTGATTTTTGCATAAAAACTAATAAAAATATAGTAAAAAGTGAATAAAACATACTAAAAACTATGTAAAAACAGTGCCAAAAAGCGTATAAATTATCTGCTCATCAATAGTCATCAACCACAACCAAACCATAGTATTTTCTTCCTAGACTTTGAGTCCTAGTGGAATAAAAAAGATCAATGTGTAGCAACTTCAAAGGTCTTTTAGTTGAGATATCTTCCTTTAACTTGAAAGAACATTTGGTTTGTTTACCCATTTGACAAGTATCACAAGTAATGTCTTTGTCAAATTTAATTTTAGGAAGACCCTAACTAATTTTTATTTTTTACAAGCTTGGAGATTTAAACCATGCTTGCATGTCCTAATCTCTTATGCCATAAGTATTTTTTAGAATCTATGGTGATAAAGCATGTTACATTTTGATCTCTAAGTTCCTCTAAAGTGAGACCATATACATTATCGTACCTTTTTGTAACAAACAAAATATGACCTACCTAAAGTTGATTAGACTTCAAACTTTGAGTTGTGAGAATTCTCTGAAATTAGAATTTGGGTTCTCTCTCCTCGAGCAAACTGAAGTTGATTTTTCCTTTTTGTATGGAGTAAGGTTGCCAAGGCTAGATTTTATTGAACTGAGTTAACACATTGAACCTTGAACTAAATGAAGTCTTTTCCTTTTTTTTTTCATAAATCAGATTAGAAAATCAGGAATTAAGATCAGAGTTAAACTGCACAGAAGAGAGATGAGCAGCAGCAACTTCATTGATTTGGGTTCCTCAATGAGTTTGCTAAATCCAAACTTTTAATCTTGTGCTTTGACCCCAAATTTAAATGTCAACTATTAATTTACACCAGAAGAAAGTAATATCCACTTTCTTTTTGTTACCCGAAATGCATGTACAGAAAAAAAGTGAATTCAACAAGTAATTAACTTGCATGATAATGAAAACTTTTTACTTTTTTTTTTCTGATTATATTTGATTTAAGCATTTTAATTTTCGCTCCATTAAGTTGACATTACCTTTAAAATTTTGCTTTTTCTTCTTTCTTCTTCGATATTTGATCGAAAGATAAACTCCCTATTTTTTCTCTGTACTTTACCCGAATTAATAAAGTTTTACCAGCAACAAGATTTTTTTCCTTTTTCGTGAAGGCAATGTGTTGGACTATGAGTTTGGTCCAAATAGCTATGATTCAGACACTTGGGTTTTTTATTGTTTAGGCTACACAAATAATTTTTGGGCCTGCTACACTAGTATAGGGATTAAATACAAATTGAACTTTTAACCTAACCAAATATAATGTTTATCATCATTTATTTTATTAATTGGTTATTTTTAAAAAAATTATAATATTATATGTTTATCTAATATAATTTTAATTTTATAAACACTAAATGGTACAATATTGGATATTATAATATTTGAGAGTATTATTTTTTATTTTAATTTTTTTAATTAAGAAACAAAACATTAGTTAGGTATCCTTATTTTAAAAATTAAATAGCAAAAAAAAAGAATTTAATTAGTATTTATCAATTTTACAATCGTAACAAATTTTATAATCAGAAACCTGAAAATATATTTTAAATAATTGCTTGTTGAATTATTCTTTCATTTAAAAGAAAAAAGTACATTAGAAAGAATTAAAAAAATTGAAAAATGTGTGATAATAACTGAGTTTACAATCTTTCTTTTAATTTATACATGAACTAATTTCTATTTTTGGATAACGTGGTGGTTCACAAAAAAAAACACTTGGGAGTAACTACTATCATTTTTTGCCTTACATGGAAGTAGAAACTAAATTTCGAAGCAACTGAAACCGGTAATAAGTAATAACAACAGTGAACAATCCAACATTAACTGATGACGCAGTAGTTTAGATTACCCTTTTCAGATTAACTACTTTACTCAATTCAGCAAACAGCAAAAGAACAAGCTTATGTATGTACCTAACTAACATCGAGATCTAAATAGATCTGTTTAATTTTCTGATTTTGTTCTTGTTGTTTTTGTTGAGATGCCAGGCCCTGGTGCTCACATGATGTATGCCATGGGTTCTAGCTTGGCTCTAACCACTGTCTCCAATGGAAGATTCAGCCCTCACCACACACTCACATACACCATCAACGCCTTCTTCGGACCGGACATCGGTTCTTTCTCGGAGTGGCTTGGGTCACTCTTTGGTGGACCTGCTGATGCTGTTGGATCTGCCATGGCCACTCTCATCCACCATCCTTTGTTCTATGTTGTTATATTGGGACTCCCTCTTTGTGTTCTCTACTCCAGGGTGTCATCTTATCTTGTTCACAATCACCTTCTTGATTCTGTTTCAAGGGTCAGTCACTCTCTAGTTCTACCAAGTGATGAGGTGAATAATGATTTGAGTTTATGATGATGTTTCTTACTTTGTAGCAGGTTCCCCTCACAAGGATGCAATGCTTTTTGTTGATTTCAGCTGCTTCTTTCACCCACTTCTTCCTAGATCATCTCTTTGAGGTAATTATTCTTTTCTCTAAACATCATTAATTGTCCATATTTTAACGTTTGAGAGACAAAAAGATCAACCCAAATAACTCAAAACTTATTTTATTTAGCGTTTATTAATTGTCACTAAAAAAAATAAATTTAAACTATTTAGACTGATTTTATGGATATAACTTAAGCTTTTTAAAAGAGATAGTTGTACGAAAATCTCGACCCAAAGCTTTGGCTTAGGCTTCGGAGGTATAAAGCCTGTCATATACAGCAGGAATTGCTTTATTTCTGGGTTGAATACCATTGTCACTCAACTTTGGCCTATTCTTTAGTTCACTCTCCTCCACCCGAAAAGATGTCTCTAACTACTTAGATCCTTGACAGCTACATAAAGCGATTAATGTAGGAATTTTATTGAAATGAGAACATATGCATAGCTACATATTAAGAAAAATATATATTCTGTCTCTACTTGAATCAAAATCACATTACAAGTCTAATACTTGGTATAACCCCCCTAAAAAAAATTATACAGAAACAATATTATATCAAAATTGCGTAATTATTTAATCTCTACATATATGAAAGAGACATCTGCTAAATTGATCATGCATCTTGTACCTAGTAGAAGCAAGATGTGTCTAAAGCAGCAAGATTACGTAGTTACGTCAGTATGCTATAAAACTAGGAAGAATAATTAATTATTTTAAAGGATGTCATAACATTACAAGCATCTACTCTTCTACTATTTCATTTAGTGTTTCCAACAGCATGCTTAGAAATATTTCAAGACACTAGTCAGAGTACATGATGATGGCCAAAGTGACTGAGAATATTGAACCAATTTGGAAAGTTAAAAGGAAATGGTGACATAAATCAATTGATTGTTATAATTCATATTATTAATTAATAGATATACGGATTTATTATCAAATATTTGCAACACCAAATAAAATTGTAAAAGATAACTATATACATATCTCTAAAGCTCATGATTCTAAGTGGTTAAAGAAAAATATTTGTACGAGGTGAAAACTCGGGTGCAGTCGACTTCACGTGAAGTTGATAGCTGAAAACCGTTAGATACTTCACGTGAAGTTGACTGCACTTGTGTTTCCACTTTTGTACGAAGGTTGGTATTCGAAAACACATGTCCTGTCTAATTTTTTTCAGAGGTGATACGTGATTAATCTGTTAGCTGTCAAAAAAATTAGATGACATTATAAATCTTTTCCTTATAATATGTATATATAGCAATTAGGTCTTAACCATTAAAACTCAGATCATAAGAATCCTACACGATTATTTTATCTGATTAGGCTTCAAAGCCAAATGATACATTGACATCTAAAACTCAAAATAGATCACTCAATTATTTCATGAGCTTACAAGCATATAAAACTTAAACATTATTTGACAATGACAAAAACCAGCAATCAATAATAGAAGTCCACCATGAAAAATTCAAACATTAATTACTCTTTATGCCCCTTGGTGATTGAGATTGAACAAATATTATTATATTAATTATCTTCAAAATCATATATAGGAGAATGGGAAAACAACAACCTATACTTGGATTTTGAGCACTGGCTGGTGGGAAAGTAGGGCACCAAACTACCCAGATGCAGTTATTGTAGTCTCCATCTTATGTGCTTCCTTAATTGGCGGCTTTTTCTACCTCAACAGGTTCTCACTTTTGCAACTTTCCTTTGTACCATTACGCTTTCTTTTAGTTAGAATAAGAAACAGAAAATAATTTTTAACCGTCACTCTAAAAACATTTATATGTCTCCATCTTTGTTTTTTATTGTCTTAACTTCCAAAATTTGCTTAAATAGCATGGTCTTAACATATATTCTCCGTATTCAAGCAGAGCAAATGCCACAAACTCCATAAAGAACAAGTCATACCAATCAATGCTACTTATCCTGTCAGTAGCTTCCTTGTACTGCCTATGGTGTGCAATCCAGATATACTGGATCAGTCCTCGCCGGCCGGCCGTTGGCGAAGAGGCTGATCTTGGTGTTCTTGTGTTCTTAGCTGTATATTTCTTTCTGCCTTATGGTTTGTGTATCATGTCAATGCACCCAAAAGAGCTTGACTCTAATCAAATTCCACTTTAATAGTTTCTACTGCTCTCATTGCAAGAGAACCAGTGAAGCATAAATTTCTTGTCATTGATAGAATCAGGGTATTTTGACCTTGGTTATTTCCGTGCTTGTATAGATGTAATTGTAAACTGTTTCAAATAAAGCTTTTTGTCTTGACAAATATATGTATATGAAATTTTGGCTGAACTTATATGAAGGGCAAATTCAGGTTGTCCTTGCTGTAGAATAACTCCTATGGTCATTCAATTTGTTAAAACTTGATTCTTAACTCTCAATGTTTGTATCATCTCTTTATACTTACAATAATCAAGTTTAGTGAAGGGTAAAGATTATAACAGGTTATTACTTTCTCCTAGTATTAGGGTAAATAATTCTGTGGCAACCTTTTTTTCACCCAGAGGTCCAAAACTATGATGAAAAACAATATAAATAACAAATGCTAAGAGAACAAATTCAATAAAAACAAGAAAGCCTTATTCCACTAAATAGAATTGACAAAATGGATCAAACGATGCCATTGAGTCCTGTCATATATCATATTTACATTGAAATTGTTTAGGCATAGAAACTGATCTTTTAGGTCCCTAAGGAACTGAATTGATGAATGCAATGCCTACATAAAATTTTGGTGTATATATGATTATGATGTTTGCTTGCATTGCAAGTTAGTAAAAGAAAAACAGCTTAAAGTTTTTACCATCGTTGATATGAAGATGCATCCGGGGATCCTCGTTGGTATGCAAATTCATCGTTCTCCGTCAGATGAATTTCTCCATCAAGAATAGCAACCTTACCATGTCTCCATGACTGCACACAAAATCTCTCCTTTATTTTTCTTTAATCAACATGTAATGACATTTATGACTATGTTATACGTGTAGAACAACAGAGAAGTAGGCAATACATATAACTATAAGTACCTAATACGAAAATCCTTTGATATTCTGATTCAAAAATATTATTTATACACTTAAAATAAATGATCAAATTAATTATCATGTATTTTTGTTATTATAATTGTCTTTTTAATTATTTCTATAATTAAGGTCTTTTTTTTTTTGGTAAAAATTAAGGTCTTTTATTTAGAGAAAAAGTATGTAAAAAAAATAGCATGTCACCTCACGTTAAAGAATTTTAAGTTAAAAACTCTTTTTTAGCATGTTAAACAAAAATAAATAGGCAAATAAATGAAAGAAGATATAGGTCTTCGTAAATTCTTGCTTTCTTGTAGTCTTTTTGCCTTAAAAAAAAAAAAAAAATCAAGGATTCGTTTTTAAGGTGTTTTTTCCGAACTTCTTTCTCCCACTTTTTTGGATTAGCATCAAAATATTTTAGTTCGATACTTGTTTGGGCGATCAGCCCATAGAACAAAAATGTTCCTTCAAAAATATATGATCCAATTTTCAACATTTAAAAAAAAAGAATAAATCATATTTTTTATTTTTAATTGCATTTTTTTAAAAAAATATCTCTAACATTTAGTTATATTTAATTTTGTCTTTAATATTTTTAATTTATGTCAAAATTACTCTTAGATATTAACTCCATATAAGATGTTAAGGACAAAACTAAAAACTTCTAGGAATAATTTTGATGCAAATCGTAAATATTAGTGACAAAACTAATGAAATTAAACGATATGGCTTATGGATATTTTTAAAAAGAGTAATGCTACGCATTCAAATATTTTTATGAATCAAATTCACCCAAATTAAATAATAAGATTTGAAATAATACTAGCCATAATTAATTTTTATTATTTTAAACCAACTTAATTAGACTTAATTAACAAAAAAATTTAAATATATAAAATTACTTTTTTAAAAGACCACAAATATTAAAAATAAAAAATATACTTTACTCACTCAAAAAAGTTTCCTTTCTATTTCAAGAAGGGATCTGCATTATTCTCTCTTTACTTTTTGGTTTTAGTCAATATAATCTTATAATTAAATTTTTATAGAATTTTTCATAATAAATTTTCATACCCAGTCCTTACTCTTGTACATTTGAACATATGAAATATGGTATAGGTTAATATTTTTTTTGTTATCAATGTTAGTCACTAAATTTTTACTTTTTTTTTTTAGGAAATGATGAAAATTAACCGTGTTTAAAATACTTATGATTTATTAGGAATCTTAATATCTTATAATTTTTTATTCGTTGACACTAATATTATTTGAAAAAGTAATGTTAGTTTTCAAATATACCTTCAGATGGTTTTTTTAGTTTTTGTTTATATATTTCAGTTCCCCTTGACTGGTAACAAGTCACATCTCTCACAAGGGCTACATGAATACTGCTTAGGTGGTAGAACACGCAAGTGATTATGGCTATGTCACGAATTTCCCTTCAAAATTCATGGCACCATGAACCCCTGCATCTGCATGCTTCTCCTTTTCCAATTAAAATCTACCTAATTAATCATCCAAAGTCATTTGCCTACAAAATTCAACCAAATCTAGCAACTTATACATCCTGTTTTATTGCATTGTTGACACAATTTAAAATAGGTGGTTAGGCGGGTCCGTGTGGATGTTGAAACTTGTACGAGAAACAAAAATAAATAATGTTTGTATTATTTGTTAGTTACATATATATATATATATATATATATATATATATATATATATATATATATATTTTGTAAGTCTTAAAACCTTTTTTAATAGTACGAGATTTAATTCAAAAAACAAAAATCAGATAAACAAATATACATAGTTATCTTTAACAAGATAGGCCAAGTAAGTTTTTGAGTAATAAAGAGAACATATACAAATAATAAAATTAAGAAAAATAGATAAAAATACACATAAATTTTTATATAATAGACAGATGTATATTTTAGTTTTGTAATAAATTATACGTACATACTAATATCATGTTTCGTTGTTATTTATACTTTTTTGTCATCTGACTAATTTTTTCTGTGATAACAACTGCTAAGTAGCACTTTATTGTGTAATGTGGTGCAGAAGAAAATTGTCCGTAAAGATTCTCATAAAAATATTGCGTTGCAAGTATAGTTCTAAACCAACAAGTTATTTTCGATCAACGTTTAATTTGTTTGTCACTTAAACAAACCCAATAAAATTAACCAAAGTATTTAAATCTCGGGTCGTCTCTCAAAGGAATTGCAGGGAAGTGTACTTAATATTGGTTATGAAAAATTTTTTTTGGGGTTTTTGAATTAAGAGACAAGAAAGTAAAATGACAAAAATTAAACTAATAACTAAGAAAGGTCTTACCAAGGATTGAGAATTATAATTCCTATCCTCATTATCATCATTAATTGTGATGGTAATTGCCTTTTGCTTTCACTTAGTTAATCTCTAACAATGAAGGAAAGTCAAGTGAGCAAAATCAATTTCACTTCACAAGTCCTAATCAATGACTATATTTAGTAAAGTCTAAGTCAACTAGCAATTTTCAATCACCAATTAACAAAAGAATTTTGATAACTCAAGAGTCTCTAATTGATCAATCCAAGTTAAGAACATAAAAATCTATTTTAAAATCCAACCAAGCATTTTATCAAACATTTGGAGGGCACAAAATAAAACTATAGAAAATTAATAAAAGAATGTAAAATCTAAGACTAACAAATACAAAGAATCAATAATCAACAATTAAAGAAAGAAGCAATAAACATGAAATACCTCAAATTGCATTAAAAGGGAATTGAATCTAACAAGAAGAGTTCATAAACTAAATTGAAAAAATAAAAAAAATCAACAAGAGAAGATAACTAAGATACTAGAACAATAAAGGGTAGAAGAAAACTAAATTGAAGCAAGATAAAATTCTGAAACTAAGAAGAAATAAGACTAAACTCTAAAACCTAATGTGTGAATGAATGAATGATTGAATGAATGATGTCCCAGCTCCACTCTGCAGCCTCTTGTCTTCATTTTCAGGCCTGAAATTGGGTCAAAAATAGCCCAAAAATCGTCCCTAGTGAATTGCTGTTACTGAGGCACGTGACGCTCGTCACGCGTACGTGTCATCTACGTGTACGCGTCGCTTGGATTCTGCACTGGCCACGCATAGCGTCAGCCACGCGTGCGCGTCATTTGGTTATGGCTTGGTCACGCGTACACGTCAGCCATGCGTACGCGTGGACACCACCTTTTCAAAACTTCAATTTCTTGTGTTCCTTCTATTTTTACATGCTTCCTTTTCATCCTCTAAGCCATTCCTACCCTATAAACTCTAAAAACACTTAACACACATATCACGGCATCGAATGGTAATAAGAGAAGAATAAAAATTAGCGATTTTGAGGTCTAAGAAGCATGTTTTCGATCATAGCACAAAATTAGGAAGAAAACTTAAAAACATGCAATTTACATGAATAAGTGTGAGAATAGTTGACAAAATCCATGCAATTCAATCCAAAATATACCATAAAATAGTGGTTTATCATGTGGCTGTTTCAATGACACGGTAAAAAATAAGAGTTAAATTATTGAATTTGTTAAATAAAAAACAATTTACAAGTTATAACGTCTTTTCTCCAATTGTTGATCAAGTGTTGGTTATTATGAATTAATAATCAATTGTTATTAAACTGGTCTTGTATTAGAAATAAAATAGAAACAGATATTTATAGTCGAATTTCTTCTTCCTATTTTTTGGCGCAAAAGAGAAGCCACTACAACCATTCGCACCAACATAAAGTATGTTCTTTTTTCGTTGAGATTGTGACATTTTGATATTTTAGGATTTGCAAATTCTTATTACGAGACACATAAAGAAAGTTTAGGGAGGAAATTTCTTTTAATCACATAGAGCGAAGACTAGGAAGGAAGAAAATAAAGAGAACGAGGAATTTTTTGTTCCCTCTTTGCTAGAGTTCAGTTTGATAAATTTTGGAGAAAAAAGAAGAAAGAAAATGAAGAGATGTTGTCATTTGTAAAGCTTTTTTTTAATTTAATAAATTCAATAATTTAATTCTTATTTTTTATTGTGTCATTAAAAGGACCACATCATATAATGCTCAGAACTACCTGGTAGTCATTATCGTCGGAAAAGTTACTCAAACGACAAAAGGGTATAAATAACAATGGAGTATGATATTAGTGTATACATATGACTTGTTAAAAAATTAAAATATACATTTGTTTAGCGTATAAAAATTTATGTGTATTTTTGTTCATTCTTCTAATAAATTAATATCTCTTATATGGAGAATTGAATTGCGAAATATTGGGTGTACATTAAAAAACCAAAATATGGTTAATCGATTAAAAAATCATAACCGTATTTTAGTTAACTAATTTAACAAAATTTTAAAAATCATATTCATATTTTTTAAAATTGGTTAACCAAAACTAAATTTAAAAAGACAAATTTTTAACTGATTAACTAAAATTAAAATAAAATTTAAAAAAATTTAATTTCAATTTTTTAGATTAAAAGTTCAATTTAAAAAAATAGTTTTTTTAGAAAACCAAATCTTTTGTCCAAATATTAGTGTTTTGTCCAAAAATCGATTTTATTTTTTTAAAAACTAATTTTTTCATTTAGAAATTAGTTATTTTTTTAAAATTGATTTTTATTTTTATAACCAATTAAAAATTGATTTTTAAATTTTATAATTAGTTAATAACTAATTTTATTATAAAAAATTAATTTAGTTAATTAATTAAGATTAAATTTTTAATTAATCAAAAAATAAATTTAAGTTTTAAAATTATGTACAATCCTAGATGAATGTAAGATGCTATTGGTGGACGTGTGTATGTGTTTTTTTTTTATTTTTTTTGGCTATCTTAATTTACTTTTACTAATTTTTAAGGAAAATAGAATAAGGAGTGCAAAATATCAAGGTATATACACAAACTGATTGCGACGTGATGATAATCATAATATTTAGGGTAAATTATGAAAAATCTACTCAAATTTTGTTATTAATAAAAATATTTTAAAATAATTTAAAAATATAATAAAAATATTTAATATTAAATATATATTTTTTAAAAATATTTTAGAAATTAAATTTTGATGTAATATTTTGTAAGAATGATTAAAAAAATGAGATATTATTATTTTTAAAATTTAATGTTTTGGTTAAATATATTTTTTTGTGAAAATTTTTAAAAGTATTATTAGTTATTGATAAAAAAATTATGAAAAATATATACTTAGTAAAAAATTACAAAATTTTAAAAATAAAAATATTTTATTTTTTAATTATGTTTGTAAAAATTTGTATAAAAATTTAATTTCTAAAACATTTTTTAAAAATATATATTTAATATTAAATATTTTTATCGTATTTTTAAATTATTTATAAATATTTTTTTTGACAATAAAATTTAAATATATTTTTATCAACAATAAAATTATTCGAATAAAATTTTCATTTGTCATCTTTTGATTTTAACGATTTTACCCGTCGTTTTATACTTTTTTTTTTTTTCAAAGAAATAATTAATGCTATTATTTGAGGATAGAAAATTTTTCGCCAAACCGAACAAAATAATAATTTCATCAAAATTTAGAAGAGAAATATTGGAGTTAAATGTTAATTTAGCCCTTGAAATTTAATCTGATACTCAGAATAATCTTTACAATTTTGTTAGCCCCAATTAAAACTTCCAAAATTTGTAATTGTGGCTCTGACTTGCTCCTGCGATTATCTTTATCAGCAGAATACTGATCTAATACAATTACATGATATGATAGACACTACTTAAATGACGGCGCATTGGTTTCGCGCCCAAACCCTTTGAAAACCATGTCGTTTCAATTTTTTGTGGGTTAAAACTCTCTTTTTTTCTATTAGGATGATCATAAGTTGCAAAACATCAAGAAAATTCTTACACTACGTGGTTTACAAAGGGTTTAGGTTCGAAACAATGCGCCATCGTTTAAGTAGTGTCTCCCATTTCATGCAATTGCGCTAGATCAATATTTCAGTGACGGATATGATCGTAGGGATAAGCTGGAGCTATAATTACAAATTTGAGGATTCTAATTAGGGCTAATGAAATTGTAGGGATCATTCTGAGCATCAGGCCAAATTTCAGGGACCAAATTAAAATTTAACTCGAAATATTGATTTATAAATTTAATTTTAATAAAAAAATTTACATATATATTATTATATTAATAAAAACAAATATTTTTTAAAATACTATATTAATAATTATTTAAAAGAATATATATAATTAAATGACTAAAATAATTTACTATTTGAATACATTAAATTAAATTTTTAATTTATTTATAATTATAATTTTTTTTGGTGACTATAATTATAATATTATTTGGATAAGGGTGACATAGTCCCATGTTAATCTGAAATTACTAATTACTCTATAGTACTTACCATAGATACGATGACAACCATATCATACAATAGGATATGTGTCGGTTGTCCCGTATACGGTATATCCAATCTAAGAAATTTTCGATTTCCATACTTCTTTCTCAGTTCCGTCGTATTTTGTCCTCTTTCATAGTCTCTCGGCTCTCACTCTCAACACTAATCCCGGAAAGCTCTTATTAGCTTAAAAAAAGAGAGTTTTTTTTGGTGGAAAATGTTTATTGAGGAGATCTAAGTTCTACAGTATATTTTTATTAAAAATACTAAGCGTCTAAAGTCTTTTTAATATTAAGTTTAATTAAATTGTTTTAAAAAAAAATTTACACTACTATCTCTTCTTTAATGATAGTTGTTTTTTATTTTTCTTGATGTTATTGTTAACATTGTTGTTAATTTTTTTATTATCCTTTTTTATTATTGTTTTTGTCTGGATACCTTGAGAGTAGTTCGTCTTCTAGGAATCGACATCGAATTGTTTCCTTCAACGTCGATCTATGAATTTTGGGAAAGTCCGAGCCTTTTGCCTAAAGAGATGTCCAGTTGTAGAGAGTATGAACAAAGGGAGGATTGTACCTGCAAAAGCACTCCGAAACTTAAGTTAGTATTGAGAATTTTTTCTATCCTTTAAGGATAAAATATCATACCTTTATAGGTGGCGTAAAATAGGTCGGGTACGCTGTTGTTGGTCATCTATATTGAAGAGCAGTTATTAAAATTTAGTGGGTGATGATGTATGGTCGGACGTTTTTATTCCAAAATGTAGTCTGTTGAATCTGATCATAACGCATATCACCGAGTTATAACATAGAGAGCCGATTTATTCATCATAATGCCGAATTATGAGGTCGGATTTATAACGATCGGATCATAGCCCCCAAGCTACGCCTGGAAACATGTTTAATGAAGCAGGTTGAGCTTTTAATAGATCATAAGTCGGCTACTTGGTGACCTCATAAGTAGGCGACTGGATTGGCCGTGGAGCCCCCAGTTCAAGATGCTTCGTTTACAACGTATATTAAATATATTTCAGTAAGAGAGAGAAAAATTTGAGTGCCCATTAATGAACGTGTGTGTTCCCAATGTGCATGATGGCCTTTGATACGACTGATTTGATTGTTTAGTGGAATTGAAAACCGTTTTATAGTGGAAAGTTAAAGGTTTATTGGAATCCAAGGGATTTTGTGGTTTTGTCCAAAGTGTACTTGTTATCAGTTGCTTTTGAAGAAATATAAGCAAAAGAGATACGATGTTTCTCCTTTCGTCTCTGTAATTTATGTTCTTCTTTATTTTCTTGTTTTCGAGTGAGTTTTGAGAAAGAGAAGAAAGATAAAGTTGATTGGTCATATGACTGGGTAAATGATGATGTTAAGAAGCGGTTTTCATTGTTCTTGGATGAAGAATCTGTGAAAGAGATAGACAAAAATAAAGTTGTGAGGGGTGTGATGAATCCAGATTTCATGATATTTATTTGCACTATTTGGGTGTATTTCATCAATTTTTCTTGCACTTATCCATTGAAATAGCATAATTTCATGATTTCTTCCTAAATTGTGCTTAAAAGTGAAAACATACTTTTTAGGCCTTTTAATTGCTAAATTTTATTCACTTTAATCCTATTTGGTGCCTTGATATATTTGTTAAGTGATTTCAGGTTTTCAAAGTAAGTATGGGTTGAAGAAGTGAGGAAAGAGCATTCAAAAGAGGAGAAATCATGAAGAAAATATAGTTTGGGAAGCTGCAGCAAGAATGCATATGCACAGTGACGCCTGCGTACGCACAATTGCAACCTCGTGCAACCATGCGTACGCACAATGGAAATTTAGCGCAACCGTGCGTATGCATGGTAGGTCGTGCGTACGCACGAATGCATTCATGTGAGGTCATTAATTGCAAATTGCTGGAGGTGAATTCTAGACCTCCAAAGCCTAATCTAACTCAATTCTGAAGCTATTTCAAGCCAAATTGAAGAGGGATGAGGGGGGAGCAATTAGGTTTAGGTTTTATCATGTTGTAGGTCATTTTCTAGAGAGAGAAGCTCCCTTTCTCTCTAGAATTTAGGTTTTCTTAGTTAATTTCCCTTTAATTTTAGTCTTTAATTCTTGTTTTAGTATAGTTTCATTTATGTTTTCAAGCTTTCTTGTCTTGATCATCTTCATCTCTTTTGTTATTTTCTCAACTTTGCCATTTTTAGTTTATGAATACTCTTGTCAATTTCGGTTTTATTAATGCAATTTTGATATTTTATCTTTCTTTAATGCTTGTTGAGTTTCTATTATTATTCTTATGCAATCGGTAGTTATAGATTTTACTTTATTTCAATTTATGATATTTTTTCCTTTTATGCATGCTAGGTGTTTGACAAAATGTCTCATCTAGTTCTTGTATAGTTTTTCACCCTCTTGGTTAGGAATTGGGTAATTAGGTGAACTTGAGTTATTGATGTCCATTCTACATTGTGTTAGGATTGTTAGTTGGTTTGGTTTCCGTTGACGCTAGTCTTTCACTAAGTAATTAGTGAGTTGACTAGGACTTATGGATTGAGATCAATTTTGCCCTTTTGACTTATCCTTGACGTCAGGATAGACTAATTGGGAGTAATTATATGCAATTACCATGTTTGTGGTCCATGACTAGGATAGAAATCCTCAATTCCCTAATCCTTGCCAAGAGTCCTTTTTGCCACTTGATTTCCCTTTTCGCTTTACTTGCTTTGAGTTTTAATTCTCTTGCATGCTTACTTACTTCCTTGAATTTTAATTTCTTGCTTCTTGCTATCACAATCCCCAATCCCTCATAGCCAATAATTTGACACTTAATTGCAATTCCTAGGGAGAACGACCTGGGAGTTTAAATACTCTTAGTTATTTGATTTGAATTATGACTTATCTTTATTTTAAACTTTGATGTTGGTTGATTGTGGGTTTGGGACTATACTTGCAACGCCAATTATATTTTGAAAAAAATTCCTAACCCACTTTCAGCCACCACCAGGGTGGTTCTGGTGTTTGATTGGAGTTGCTTCCTTGTGTTTCTAGTGATCGTATATTTCATAAGGGAGAGGGGTTTGAGTTTTTTTTTATATGTATAGCTATGTGTTGGAGGAATTGAGGGTGAGGCTCCCCTTTAGTGAGTTTGAGTGTCAGGTTCTGAAGCAACTAAACTGTGCTCCTTCCCAACTCCATCCAAATGGTTGAGCGTTGTGGTTTCGAGATTCTGATGGATTTTTTGGAGGAGACTCCTTTTTTGGAGTTATTCTTTTCCTTATTTCAGGCAAAAGGTGTCTGGAAAGGGGGTGGATGAACTTGAATAGTTCACCGAAGTTTGCTATTTTTAAGCTGTACAAGTCGTCCTTTAAGGATTTTAAGGAGATGTATGTGAAGGTTAGTGCTGAGGGGGACTTCCCTTTTTATGTTGATGAACACTTAAGGGAGAAATTCCCAATTTGGTGGTGTTCGGAGCCTCATAATATTTTGGAGCTAGAAATCATTAGCTCAAGAGATGAATGTATCATTGAGTATTTAGTGGAAGTTATTGATCGGAAGGAGTTGATTTCGGTGTTTGATTTGCTGCAGTGGGAAGAGAATAGCAGGCTATGGTAGATTATTTAGGTGAGCTTTCTTAATACTATGGTGTGAATGGGATTTGAAGTATAGTGCTAATTGTTTAGTTTTGTTTATTTTCAGGTGGAAAATATCCCAGTATATTCGCGGCCAGCCTTAGAGCCCGGGTAAAAAGTAAAAACCTGGATAAGGAGGGTTCGACTTCCAAAGTTGAAAAAATGGCTGGAGCGGGTGAGGTAGACCAACCTAAACCGAGCTGGAGGAAAGTGATTTTGAAGAAAAGAAAAACTGAGGTGGTGGATTTGTCGGAGGGATTCGAGGATGATGGGGAGGAGGTACCAGTGGAAGAGATTCAAGGGTCTTTTGAAAACTAGAGGAAGTTACATGATGTTGCCGATCAAAGTGACGGCTCGTCGCTCTTAGGGAGGGATTTTCCCTATATGTTCGTTACCGACGAGGTTTGTCAAACACCGGCGGATGTAACTCTGGCAAACGAGGTTGGTGACATCACCATTGATCAGTATATGCAGGTATTTTCATTTGTCATTGTGTTTATATATTGACATATATGGGTATATATATATTTGCTATGGTGTATGTGTTGAAGGTGGTTGGTCTTCGTTTGGCGAGTTTGGGGCGCAGTCGGAAAAAGATGCATCAAAAAGTTGCTAAGAAAAAGGAAGATCCGACTTTGAGGGAGGAATTGATGGTTAAAAGTGCTAAATCTCGGAGATGGAGACTAAGTTATCCGAGACTGAGAAGCAGTTGAACTCGATGAAAGATAATTATGCAAAAGAAGTGGAGGATTTGAAGAAAAATAAGGCCGACCTTTTTGCTATTAGTGCTTGTGTGATTAAGGTTACAGGTCAGTTAAAGGAGATGGAGAAGAACAAGCAGGGAGAGATTCTTGATTCCTTTATTGAAGGATTTGAAAGAGCTTCTCTTCAGGAAAAATTTCTAGCCCTTGAGGTGGACATTTCCCAGATGGATCCAGGGAAGATAGTCCAAGATGGGGTTATGGTAGAGGATGATGGTCCTACTGAGCAGGGAGATAAAAACGTTGAACAGTAGTTTATGTATTTGCTTTTGAATATAATTTGTCTAAACTTTTTGTAGTGGTTGTTGAACTGATTTGCTCCCTTGTGAGCTTTTGATTGTTTTGCACATGCCTTTTGTGATAAAAAGAAAGGGCGTTATATATTTTGATAATTAGGTAATTTCGATGCAAAGTTTGCATACATGGCTATTGGCAGATATGTTGATTTAGTTGAAAATTTGTTATAACTGTGATAATTTTGTTGAGTAGGCATGGCTGCAGAGATGCCTTTTGAAATTGTAGGTTTTGAACCTTAGTTGAGTGGTTAGAATAGATTGATGATTCACAAATTGTGATTCGAAAAGATAGCTGATTGGTCTTCTGCTTTGCAAAATTACAGAAAGTAGAAAGATGTACTATACGATACTGATTGGCTATATCTAAAAGAGATATAGATGAATGGATCGGTTTGTCTGATTTGATCAGCAAATGTTTTTTAATCGTTAGTTTCTAATTTGATCGACAGTTAATTGTTTGATCGGTAATTTTTATTTGATCGGTGGCCCCCGATGGGTTTGATTGTGAATAGAGGTCGGCAAGATAATGGTATAAATTCCGAGATAAGAGAAAGATGCTCAATGTGAGAATAGTAAGTTGATAAATAAGAAACTTATAGGAAAACTCATTTTGGAATTTTGGAAAACCTCTCCAAGCAAAACTCATTTTGGAAAAAGTCTTGACAGTAGGAAAAAGAGTACTTGCGTGTCCCTGACTTTTAACTGTAATATAACTTCAAAGATGATGCATTCCAAGTATTAGGCAAAGCATTAACATCTAGGGCTCGTAATCGGTAAGCACCATTACCGATGACTTCCATAATCCGGAAAGGACCTTCCTAGTTAGCTACAATCTTGCCATGGCTTGATGGCTTTCTAGCCTGTTCGGTTATTCTGAGCATAAGGTCGTTTACTTGAAAAGACCTCGGGTTCAGTTTCAGGTTGTGCCGTCGACCTATATGCTGTTGCATAGCTCGGTGTGTGATCACTACGGAAGATTGGATTTCTTCAACGAGGTCCAGATCAGTTTGCCGAGCTTTATCTCTTGTACTTTGTTCCGTTTGCCAATTGAGTTCAAAATGAGGCTTGAGAGATCTGCACTGGTATCATTGCGTCAGAGCCATATACCAAGCGGAAAGGTTTTTCCTTTGTTGTGGAGTGGGTGGTGGTATTATATCCCCATACGATTTCTAGTATGAACTCAGCCTAGAGGCCTTTGGCGTCTGATGAGCGGATAATTTATACGCTTTTTGGCATTGTTTTTAGGTAGTTTTTAGTATGTTTTAGTTACTTTTTAGTATATTTTTATTAGTTTTTATGCAAAAGTTATATTTCTAGACTTTACTATGAGTTTGTGTATTTTTTTTGTGATTTCAGGTATTTTCTGGCTGAAATTGAGGGACCTGAGCAAAAATCTGATTCAGAGGCTGAGAAAGGAAAGCAGATGCTGTTGGATTCTGACCCTCCTGCACTCGAAGTGAATTTTATAGAGCTAAAGAAGACCAATTGGCGCGCTTTCAATTACGTTGGAAATTAGACATCTTGGGCTTTCTAGCAATGTATAATAGTTCATACTTTGCCTGAGATTTGATGGCCCAAACTAGCGTCCAAATGCCCACCAGAGACCCTTTTCTGGCGTAAAACACCGGAACTGGCACCAGAACTGGAATTAAATGCCCAAACTGGCATCCAAGCTGGCGTTTAACTCCAAGAATGGCCTATGCACGTGAAAGCTTCAAAGCTCAGCCCAAACACACATCAAGTGGGCCCCGGAAGTGGATTTCTGCACTATCTACTTATTTTTTGTAAACCTAGGTTACTAGTCTAGTATAAATAGCACTTTTGACTATTGTATCGGAGGTATTTTTGGAAGAGCTTTTTGATCACTTGAGATCACTTTGCACATTTGGGAGGCTGGCCATTCGGCCATGCCTAGACCTTCTTCTCTTATGTATTTTCTACGGTGGAGTTTTTACACCTCATAGATTAAGGTGAGGAGCCCTGCTGTTCTTCATGAACTAATGAAAGTATTATTGTTTCTCTTTCAATTCATGCCTACTTCTTCTCCAAGATATACTCTCGTACTTTATTCAGTTAAGTTAGAATGAAGGGGGTGACCGGTGACAATCACCCACTATCTTCATTACTCGCTTAGCCAAGATCCGTGTGCCTGACAACCACAAGCGGTCTACATGATGTTCAATGTAGTCATTGGATGATAGGCGGAGTATATTCTCTTGGTTCTCTGATCTGTGATTCGCATCATCTCTCCTGACAACAGAGCATCCGAATCTGAGATTAGAACCTTCGTGGTATAGGCTAGAAATAATTGGCAGCATTCCTGAGATCCGGAAAGTCTAAACTTTGTCTGTGGTATTCTGAGTAGGGTCTAGGATGGGATGACTGTGACGAGCTTCAAACTCGCGACTGCTGGGCACAGTGACAGTGTGCAATAGGATCAAGAGATCCTGTTCCAACACAAGTGAGAATCGACAGATGATTAGCCCTGTGGTAGCTGTGCCTGGTATTTTTCATCCGAGACGAGAAATCCGACAGTTGATTAGCCGTACAGAAACCGTAGCCGGACCATTTTCACTGAGAGGATCATACAGCTTGCCATGTAAGGGAGGACGCATGAGTGGACGAAGATAATAGGAAAGTAGAGGTTCAGAAGCAACAAAGCATCTCCAAACGCTTATCTGAAATTCCCACTAATGAATTACCTAAGTATCTCTATGTTATTTTCCGTTTTATTTATCTTTTAATTATCAAATCCTCATAACCATTTGAATCCGCCTGATTGAGATTTACAAGATGACCATAGCTTACTTCAAGCCGTCAATCTCCGTGGGATTGACCCTTACTCTTGTAAGGTATTACTTGGACGACCTAGTGCACTTGCTGGTTAGTTGTGCGGAGTTGTGAAAAGTGTGATCACAATTTCGTGCACCAATATTTTGGCGCCGTTGCCGGGGATTGTTCGAGTTTGAACAACTGACGGTTCATCTTATTGCTTAGATTGGGTAATTTTATTTTATGTTTAAGCTTTTATTTTTATTTTCAAAAAATACAAAAAATTTTAATAAAATCCTAAAAACCAAAAAAAAATTTTGTGTTTCTTGTTTGAGTCTAGTGTCAAATTTTAAGTTTGGTGTCAATTGCATGTTTCTGATTTTCTTAAGTTTTCGAAAAGTTATGCATTGTGTTCTTCTGTGATCTTCAGGTTGTTCTTGATGATTTCCTTTGTTCAATCTCATGATTTTCTTGTTTTGTGTTTTATGATGTTTTTCATATGCATTTTCGAATTCATAGTGTCTAAACATTCAAAATTTATAAGTTTGGTGTCTTGCATGTCTCTCTTTGCTTAAAAATTTTTAAAAATATGTTCTTGATGTTCATCATGATCTTCAAAGTGTTCTTGGTGTTCATCTTGACATTCAAAGTGTTCTTGCATGCATGAGTGGTTTGACCTTAAATTCTTATGTTTTTGAGTCATTTTGTGTTTTTCGCTCCCCTTATTAAAAATTCACAAAAAAATCAAAAATATATATCTTTTCAAGTAAATAATATAGAGAAATAAAGATTTAGAACATAAAGGAGAAGAATCAAAGAGAAAAAGAGCTTACTGGTAATAAAACGCCAGTAAAGAGGCACTTTGGGCGTTAAACGCCAAAATGGCTATCATTCTGGGCGTTTAACGCCAGTAAAGCTATCATTCTGGGCATTTAGAAAAATGCCCAGTAAAGAAGGATTTCTGGCATTTAACGCCAGCCAGGGTATCTGGCTGGGCGTTAAACGCCCAAAGAAGCAGTCAAGTGGGCGTTAAACGCCAGAATGGATAGCATTCTGGGCGTTTAACGCTAGGATGACACAAGGGAGGTAATTTCTTTTCCAATTCAAATTCTTTCAAATTTTCATGTTTTAATTCATAATTTTAAAATTTTATCTTTTTCATATCATTTTCAAAAATCCTTGCTAACAATTAATGTTTTGATTCAAAAATTTCACGTTTGTTACTTTCTTGTTAAGAAAGGATCAATCTTTAAATTTTAGAATCATATCTTTTAGTTTTTTGTTAGTCAAGTCATCAATTTTAAAAATCAAATCTTGTTAATTTCTTTTTCAATCATATCTTTTCAAATCATATATTTTTCAATCAAATCATTTTCAATCATATCTTTTTTAAAAAATTTTTATTTCCAAATATTTTTCTAACTTCTTATCTTTTCAAAATTATTTTCAAATATTTTTCAACTAATTACTATTTCTTATCTTTTTCAAAACCACCTAACCACTTTTCCACTTCCAATTTTTGAAAATCACTAACCATTTTTTCAAAAATATTTTTAATTAACTAATTGTTTTAGTTTTAATTTTTGAATACCCTCTCTCTCATCCCCTTCTATTTATTTGCTAACACTTCTCTTCTACCTATAATTCGAACCCTCTCCCTCTCTCCTTGTGTTCGAATTCTTCTTATTCTCTCTCTACCTCACTCCTCTATTCTTCTTTTCTTCTGACACCTCAAGTAATCTCTATACTGTGACATAGAGGATTCCACTACTCCCTTTGTTCTCTTCTTTTTCATATAAGCAGAAACAGGGATAAAAACATTCTTGTTGAAGCTGATCCTGAACCTGAAAGGACGTTGAAGAAGAAGCTAAGAGAAGCTAAAGCACAACACTCCGGAGAGGACTTTATAGAGAATTTCAAAATAGAAGCAAACATGGCAGCCGAACCCAACAACAATGCTAGAGATGCAAGGAAGATGCTTGGTGACTATGCTGTACCAACTTCCAACTTCTATGGAAGAAGCATCTCAATTCATACCATTGGAGCAAACAACTTTGAGCTTAAGCCTCAATTAGTTTCTCTAATGCAGCAGAATTGCAAGTTTCATGGACTTCCATCGGAAGATCCTCATCAGTTCTTAGCTGAATTATTGCAGATCTGTGATACTGTTAAGACTAATGGGGTTAATCCTGAGGTCTACAGACTTATGCTTTTCCCCTTTGCTGTGAGAGACAGAGCTAGAACATGGTTGGACTCATAACCTAGAGAAAGCCTGAACTCTTGGGACAAGTTAGTCAATGCTTTCTTGACCAAATTCTTTCCACCTCAAAAGCTGAGCAAGCTTAGAGTGGACGTCCAAACCTTCAAATAGAAGGAAGGTGAATCCCTCTATGAAGCTTGGAAAAGATACAAGCAATTAACCAAAAGGTGTCCTTCTGACATGCTCCCCGAGTGGAGCATCATATGTATATTCTATGATCTGTTTGAATTGTCCAAGATGTCATTGGACGACTCTGCTGGTGGATCTCTTCATCTGAAAACCCCTGCAGAAGCCTAGGAACTCATTGAGATGGTTGCAAATAACCAGTTCATGTACACTTCTAAAAGAAATCTTGTGAATAATGGGATGACTCAGAAGAAAGGAGTTCTTGAGATTGATACTCTGAATGCCATATTGGTTCAGAACAAAATATTGACTCAGCAAGTCAATATGATTTCTCAAAATCTGACTGGATTGCAAGCTGCATCCGGCAGTGCTAAAGAAGCCTCCTCAGAAGGAGAAGCTTATGACCCTGAGAATCCTGCAATAGAAGAGGTGAATTACATGGGAGAATCCTATGGAAACACCTATAATCCTTCATGGAGGAATCATCCAAATTTTTCATGGAAGGATCAACAGAAGCCTCAACAAGGCTTCAACAACAATAATGGTGGGAGAAATAGGTTTGGTAATAGCAAGCTTTTTCCATCATCTCCTTAGCAACAGACAGAGAATTCTGAGCAGAGCCTCTCTGGCTTAGCAAATATAGTCTCTGATCTATCTAAGACCACTCTGAGTTTCATGAATGAAACAAGGTCCTCCATCAGAAATTTAGAGGCACAAGTGGGTCAGCTGAGCAAAAGAGTTACTGAAACTCCTCCTAGTACTCTCCCAAGCAATACAGAAGAAAATCCCAAAAGAGAGTGCAAGTCCATAACTATAACCAAAATGGCCGAACCTGGAGAGAGTGAAAAGGCAGTGATTCCCAGTGAAGAGGACCTCAAGGGACGTCCACTAACCAATAAGGAGTTCCCTATTGAGGAACCAAAGGAATCTGAGGCTCACACAGAGACCATAGAGATTCCACTGAACTTACTATTGTCATTCATGAGCTCTGATGAGTATTCTTCCTCTGAAGAGGATGAAGATATTATTGAAGAGCAAGTTACTCAGGATCTAGGAGCAATTATGAAGCTAAATGCCAAGTTATTTGGTAATGAGACTTGGAAGGATGAACCTCCATTGCTTATCAATGAACTGAATACATGGATTCAGCAAACATTACCTCAAAAGAAACCGGATCCCGGAAAGTTCTTAATACCTTACACCATAGGCACAATGACCTTTGAAAAGGCTCTGTGTGACCTGGGGTCAGGTATCAAGCTCATGCCACTCTCTGTAATAGAGAAACTAGGGATCTTTGAGGTACAAGTTGTAAGAATCTCACTAGAGATGGCAGATAAATCAATGAAACAGGCTTATGGATTTGTAGAGGATGTCTTAGTGAATGTTGAAGGCCTTTACATTCCTGCTGACTTCATAATCCTAGACACTGGGAAGGATAAGGATGAATCCATCATATTTGGAAGACCCTTCCTAGCCACAGCAAGGGCTGTAATTGACATGGACAGAGGAGAGTTAGTCCTTCAATTGAATGAGGACTACCTTGTGTTTAAGACCCAAGGATCTTCCTCTGCAAACATGGAGAAGAAGCATGAAAAGCTTCATCCAATTCTCACCACACAGAGTCAAATAGAGCCCCTACATTTAAACTCTAAGTTTGGTATTGGGAGGCCATAATCATGCTCTGAGTGTCTGTGAAGCTCTATAAGAGCTCACTGTCAAGCTATTGACATTAAAGAAGCACTTATTGGGAGGCAACCCAATTTTATTTATCTATATTAATTAATTTTTCATTATATTTTCCATTGTTATTATATATTTTCTTTAGGTTGATGATCATGTGAAGTCAAAAAAATAGCTGCAGAATTAAAGCGGAATACAAAACAACATAAAAAATAGCACACCTTGGAGGACGAGCTTATTGGCATTTAAACACCAGTAAGGATAGCAAAATGGGCATTTAATGCCCAGTCTGGCAGTATTCTGGGCGTTAAATGCCAGAATTGGCAGCCAGACTGGCGTTTAACGCCAGAAAAGGGTGTCTGGTGTCCGGCTGGCGTTAAACACCTGTAAGGGTAGCAGAATGGGCGTTTAACGCCAGGAAAGGCAGCAAAGTTGGTGTTTAACACTAGAAATGGCACACAGAGGGCGGTTAAATGCCAAAAAGGTGCAGGGATGAGAAATCTTTGACACCTCAAGATCTGTGGACCCCACAGGATTCATACCTACCCCAACTCATTCTCCACCTTCTTCACACCTTTCTATAACACTCTTTTCCAAACACCATTCACCTATCAAATCCTACCCTCTTCCCCATAATCTCTTCACCACTCACATCCATCCACTATTTCCCAAAATAAACCCCACCTACCTCACCATTCAAATTCAAAACCATTTCCCTCCCAAACCCACCCCTTCTCACATGGATTCCCTCTCTCCCTTACCCTATAAATAGCCCTCTTCACTCCTTCATTTTCTCACATCACCAACACTTCTTCCCCCTTGGCCGAACCCTTCACACACCTCCATCTCCTCCATTCCTTCTTTTTCTCCTCATTTCTTTCTTCTTTTGCTCGAGGACGAGCAAACCTTTTAAGTTTGGTATGGAAAAAGTGTTGCTTTTTGTTTTTTCCATAATCATTAATGGCACCTAAGACCGGAGAAACCTCTAGAAAGAGAAAAGGGAAGGCAATTGCTTCCACCTCTGAGTCAAGAGAGATGGAGAGATTCATCTCAAAGGTCTATCAAGACCACTTCTATGAAGTTATGGCCAAGAGAAAGGTGATCCCCGAGGTCCCCTTCAAGCTCAAAAAGAGTGAATATCCAGAGATCTGATGAGAGATTAGAAGAAGAGGTTGGGAAGTTCTCACCAACCCCATCCAACAAGTCAGAATCTTAATGGTTCAAGAGTTCTATGCTAATGCATGGATCACTAAGAACCATGAACAAAGTGTGAACCCGAACCCAAAGAATTGGCTCACAGTGGTTCGGAAGAAATACTTGGATTTCAGTCCGAAAACCGTGAGGTTGGGATTCAACTTGCCAATGATGCAAGGAGATCTTCATCCTTTCACAAGAAGGGTCAACTTTGATCAAAGGTTGGACCAAGTCCTCATGGATATTTGTGTGGAAGGAGCCCAATGGAAGAGAGACTTCAAAGGCAAGCCGGTTCAACTGAGAAGGCTTGACCTCAAACCCATAGCTAGAGGATGGTTAGAGTTCATCCAACGCTCTATCATTCCTACTAGCAACCGATCTGAAGTAACTGTGGATCGGGCTATCATGAACCATAGTATCATGAGTAGAGAGGAAGTGGAAGTTTATGAGATCATACCTTTAGAACTATACAAGGTGGCTGACAAACCTTCCACTTTGGCAAGGTTAGCCTTCCCTCATCTCATTTGTCACCTATGCAATTCAGTCGGAATTGTCATAGAGGAAGACATCCTCATTGAAGAGGACAAGCCAATCACTAAAAAGAGGATGGAGCAAACAAGAGAGCCCACTCATGGACCTCAACAAGAGTGTGAGGAAGTCCCTCATCAAGAAATCCCTGAGATGCCTCAAGGGATGCATTTTCCTCCACACAACTATTGGGAGCAACTCAACACCTCTTTAGGAGATTTGAGTTCCAATATGGAGCAACTAAGGATGGAGCACCAAGAGCACTCCATTATCCTCCATGAGATTAGAGAGGACCAAAGAGTCATGAGGGAGGAACAACAAAGGCAAGGAAGAGATATTGAGGAGTTTAAGCACTCCATAGGATCTTCAAGAGGAAGAACTAGCCGCCATCACTAAGGTGGACCCGTTCTTTAATTTTCTTGTTCTTATTTTTTTATTTATTTTTCGGTTTTTATGCTTTATGTTTTTTCTATGTTTGTGTCTTTATTACATGATCATTAGTGTTTAGAGTCTATGTCTTAAAGCTATGAGTGTTCCATGAATCCTTCACCTTTCTTAAAAGAAAAATGTTTCTATTTGCAAAAGAACAAGAAGTACATGAATTTCGAATTCTATCTTGAAATTAGTTTAATTATTTTGATGTGGTGGCAATACTTTTTGTTTTCTGAATGAATGCTTGAACAGTGCATATTTTTGATAGTGAAGTTTATGAATGTTAAAATTGTTGGCTCTTGAAAGAATAATGAAAAAAGAAAAATGTTATTGATAATCTAAAAAATCATAAAGTTGATTCTTGAAGCAAGAAAAAGCAGTGAAAAACACAAAGCTTGTGAAAAAAAAAAAGAAAAAAAGGGCAAAAAGTAAAGAAAAAAAGAAAAAGAGAAAGCAAGCAGAAAAAGCCAATAGCTCTTTAAACCAAAAGGCAAGAGCAAAAAGCCAGTAACCCTTTAAACTAAAAGGCAAGGTTTTGAGTATCAGTGGATAGGAGGGCTCAAAGGAATAAAATCATGGCCTAAGCGGCTAAATCAAGCTATCCCTAACCATGTGCTTGTGTCATGAAGGTCCAAGTGAAAAGTTTGGGACTGAGTGGTTAAAGTCGTGATTCAAAATAAAAGAGTGTGCTTAAGAACTCTGGGCACCTCTAACTGGGGACTCTAGCAAAGCTGAGTCACAATCTAAAAAGGTTCACCCAGTTATGTGTCTGTGGCATTTATGTATCTGGTGGTAATACTGGAAAACAAGATGCTTAGGGTCACGGCTAAGACTCATAAGTAGCTGTGTTCCAGAATCAACATACTGAACTAGGAGAATCAATAACACTATCTGAATTCTGAGTTCCTACGGATGCCAATCATTCTGAACTTCAAAGGATAAAGTGAGATGCCAAAACTGTTCAGAAACAAAAAGCTACTAGTCCCACTCATTTAATTGAAACTAAGCTTCATTGATGTTTTGGAATTTATTGTATATTCTCTTCTTTTTATCCTATTTTGTTTTTAGTTGCTTGGGGACAAGCAACAATTTAAGTTTGGTGTTGTGATGAGCGGATAATTTATACACTTTTTGGCATTGTTTTTAGGTAGTTTTTAGTATGTTTTAGTTACTTTTTAGTATATTTTCATTAGTTTTTATGCAAAAATCACATTTCTGGACTTTACTATGAGTTTGTGTATTTTTTGTGATTTTAGGTATTTTCTGGCTGAAATTGAGGGACCTGAGCAAAAATCTAATTCAGAGGCTGAGAAAGGACAGCAGATGTTGTTGGATTCTGACCCTCCTGCACTCGAAATGGATTTTCTGATGCTACAGAATCCTAATTGGCGCGCTCTGAACTGCGTTGGAAATAGACATCTTGGGCTTTCCAGCAATGGATAATAGTCCATATTTTACCCGAGATTTGATGGCCCAAACTGGCATCTAAACGCCCACCAGAGACCATTTTCTGGCGTAAAACGCCAGAATTGGCACCAGAACTGGAGTTAAACGCCCAAACTGGCATCCAAGCTGGCGTTTAACTCCAAGGATGGCGTATACACGTGAAAGCTTCAAAGCTTAGCCTAAACACACATCAAGTGGGCCCCAGAAGTGGATTTCTGCACTATCTACTCATTTTCTGTATAAACCTTGGTTACTAGTCTAGTATAAATAGCACTTTTGACTATTGTATCGGAGGTTTTTTTGGAAGAGCTTTTTGATCACTTGAGATCACTTTGCACATTTGGGAGGCTAGCCATTCGACCATGCCTAGACCTTCTTCTCTTATGTATTTTCTAGGGTGGAGTTTCTACACCTCATAGATTAAGGTGAGGAGCTCTGCTGTTCTTCATGAACTAATGCAAGTATTATTGTTTCTCTTTCAATTCACGCATACTTCTTCTCTAAGATATACTCTCGTACTTAATTCAGTTAAGTCAGAATGAAGGGGGTGACCCGTGATAATCACCCACTATCTTCATTACTCGCTTAGCCAAGATCCGCGTGCCTGACAACCACAAGCGGTCTACATGATGTTCAATGTAGTTATTGGACGACAGTCGGAGTATATTCTATTGGGTCTCTGATCCACGATTCGCATTGTCTCTCCTGACAGCAGAGCATCCGAATCTGAGATCAGAACTTTCGTGGTATAGGCTAGAAACAATTGGCAGCATTCCTGAGATCCAAAAAGTCTAAACCATGTCTGTGGTATTCCAAGTAGGGTCTAGGACGGGATGACAGTGACGAGCTTCAAACTCATGATTGTTGGGCGCAGTGACAGTGTGCAAAAGGATCAAGGGATCCTATTCCGACACAAGTGAGAACTGATAGATGATTAGCCCTGCGGTAGCTGTGCATGGTATTTTTCATCCGAGACGAGAAATCTGACAGTTGATTAGCAGTACAGAAACCGTAGCCAGACCATTTTCACTAAGAGGATCATACAGCTTGCCATGGAAGGGAGGACACATGAGTGGACGAAGACAATTGGAAAGTAGAGGTTCAGAAGAAACAAAGCATCTCCAAACGCTTATCTGAAATTCCTACCAATGAATTACCTAAGTATCTCTATGTTATTTTCCGTTTTATTTATCTTTTAATTATCAAATCCTCATAACCATTTGCATCCGCCTGACTGAGATTTACAAGATGACCATAGCTTGCTTCAAGCCATCAATCTCCGTGGGATTGACCCTTACTCACTTAAGGTATTACTTGGATGACTGACGTTAGGATTTTTGCAAGTAAAGAATTTTATAAAAATATAGTCGCGTTGTAAGTATAGATTCTAAACCAACAGAAAATCCCTTCGTACAAACATTTGGTTGTCACAAGTAACAAACCCCTTTAAAATTGATAACCGAGTATTTAAACCTCGAGTCGTCTTCTCAAGAAATTGCAGGGAGGTATGTTCTTATTATTCGTTATGAGTCTTGTAAATTGGGGGTTTTGAAAGTAAGGAAGAAGTATGTTAAATGACAAGTAAAATTAAAATAGTAATAATAAAATAAACTTTTGGCAAGGTATTAGAACTGGAAGTCCTATCCTTATCAATTGTGATGAGAATTGGATTTTAATCCCACTTAGTTAACCTTTACTAAAGCAAAGGAAAGTTAAGTGGAATAATTAGTTTGATCCTCAAGTCCTAGTCAATCCCTGTAGGAAGACTAGCTTTAGAGCGATCTGCCAATTTCAACCACTTCTTTATTTGATAACTGAAGTGTCACCAATTACTTAACCAGAGCCAAAAGGGAAAATTCTAAATTAAATTGAAGACATCATAAATAGAATAAAGCAAGCATAAATCTGAAATACCTCAATTGCATTAATAAAAGCAGTCAAATCTAACATGAAAAAGTTCATAAGCCAATTGGGCAACATAAATCAAATACAAATAAAAGCATTAGAGTATCTAAAAGTGGAAGAGAAATATAAAGTAAAAAGAATATTGAACCTGATGAAGAGTCGAAATCCTAAATCCTTTAAGAGGAATACTAATCCTAAATCCTAAGAGAGAGGAGAGAACCTCTCTCTCTAAAAACTACATCTAAAACATAAAATTGAATTATGATCTGATATGAATTCCTTCTTTGAGTCTCTACATGTTCTCTGACTTTAATCTGTGTTTTTGGGCCAAAAACTGGGTTAAAATGCGGCCCAGAATCTCTGCCAGCGACTTTTGTAATTTTACAGATCGCGCACGTCACGTGGCCGCGTCGTCCACGCGATCGTGTCACTCAGCGTTTTTCGAACCACGCGTACGCGTCGTCCACGCATTCGCGTCATTCGTGCATCTTTCAGTCCACGCGGTCGCGTGAGCCATGTGACCGCATGACTTCTCGCTGGTTATCTCCTCAATTTCTTGTGTTCCTTCCATGTTTGCACGCTTCCTCTTCATTCTCCAAGCCATTCCTACCCTTATGAAGCCTGAAACACTTAACACATAGATCAAGGCATCGAATGGTAATAAGAGAGGATTAAGATTAGCTAAATTAAGACCAAGGAAGCATGTTTTCAATTATAGAACTAAACTAGGATGGAATTGTAAAATCATGCAAATCATATGAATAAGTGGGTGAAAAGCTTGATAAAACCACTCAATTAAGTACAATATAAACCATAAAATAGTGGTTTATCAACCACCCCACACTTAATCATTAGCATGTCCTCATGCTAAGCTCAAGGAGACAAAATAAATGAGTAAGGAAAAACAGGACTCATGCAATGCGACCTATGAATGTGAATGCAACTACATGCTAAAATGATTCTATCTACTTGGTGAGAAAGTAAATAAATCCTTCATGAATAAATATGAACTGGATTTCACTAATTCAAATCACAAAATACAATACAAATAACTTGCAAGAAGAAGATAGCTCATGAAAGTAGGGAACATAGAATTAAGCACTGAACCCTTACTGGTAGTGTATATCATTCTAACTCTCAAGTGTCTAGGGTCAATTCTCTTAATTCTCTACTAATCTTGCTTTCTATAGCTTGCTCTTCATCTAACAATCAACAAAAAATTAATGCACCAATACACAAATCAAGAGGTCTTTTAAGGGTTGTAATGGGGTTAGGGTTAAGGTAGGATTGTATTTGGCCAAGTGGACTAAAATCTGAATCCTTAATTAACATAAACTTTCCACCTAACTTAGGACAGTCCATGTAATCATAATATAGAATCAATAACTACCCATTAACTGCGTTTACTATATATTTATGCATTCCAAGTTTTGAGTACAGTACATATGCATTGCTATTGCTATTTACTTTGGGGCATTTTGTCCCCTTTTTATTTTTCTGCTCTTTTTTTTCTTTTTTTTTTATTTTTCTTTTCTTAATATATTTTTTTTCAATGCATATGATTAAGGTTTTGAATGCATAAACATGTTCTTAACATTTTTCATATTTTCACACAAAGTCTAACATACTCAATTCCCAAACCAAACGTTTCCAAACCCACTTTTCCCTACACTTAATTCATGAGCATTCTCACTAGTCTAAGCTAATCAAGGATTCAAATTAAGGACATTATTGTTTTTCGCTTAGAGTTAGTGATGAGCTAAAGTAAAGAACAAGGGGTAAAATAGGCTCAACATAGGTTTGCAAAGGATAATAAAAGGTAAGGCCTTATAGGTATGTAAGCTCAGTGAAACAAGGCCTCAATCATATAAGTGCATGCATACATCAAATAATGGAAATATAGAATTAAGCAAGACAAAGATCACAAATTTAGAGAGAAAAACACACACCAAAAACAAAATATTGGTTGATAGAATGCAACCAATCAAATAGGCTCAAAATCTCACTGGTTTTGTGCGTTCTTAGCTCTAAACCATGTTCCAAAATAATATTTCTTCATACAAGTTTTTCAAAAAGTTTTATTCAAATTAGTAAAATACTATAAAGGTTTCTTGAAAAAGAAAATATTACTTCAACCAAGTGGTAAAATATGCACAAAATCAAATAAACATGCGAATGCAATAATGAACAAACAAAGAAAATAGAATATTGGTGTTGAGAAAAGAATAACTAACCCTTGGAGATCGGTATCGACCTCCCCACACTTAAAGATTGCACCATCCTCGGTACATGCTAAGATGTGCAAGTGGATGGGGGTTGCTCCAACTGATGCCTTTCTCTATAGATTGTGCAGAGTGACTTGCCTGTCTCCCCATTAAGAAGCTTTTTCTCTCTCTTCGTGGTGGCCATCCTGAAAGAAGAGAAAAAGGAAGGAAAGTAACCCAAAAATAAAGATAAGAACATAAATAAAATATGGGTGTTAATGCCAAATAATAAGGGTCTCAATTACATGGTAGCTACAACATGCAAGTGAGAAAATAGTAAAAGCACATGGCATATCAATAGTGCAAAAAGTTGCAACAATGGGGAAGAGAGTGTAGGACAATATAAATTCATGTCAATGCAAAATTAATACAAATATCATAAAAGATTAGTATTGACTTGAATAATATTACCCAACAGTGTAAAACAAGTTACTGAGCACCAAAATAATACCAGAAAAAGACACAACAGTTGAATAAGAAAAAGTGACACCAATAATAAATTTAGAAAAGAAAAGAAGAAAAAAATATGCACAAAATGAAAATGCAATGAATAAAATATGCAAATAAATTAAAAATAGAATGAAGGTGAAAAAGAATGAAAAGTGAAAGAAATAAAGTAAGAAAGAAAGAAGAAAAAAGAAAAGATAGAAGAGATTAGGATTAGAAAAGAAAAAATAAGATAATTGGCGCTGATCTAGATAAGTTGTGCGACGCAGGCGACGCGGATGCGTGAGTCATGCATTCGCGTGGATAGCGCTTAAATGAGGTGACGCGGACGCGTCGGTCACGCAGACGCGTGACATGATTAATGCTAGTCGCGCGAGGGCAGCCTCGCGCTTGCACAACTCTCTGTGTGAAAACTCATTTGGCCAAATTTCAGGGTGACGCGGTCGCGTGGTTGACCTAAATTTGAAAATGGCGCGGACGCGTGGGGCACGCGTACGCATGGCAGGGCTTGTGCTTCTAGCACGAGTCCAGCCCAATTCTAGCTCAACTTTCTGCCATACGCCCTTTTTACGTCGATTTTGAGGCACGTGTTCGCGTGGATGGCGTGGACACGTGGGAGGCATTTTTTCCACATGACGTGGACGCGTCATCGATGCGGTCGCGTGGACCAATTTATGCCAAAAGCACGCCCCAGCCGCGCTTTCGCGTGACTCTCTGTTCACTTTTCTTTTCTTCCCAACGCACATATGACGCGGACGTGTCATCGACGCTGTCGCATCGCATGCTCTCTTGTTTTTTTTTTGTGTGTAATAATGCAGCATGCAGAATGCAATGCTAACATGAATGTTATGCAAAATTCTAGGTTCAATCAAAATTCAAAAACAGAGCAAAATAGAGAGGGAACGATCATACCATGGTGGGTTGTCTCCCACCTAGCACTTTTAGTTAAAGTCCTTAAGTTGGACATTTTATGAGCTTCCTGCTATGGTGGCTTGTGCTTGAATTCGTTCAGAAATCTCCACCAGTGTTTGGAATGCCAACATCTTACGGGGTCCCAAACAAGGTACGTAAAGCCCTAAGGTGAGTTCAAGAAGGCTTCAAGGTTCCCAGAGTGTTGAATGTCAGAATAGATTCCAGGATCCCAAATTCTACTTTTACATCCGTGTTTGTCTTGATCTACATTTTTCCAGTCGGGTGATAAGTAATCTGAATTCTCACTGCAATGACCAAACAGCTTCTGAGATCCTTTCAATTGAGATTGACACCAATCTTTGCACCTCAAATTGAAATGTGAAACCTCAATGGGTCTTGCATACCAGCTCTGAGTGCGAGTCATTTCCCTTTTACTCTTAAAGCTGCAAAGAGCTCTAAGCTGGCCATCTATTTCAAGTAAACCATATTCAAGTGGAAAAGTAAAGATGAAAGTTAAGGATTTTACCCACTTGAAGTCTGTGTTGGGTGGTAATTGCCTTGGGATAAGTGTTTCTAGTGGTTCTGCAGGCTCTACTCCCTTGTGGTCTTCAGTGAATTCCTCCACTTCTTTGCAAATTTCTTCCATTTCAACCATGTCTTGATCAAAGTCACTGATATCTTCCTCGTCACTGAAGTCATAATCTGAAGGTTGAGAAAAGTCGACCTCTGCATCATCTTCGTATTCTCTTGGGGAAGATTCTTCTGTCTCAAAGAATTCACTTGCGGATGCAAGTTCATTGCTAAGAGAACTCGACTCGTGATCATCGTCATCAAGGAAACTTGCTTCTTAGGTTATTCCGTCCAATTCTTCATAAGATATTTGCATTGGAGGCTGCACAACATCCTCTTTAGCATCAATTGTAACATCCTTGACAGAATTCTCCACAACTCTGGATTCAGGTGGCGGTTCGACATCTCCTAAATCTTCAACCAACTCTTCTTCTTCTACGATGACAGCTTTCTCTATTTGTTCCAGTACGAAGTTATGCTCTATACTGTCCACTGGAGCTTCTAGTGTCTTTTTCGTGCTGCGTTCTTCATTAGATTCCCCACATGAAGCCATGGGAGTCTGTTGAGTGTCTGAACGTCTGGAAGATAATTGATTTATTGCTTGCTCCAGTTGATGAAGGGTTGCATTAAATTGGTTTACTGATTCTTTGAAGCGAACCTATGATTCTTGGCTCGATGAATATGGACATGGTGCATAGGGGAGTGGTGGTTCTTAGGAGTAATTGGATTGGCATTGGAGTGGATAAGGTTCATGTAGTAGTGAATGGTGAAAAGAAGTTTGTGAGTATGGTGGGTTGAAACTATGTTGAGAGGATGGTCTCTGAGCATAGGGTGGGGCTTGTTGGTAGCTACAAGGGGGTCCACCAAATCTATCAGTTGGGTATGCATTGTAGAATGGTCTTTGTCCATGATATCTAGGAGGTTGTTGTTGCCAAAAGGGGTGATCAGATCCTCGTGGCTCCATCCATCTTTGATTGCTTAGACCTTGATGCATAGTCCTGTTATAGCTTCCATTCCTTGCAACAAAATTAGAACCAAACTCAAAGCGAGAGGGGTGAGAATTCATAGTAGTTATTAGAAATAAAGGGGGAAGAGAAAAAAACAAATAAACAAGTAAAAGAAAAATATTTACAATAACCAATAATAAGGCACACGTTTGCTATTCCCCGGTAACGGCGCCATTTTGACGTTAGGATTTTTGCTAGTAAAGAATTTTATAAAAATATAGTCACGTTGTAAGTATAGATTCTAAACCAACAGAAAATCCCTTCGTACAAACATTTGGTTGTCACAAGTAACAAACCCCTTTAAAATTGATAACCGAGTATTTAAACCTCGGGTTGTCTTCTCAAGGAATTGCAGGGAGGTATGTTCTTATTATTGGTTATGAGTCTTGTAAATTGGGGGTTTTGAAAGTAAGGAAGAAGTATGTTAAATGACAAGTAAAATTAAAATAGTAATAATAAAATAAACTTTTGGCAAGGTATTAGAACTAGAAGTCCTATCCTTATCAATTGTGATGAGAATTGGATTTTAATCCCACTTAGTTAACCTTTACTAAAGCAAAGGAAAGTCAAGTGGAATAATTAGTTTGATCCTCAAGTCCTAGTCAATCCCTGTGGGAAGACTAGCTTTAGAGCGATCTGCCAATTTCAACCACTGCTTTATTTGATAACTCAAGCGTCACCAATTACTTAACCAGAGCCAAAAGGGAAAATTCTAAATTAAATTGAAGACATCATAAATAGAATAAAGCAAGCATAAATCTGAAATACCTCAATTGCATTAATAAAAGCAATCAAATCTAACATGGAAAAGTTCATAAGCTAATTGGGCAACATAAATCAAATACAAATAAAAGCATTAGAGTATCTAAAAGTGGAAGAGAAATATAAAGTAAAAAGAATATTGAACCTGATGAAAAGTCGAAATCCTAAATCCTTTAAGAGGAATCCTAATCCTAAATCCTAAGAGAGAGGAGAGAACCTCTCTCTCTAAAAACTACATCTAAAACCTAAAATTGAATTATGATCTGATATGAATTCCTTCTTTGAGTCTCTGCATGTTTCCTGACTTTAATATGTGTTTCTGGGCCGAAAATTGGGTTGAAATGCAGCCCAGAATCTCTGCAAGCGACTTTTGTAATTCTACAGATCGCGCATGTCACGCGGCCGCGTCGTCCACGCGATCGCGTCACTCAGCGTTTTTCGTACCACTTGTGCACGTCGTCCATGCATTCGCGTCATTCGTGCAGCTTCCAGTCCGCGCGGTTGCGTCAGGCACGCGAACGCGTCACTCTGATTTCTTCCATTTCGTGCGGTCGCGTGAGCCACGCGACCGCGTAACTGTCGCTGGTCATCTCCTTATTTCCTTGTGTTCCTTCTATTTTTGCACGCTTCCTCTTCATTCTCTAAGCCATTCCTACCTTTATGAAGCCTGAAACACTTAACACACAGATCAAGGTATCGAATGGTAATAAGAGAGGATTAAGATTAGCTAAATTAAGACCAAGGAAGCATGTTTTCAATCATAGAACTAAACTAGGATGGAATTGTAAAATCATGCAATTCTTATGAATAAGTGGGTGAAAAGCTTGATAAAACCACTCAATTAAATACAATATAAACCATAAAATAGTGGTTTATCAATGACCCAGTGCACTTGCTGGTTAGTTGTGCAGAGTTGTGAAAAGTGTGATCACAATTTCGTGCACCAGCGTCGTCTAGTTTCTTTCTTAAGGCATGAAGGATGACTTTATTTACAGCCTCTGCTAACCCGTTTGTCTGTGGGTGTTCTACCGATGAAAAATGCTATTTGACTTTTAAATCCTACAAAAAGGTAGTGAATTTTTTATTGGCAAACTGGCGACCATTATCTGTGATAATGTGCCGAGGTATGCCAAATCTACAGATAATATATTTCCATACAAAGGAAACCATTTGTTGTAAGGTGATTTTTGCTAGGGGTTGTGCCTCTATTCATTTTGAAAAGTAATCAATTGCTACTATTAAAAATTTTACATGCCCTACCACTAAAGGGAAGGGACTGAGGATGTCAAGACCCCATTGGTTGAAGGGCCAACTTACTTCGAAACTGTGAAGGAGTTCTGCCGGAAGGTGTGTGATCGGACTGTGCTTCTGGCAGTTTTCACAGCTTTTCACTTTTGTTTTACAATCTTGTTGCAATGTCGGCCAATGGAAACCAGCTCGGAGGATATTGGAAAACAGACTTCAGGCTTCAAGGTGTGTACCACAGATTCCTTCATGTGTCTCGGCTAGCGCAAGGTCGGCTTCTGATATGCTAAGACATTTCAGTAAAGGACAAGAGAATCCTCGTCTATATAGGCAATTGTTATATATAGTAAAAAATAAAGCTTGTCGGCAAAAGTGCCGAGTGTTTTCAACTTCGCCTGGCAAGATCCCTGTCCGAAGATAGTTTATGTATGGTGTTCTCCAATCTATATCCTATGTGACACTTAGAACATCTGTTAAATCTATACTGGGTTTAATTAGCATAGATTGGTAAAGGGAGGAGTTGTTTGTTTTAGTGCTGGCGAGCTTAGATAGTATATCAGCTCGGCTATTGTCCTTTCGAGGTTTATGTTCAATGTCACATTTATAAAATTTTGAAAGTAAGGTTTGAACAATGGCAAGGTATTTGGATAATAAAGGATCCTTTACCTGGTATAACTCGTTTACCTGCTGGACAATGAGCAGGGAATCACAATACACCTTGAGTTTGGCAATGTTTAGATCGGCGGCAAGTTTGAGGCCGACAATAAGAGCTTTGTACTCACTCTGATTGTTACTTGCCTTGATGGAAAAGTGTAGCAATTGTTCGATGGTGTTACCATTTCCGTCGTCAAGTATGATCCCAGCTCAACACCCTTGTGGATTAGAAAAACCATCTACGTATAAAGACATTTGGGTTGAATATTCGGTTGTGTCTGGGATTGTGAATTCGACAACGAAATCTGCCAAATATTGAGATTTGATCGGCCCTCATCCCTAATACCGAACATCAAACTCGGAGAGCTCAATTGACCATTTTATTAGTTGGCCCGTGATGAGCGGATAATTTGTACGCTTTTTGGCATTGTTTTTAGTATGTTTTTAGTATGATCTAGTTAGTTTTTAGTATATTTTTATTAGTTTTTAGTTAAAATTCACTTTTCTGGACTTTACTATGAGTTTGTGTGTTTTTCTGTGATTTCAGGTATTTTCTGGCTGAAATTGAGGGACCTGAGCAAAAATCTGATTCAGAGACTAAAAAGGACTGCAGATGCTGTTGGATTCTGACCTCCCTGCACTCGAAGCGGATTTTCTGGAGCTACAGAAGCTCAATTGGCGCGCTCTCAACGGAGTTGGAAAGTAGACATCCTGGGCTTTCCAGCAATATATAATAGTTCATACTTTGCGCAAGATTTGATGGCCCAAACCGGCGTTCAAAGTCACCCTCAGAATTCCCAGCGTTAAACGCCGGAACTGGCACAAGAATGGGAGTTAAACGCCCAAACTGGCACCAAAGCTGGCGTTTAACTCCAAGAAGAGTCTCTACACGAAAATACTTCAATGCTCAGCCCAAGCACACACCAAGTGGGCCCGGAAGTGGATTTTTATGTCATTTACTCATCTCTGTAAACCCTAGGCTACTAGTTCTCTATATATAGGACCTTTTACTATTGTAAAAAAAATCTTTGGACATCTAGTTCTTAGATCATTGGGAGGCTGGCCATTCGGCCATGCCTAGACCTTGTTCTTATGTATTTTCAACGGTGGAGTTTCTACACACCATAGATTAACGTGTGGAGCTCTGCTGTACCTCGAGTATTAATGCAATTACTATTGTTCTTCTATTCAATTCCGCTTGTTCTTGTTCCAAGATATCACTTGTTCTTCAACTTGATGAATGTGATGATCCGTGACACTCATCATCATTCTCACCTATGAACTTGTGACTGACAACCACCTCTGTTCTACCTTAGATTGGGTGAATATCTCTTGGATTCCTGATACACGATGCATGGTTGATCGCCTGACAACCGAGCGCTCGCCTGACAACTGAGCCAGCCATTCCGTGAGATCAGAGTCTTCGTGGTATAGGCTAGAACTGATGGCGGCATTCAAGAGAATCCGGAAGGTCTAACCTTGTCTGTGGTATTCTGAGTAGGATTCAATGATTGAATGACTGTGACGTGCTTCAAACTCCTGAAGGCGGGGCATTAGTGACAGACGCAAAAGAATCACTGGACTCTATTCCGGCCTGATCGAGAACCGACAGATGGATAGCCGTGCCGTGACAGGGTGCGTTGAACATTTCCACTGAGAGGATGGGAGGTAGCCACTGACAACGGTGAAACCCTTGCATAAGCTTGCCATGGAAAGGAGTAAGAAGGATTGGATGAAGACAGTAAGAAAGCAGAGAGATGGAAGGGACAAGCATCTTCATACGCTTATCTGAAATTTCCACCAATGAATTACATAAGTATCTCTATCTTTATGTTTTATTCGTATATCACCCATATCCATTTGAGTTTGCCTGACTAAGATTTACAAGGTGACCATAGCTTGCTTCATACCAACAATCTCTGTGGGATCGACCCTTACTCGCATAAGGTTTATTACTTGGATGACCTAGTACACTTGCTGGTTAGTTGTGCGAAGTTGTAGTGATCACAATTTCGTCCACCAAGTTTTTGGCGCCGTTGTCGGGGATTGTTCGAGTATGGACAACTGACGGTTCATCTTGTTGCTTAGATTAGGTATTTTTTCTTCAGAGTTCTTAAGAATGAATTCTAGAGTTTCATGATGATCTGTTGAAATCTGGCTGGCTGTGAA
The DNA here is from genome assembly GCF_003086295.3 of Arachis hypogaea. NCBI lineage: Eukaryota > Viridiplantae > Streptophyta > Magnoliopsida > Fabales > Fabaceae > Arachis > Arachis hypogaea. The sequence continues at coordinate 87,029,864 of NC_092036.1, read as the reverse complement.
GCCATGTCTAATTTCATTGGACCGAGGTTTCAACTTATCATCACAAGAGCGTGTTGATTTCTATCAATCTTGCTATTGGAGCAGTGATCTGCTAAGGCTTGGCTGGCCTTTGGCCATGTCTAGTGTTTTGGACCGAAGCTTTCTTTGAAAGCTTGGCTGGCTGTGAAGCCATGTCTAATTCCTGGACCGGAGTCTTAGACTAAACATTGCATGATTCCTGGAATTCTCATTAAGAATTTTGATATCTTTTTCCACTTAATTTTCGAAAAAGCACAAAAAAATTTTACAAAATCATAAAAAACCAAAAATGTTTTTCCTGTTGAGACTCTATTCTCATTTTAAGTTTGGTGTCAATTGTATGTTTCTGTTTTTCTTGCATTCATTCATGTGTCTTAGTGATCTTCAAGATGTTCTTGATGATTTCATTACTCTGATCTTTGAATTCTCTTGACTTGAGTGTTTATGTGTCTCATATGCATTCTCATTAGTGTCGGTAGTATACAAACTGCTAAGTTTGGTGTCTTGCATGCATTGTTATTTGATTTTAGTTGCATTTTGATTATTCCTCATTATTAAAAATCCAAAAATATTTTGAGTCTTTTCAAGTCAATAATACAGGGAATTAAAGATTCAGAACATACAGCAGAGGAATTACACAGAAAAAGCTGGGCGTTCAAAACGCCCAGTGAAGAAGGACAGACTGGCGTTTAAACGCCAGCCAGGGTGCCTGGTTGGGCGTTTAACGCCCAAAAGGGTAGAGTTTTGGGCGTTAAACGCCAGAATGTGCACCATTCTGGGCGTTTAACGCCAGGATGGCACAAGAGGGAAGATTTTGTTTTCAATGCAAATTTTTTTCAAGTTTTCAAAATCTTTTCAAAATCAAATCTTTTTCAAATCATATCTTTTCAATCAAATCTTTTTCAAATTCAATTTCTTTCTATTTTCAAAGATACTTGCTATCAATTAATGATTTGATTCAACATTTCAAGTATGTTGCCTTTTCTGTTGAGAAAGGTTTAATGTTTGAATCATATCTTTTCTTGATAGCCAAGTCATTAATTTTCAAAATCAAATTTTTTTTAAAAATGTTTTTCAAATCATATCTTCTCAATCACATCTTTTTAAAACCAATCATATCTTCTTAACCACATCTTTTTCAAAATAACTTTTAATCAAATCTTTTTGATTTCTAATTTCAAATTCTTTTTCAAAAATCACTTGATTTCTTTCCCACTTTTATTTTCGAAAATCAATTAGTGTATTTCAAAATCTTTTACTTGATTTTCGAAAATTACTTCTCCTCTTCTCACATCCTTCTATTTCTGGACTAACACTATTCCTTAATGCAAAATTCGAACTCCATCTTCTTTGATAAGTTCGAATTTTCTACTTCTGCCTTCTATTTTTCTTTTCCTCTGACACCTCAAGGAATCTCTATACTGTGACATAGAGGATTCCCTATTTTCTTGTTCTCTTCTCTTTCTTATGAGCAGGAGCAAGGACAAAAGCATTCTTGTTGAGGCTGATCCTGAACCTGAAAGGACATTGAAGCGAAAATTAAGAGAAGCTAAGGCACAATTCTCTGTAGAGGACCTAACAGAAATCTTCAAAGAAGAAGAACACATGGCAGCCGAAAACAACAACAATGGCAACAATGCAAGGAAGGTGCTGGGTGACTTTACTGCACCTACTCCCAATTTCTATGGGAGAAGCATCTCTATCCCTACCATTGGAGCAAACAACTTTGAGCTTAAGCCTCAATTAGTTTCTCTAATGCAACAGAATTGCAAGTTCCATGGACTTCCATTGGAAGATCCTCATCAGTTTTTAGCTGAATTCTTGCAAATCTGTGACACTGTCAAGACTAATGGGGTTGACCCTGAGGTCTACAGACTTATGCTATTCCCTTTTGCTGTAAGAGACAGAGCTAGAATATGGTTGGACTCACAACCTAAAGAAAGCCTGAACTCTTGGGAAAAGCTAGTCAATGCCTTCTTGGCAAAGTTCTTTCCACCTCAAAAATTGAGTAAGCTTAGAGTGGAAGTCCAAACCTTCAGACAGAAGGAAGGAGAATCCCTCTATGAAGCTTGGGAAAGATACAAACAATTAATCAGAAAGTGCCCCTCTGATATGCTTTCTGAATGGAGCATCATAGGTATTTTCTATGATGGTCTCTCTGAACTATCCAAGATGTCTTTGGATAGCTCTGCTGGAGGATCTCTTCATCTGAAGAAGACGCCTACAGAAGCTCAAGAGCTGATTGAAATGGTTGCAAATAACCAATTCATGTACACTTCTGAAAGGAATCCTGTGAACAATGAGACCAATCAGAAGAAAGGAGTTCTTGAGATTGACACTCTGAATGCCATACTGGCTCAGAATAAAATATTGACTCAACAAGTCAATATGATTTCTCAAAGTCTGTCTGGAATGCAAAATGCACCAAGCAGTACTAAGGAAGCTTCATCTGAAGAAGAAGCTTATGATCCTGAGAACCCTTCAATAGAAGAGGTGAATTACATGGGAGAACCCTATGGAAACACCTATAATCCTTCATGGAGAAATCATCCAAATCTCTCATGGAAGGATCAACAAAGACCTCAACAAGGTTTCAACAACAATAATGGTGGAAGAAACAGGTTTAGCAATAGCAAGCCTTTTCCATCATCTTCTCAGCAACAGACAGAGAATTCTAAGCAGAATACCTCTGACTTAGCAACCATGGTCTCTGATTTAATCAAAACCACTCAAAGTTTCATGACTAAAACAAGGTCCTCCATTAGAAATTTGGAGGCACAAGTGGGTCAGCTGAGCAAGAAAATTACTGAACTCCCTCCTAGTACTCTTCCAAGCAATACAGAAGAAAATCCAAAAGGAGAGTGCAAAGCCATCAACATGGCCGAATTTGGAGAGGAGGAAGAGGCAGTGAACGCCACTGAGGAAGACCTCAATGGACGTCCACTGACCTCCTATGAGTTCCCCAATGAGGAACCATGGGAATCTGAGGCTCAAAATGAGACCATAGAGGTTCCATTGGACTTACTTCTGCCATTCATGAGCTCTGATGAGTATTCTTCCTCTGAAGAGGATGAGTATGTCACTGAAGAGCAAGTTGCTAAATACCTTGGAGCAATCATGAAGCTAAATGACAAGTTATTTGGAAATGAGACTTGGGAAGATGAACCCCCTTTGCTCACCAAAGAACTGGATGACTTGTCTAGGCAGAAATTACCTCAAAAGAGACAGGATCCTAGGAAGTTCCCAATACCTTGTACCATAGGCACCATGACCTTCAAGAAGGCCTTATGTGACTTAGGGTCAAGTGTAAACCTCATGCCTCTCTCTGTAATGGAGAAGCTAGGGATCTTTGAGGTGCAAGATGCAAAAATCTCACTAGAGATGGCAGACAACTCAAGAAAACAAGCTTATGGACTTGTGGAGGATGTTCTGGTAAAGGTTGAAGACCATTACATCCCTGCTGATTTCATAGTCCTAGAGACTGGGAAGTGCATGGATGAATCCATCATCCTTGGCAGACCCTTCCTAGCCACAGCAAAGGCTGTGATTGATGTTGATAGAGGAGAATTGATCATTCAAGTGAATGAAGAATCCTTGGTGTTTAAGGCTCAAGGATATCCCTCTTTCACCATGGAGAGGAAGCATGAAGAGCTTCTCTCAAAACAGAGCCAAACAGAGCCCCCACAGTCAAACTCTAAGTTTGGTGTTGGGAGGCCACAACCAACTTCTAAGTTTGGTGTTGAACCCCCACATTCAAACTCTAAGTTTGGTGTTGGGAGGTTCCAACATTGCTCTGAGTATCTGTGAGGCTCCATGAGAGCCCTCTGTCAAGCTACTGACATTAAAGAAGCGCTTGTTGGGAGGCAACCCAACGTTATATTTTATCTATTTTCCTTTGTTATTTTATGTTCTTTTGTAGGTTGATGATCATGAGAAGTCACAAAATCAATTGAAAAAGCAAAAACAGAATGAAAAACAGAAAGAAAAATAGCACACCCTGGAGGAGAGCGTGCTGGCGTTTAAACTCCAGTGAGGCTAGCTGTTGGGCATTTAACGCCCAATCTGGCACCATTCTGGGCGTTTAACGCCAGAAAGGGGCACCAGACTGGCGTTAAACACCAGAAAAGGGCAAGCATTCGGCGTTAAACACCAGAAATGGGCACCAGCCCGGCGTTTAACGCCAGAATTGGCTCAAAACGCATTTTTGCTTGCCATTTGGTGCAGGGATAACTTTTCCTTGACACCTTAGGATCTGTGGACCCCACAAGATCCCCACCTACCCTACCACTCTCTCTCTTCTTCACCCATTCACCAATCACCTCAACACCTCTTCCCCAAAAACCCTTCACCTATCAAATCCCATCTTTCTCTTCACCACTCACATCCATCCTTCATAAAACCCCACCTACCTCACCCTTCAAATTCAAACCACTTTCCCTCCCAAACCCACCCATACATGACCGAACCATGAGCCCCCCCACTCCTATATAAACCCATCTTCACTCCTTCATTTTCACACAACCAAACCACCACTTCTCCCCCTTTTTGGCCGAACACAAAGCCATTCCCTTCTTCCTCATTTCTTCTTCTTCTACTCTCTTCTTTCTTCTTTTGCTCGAGGACGAGCAAACCTTTTAAGTTTGGTGTGGTAAAAGCATTGCTTTTTGTTTTTCCATAACCATTTATGGCATCCAAGGCCGGAGAAACCTCTAGAAAGAGGAAAGGGAAGGCAAAAACTTCCACCTTCGAGTCATGGGAGATGGAAAGATTCATCTCAAGGGTGCATCAAGACCACTTCTATGAAGTTGTGGACTTGAAGAAGGTGATCCCCGAGGTCCCTTTTTTACTCAAAAAGAGTGAATATCCGGAGATCCGACATGAGATCTGAAGAAGAGGTTGGGAAGTTCTTACCAACCCCATTCAACAAGTCGGAATCTTAATGGTTCAAGAGTTCTATGCCAATGCATGGATCACCAAGAACCATGACCAAAGTGTGAACCCGGATCCAAAGAATTGGCTTACTATGGTTCGGGGGAAATACTTGGATTTTAGTCCGGAAAATGTAAGGGTGGCATTCAACTTGCCCATGATGCAAGGAGATGAACATCCTTACACTAGAAGGGTCAACTTTGATCAAAGGTTGGACCAAGTCCTCACAGTCATATGTGAAGAGGGCGCCCAATGGAAGAGAGATTCAAGAGGGAAGCCGGTTCAACTGAGAAGGCATGACCTCAAACCCGTGGCTAGAGGATGGTTGGAGTTTATCCAACGCTCAATCATCCCCACTAGCAACCGGTCCGAAGTTACTATAGACCGGGCTATCATGATCCATAGCATCATGATTGGAGAAGAAATAGAAGTTCATGAGGTGATATCCCAAGAACTTTATAAGGTGGCGGACAAGTCCTCTACCTTGGCAAGGTTAGCCTTTCCTAATCTCATTTGTCACCTCTGTTATTCAGTTGGAGTTGACATAGAGGGAGACATCCCCATTGATGAGGACAAGCCCATCACTAAGAAGAGGATGGAGCAAACAAGAGACCCCTCTCATCATCAAATCCCTGAGATGCCTCAAGGGGTGCACTTTCCTCCACAAAACTATTGGGAGCAACTAAACACCTCCCTAGGAGAATTGAGTTCCAACATGGGACAACTAAGGGTGGAGCACCAAGAACACTCTGTTCTCCTCCATGAAATTAGAGAAGATCAAAGAATCATGAGAGAGGAGCAACAAAGACAAGGAAGAGACATTGAGGAGCTCAAGCACTCCATGAGATCTTCAAGAGGAAGAACAAGCCGCCATCACTAAGGTGGACCCGTTCTTTCATTTCCTTGTCCTTTATTTTCCTGTTTTTCGAATTTTAGTGCTTATGTTTGTCTATGTTTGTGTCTTGTGATCATTAGTGTCTTAGTGTCTATGCCTTAAAGTTATGAATGTCCTATGAATCCATCACCTCTCTTAAAAAAAATGTTCTTAATTGAAAAAGAGAAGAATTGCATGAATTCTGAATTTTATAACAGTTTAATTATTTTGATGTGGTGGCAATACTTTTGTTTTCTGAATGTATGCTTAAACAGTGCATATGTCTTTTGAATTTGTGGTTCATGAATGTTGGCTCTTGAAAGAATGATGAAAAAGGAGACATGTTACTGAGGATCTGAAAAATCATAAAAATGATTCTTGAAGCAGAAAAAAAAGCAGTGAATACAAAAAAAAAATATTCGAAAAAAAAAGAGAGAAAGAAAAAGAAAGAGAAAAAGAAAGAAAAAGAAAGAAATAAAGTTGTGATCCAAGGCAAAAAGAGTGTGCTTAAGAACCCTGGACACCTCTAATTGGGGACTCTAGCAAAGCTGAGTCACAACCTGAAAAGGTTCACCCAATTATGTGTCTGTGGCATGTATGTATCCGGTGGTAATACTGGAAGACAGAGTGCTTTGGGCCACGGCCAAGACTCAATAAGTAGCTGTGTTCAAGAATCATCATACTTAACTAGGAGAATCAATGACACTATCTGGATTCTGAGTTCTTAAAGAAGCCAATCATTCTGAATTTCAAAGGATAGAGTGAGATGCCAAAACTGTTCAGAGGCAAAAAGCTAAAAGCCCCGCTCATCTAATTAATACTGATCTTCATAGATGTTTTTGGAATTCATTGCATATTCTCTTCTTTTTATCTTGTTTTATTTTCAGTTGCTTGAGGACAAGCAACAATTTAAGTTTGGTGTTGTGATGAGCGGATAATTTGTACGCTTTTTGGCATTGTTTTTAGTATGTTTTTAGTATGATCTAGTTAGTTTTTAGTATATTTTTATTAGTTTTTAGTTAAAATTCACTTTTCTGGACTTTACTATGAGTTTGTGTATTTTTCTGTGATTTCAGGTATTTTCTGGCTGAAATTAAGGGACCTGAGCAAAAATCTGATTCAGAGACTAAAAAGGACTGCAGATGCTGTTGGATTCTGACCTCCCTGCACTCGAAGCGGATTTTCTGGAGCTACAGAAACTCAATTGGCGCGCTCTCAACGGCGTTGGAAAGTAGACATCCTGGGCTTTCCCGCAATATATGATAGTCCATACTTTGCCCAAGATTTGATGGCCCAAACTGGCGTTCAAAGTCACCCTCAGAATTCCCAGCGTTAAACGTCGGAACTGGCACAAGAATGGGAGTTAAACGCCCAAACTGGCACCAAAGCTGGCGTTTAACTCCAAGAAGAGTCTCTACACGAAAATGCTTCAATGCTCAGCCCAAGCACACACCAAGTGGGCCCGAAAGTGGATTTTTATGTCATTTACTCATCTCTGTAAACCCTAGGCTACTAGTTCTCTATATATAGGACCTTTTACTATTGTAAAAAAAATCTTTGGACATCTAGTTCTTAGATCATTGGGAGGCTGGCCATTCGGCCATGACTAGACCTTGTTCTTATGTAATTTCAACGGTGGAGTTTCTACACACCATAGATTAAGGTGTGGAGCTCTGCTGTACCTCGAGTATTAATGCAATTACTATTGTTCTTCTATTCAATTCCGCTTGTTCTTGTTCCAAGATATCACTTGTTCTTCAACTTGATGAATGTGATGATCCGTGACACTCATCATCATTCTCACCTATGAACGTGTGACTGACAACCACCTCCGTTCTACCTTAGATTGGGTGAATATCTCTTGGATTCCTGATACACGATGCATGGTTGATCGCCTGACAACCGAGCGCTCGCCTGACAACCGAGTGCTCGCCTGACAACCGAGCCAGCCATTCCGTGAGATCAGAGTCTTCGTGGTATAGGCTAGAACTGATGGCGGCATTCAAGAGAATCCGGAAGGTCTAACCTTGTCTGTGGTATTCTGAGTAGGATTCAATGATTGAATGACTGTGACGTGCTTCAAACTCCTGAAGGCGGGGCGTTAGTGACAGACGCAAAAGAATCACTGGACTCTATTCTGGCCTGATCGAGAACCGACAAATGGATAGCCGTGCCGTGACAGGGTGCGTTGAACATTTCCACTGAGAGGATGGGAGGTAGCCACTGACAACGGTGAAACCCTTGCATAAGCTTGCCATGGAAAGGAGTAAGAAGGATTGGATGAAGACAGTAGGAAAGCAGAGAGATGGAAGGGACAAGCATCTTCATACGCTTATCTGAAATTTCCACCAATGAATTACATAAGTATCTCTATCTTTATGTTTTATTCGTATATCACCCATATCCATTTGAGTTTGCCTGACTAAGATTTACAAGGTGACCATAGCTTGCTTCATACCAACAATCTCTGTGGGATCGACCCTTACTCGCGTAAGGTTTATTACTTGGACGACTCAGTACACTTGCTGGTTAGTTGTGCGAAGTTGTAGTGATCACAATTTCGTCCACCAGCCCGCTAATTCTAGCTTTTGAAGGACTTTCCGCAAGGGTTGATCTGTCCGAACATATATGGTATGGCTTTGAAAATATGGCCGAAGTCTTCGTGCCAAAAATGTCAAAGCTAAAGCCAGCTTTTCGATCTTCGGATAGCGAAGTTCAGCATTTTGTAGAGTCTTGCTGATGAAGTAGATTGGTAGCTGCTGATTTTGCCTTTCTGCAATAAGAACAGAGCTTATGGCCCAGTCACGAATAGATAGATATAGATAAAGTGGTTCCCCTTGAAGGGATGTTTGTAAAACAGGGGGTTTTGAAATAGTTTCTTTTATGGCTGTGAAAACTTTCACATTCATCAGTCCAATGAAAAGCTTTTTTCTTTTAGTGTTTGGAAAAAATTGAAAGATTTAGAAGCTAGGAAAGGAAGGAATCTAGAGAGCACAGCAAGTCTCCTTGTCAGTTGTTGGACTTCTTTGACAGTTTGTGGGCTCGTCATCTCCAAGGCAGCTTGGCATTTTTCAGGATTTGCCTCGATTCCTCGGTCGCTAAGCATGAAGCCGAGGAACTTGCCACTTTGTACACCAAAGGGACTGATGACAAGTCATCATATACCTATTTTTCTATGCTTTTTCATACAAGAAATTGATGATTAGTGCTTAAATATTGCATTCTTTTGTGCTTAATTGGAAGCTTTCCTTGATCTTTTAATTTTATAAATCTTGTAGGAAGTAAGAAGAAAAAGAAGCAAAGAAGCACAAAAAAAGAGAAAAAAAGAGCTTTGGAGCACACTTTGAAGTTAGGGCACACTTTGGAGCCTTAGGCCACACTTTTAAAAGCGTGGTCCATGACCAAATCAAAGGTGAATAAGCAATCAGCGCACACTGCCCTGCTCTTGCCAAGGGCAGGGCAATATCATGATGAAACAAAGTGAGGTTGGAAGCAAATTTTCGCTAAGGTAAAATCTGGGCGCTCACAACATGACCATGCCTCCTTCAAAGGGCTATAACTTGAGCTACAAACGTCCAATTGATGTGCTTCCAGTTGCGTTGGAAAGCTGACATTCAGAGCTTTCCAACGATATATAGAAATCCATATTTGGCGTAAAATTGAGGCATGAGTGAAAGGCATCTTTAAGGGCCAAAAACAAGCAAAAATAAACCAAAATGCTTCCACCAAGGCTCGAAGAGGGAGACACAAGGAAACCAAGGAAGTCTGCCCTCAAGGAGAGCAGAATGCCCTCTTGGAGGGCAATGTCGTGTTCTCTTCATGAAAATTCAAGAAAAAATTGCAACAACTTCCTCCACCAAGTTTCGAACACAAGACCTCTAGGAAGCCAAGCCTTAGGCGTGAATTAGGTGCCAAGAAGAAAAAGCCAAGCAATGCACTCCTCATGTTTTCATCTTAATTCTTCTATGAATTCTTGCTTCTACTACTCTATTCTTCTTAGTTCTCTTGTCAATTTTACATTTATGTCTCTTTTATGTTTATGAACAATCATGTTAGATCTTGTTTACTTTTAATGCAATTTAATATTTGTTGTTCTTTTATTGTTGATTTGAGTGGTGAATTTACTTTTCTTGCAATTTGTAGTTGTTAGATTTATTATTACCATGCTTTCCATTTGTACCCACCAAGTGTTTGACAAAATACTTGGTTGGGCTTTAGAGTAGATTTTGAGCATTCTTGTCTTGGAAAGAGTAATTAGGCAATCTTGAGTCATAAAAAATCCAACTCATGTTAGTGATCTAGAGTTGTTAGCTAATATTATTTCCATTGACGCTAATCTTTTGCTAATTTAATTAGTATGTTGATTAGGACTTTTGGATTAAGATTAGCTAGTCTTATTAGACTTTCTCTCATGGAAGATAATATGATACCTTCTTCCAATGTTGGAGATGATGTAATGAGATAAATTCTTGTTTATATTTGTGACAAGATTAATTAGTCTTGTTTGACATTTCTCCCTATGTGAAGATGACATGATACCTTCTTCCCTTTGTTGGAGTTGACTAAATAAGATGAATTAATGAATGCATGACTAGGATAGAAAGCCTATGATCTCAACCCTTGCCATGAATGTTTCTCTTTATTACTTGCTTTCTTTAATTGCTTATTTGATTTACTTTTCTTGCCCATTTAATTTCTTACCCCCAACATCAAATCAAAACCCCCTTGTCCTCTCATAGCCAATAATCATACAGTTCATTGCAATTCCTCGTGAGAAGACCCGGAGTCCAAATACTCCAGTTAATTCTTATTAGGGTTTGTACTTGTGACAACTCAAATTTTTTATGTGAGGATTATTTGATGGTTTGGAGCTATGCTTACAATGAAGTAGTTCTTATTTCTATAAGAAGGAAATCTAGACCATCGAGCAAATCTCATTCATCAAAATGGCGCCTTTGCCGGGGATTGCAATGGTGTTATGTTATTGGCTATTGTATATATTGTGAATAGCTTGATTTTTGGTTTGTTTGTTAGTTTTTGCTAGTTGTAGGATTTTTGTTCTCCTTGTTTCTTGTTAGATTTTATTTTATTTTCTCTTTTACTATGAATTCTCATCCTTTTGGCTATGAGCATGGTTACAACTATGTTATAGGAAATGAAAGCTTCAATGAGGATGTGCATCAAGGATTTGGAGATCAAATGTGGGAGGAGCCCCAAGCTTATGGACAACCTTATTGGCAACAACCTCCTCCGGCTTCTTATGGGTACAATTGAAATCTTGATGCATACCAATCTAATGTATGTGATGACCCTCATTGTGGTTGTCAACCACAATCATCATATGCATACGAATCCCCTCCTCAATATAGCCCTTCACCATACTCACAAGCCTCATACCACCATTCACCTCCGTATGATCCCAACCCATATCCACCATACCAACCACCTTATCAACCATATCTAAAGCCACCACCTTTCCAATACCAATACCCCCATGAACCACAAAGTCCATACACACCACCTCAAGAATTTTACCAATATGAACCACCTTCCAATTACAATAACCTTCCCCCAAACAATGAATCCTCTCTTCCACCATCGCCTCCTGATGAAGCTCCCATACTAGAATTGAGAGATCTTGAATCTCATCTCTTAAGGTGACAAGAGGAGGATGAAAAGAAGTTTGCGGAGTTAAGAGCAAAAATGGCTATCATGGTAGAAGCCATTGGTGACATAGTGTCATCCCGCCTAAGCTTATGCAATCAAGGCACTCCCATTGTTGAATGTGGAGAAGCACCCAAGGAGTTTAGTGAGGGAATGAACTTGAAGCTCGAAGGTGAAGAAAAGGAGCTAAAGCAAGAAATGCAACAAGAGGAGAAGGTAGAGATGATTGAACCAATGGAAGTAGTGGTTGGCACCTTAGGATATGTTGAGTACATAGAGGAATCATAAGTTGAAGAGCCTTCTTCCATGGAATTTGAAGTTGATGTTGAGGAGGAGAGTGCACAACCTCCAAGGCATAATGTGATTGAAGAATTGGAAGAAGTGACCCAAGAAATAGGTCCTCCTATTTATGATGATTCCACATCAAGATATAATCTTTTTGAGTTTGAAGAGTCCTTCCCCACTATACATAGAATTGATGATGAGGTAGATTTTACTAAACCTCCTATCTATGATTTGAGTGATGGGGAAGAGATTGAAAGCATTGGTAAAGAAGAATGGGAACTTGAGGAAGCTTGGCAAGGGGTGAAGCTTGAAGAACCTTGCCAAGTGGTGGAAGCCTCTAGGAGAGGATGGACGGGAGTAGAGTGCGCCTTGTCAAGATCATTGGGAATTCCTCCACCTAGGTTGTCATCCAATCCTTCATTTAAGTGGGTAAAACTTCTAACTCTTAGCTCTATTATCCCACTTGAATTTGGTTTGCTTGAGACGGATGACCAACTTAGGGCGCTTTGCGGAATTAAGCATAAGAGGAGGATGTTTAGTGGTTGGCGTTGTAAGTCTAGGCTCATTATGGTTGAAGCTTCAAGGAGCAAGGGTTGGACTAGTGCTCAATTTGATGGGTCTAGGAGGATAGTTTGGTGCTTCTATGAGAATTCATCTTTCTTGCCACCCGGAGGAAATCACCATGATCAACTCAAGGACGGGTGTGAAAACAAAGTGTGGGATCCCAGATCGCACAAGGAGGATCAACTTTGGGAGCCCATGGTTTGTGAAGAACTCCATCAAAGCTTGGAGTTATTAACTTTGAATGATCAACCACGATAGAAGTCCAAGCATTGGTGGATGTTCAAGGATGGATTCAAGCACAAGCCACCTTGATGGATAGCTCCCCATAAGTCCAACTTAAGGACAATAAACAAAAGTGCTAGGTGGGAGACACTGCACCATGGGAACATTTTTCCTTTTTTCTTTTTGTAAATATTGCTAATAATTAGTTTAATTTTATGCTTTGTTTGGTTAGATATGTTTATTTGGGAGTTTAGTATGTTAAATAAGGTTTTATGATGTTTTGGTAGTTGTTTGGAGGTTTGGAATGCTTGGTTTGGTGGAAAAACATAGAAAAATTTTGAAAAACAGAGCACCATCCACGCGCACGCGCACTCCACGCGTACGCATGACCCAAGTAATTTCAACCATCCACGCACACGCGTCATGCACGCGCACGCGTGGATTGAAGTTTTTCACTTCCCATACATTCACCCGAGAGTTGTGCCTAAAGTGTGTCAACTTTGTGCCCAAGGCACGCGCACGCGTACCTTACGTGTACGCGTCGACTCTCTGCTTTGCCATGCACGCATACCCGTCAGCCGCGCGTACGCGTCACTTCCATTTCATCAATCCACGCTTACGCGCACATGACGCGCACGCGTGGATTGCCCTGTTTCACGCACATTCTTTTCTTCTCCTCCTTCCATTTCTTTCCTTCTTCTCTTTTCTTTCCACCTTTCAATCATCATCCAACACTACCAAACACCATCCATAACCACTTCTTTTAGTCAGTTAGTTAATTATTCAATTAGTATATTTTCATTTTGTTTTCTATTTTTCTTTTTAAGTGTTGGATTATTAATCTTGTTTACTGTTTCTTGCTGCTGATTATTGATGAGATGTTATTTTAACATCATTGTTTTTAATTTTTGTTGTTGGATTTCTTTGTTGAGGTTATATTTTGTCACTTGGTTTTGAGTTTTCATGTTTAACATTTGTGAACACCAAGTGAATGTTACATTGCCTTTAAGCTTCTTAACTCTTTTGAATTGCATGTTTTGGTCACCATGCATTCATCATCCATTGCTAGGCAATTGTATATTATCATTGCATTTTTTTAGGTGATGCTTGTTTGTGGTTTACATTTATGCACATCACTTGTTTCATGCATTGAGATTGTAGAATTGTGAAATTGGATCGAAAGCTTACCTAGCAACATATTTTTGAGCTTACTTAGCTTTGTGGACCATGCTTGGTATGTGAAGGATTTCCACTTCTATCTTCTTTTTCCTAAGTTCCATAGCATCCATGTGTTTCACCTCTATGTCACTTAGGTGTTGCAACAACTTCAATATGTGTCATTGTTTGATGTGTGAGCTCTCTATACCATTTTGTTCATCAAATTTACTTACACATCAATCAATGTCCATGCATTATCCAATCTCACAATTGCTTGATTAATTGCTTGAATGCTTCCATGCCTCTTCACTACTTGTTTGATTGATTTAACCTACAAGTCTTTTGAAGTACTTCAAGCACACTAGAATGAGTGAAATGCATACTTCTTTTGTGTAATTGTGACATGGCTTTTAAATACTAGGGTGTGAGTTCTAAACCGCATGCAAGTTAGGACCCACACGCCTATTTTTTATCAATGTCACATTAACTCACTCAATCAATTCTAGTGAATTACCTCATTCCAACAATCCATGCTTCCTTGCTTGTGCATTTACTTGTCTCATTATCTCCTATTTTCTATTTTCAGGATAAGTCACCATAAGCAAAAATGGAAGCGAGAGGAAGAACACGCAGCAACCGGTTGACCTACCAGCTGAAGGTAGAAACTAGGAAGGTCTCCATACCCCCTTGCTCATCTTTGAGTGCACCAATAACGGTGCAAATTTTTAAGTGTGGGGAGGTCGTCCGACCACTCGGTGTTTTTGGGTAACAAGTTTCTAATCCCAACACTTTTGCATTTCACTTTTAGGTCTCTTAGGATTTTTGGTTGCATTGCATATGTATATATTAAGCTTAGTCAAAATAATGAAATTTTCCAAGAATTTTATCTAGAGGGCACCCCAATTGATTGAAAGAATTTTTTTTAGAACTTGCTTGAATTATATATTTTGTGGATCATGTTCTTGAGCTAAGAACACAAGCATGTGAGATTTGAGCCGCAATTGTGTGGTTACATCATACATAACCACTTATTTTCATTCTTGTGTACATTATTCTCTTTCTATGATTATAATCTTTGATTTGTTTAATTCTATATGTTCATTATTTTATATATACATGCACTTATATGATTGATGCCATTGTTTTATTAGCTCACTTACCCAAATAGCCTACCTTTTATTATCTTCCATTGTTAACCAATTTTGAGCCTATGCTTAACCCACTTATTCTTAATTGTAGCGCATTACAAGCCTAAGTGAAAAATAATAAATGTCCTTAATTTGGATCTCTGATTAGCTTAGGCTAGTGAGAGTGTTTATCATTTGATTTTGGGAAAGTTGGGAACATTGGGTAAAGATAAAAGTATATTTTGTATTTGTGTTGAAAATCTTGGGAATTGGGTACATACTCATGTATTAATCATGTGTAAACCATATGCATTGATGTTCTTGTATATATTTTAGTTTGAAAAGAAAAAAATGAGAAAAACAAAAAAAATATATAAAAAAGAAAGAAAAAAGAAAGGCAATAAAAAGGGGACAAAATTCCCAAAAGTGAAGTTCAATAAGAGTCAATGCATATGTGTGGTGATCAAAAGGGAATGCTTGAGTGTGTGAAAAAGTGAAGAATTGATAACTAGGTTTGTTTATAATTGTATAGGTTGTCATATGTTAGGTGGGAAGTTTAGGTTAATCATAGATTCAAATTCTAGTCCACTTGACCATATGCATCCTTACCTTAACCCTAGCCCCATTACAACCTATGGGAAAGACCTCATGATATTTGTACGCATGCATGAAATAATTGTTGATTGTTAGATGAAAAACAAATCTTGGAAAGCATGATTAGGGGAGAATTGAGTGAATCAATCCCATACACTTGAGTGCCTATAGCGGATACACATCCGGTGAGGGTTCGATCGCTCAATTACATGTCTCCACCCATGATCATCTATTCTTGCAAGTTTGTAAAATCTTTCAATAATTCAATTAAATTGTGGGTTTGATTTGATTGCTATTGCCTTAGCCCTTGTGCTTGTATATGTATTCTTGGAAATTGACTTATTTTGACCAAGTAGTTGCATTCATTTAGATAGATTGCATTTAGTTAGTTTGAATTGAATAAATGTTGATACCCGTTGCTTCTTTCTTGATTTTAGCATGAGGACATGCTTAGTTTAAGTGTGGGGAGATTTGATAAACCCCAATTTCATGGTTTATTTTGTGCATAATTTGGGAGATTTTATCACCTTTTCCCACATTTATTCAATGAAATAGCATGGTTTTGCAATTCTCCCTTGATTTGTGCTTAAATGTAAAAACATGTATTTTAGGCCTTAAAATAGCTAAATTCAATTCACTTTAATCCCATTCGATGCCTTGATATGTTTGTTGAGTGATTTCAGGTTCATAAGGTAAGTATTGGATGGAAGAAGTGAGGAGAAAAGCATGCAAAGTGGGAGAACTCATGAAGAAATGAAGGAACCGTAAAGCTGTCAAGCCTGACCTCTTCGCACTCAATCGACCATAACTTAAGCTACAGAGGTCCAAATGAGGTGATTCCAGTTGGGTTGGAAAGCTAACATCTAGGACTTCAAAATGATATAAAATTTGCTATAGTTGCCTGACGTCTAAGGATGCGCACGTGCACTGTACGTGTGCATACCGATTGGTGCACGTGATTTACTAAAAGCAACTCGTGACTAGTGATTTCTAGAGCATTTTGGGCCCAATCCAACTCATTTCTAATGCTTTTTCATGCAGAATTCAAGCTTGGGAAAAGGGGGGAGTAATTGTTTGTAGCTTAGCATCATGTAGGTTAGTTTCTATAGAGAGAATCTCCCTCTTCTCTCTAGAATTAGGTTAGGTCTAGGTTAATCTCTCATAGATCTATATTCAATCTCATGTTTTCATCTTAATTCTTCTATGAATTCTTGCTTCTACTACTCTATTCTTCTTAGTTCTCTTGTCAATTTTACATTTATGTCTCTTTTATGTTTATGAACAATCATGTTTGGATCTTGTTTACTTTTAATGCAATTTAATGTTTTGTTGTTCTTTTATTGTTGATTTGAGTGGTGAATTTACTTTTCTAGCAATTTGTAGTTGTTAGATTTATTATTCTTGCATTTTTACCATGCTTTCCATTTGTACCCACCAAGTGTTTAACAAAATGCTTGGTTGGGCTTTAGAGTAGATTTTGAGCATTCTTGGCTTGGAAAGAGTAATTAGGCAATCTTGAGTCATAAAAAACCCAACTCATGTTGGTGATCTAGAGTTGTTAGCTAATATTATTTCCATTGACGCTAATCTTTTGCTAATTTAATTAGTAAGTTGATTAGGACTTTTGGATTGAGATTAGCTAGTCTTATTAGACTTTCTCTCATGGAAGATAATATGATACCTTCTTCCAATGTTGGAGATGACGTAATGAGATAAATTCTTGTTTATATTTGTGACATGATTAATTAGTCTTGTTTGACATTCTCCCTATGTGAAGATGACATGATACCTTCTTCCGTTTGTTGGAGTTGACTAAATAAGATGAATTAATGAATGCATGACTAGGATAGAAAGCCTATGATCTCAACCCTTGCCATGAATGTTTCTCTTTATTACTTGCTTTCTTTAATTGCTTACTTGATTTACTTTTCTTGCCCATTTAATTTCTTGCCCCCAACATCAAATCAAAACCCCCTTGTCCCCTCATAGCCAATAATCATACACTTCATTGCAATTCCTCGTGGGACGACCCGGAGTCCAAATACTCCGGTTAATTCTTATTAGGATTTGTACTTGTGACAACTCAAATTTTTGATGTGAGAATTGTTTGATGGTTTGGAGCTATGCTTACAATGAAGTAGTTCTTATTTCTATAAGAAGGAAATCTAGACCATCGAACAAATCTCATTCATCAATCGTCTTGCAAGGGAAACTTAACACAGAGATGAATTATAGAAACAATAGCGCCGAACCTATTTAAAAAAGGTCGGCAAAGAATTAAATTGTAAGGGCTAAAACAGTCAATGACTAAGTGTTGAATATTTAAAGTTTTTGATAAGCGAACCTCACCGAGTGTGGTTTACAACCACACAGATCCCGTAACCGGGACCGTTTCACCTGAAAAGCCGATTAGGTCTCTAGTTGAAGGTTGTAGCATGTTGTTACTTAATTTCATCTTCTGGATTATTGAATAGAAAAGAATGTCGGCACTGCTCCCTATGTCCAGTAATACTTTTTTGACCAGGAGATCTCCTAACTTGATGCAGATCACAACAAGGTTATCAAGATTTGTTGCAACGATATTGAAGATAGAGGATTGGAATGTCATTTAGGGAAAATGGGAAGGCGTCTGAGGATGATCTTGACTGGTTGCTATTGACAACATTGCTCAGTAAGAGTGTTTCCTTGCTGAGCTTGTGGCACCTCCTCTTGTAAAACCTCCAGAAATGCAGTTAATGATACCTCTTGGTTGGTCTAGATGAGTTGAACTCGGGCCCTTTTTATCTCGGCTGTGCTGTGTTGCCAAATTTTGGTTATTGGAAGGAGGGGCACGTCGTTGTACATGCCCACTGATGTATTTCTCGAGATGGCCTTGCCAAGCTAATCGCTCTAAAAGGTCCTTGGAGATAACACATTCGTCGGTGGTGTATTCATGCTTCTGGTGGAAAGTACAATATTTCGATTTGTCTGCACCCCTTGATTCTGGATAGTTGCCATCCTTTCGCAGAGGTTTGATTAATTTGGAACTGAGGATCTCCTTAATGATGTCGTTGTTCTGGGTATTGAATTGAGTATATGATTCATAACGGGGAGTTGGTTTGAAATTTTTTCTTGCTATCCCATGCTTTATCGTCTTCTCTGTACTGGGGTCTTTCTATTTTTTTCTTTAGTTTGTCGGAGTTCTTCGATGTCAATTTGCCCTTTCACCTTTTCACGGTACTCGGCCATAGTTTTAGGTTTGGCCATATCAATAGCTTCTTGGAATTTTCCTTGTTGGAGTCCGCTTTTAATGGCGTGTAATTCCACTTCAGGGTGGAGATCTGGTATACTCATAGCCACCTCTGTGAAGCGTGCCATGTAATCTCTTAGGCTTTCATGCTGGCCTTGTTTGATTGTATTCAAGTAATCAGAATCATGCAGGTAGATAGCTGATCTAGTAAAATGCTCCTCAAACAGCTTTGACAGGTCTCGAAAACGAGAAATAGAATTTGCAGGCAATGAACAAAACCAATCAAGTGTAGGACTGTCTATATAAGATGGAAAAAAATGGCATAAAACTTTTTCGGATGCACCATTTACTATCGTTATAGAGGTGAACTTTTTGATATATTTCTTTTGGTCACCTAACCCGTCGTATGGGGTTAAGGTGGTTGGTTGGGTAAACCTTATGGGCAGCACAAAATTCATCACCTCGGCCGTGAATGGCCCAGGAGAGTTATCTGGTTCGGCATCTTCATTTGTTGGCTGAACTTCTTCATTATGCACGGGTTGGGCTCCTTCATTCCGAATTGCCTCATTCCAAACTTCTTCATTCCGAGCAGTTTCAGAGACATGCGATTGATCAGACTAATGCTTGATGCGAGAAAAATTGTCAGTAAAGAATTTCACAAAAATGTCTTATTGTAAGTATAGTTCTAAACCAACAAATTATCCTCGGTCAACGTTTAATTTGTTTGTCAAAAGTACAAACCCAATAAAAATAAACCGAAGTATTCAAACCTCGGGTCGTCTCTCAAAGAAATTGTAGGGAAGTGTTTATTATTCGTTATAATGTACTTCTATTTGGGGTTTTGAAATAAGAAACAAGAAATATAAATTGCGAGAAAAATAAACTAATAGCTAAGAAAGCTCTTAGCAAGGAAAGAGAATTAGAAGTCCTATCCTCATTATCATCGTCAATTGTGATGGTAAATATAAATTGTCTTCACTTAGTTAACCTCTAACCAATGAAGGAAAGTCAAGTGTATACAATCAACTTGAGTTCACAAGTCCTAATCAAAGACTAGATTTAGTGAAGCCTAAGCCAACCAACAATTTTTAATCACCAATCAACAAAAGACTTTTGATAACTCAAGAGTCTCTAATTAATGAATCCAAGTTAAGAACATGAAAATCTATTTTAAATTCCAACCAAGCATTTTATCAAACACTTGGAAGGCACAATAGAAAAGTAACAACAAATAATAAAATCTAATACTAACAATTGCAAGAGGAAACAATAACAACAAATTAAAGAAAGCAATCATAAACATGAAAACATAAACTGCATAAATATGGATTAAAGGAAACAATAAGAATTCATAAACTAAATGGGCAACATAAAGAAATCAACAAGAGAAGTAGGTAAACTAAAGTACTAGAACAAATAAAAGTAGAAGAAAACTAAATTAAAGCAAGATGGAAATATGAATTTGAGAAGAAATAAAACTAAAAGAAACCCTAAAACCTAGAGAGAGGAAAGAGCCTCTCTCTCTAGAAACTTACATCTAAACCTAATGTGTGAATGAATGAATTGTGAATGATTTCTCCTTCCAGCTTCACTCTGCAGCCTCTTGTCCTCATTTTCGGGCCTGAAACTGGGTCAAAAGTAGCCCAGAAATCGTCCCCAGTATTTTCTCGTAACTGAGGCACGTGATGCTGTGTCATGCATACGCGCCAGCCACGCATGCACGTCATTTATCTGTTGCACCAGTCACGCATATGCGTCGTCCATGCGTGCGTGTCGCTACCAGATTCTGAAATCCTTAATTTCTTGTGTTGCTTCCACTTTTGCATGCTTCTTTTCCATCCTCTAAACCATTTTTGCCCTATATACCCTATCACGGAATGGAATGGTAATAAGAGAGTATTAAAATTATCAAATTTAAGGCCAAAGAAGCATGTTTTCAATCATAGCACAAAATTAGAAAGGAAACTTAAAAATATGCAATTTATATGAATAAGTGTAAGAATAGTTGATAAAATCCACTCAATTCAATACAAAATAAACCGTAAAATAGTGGTTTACCAGTCTCCCCACACTTAAACATTAGCATGTCTTCATGCTAAGTTCAAGAGAAGCTATAATAATGTTGAAGAGGGATGGTAGAATTTATTAAATGCAACCTATCTATATGAATGCAACTAAATGCAAAATATTTCTACCTACTTAGTTAAAAATAAATAAATCTGCCAAGGACAAATATGAATTGGATTCCACTAATTCAAATCTCAAAATAAAGTATAAGTAGACTTGCAAAAAGAAAGCTCGTAAAAGCCGGGAACAAAGAATCGAGTATCGAACCCTCACCATAAATGTATACACTCTAATCGTTCAAGTGTTTAAGATTCGATTCTCTCAATTCTCTACTAATCTTTCTTTCTAAGACTTGCTCTTATTCTACTAATCAACAAAAATTTAATGCACGAATACACATATCAAGAGGTCTTTTATGGGTTGTAATGTGGTAAGGGTCAAGGTAGGAATGTATTTGGTTAAGTGGACTAAAATCTGAATCCTTGATTAACCTAAACTCCCCATCTAACCTAAGATAATCCATGTAATCAAAATGCACAATCTAATTACCCATTAACTATGTTTACTACAAATTCATGCACCTTGATATCTTGAGTACAAATCATATGCATTGATTTAATTATTTACCTTGGGGCATTTTGTCCCCTTTTTATTATTTTGTCTTTTCCTTTTTTTCTTTTTTATTATTTTTTTTCTTTTTCTTTTTCTTATTTTTCTCAATGCATATGATTAAGGTATTGAATGCAAGAATATGTGCTCAACTATCTTTTTCACATTTTCATAAAAATATACAATATACCCAATTCCCAAGCCAAGCATTTCCAAACCTAATTTTCTCACACTTAATTCATGTACACTCTCACTAGTCTAAGCTAACTAAGGATTCAAATCAGAGATATTTATTTTTTTCACTTAGAGTTAGTGATGTGCTAAAATAGAGAATAAATGGGGTAAAATAGGCTCAACATTGGGATGCAAAAGATGATGAAAGGATAAGGCCATATGGTTATGTGAGCTTAGTGAAACAAGGGCCTCAATCATATAAGTGCATGCATACATCAAACAATAGAAATATAGAATCAAGCAAGACAAAGATCACAATTTTGGAGAGAACAACACACACCAAGACAAAATATATTGGTTGATAAGATGCAACCAATCAAATAGGCTCAAAAATTTTACTAGGTTTGTGTGTTCGAGCTCTAAAACGATGTTCCAAAATAAAATTCTTCAAGAAAGTTTAAAAATTTTTAATTCAAATTCGTGAAATACCCTAGAATAGTTTCTTAGAAAAGAAATTATTACTTCAACCAAGTAGTGGTAAAATATGCACAAACTCTAACTAACATACAATCTATCATGCAATGCAACACTAACTAACAAAGAAGATTAAGAATTGGTGTTGGTGAAAGGAGTAGTTACCCATGGAAGTCGGTCTCGACCTCCCTATACTTAAAGATTGCACCATCCTCGGTGCATGCAAAGATGTGTAAGTGGACGGGTTGCTACAACTGATGCGCTTTCTCAAAAGATTGTGCGGTGGGACTTGTTTGTCACTCTATTTAGAAGTTTTCCAATTTCCTTCTTGGTAGACATTCTGAAAGAAGAGAAAAAGGAAGAAGAATAACCCACAAACAAAGATATGAAAACAAATAAATATGAGTGGGCAATAAATCCCATTTTTAGGGATTATCTTGTGTTGAATTTAGAGTATTTTGATAACATTTTCTCACATTTAACCAATGAATTAGCATGGTTTTGTTATCTCTCCCGTATTTGTGCTTGAGTGTAAAAACATGCTTTTTAAGCCTTTACTTTGATAATTTTAATTCATCCTTGATTCCATAAGATGCCTTGATGTGTTTGCTAGTAATCTCATGTTAAAATAGGCTAGGCATGGATCAAAGGAACAAGGAAGGAAGCATGCAAGTAGAGAGAAGCACAAAAAGGCAAAGAATTGATCTCGTCCAAGGATGCGCACGCACACAAGGCGCTCACGCGCACATTGCAATATCGACCAGGGACACGTACGTGTACTGTGCGCGTCCGCGCCGAAGGCCGTATGTGATTTTTAAATGAAACTCGGGCCCAGCGATTTCTGGGAAGCTATGGGGCCCAGTACAACCAACTTTGGCGCCAAAATGCATTAAAAGGACCAAGGATTGAAGGGGAAGGCATCTTTCAACACTAAGAATCACACATACACATTAGATCTAGTTTAGAGTTAGTTTCTAGAGAGAGAAGCTCTCACTTCTCTCTAGAATTAGGATTAGGTTTAGGTTAATCTCTCCTCTTAGATCTAGGATTAATTCATGCTTTAATTCATTTTTCCTTTATCAATTCTTACTATTCTCTTCTTCCTCTCTCTAGTTATGTACTTTAATTCTTGCAATTCTTCATTTTGTTGAGGATCTAATGTTGTTCTTTTGTTTTCCTTCAATAATGCAATTTGAGGTAATTCATGATAATTGTGATTTCCTTGATTGTTGTTGTTAATTCTTTGCATTCAATTGTAGGTAGAATTCATTCTTGTTGTGATTTACTATACTTCTCTTTTGTACCTTCAAAGTATTTGATGAAATGCTTGGGATAATGTTAGGATAGAATTTTATGTTCTTGGCTTGAGTAGGTAACTTAGGATTTCTTGAGTTACTAGTGTCCAAGTGATTGATAGTTGACAACCATTGACTCTAGCCATCATTAATCCAATTAGTGAAAAGCTAGGACTTATGGACTTGGATTTATTAACTCACTTGACTTTCCTTTGCTACTTGGTTAAAGGATAACTAATGGGATTAATCCTTGCAACTACCATAACTGTGGCTAGTGATAATGATGAAGACCCTTGACAACCAAACCTTGCCAAGACCATTTTGTTAATAAAATTTCATTACCATTTGCTATTCAATTGTCTCATCTAAAACCCCAAAATAAACAAGTCCGTAACCAATAACAAGAACACTACCCTGCAAGTCCTTTGAGAGACGACCCGAGGTTTAAATACTTCGGTTTATAGATTTTAGGGGTTTGTACTTGTGACAAACAAATTTTTGTATGAAAGGATTCTTGTTGGTTTAGAGACTATACTTTACAACGAGACTTCATTAGTGAAATTCTAAACCGTCAAAAATCTAATCATCAAAATGGCGCCGTTGCCAGGGATTTGCAATGGTGTTATGTTATTGGTTATTGTACATATGTGAATATTGTAAATAGCTTATCTCTTGTTTGTTTACTAGATTTTGTTAGTTTTATTTTGTTTCTCCACTATGAATTCTCACTTTGGCTATGAGATTGGTCCTAATTGTGTTGTAGGTGATGAGAACTTCAATGAGAATGTGTATCAAGGATAGGACATTCAAAGGTGGGAGGAGCCATATGCATATGATCAATTCTCTTGGCAACAACCTCCACCAATGCATTATGAACAAGAGCCATTATATGATGCATACCAATCCAATGGCTATGGTGAATCTTTTTGCGACAATCAATCACCACCACCATATGCCTATGAGTCCTATCCTCAACATGACGCTCAACCATACTCACAAGTCTCTCCATACCAAGCACCTTCCTATGATCCATATTCACCATATGACCAATCACCCATACCACATTCGTGTGATCATTATGAGCAAGAACCTTTAGAACCACCACAACCCTATCAAGATTTCTACCAAGAACCACCTCTATGCACACCGTCTCCACAATTTTACCAAGAAAAACCACCCTCTTACCATGAACCCTCTTTCCAAAATGATGAACCTTTCTACTCACCCCAAGCCCCAATAGACGATCCTCTCACCGTGTTACTTCAAGAACAGAAAGCCATGAAGCAGGATACATTTGAGTTTGTAACCAGTTTGACTAAGGTGGTGCACGCTTTAGCCCACCAATGTTGGAATACTCAAGCTATCCCCGTAGTCTCATGTGGAAAACCAAAGGAAGAGCAAAGCATGGCGAAGATATCAGAAAATCCGGTGAAAAAAGAAGAATCGGTAGTAGTAGTGGAGCAACTGGAGAAGCCTACGATTATTGAAACAAAGGAGAAAGTGGTCCAAGATTTAGGAGATGTAGAACCGCCATGTGAATCTCAATAACCTCCAGAGCATATCAAGATCGAAGAATACGAGGAGGTTAATCAAGAGATAGATTCAATCATGGAGGAATTTCTATCTACAATTAAATCCCCTCCTAATGGACATGGAGTTGGAATAATAGAAGAGTGTGCACAACCTCCCATACCCTTGGTGAACAATGAAGAAGAGAATGAACCGAAAGAGATCTACCAAGGAGAAAACGTTGGCATGGTGTATATTGAAATTGAAGAATATGAAGGGGTTGATCAAGAGATGGATTTATTCATCAATGAATTCCTATCCAAAATTGAATCCCCTCCCATTGGGCAAGAAACCGAAGTTCTTGATGGCAACACCAAGCCAAGTAATAAAAGGGAACAGGTTGAAATTGAAGAAATTTGTCAAGAGGTGGAAATATACAAAGAAGAGCACAAGGAAGTATACATTGCATTGTCTAAGTGTGGGAAAGTCGCCCTTCCCAAATCACCATCCAACACAACATTCAAGTGGGTAAAATTCTTATCCCTAAGCTTTACTTTCTCATTTGAATATGGTTTAATTGAAACGGATGGAAAATTTAGAGCTCTTTGTGGACTTAAAGGAAAAAGAGAATTGTGTAGTGATATAAAGCTCACTAAGGTCAAAGCTTTAAGATATAGGGATTATGATGGGACAAGAACCACTTTTTATGGGTCTAGAAGGAAGAATTTGTGGACTAAAGAGAATTCTATGTGTCAACCGCCCTTATGTCAACCACCCGTACAGAGAAATCATGAAACTCAACTCACGGATGGGTGTGAAGATAAGATATGGGATCCCGGTTCGCTATGTGAAGACCAACTATGGGGACTTATATCTTGAGTTGAAATTCACCCAAGATTGGTGAAGATGGTTGGAAATTCTATCAACCAAATGAGAAGCAAAGATCCTTGGAGATTCAAGGATGAGTACAAGCACAAGCCACCATGACAATGAGCTCCTCAAAAGGTCTAACTTAAGGACTTTAACTAAAAGTGCTAGGTGGGAGACACCCCACCATGGTAAACTCTTCCCAATCTCTCCTAGTCTTATGTGAAAAGTGGTTTGAGTTGTCATTGTAGGTAGATCTTTAATTCATATAGATTTGTTTGTATAAATTGATTGTTAGCATAATCACATGTATGTTGTGTTTAGTAGTAGATGAATAAAATCAAGTTGCATTTTTTGTGAATTGTATGATATTTGATTGAATAAAAAGTTGTAGGCATCATAGGGAGCCCCTGGGCATATTTTTCTGCTGCTTATTGGGCAATGAAAAAAAAAGAGAAGAAGAGGGAATGGCGCGAGCGCGCACTATACACGCACGCGCCCATGAATGGATGCAGCCCATACAATTTCTAGAGAGTTGAGCATCTCTTGGACGAACATTGTGCCTTTGACCCAACTCGTCCTACGCGGACGCGCACAACGTCCGTGCATGCCCATACATCATTAAGGGAAAGCACGCGGATGCGCACTTGCCACGTACGCGTCCCTAGGCTGATACCACCATCCCATACATGCCATCCGAAAGTTAGGCTTGCGTTGGGCCATCACTAAGCCCCTGGCCCAAAACCCATCACGCGGACGCGCACTGCGCGCCTTCGCGCCCATGAGTCTATAAGCGTATACGTGCGCCCGCGCATCTACCGCGTCTGCACCGATCTGGTGACGCAACTTCCAGGCCAAGATCCAGAGCGTTAAGCCAACTATGGGCTCGCGTTACACCTCCAGCCCAACCCCAAGCACGCGTGCACGCACCATACGCGCACGCACATTTATCAGTGGGCTAATGCCAAATAATAATGAGGTTCACAACTACATGGTAGCTATAATATGCAAGAGAGGAAACAATATAGGCGAATGACATATTAATAGTGCAAGAATTGCATGAATAAGAGAGAGAGAGAGTAGGTCATGAAAGACAATATAAGTTCATATCAATGCAAAAGGAATAAAAGTGTCATAAGAGATTAGCATGGACCTATAAATAATATCACCCAACAATATAAAACAAGTCACTAAGCACTAAAACAATGAAAGAAATATTCGACAGATGAGTAAAAAAATCAACACCAATTTTAATAAAAGAGGAACAAACAACAAAGTTAAAATGCAATAAATGCAAGTATGAAAATGTAATAAGTAAAAGAAAAGAAAGATAAGAAAAGTGAGAAGTGAAATTTTGAAAAGTGAGAGAAGAATAAAGTAAGAAAGGAAGAAGAAAAGGAAGAAGAAAGGAGAGAGGAAAGAAGGAGAAAGGAAAAGAAGAAGTGACGCGTAAGCGTCATCCACGCGCACACATGGATAGCAGATTAAGGAGTCGACATGTACGCGTCAGTCACGCGTACGCATCAGTCACGCGTACACATGGATGTGAATTGTGCTCCTCGCACAGTTCCAGCGTAAGTTGCTGGTTTTTGTACCAGGGATGGCAGCATGAAGATACGACGCGTGCGCGTCGGCCATGCCCACACGTGGAAGGTAAAAAATTCAAATGACACGTACGCGTCAGCGACGCACACGCGTGGGTTGGGTTGTGCGCCTAGCACCCCATGTGCATGGGTTGGGTTGTGCGCCTAGCACCCCACGCGCATGATTCAAGTGCAACTCTCAGTTTGGCCATGTGGCTGCGTCGTTCCAGCACCGTTTTCGCATGGTGCATTTTCGGGGGGTCTCACGCGTGAACGTCGGCCATGCGCACGTGTGACAATTTTTTTTAATATCAGGACCAGGGCAAATGTGCATAAGTGAAACCTATCATAGACACCTAATGAAACAAAGATAAGAAAATAAATAAAAAAATAAAAAGCTATAGAAAAGGAAGACCATATCATGGTGGGGTGTCTCCCACCTAGCACTTTTAGTTAAAGTCCTTAAGTTGGACATTTGGTGAGCTCCTTGTCATGTTGGCTTGTGGTTGAACTCATCTTGAAACTTCCACCAATGTTTGAACTTCCAATAAGCTCCAACATTTTCAAGTAAATTCACCAAGCCTTGATAAAGTTCTTCACAAGCTTTGAGCTCCCAAAGTTGATCCTCATATATTCCCGGATCCCAAATCTTGTTTCCACACCCGTCTTCAAGGCGATCATCATTGTTTCAACCGGGTGGCAAGCAATCTGAATTCTCATTGAGGTATCCAAACAACTTTCTAGACCCATTTAATCTAGTTCTACACAAACCTTTGCATTTAGCTCTTGAAATCTCAACCTTGATGAGTCATGATTTGCAACTCCAACCACTAAAAATCCTTCTCTTAAGCTTCATTCCATAAAGCCTCCTAAGTTGGCCATCTGTTTCAAGAATACCACACTCAAGTGGGACAATAAAGTTAAGAGAGATAAGTTTTACCCACTCAAATGAAGGAGTAGACGGAAACTGGTGCACGAAATTGTGATCTCAGTGGCGCCAACAACTTGGTACGCACAATTGTAATCTCAACTCTTTTTCACAACTTTGCACAACTAACCAGCAAGTGTACTGGGTCGTCCAAGTAATAACCTTATGTGAGTAAGGTTCGATCCCACAGAGATTGTCGGCTTGAAGCAAACTATGGTCATCTTGTAAATCTCAGTCAGGCGGATTCAAATGGTTATAGAGTTTTGATAATTAAAAGATAAATAGACATAAAATAAAGATAGAGATACTTATGTAATTCATTGGTGGGAATTTCAGATAAGTGTATGGAGATGCGTTATTCCTTTTGAATCTCTCCTTTCCAACTACCTTCATCCAATCGTTCATACTCCTTTCTATGGCAAGCTGTATATTCGGGTATCACTGTTGTCAATGGCTACCTCCCGTCCTCTCAGTGAAAATGGTCCAGCTACGGGTTATGTAGGGCTAATCATCTGTCGGTTCTCACTTGTGTTGGAATAGGATCCAGTGATCCTTTTGCATCTGTCACTACGCCCAACAGTCATGAGTTTGAAGCTCGTCACAGTCATCCCATCCCAGATCCTACTCGGAATACCACAGACAAGGTTTAGACTTTTCGGATCTCAAGAATGCTGCCAATTGGTTCTAGCTTATACCACGAAGACTCTGATCTCAAGGAATTGAAGGCTCTGTTGTTAGGAGAGGCAATCAAACGCATGGACCAGGAATCCAAGTGATATGCGTTCAAGCTTGCTTTCATGTAGAATGGAAGTGTTTGTCAGGCATGTGTTCATAAGTTGAGAATGGTGATGAGTGTCACATAATCATCACATTCATCATGTTCTTGTATGCGAATAGATATCTTAGAACAAGAATAAGCATGAATTGAATAGAAAACAGTAGTAATTGCATTAATACTGGAGGAGCAGCAGAGCTCCACACCTTAATCTATGGTGTGTAGAAACTCCACCGTTGAAAATACATAAGTGATGAAGGTCCAGGCATGGCCGAATGGCCAGCCCCAATAAAAGTCTAAGAAAGCATAAAACTGATCAAAGATGATCTAAGGATAATCCAAAGATGTGAGTACAATAGTAAAAAGTTCTATTTATACTAAACTAGTTACTAGGGTTACAGAAATAAGTAAATGATGCAGAAATCCACTTCCGGGCCCACTTGGTGTGTGGTTGGGCTGATCATTTAAGATTTCATGTGTAGAGACTTTTCTTGGAGTTAAACGCTAGCTTTTATGCCAGTTGGGGCATTTAACTCCAGCTTTTATCCTATTTCTGGCGTTTAACGCCAGAATAGGGCAGGAAGTTGGTGTTTGAATGCCAGTTTGCGTCGTCAAAAATCGAGCAAAGTATGAACTATTATATATTGCTGGAAAGCCCTGGATGTCTACTTTCCAACGCAATTGAGAGTGCACCATTTGGGTTTCTGTAGCTCAAAAGAGTCCATTTCGAGTTCAGGGAGGTCAGAATCCAACAGCATCAGTAGTCCTTTTTCAG
This sequence comes from Arachis hypogaea, assembly GCF_003086295.3. Taxonomy (NCBI): domain Eukaryota; kingdom Viridiplantae; phylum Streptophyta; class Magnoliopsida; order Fabales; family Fabaceae; genus Arachis; species Arachis hypogaea. The sequence continues at coordinate 87,000,144 of NC_092036.1, read as the reverse complement.
CCTCTGAATCAGATTTTTGCTCAGGTCCTTCAATTTCAGCCAGAAAATATCTGAAATCATAGAAAAAACAAACAAACTCATTGTAAAGTCCAGAAATGTGAATTTTGCTTAAAAACTAATAAAAATATACCAAAAAGTAGCTATATCCTACTAAAAACTATCTAAAAACAATGCCAAAAACCGTATAAATTATCTGCTCATCACAACACCAAACTTAAATTGTTGCTTGTCCCCAAGCAACTGAAAATAAATAGAATAAAAAGAAGAGAATATACAATGAATCTCACAATATCAGTGAAACTTAGTCTCAATTAGATGAGCAGGGCTAGTAGTTTTTTGCTTCTGAACAGTTTTTGCATCTCACTTTATCCTTTGAAATTCAAAATGATTGGCATCTATAGGAACTCAGAATTTTAGATAGTGTTATTGATTCTCCTAGTTCAGTATGTTGATTCTTGAATACAGCTACTTTATGAGTCTTGGCGGTGGCCCTAAGCACTTTGTTTTCCAGTATTACCACCAGATACATAAATGCCACAGACACATAACTGGGTGAACCTTTTCATATTGTGACTCAGCTTCGCTAAAGTACCCAGTTAGAGGTGTCCAGAGTTCTTAAGCACACGCTTTTTGCTTTGGATCACGACTTTAACCACTCAGTCTCAAGCTTTTCACTTGGACCTTCATGACACAAGCACATGGTTAGGGACAGCTTGATTTAGCCGCTTAGGCATGGATTTTATTTCCCTGGGCCTTCATATCCATTAATTCTCAAAGCCTTGTATCCTCTTTACCCTTGTCTTTTGGTTTAAAGGGCTACTGGCTTTTTCTGCTTGCTTTTTCTTTTTTCTTTCTTTTTCTTTTTCTTTTTTTTCACTGCTTTTTCTTGCTTCAAGAACCAATTTCATGATTTTTTCAGATTATCAATAACATTTCTCTTTGTTCATCATTCTTTCAAGAGCCAACAATTTTAAAATTCATAAACTTCACTATAAAAAATATGCAATGTTCAAGCATTCATTCAGAAAATAAAAAGTATTACCACCACATCAAAATAATTAAACTAATTTCAAGATAAAATCTGAAATCTAAGTACTTCTTGTTCTTTTGTAATTAGGCACATTTTTTTTCATTTAAGAGAGGTGAAGGATTCATGGAATTATTCATAGCTTTAAGGCACAGACACTAGACACTAATGATCATGTAATAAAGACACAAACATGGATAACACATAAAGCATCAAATCCAAAAAACAGAAAAATAAGAACAAGGAAATTAAAGAATAGGTCCACCTTAGTGATGGCGGGTAGTTCTTCCTCTTGAAGATCCAATGGAACACCTGAGCTCCTCTATGTCTCTTCCTTGCCTTTGTTGCTCCTCCCTCATATCTCTTTGACCTTCTCTAATCTCATGGAGTATGATGGAGTGTTCTTGGTGCTCCACCCTTAGTTGGTCCATGTTGTAACTCAAGCCTTCCAAAGAGGTGTTGAGTTGCTCCCAATAATTATGTGGAGGAAAATGCATCCCTTGAGGCATCTCACGGATTTCTTGATGAGGAATTTCCTCATGCACTTTTTGAGGTCCATAAGTGGGCTCTCTTGTTTGCTTCACCCTTTTCTTAGTGATGGGCTTGTCCTCTTCAATGAGGATGTCTCTTTGTATGTCAATTCCAGCTGAATTGCATAGGTGACAAATGAGATGAGGAAAGGCTAACCTTGCCAAAATGGAGGACTTGTCAGCCACCTTATAGAGTTCTAGAGGTATGATCTCATGAACTTCCATTTCCTCCCCAATCATGATACTATGGATCATGATGGCCCAATCTACAGTCACTTCAGATCAGTTGCTAGTAGGAATGATGGAGTGTTGGATGAACTCCAACCATCTTCTAGCCACAGGCTTAAGGTCCGGTCTTCTCAATTGAACCGGCTTGCCTCTTGAGTCTCTTTTCCATTGAGCTCCTTCCACACATATGTCCATGAGGACTTAGTCCAACCTTTGATCAAAGTTGACCCTTCTAGTGTAGGGGAGTGCGTTTTCTTGCATCATTGGCAAGTTGAATGCCAACCTTACATTTTTCGGACTGAAATCTAAGTATTTCCCCCGAACCATTGTAAGCCAATTCTTTGGATTCGGGTTCATACTTTGATCATGGTTCCTAGTGATCCATGCATTGGCATAGAACTCTTGAACCATTAAGATTCTGACTTGTTGAATGGGGTTGGTGAGAACTTCCCAACCTCTTCTTCGGATCTCATGTCAAATCTCTGGATACTCATTCTTCTTGAGCATGAAAAGGACCTCAGGGATCACCTTCTTCTTGGCCACAACTTCATAGAAGTTGTCTTGATGGACCTTTGAGATAAATCTCTCCATCTCCCATGACTCAGAGATGGAAGCTTTTGCCCTCTCTTTCCTCTTTCTAGAGGTTTCTCCAGCCTTAGGTGTCATAAATGGTTATGCAAAAACAAAAAGCAATGGTTTTACCACACCAAACTTAAAAGGTTTGCTTGTCCTTGAGCAAAAGAAGAAAGAAAAAAGGGGAAGAAGAGGAAAATAGAAGAGATGGAGGGAGAGATAGGTTCGGCCAAGGGGGTAGGAGAGGGTTTGTGATGTGTGAAAATGAAGGAGTGAAGAGGGGTATTTATAAGAAAAGAGAGGGAGAGTGGCCGAATGGAATTGGGTGGGTTTGGGAGGAAAATGTTTGAATTTGAAAGTGAGGTAGGTGGGGGGTTTTTTGGGGAAGAGGGATGGAGTTAATTGGTAAAGAGAATATAGGGAAGAAAATAGGATTTGATAGGTGAGTGGTGTTTTGGGTAGAGTGTTATAGAGATGTGTGAGGGGGGAAAGAGAGAGGTGGGGTAGGTGGGGATCCTATGGGGTCCACAGATCCTAAGGGGTCAAGGACTTCTCATCCTTTCTCCATTTAGGCGTGCAAAAATGCCCTTAGAGTGCAATTATGGCATTTAACGCTAGACTGCTGCTTGTTTCTGGTGTTAAAAGCCAGCTTTTATATCTTTCTTGGCATTTAACGCCAAGCTGTTGCTTGTTTCTAGCGTTTAACGCCAACTTGGTGCTCTGTTCTGGCATTAAACGCCAGTCTGGTGCCTATTTTTGGCATTAAACGCCCAAAATGGTGCCAGACTGGGCGTTTAACGCCCATTCTGCTACTCTTACTGGCGTTTAAATGCCAGTAAGCTTATCCTCCAGGGTGTGGTATTTTTAATTCTATTTTTGAATTTGCTTTGATTTTTGCAGTTAATTTTGTGACTCCACATGATCATCAACCTAAAGAAAACATGAAATAACATAGATAAATAAAAATTGGGTTGCCTCCCAATAAGCACTTCTTTAATGTCAATAGCTTGATAGTGGGCTCTCATGGAGCCTCACAGATAATCAGAGCATGGTTGTGGCCTCTCAAAACCAAACGTAGAGTTTGGTTGTGGCCTCCCAACACCAAACATAGAGTTTGAATGTAGGGGCTTTGTTTGACTCTGTATTGAGAGAAGCTTTTCATGCTTCCTCTCCATGTGTACAGAAGGAGAACCTTGAGTCTTGAATACAAGGTAGTCCTCATTCAATTGAAGGACCAACTTTCCTTTGTCAACATCAATCACAGCCTTTGCTATGGCTAGAAAAGTTCTGCCAAGGATGATGGATTCATCCTCATCCTTCCCAGTGTCTAGGATTATGAAACCAGCAGGGATGTAAAGGCCTTCAACCTTCACTAGCACGTGCTCTACTAGTCCATAAGCCTTTTTCATGGATTTGTTTGCCATCTCTAGTGAGATTCTTGCAGCTTAAACCTCAAAGATTTCCAGTTTCTCCATGACAGAGAGTGGCATGAGGTTTATGCCTGACCTCAGGTCACACAGAGCCTTCTCAAAAGTCATGGTGCCTATGGTACAAGGTATTAAGAACCTTCCGAGATCCTCTTTCTTTTGAGGTAATGTCTGCCTAATCAAGTTATTCAGTTCATTGGTGAGCAAGGGGGGTTCATCTTCCCAAGTCCCATTATCAAATAACTTGGCATTCAGCTTCATGATTGCTCTAAGGTACTTAGCAACTTGCTCTTCAGTAATATCTTCATCCTCTTCAGATGAGGAATAGTCATCAGAGCTCATGAATAGCAGAAGTAAGTTCAATGGAATCTCTATGGTTTCTAGATGAGCCTTAGATTCCTTAGGTTCCTCAATTGGGAACTCCTTTTTGTCTAAAGGACGTCCCATGAGGTCTTCCTCACTAGGATTCACGTCCTCCTCCTCCTCTCTAGGTTCAGCCACACCAAGTAAGGTTATGGCCTTGCACTCTCGTTTTGGATTCTCTTCTGTATTGCTTGGGAGAGTACTAGGAGGAGTTTCAGTGACCCTTTTACTCAGCTGGCCCACTTGTGCCTCCAAATTTCTAATGGAGGACCTTGTTTCATTCATGAAACTTAGAGTGGCCTTAGATAGATCAGAGACTATGCTTGCTAAGCTAGAGGGGCTCTGCTCAGAATTCTCTGTGTGTTGCTGAGAGGGTGATGGAAAAGGCTTGCTATTGCTAAACCTGTTTCTTCCACCATTATTAAAGCCTTGTTGAGGCTTTTGTTGATCCTTCCATGAGAAATTTGGATGATTTCTCAATGAGAGATTATAGGTGTTTCCATAGGCTTCACCCATGTAATTCACCTCTGCCATTGCAGGGTTCTTAGGATCATAAGCTTCTTCTTCAAAAGATGCTTCTTTAGTACTGTTGGATGCATTTTGCAAACCATTCAGACTCTGAGAAATCATATTAACTTGCTGAGTCAACATTTTGTTCTGAGCCAATATGGCATTTAGAGCATCAATTTGAAGAACTCTCCTCATCTGAGGCGTCCCATTACTCACGGGATTCCTTTCAGAGGTATACATGAACTGGTTATTTGCAACCATTTCAATGCGTTCCTGAGCTTCTGTAGGTATTTTTTTCAGGTGAATAGATCCACCTGCAGAATGGTCCAATGATATCTTAGACAATTCAGACAGACCATCATAGAATATATCCAGGAAGGTCCATTCTGAAAGCATGTCAGAAGGACACTTTTTGGTCAGTTGCTTATATCTTTCCCAACCTTCATAGAGAGATTCACCTTCTTTCTGCCTGAAGGTTTGAACATCCACTCTAAGCTTGCTCAGCTTTTGAGGAGAAAAGAACTTGGCTAAGAAAGTCGTGACCAGCTTATCCCAAGAGTTCAGGCTATCTCTAGGTTGAGAGTCCAACCATACTCTAGCTCTGTCTCTTACAGCAAAAGGAAAAAACATAAGCTTGTAGACCTCGGGATCAACTCCATTGGTCTTAACAGTATCATAGATCTGCAAGAATTCAGTTAAGAACTGAAAAGGATCTTCTGATGGAAGTCCATGAAACTTGCAATTCTGTTGCATCAGAGAAACTAATTGAGGCTTTAGCTCAAAATTAATTGCTTCAATGGCAGGGTTTGAGATGCTTCTTCCATGGAAGTTGGAATTTGGTGCAGTGAAGTCACCAAGCATCTTCTTTGCATTGTTGTTAGGTTTGGCCATTACTTCTTTTTCGAGATTCTCTGTAAGGTTTTCTCTGGATTGTTGTGCTTTATCTTCTATTAACTTCTTCTTCAGAGTCCTTTTGAAGTTCAGGATCTGCTTTAACAAAAATGTCCTTGTCCTTGCTCATACTCATATGAAAAAGAAGAGGATAGAAAAGGAAGAGGAATCCTCTATGTCACAGTATAGAGATTCTTTTATGTGAGTAGAAGAGAAGAAGAATACGAATGAGGAAAGAAAGAGAAAAATTCGAACTCAGAGAAAGGGAGAGGGTTCGAATTTTTTATGAGTGAAGGAGAAGTGTTAGTAAATTAATAAAATAAATAGAAGGAGAGAGGGGGAGTTTTGCGAAAATAATTAAAAGAAAAAGGAAAATATTTTTGTTTTTATTTTAAAATTTAGTTAGAATTCGAAAATTAAGAGAGAAAATAAAATTAAAATTAAAATTTGAAATAATTAGTTAATTAACAGAATTTTGAAAAAGAGGAAGGTGATTTTCGAAAATTAGAGAGAAAATTAGTTAGGTGGTTTTGAAAAAGATAAGAAATAGTAAAACAAACAAAAAGTCAATTAGTTAATTGAAAACAGATTTGAAAATCAATTTTGAAAAGATAAGAAGTTAGAAAAGATATTTTGAAATTAAAGTTTGAAAAAGATATGATTTGAAAAAGATATGAAAGAGAAATTTAAAAAAAAGATTTGATTTTGAAAATTGAAGTTGATGACTTGACTAACAAGAAACTAGAAGATATGATTCTAGAATTTAAAGATTGAACTTTTCTTAACAAGAAAGTAACAAACTTGAAATTTTTGAATCAAAACATTAATTGTTAGTACTAATTTCGAAAATAAAAGAAAAAGTTAAGAAAAATATTTTTGAAAATTAATTTTAAAGAATTCTCGAAAATAATAAAAGGAAAAAAAAGAAAAGAATTGATTTTGAAAAAGATTTTGAAATTGAAATCTTGACTTGACTAACAAGAAACAACTAATTTTAAAATTTTTTTGACTAAGTCAACCCAAAGATTTCGAAATTTGTGAGTGAAATAAGGAAAAAATATTTTTTTATTTTTTTAATTTAATTAGGAAAGAGAAAAATACAAAAATGACTCAACACATAAAAATTTTAGATTAAAACAAATGATGCATGCAAGAACACTATGAATGTCAAGATGAACACCAAGAACACTTTGAAGATCATGGTGAACATCAAGAACTTATTTTTGAAAAATTTTCAAGAAAAGAAAAACATTCAAGACACCAAACTTAGAGATTTTTCATGTTTAGACACTATGAATTCAAAAATGCATGTGGGAAACAACAAAAGACACAAAACAAGAAAATATGAATATCAAACAAGAAGACTTATCAAGAACAACTTGAAGATCATGAAGAATGTAATGCATGAATTTTCGAAAAATGCACAAATTTTAAAAACATGCAATTGACACCAAATATAAAAATTGACACTAGACTCAAACAAGAAACACAAAATTTTTTGTTTTTATGATTTTATTAATTTTTTTTGGATTTTTCAAAAATTATTTTGGAAAAATGAAAAAGAAGAAAAAATTTTGAAAGATTTTTGAAAACTTTTTGAAAATAAAATAAAGATTGAAAAAAAAAGAAGAAAATTACCCAATCTAAGCAACAAAATGAACCATTAATTGTCCAAACTTGAACAATGCCCGGCAACGGTGCCAAAAACTTGGTGCACGAAATTGTGATCTCAATGGCGCCAACAACTTGGTACGCACAATTGTAATCTCAACTCTTTTTCACAACTTTGCACAACTAACCAGCAAGTGTACTGGGTCGTCCAAGTAATAAACCTTACGTGAGTAAGGGTCGATCCCACGGAGATTGTCGGCTTGAAGCAAACTATGGTCATCTTGTAAATCTCAGTCAGGCAGATTCAAATGGTTATAGAGTTTTGATAATTAAAAGATAAATAGACATAAAATAAAGATAGAGATACTTATGTAATTCATTGATGGGAATTTCAGATAAGCGTATGGAGATGCGTTATTCTTTCTGAATCTCTGCTTTCCTACTGCCTTCATCTAATCCTTCATACTCCTTTCTATGGCAAGCTATATGTTCGGGTATCACCATTGTCAATGGCTACCTCCCGTCCTCTCAGTGAAAATGGTCCAGCTACGGGTTACGTAGGGCTAATCATCTGTCGGTTCTCACTTGTGTTGGAATAGGATCCAGTGATCCTTTTGCGTCTATCACTATGCCCAACAGTCATGAGTTTGAAGCTCGTCACAGTCATCCCATCCCAAATCCTCCTCGGAATACGACAGACAAGGTTTAGCCTTTCCAGATCTCAAGAATACTGCCAATTGGTTCTAGCTTATACCACGAAGACTCTGATCTCAAAGAATTGAAGGCTCTGTTGTCAGGAGAGGCAATCAAACACATGGACCAAGAATCCAAGAGATATGCATTCAAGCTTGTTTTCATGTAGAACAGAAGTGTTTGTTAGGCACGCGTTCATAAGTTAAGAATGGTGATGAGTGTCACATAATCATCACATTCATCATGCTCTTGTGTGCAAATAGATATCTTAGAACAAGAATAAGCATGAATTGAATAGAAAACAGTAGTAATTGCATTAATACTCGAGGAGCAGCAGAGCTCCACACCTTAATCTATGGTGTGTAGAAACTCCACCGTTTAAAATTCATAAGTGATGAAGGTCCAGGCATGGCCGAATGGCCAGCCCCCATAAATGTCTAAGATAGCATGAAACTGATCAAAGATGATCTAAGGATAATCCAAAGATGTGAGTACAATAGTAAAAAGTTCTATTTATACTAAACTAGTTACTAGGGTTACAGAAATAAGTAAATGATGCAGAAATTCACTTCCGGGCCCACTTGGTGTGTGGTTGGACTGAGCATTGAAGTTTTCATGTGTAGAGGCTTTTCTTGGAGTTAAACGCCAGCTTTTATGCCAGTTTGGGCGTTTAACCAGCTTTTATTCTGTTTCTGGCGTTTAACCAGCTTTTAACGCCAGAATAGGGCAGGGAGTTGGAGTTTGAACACCAGTTTGCGTCATGAAAACTCGAGCAAAGTATGGACTATTATATATTGCGAGAAAGCTCTGGATGTCTAATTTCCAACGCAATTGAGAGCGCGCCATTTGGGTTTCTGTAGCTCAAAAAAATCTATTTCGAGTGCAGAGAGGTCAGAATCCAACAGCATCAGTAGTCCTTTTTCAGCCTCTGAATCAGATTTTTGCTCAGGTCCCTTAATTTCAGCCAGAAAATATCTGAAATCACAGAAAAACACACAAACTCATAGTAAAGTCCAGAAATGTGAATTTTTATTAAAAACTAATAAAAATATACCAAAAAGTAGCTAGATCCTACTAAAAACTATCTAAAAATAATGCCAAAAAGCGTATAAATTATCCGCTCATCAGCAACCTTGGTAGAGAAGTCTCCAACGATCTTGACAAAGCATATTCAACTCCTGTCCAGCCTTGCCGAAGGACTTCCACCTTTTGAAAAGATTCTTCACTTTCAAGCTCTTCCTCATTGAATTCATCCAACTCTTTTTCATCACTCAAATCATAAATATGAGCTTGAGAGAAATCTACCTCAATGTTGCTTTCAATTTCATCGGAAAAAGGTTCTTCAAACTCAAGGGGTTCACTTGTGGATGCAAATTCATTACTAGGATGGCTTAATTCATGATCATCATCACCAAGGGAACTTGCCTCTTTATCTATTTCGTCTAATACTTCACAGGGAACATGCCTTGGAGGTTGTGCACGACCCTCCTCAACATTAAATTCAAGCTTCTTGGAGGAATACTCTGCAACTCTAGATTCCTATGGAGGTTCAGCATCTCTTAAGTCTTCGACCACTTCTTCATCTTCAACAATTATGCCTTCCTCCAATTGTTCTAATACAAAGTCACATTCTTCACTTTCCATTGGAGTACCTAATCTCTCTCTCATGCTCCGTTCTTCATTAGATTCTCCATATGTAGCCATGAGAGTTCCTTGAGTGTCCAACTGTTAGGAAGCGAATCGACTTACTAACTCGGTCAAGGCAGCCGCGAATTCTAGTGTCATCATTTGCAACTCTCTTTGCCCTTGAAGTAGTGGAATGAGAGAATCATCTATTGGGGCTTAGGGTGGATAGGAGGGTTCATTATATAGGAGAAAGGGCTCATAATAGGAAGGTGGTTCATCTTGATAAGGATATGGAGATGGTGTATATTGAGGTGGTGGTTCTTGGGAGTAATTGGGTTAGAATTGGGGTGGTTCTATGTATGGTTCATATGGCTTATAAGGTGGTTGGTATGGTGGATATGGGTTAGGCTCATATGGTTGTGTTTGATTATAGGGGGCTTGTGAGTATGATGGTTCAAAGCTATGTTGAAGAGGGCGTTCATAGGCATATGGTGGTGGTTGTTGATCATCACAAGGAGGTCCACCATATCCATTGTCTTGGTATGCATCATAGAATGGCTCTTGCTCATAGTGCATTGGAGAGGGTTGCTTCCAAGAGGGTTGATCAAATCCTTGTGACTCCTTCCATCTTTGATTGTCCCATCCATGATGCAAGCCTTCATTGTAATCTCCACTTCCTACAATATAATTGTAACCACACTCTTAGCCAAAGGGGTAATAATTCATGATAGCGAGAGAAAATAAAAACAAATACTAACAAAAAGTAAGCAAACAAAGTTATAAAACTAGCAAAAACTAACAAACACACCAAAAATCAAGATATTTACAATACTAACATATAACCAATAACAAGGCACACATTTGTAGTTCCTCGGTAACAGCGCCAAAAACTGGTGTGAGAAAAATTGTCGGTAAAGAATTTCACAAAAATGTCGCGTTGCAATTGTAGTTCTAAACCAACAAATTATCCTCGGTCAACGTTTAATTTGTTTTTCACAAGTACAAACACAATAAAAATAAACCAAAGTATTCAAACCTTGGGTCGTCTCTCAAAGGAATTGTAGGGAAGTGTTTATTATTGGTTATGATGTACTTCTTTTTGGGGTTTTGAAATAAGAAACAAGAAAATATAAATTGCAAGAAAAATAAACTAATAACTAAGAAAGCTCTTAGCAAGGAAAGAGAATTAGAAGTCTTATCCTCATTATCATCGTCAATTTTGAGGGTAAATGTAAATTGTCTTGACTTAGTTAACCTCTAACCAATGAAGGAAAGTCAAGTGTATAGAATCAACTTGAGTTCACAAGTCCTAATCAAAGACTAGATTTAGTGAAGCCTAAGCCAACCATAAATTTTCAATCACCAATCAACAAAAGACTTTTGATAACTCAAGAGTCTCTAATTAATCAATCCAAGTTAAGAACATGAAAATCTATTTTAAATTCAACCCAAGCATGTTATCAAACACTTGGAAGGCACAAAATAAAAGCATAGAAAAGTAACAAGAAATAATAAAATCTAAGACTAACAATTGCAAGAGGAAATAATAACAACAAATTAAAGAAAGTAATCATAAACATGAAAACATAAACTGCATTAATATGGATTAAAGGAAACAAGAAGAATTCATAAACTAAATGGGCAACATAAAGATTTCAACAAGAGAAGTATGTAAACTAAAGTACTAGAACAAATAAAAGTAGAAGAAAACTAAATTAAAGCAAGATAGAAATCTGAATTTGAGAAGAAATAAAACTAAAAGAAACCCTAAAGCTAGAGAGAGGAGAGAGCCTCTCTCTCTAGAAACCTACATCTAAACCTAATGTGTGAATGATTTCTCCTTCCAGCTTCACTCTGCAGCCTCGTGTCCTCATTTTCAGGCCTGAAACTAGGTCAAAAGCAGCCCAGAAATCGCCCCCAATGTTTTCTCGTAAGTGAGGCACGTGGCGCTTTGTCACACATACGCGTCGCTTGAACTCGGCACTAGCCATGCGTAGGCGTCAGCCACGTGTGCGCATCATTTGTCTTCTGCACCAGTCACGCGTATGTGTCGTCCATGCGTGCGTGTTGCTACCAGATTCTGAAATCCTTAATTTCTTTTGTTCCTTCCACTTTTGCATGCTTCTTTTCCATCCTTTAAGCCATTCTTGCCCTATAAACCCTGAAAACACTTAACAAACATATCACGGCATCGAATGGTAATAAGAGAAGATTAAAATTAGCAAATTTAAGGCCAATGAAGCATGTTTTCAATCATAGCACAAAATTAGGAAGGAAACTTAAAAACATGCAATTTATATGAATAAATGTAAGAATAGTTGATAAAATCTACTCAATTGAATACAAAATAAATCGTAAAATAGTGGTTTATCAATGCTCGGCTTCTTTGATTTGTTCTTGACGTCCGTTATTATTTTCAATCCGAGCATTATTTAGGTTAGCAATCTGGTTCGCCATTCGTTGGTTCTCTTCCGCCATGCGCTGGTTGGCTTGTTGTAACTCGGTTGCCATCCGAAGAAGTTCGGAAGGTGTAGGTGGGAGTTGCTCAGCCATGGCTGGTGGTAAAAACGTCGAGACCGATGAAATAGAGAAGGGATTATATTCTCGGCCCTATGGTGGGCGCAAATTGTTCTTGTTTGGAAACCTTGAGGGTAGCTCGTCTTTTGGGAATCGACGCTGAGTTGTTTCCTTCAACGTCAATCTATGAACTTTGGGGAAGTCCGAGCTTTTTGCTTAAGCAGATGTCCAATCGTGGAGAGTATGAACAAAGAGGGGAGTGTACCTGCAAAGGCACTCCGAAGTTTAAGTTAGTATTGAGAATTTTCGCTATCCTTTAAGGATGAAATATCATACCTTTATAGGTGGCATAGAATAGGTCGGTTATAGAATTGGTCATCTGTATTGAAGAGCAGTTACTAGAATTTAGTGGATGATGATATATGGTCGGACTTTTTATTCCAAAATGTAGTCTATTAAATCTGATCATAACGCATATCGTCGAGTTATAACGTAGAGAGTCGATTTATTCATCATAATGCTGAGTTATAAGGTCGAATTTGTAACGGTCAGATCAATTATCATTATCGTCATTTTCATAATTTTAATCTTTTTTGTAACACCCTAATGATGGGTGGAAATTTGATTTCCACACAAACTCACCGGCAAGTGTATCGGGTCGCATCAAGTAGTAAAACTCACTTAGAGTGAGGTCGATCCCACAGGGATTGATGGATCAAGCAACTTTAGTGAGTGATTAGTCTAGTCAAGCTAACATTGGTGAATTGGATGAAATTTGAAGCAACAGAATATAAATGACAAGAAATTTTAAGTTGCGGAAAGTAAATGAGCAGAAACGTAAAGAGCAAGGAATGTAAATTGGTAAAATCTTAAATGACAAGAAAGGTAAATTGCAGTAACTGTAAAGGGGGCTGGGTGCTGGAAATTAAAGGAAGTAATAAATCTTGACTTAGAGCAATTGTAGAAAATTAAACTTGCAGGAAGAGTAAATCAAGCTCAGTGTGAATGGAAAAGTGAAATTTCAGAAGAACAGAATTACAAATTTGCAGGAATAGTAAATTTGGATCTCAACAATTTCAAATGCAAGGTTGCAGAAAGTAAATTTGCAGGAAAAAAAAGTGTAGCAGAGAATTATAGAAACTGAGATTTGCACAAACTGAATTCAATATTGAAAAATGACAATTGCAGAAAATTAAAAGTGTATCAAAGAAAGCTTTCTATTCTACTCCTACTCATATTGCTCTCTAGCAGAGCCAGCCTCCCTTGAAAATGAAACAGATGCCTTAATATAGGCTTCACAAAATAAAAAAATAAATTTAAAATTAAAAACAAATTACAATTAAATGAAATTCATATTCTAACTATCTCTTATGCCTTTGAGTGATGATAACGGACTTTGCTTGATTTGGATTTGAAGAAGAGTGGATCCGAATAGCTTGATTTAATTGGATCAGTGTGCATTTTGTGAAGCTTGGGTCAGGAGGCATTTGTTTGAAAATGAATTGGGGCATACCTCCAGTGGAGCGTTCAGTTTGGTTAGTGAACTGAGCGCTACATGTCTTGTCATGCTTCCCTTGCGTGCTTGCAATTCCTCAGCGCTCAGTTGGAAGATGCAACGTAGCGCTACACTTGGTGTGAGGTTCCCCGTTCGAACCTTGACTGCTTCACTTGGTGCCAATTTCCTCAGCGCTCAGTGAAGAGAATAGAACGTAGCACTCCCTTGCTTGCCTTGGTCTCCCTCTTCGAGCCTTGGCTGCCCCTCTTGTGAATGCTGCGCCTTGCTTTTCTTTTGAACCATGCCCGAAAATGCTTGCTTTGTGAACGCTAGCGTTTATTAATTGAACGCTCTTCCTTGCCTTGCGTTCATGGCATTACTAATAAGTGCTTTCATTAATGCCTTAGTATTAATAATATTTTTTTTTTGAAACATAGGAAGCTCAACACATTAAAGTGGAGCATAAAATAAAGAAGAAGATACACAACAAGCTACCAACCAAATCAATACCTAACACCCCAGACCTAACAACAGCCTCCCCCAGAATCATCACCACGCCATTCTGTATAGCTCATCACCGTCTTTGTGTGGATTACCTCCAGGCTTGCTCTTGTATTCTTAAAGATTCGTGCATTCCGTTCCAACCAGATGTTCCAAATAACTGCAAAGAACACTGTCATCCACATCTTCTGCCCTTGTTGTCTATTATGCAAGCCATGCCAGCTTTCAAACATTTCCTTAATGGTTCCAGGGATCACCCACTCTCTACCTAGTGACCTCAACCACTGACACCACACCTGCCAAGCTACCTCACACCTGAGGAATAAATGCTCAGCAGATTCTAATTCCTTAGTACACATTACACACAAACTATCTCCCAGAATGTTGACTCCTATTTTACCCAGCCGCTCCTTGGTGTTAACTCGATCAACTAGCACAAACCACCCAAATAGCTCAATCCTCGGAGGAACAAAACCTTTCCAAACGGAGCTCGTGAAGCTATAACTCGTTATTTCAGTCGAAAGAGTCTCCGCTTGTATAGCCTGTATCACAGAACGAGTAGAAAAAACACCTTTATTGTCAAACTTCCACACCACGCTGTCCTCCCGACCTGATGACAACCTCACTGGCCTTAACCTCTCATGCAGCTGATTGACAAGTTCTAGCTCCCATTGGAACAACTCCCTCTTCCATTGGAAATTCCAAATCCAATCAAGCCCATCCCAAAAGCCACAGTCCCCAATTAGAAGTCCTTGCTGGCTTGAGATAGAGTATAGTCTCGGATAACTCCCTTTGAGAACACCCCCTTGAATCCAGTTATCTTCCCAAAATCGGGTTTGCATACCATTACCTATTTCCATTGCCAGGCCACTTACCATTTTATCCCGAATCCGCGGTTCTTTTATATTTAGCTGACAAATGTCCCTCCAAGGCCCTCTTTTTACTTGTAAAGGCTGAGTTGCCAACATTACATTCGGGTTCAACTTGTTACACGAACAAATTATATGCATGCTTCCATGGTTTTAATAATAATACTAATGCATTAACGTTGCATTCATTCAATTCATTCTCAATTAAATGCATTGCTTTATTAGTTAGTAATGCCATTTTAGCGTTCATTCATGGATTGGCTTTGCATGCTTTTAACGCCTTTGGCAAAGAAGATTTAATAATGCATGCATTCATTGGCTTTGTTAATTAATAATGCCAATTATGCATTAACGTAAGCTTTCATCCATTGGCATTAATAATTATATGCTTCATTGCTTCATGCATGCATTATATTACTTAGTAATGCATGATTTGCCAATTGCGTTTCATTCATTAATAATGTCATTGCATTGATATTGCATGGTTCATGATGGCATTATTAATTAATTGCATGCATAAGGCATTAATGCATGCCATGGCTTCATGGTCATGGGCCACGCTTTTAAAAGCGTGGCCTAAGGTTCCAAAACATGCTCAATCTTCAAAGCGTGCCCAAATTTCCTCTATTCTTCTTTTTAGCTTATTTTGTGCATTTTTGCTTCTTTTTGTATTTATTTCCTATAAAATTTATAAAATCAAAAGATCAAGGAAATATACCATTTAAGCACAAAAGAATGCAATATTTAAGCACTAACCATCAATTTCTTGTATGAAAAACCATAGAAAAACATGACATGATGACATGTCATCACAACACCAAACTTAAACCTTGCTTGTCCCCAAGCAAGAAAAGAATCATGCAATAAAAATTGACAATCCAAGGTAAGAAGAATAGCAACTCAATGTTCATGGTTAGCTAGTTTTTTATGCATGCTACAATCACAAAAGAAGTGTAAATGATTGATGCTTCTATCTAGCTCATTTTATGAAATCTTTTCCTTATGTTTCTTCCTTAAAACAAGCTTTTGATTTTCTTATTAACTTCTCCTTTTGGTTATTTTACCCCATGAGTTGATAACAAAGCTACGACTTCTAAATGCTTTGTTTTCAAGTATTACCACTTGATACATAAGCACCACAAGCATTTAATTAGAAGACTTCTTTAAGCTCATTTGTTTCTTTTCTTAACTCTCTAATCATTGATGCCCAGAGCCTTGAGCTTTGAGGGAGTGCTTTTGCACTTGAGCCTAACCTTGACTCTAAGTGTTTTGTTTTCAAGCTTTTTTCTTGACACATAAACACCACAAGTACTTAAAAAATGAAATTGTCATTGGTACTCAGAGCCTTCAGCTTCCTCATTCTTTCCCTTTTTCTTTTCTTGCTTTAATTTGTAATTGCTTCTTCAAGGTTTTCATGATTTCAAAAGATTTCACAAAATGTCCCAGATGAAAACTTCAATTAAATAAAATCTAATGCAATTGAGCAACAATTAATCATGCTAGCCTTCCAGTACTTGTATGCACATGATAAGTTCTTCTTTAATTCCTTGTTTGTTTATGATCATGATGCTTTATTGCTTTTGAAATCACAAAACTCAAGTTGGTAGTCATAATGTCACAGCAATATGTTGTAAATCAAAATTCAGGCTATGCTTATTCATACCACACATGCATACAGAGAAGATAAAGACAATCATGCAATTTAAAGTGCTAGAAACAAATGAGAGGAAAAGGAACTTTACATCCTTGTAATTCACCTTTTCTACTGTTATCCTTTTCCTTCCATTCTTCCCTTTCCCTTGCCAAACTCAGAATGCTTGCTCATCCTCAAGCAACAATTAGAACAATGGCTATGGGGCTAACATGGATCATGAATGTCTTACACAATGAAATGTTAGTGACACATGTGTTTTAAGCAAGCAGAATTAAAGATAACAATCAAGGCACATGAAATAGAGACATTGTGATTGCAAACATAGAGGGTGTGCATGATACATTGCATAAAGAAAGTAAGTGGCACACCAAACTTAGTGTGACACTTACACTACTTGAAATTGATGCAAGTATCCAGTAAAGATTGGAACTAAATTTTGTTGTATAGCAACACCAAACTTAGAATGCAACCATATGTCAATTTATTTGAACTAAAACTAAACAAGGGAACAATTATATGTTAAGTACAATCACCAAGCCAAGGATCTATCATGAATAAGGGTTTCTTGGTGATGTATTAACAAAAACAGTTAATAACAGAAAGCATTAAAAATAAGAAAATGACTAAAACAAAGAAAAAACTAAAATTGTCTAACTAAAAGAAGGATAACACTGCAAGGCATTATG
This sequence comes from Arachis hypogaea, assembly GCF_003086295.3. Lineage (NCBI taxonomy): Eukaryota > Viridiplantae > Streptophyta > Magnoliopsida > Fabales > Fabaceae > Arachis > Arachis hypogaea. The sequence continues at coordinate 86,982,943 of NC_092036.1, read as the reverse complement.
ATTATGCAGACAAGTGGTGCTGCTGAATAGATTGCATAGAAAATAAGTGGCACACCAAACTTAGAATCTTAGTGTGACACTTTCAATTCAGATTTGATGCAATCATCCATAGAGATTGAAAACAGAATGTTGCAGGACAACACCAAACTTAGAATGTAATCATATGCCAATTTATTGAACTTTAAACACAGCAAAGAAAGAAAATAAACCAAGCAGAGAAATGACATGTTACCTAAGTTTGGGTTGCCTCCCAACAAGTGCTCTTTTAGTGTCATTAGCTTGACATGTTGTTCTTCACTTTCTTCCTCTTCTTCCAGTTTGTTAAGAGGAATGACCTCATGAGGAGAGATGAACCAGCTAATGTCCCCTTTCTTGGTCTCCTCTTAGCAAGCTTCTTTCTATAAATGGCTTGGTTGAGCTTGCTTACTGGATCAGGGGTAGGATTGGTGCTCTTGTTAGTTGCCTTCACTTCTTGGATGTCAGTACTTAGTGGTTGTGTGATGGTTGGAGCTTTATCTTCATTAAAAGCCTATTGAATTGGTGGTTCCATATCTCCTTGATTGTCTTTCTCACTTTCTTGTTCTTCCACTTCCTCTCTTGCACTCAACATTTGACTTAACAGCACTTCCATGTTTTTGAGGGAGTTCTCTTGGTCATTCCAGGATCTCTGTGCTTCCCTTTCATATTTTTCAAGCATGGTTTCAAGCCTTGAGAGGGTTTGGTTCATGGAAGTTTGTGTGGACTGTGAGTTTTGGAAGAGATTTTGTGTCAAGGGATAATTAAGTGATGAAGAATTTTTAGATGAAAAACTGGGAGGTGAGGTTTGATAGCTTTCCATGAATGAATTGAAGGTTTGCTCAAGTGATAATAGCTCTTGATAAGTGGAGTATGAATTGTCAAATGCTTTCTGGTTTTGATTTTCCCAAGAACAACTTGAAGAATTGTTGAATTCATCACGGTATGAATCATCTTGTGGCATTGGGGAATAATTTTCCATGTATGTATTGACATCACAATCAAATGATGATGTTCCTTGATGAACAGAAGATGAAACATTGAAATTCCCTTCCCAACCACAACTTATGTCAGTATCATAGCAATATGAGTCACTTTGTGGTTCTGAGAAATAGTTCATTTCACTTGATTGTTTATACTCTTGTTGATATGCCCAGCTACCATGAGGATGATGACATAAATCATCTTGTGGTTCTGGATCATATCTCATGTGAATTGCTTCATCATCTATCATTTCTTGGTGATACTCCCAGCCACCATTAGAATAATGACTTGAATCATTTTATGGTAGTGGGAAGTATCTCATCCGATTCTCTTGCTCATCTTGTGGTTCTGAAGCATATCTCCATTGATTGGAGTGCTCAGAATTTGTGATTTCTTACTGATATTCCCAGCCACCATTAGAGATTGGTTATGGTGGGTGATATCCCATAAAATTTGTTTGATCATAAGATGAGTTGAACTCCATTTGAATTTTGTAAAACATAACACCAATGAAAATTGAAATTCATGTCTCAGATGAGATTTGCTTAGTGAGGCAAAAACAGAAGCACCTTGCTATCAGCTTAAAACAGAAAATAAAAACAAAGAAAATGCTTAATCTAGACTTCTCACCCACTTAATCATTGTCAATCTAAATCAATCCCCGGCATCGGTGCCAAAATCTTGATGGGTGAAAATTTGATTTCCACACAAACTCACCAGCAAGTGTACCGGGTCGCATTAAGTAGTAAAACTCACTTAGAGTGAGGTCGATCCCACAGGAATTGATGGATCAAGCAACTTTAGTGAGGGATTAGTCTAGTCAAGCTAACATTGGTGAATTGGATGAAATTTGAAGCAACAGAATGTAAATGACAAGAAATTTTAAGTTGCGGAAAGTAAATGAGCAGAAACGTAAAGAGCAAGGAATGTAAATTGGCAAAATCTTAAATGACAAGAAAGGTAAATTGCAGTAACTGTAAAGGGGGCTGGGTGATAGAAATTAAAGGAAGCAATAAATCTTGACTTAGAGTAATTGCAGAAAATTAAACTTGCAGGAAGAGTAAATCAAGCTCAGTGTGAATGGAAAAGTAAAATTTCAGAAGAACAGAATTGCAAATTTGCAGGAAAAGTAAATTTGGATCTCAACAATTTCAAATGCAAGGTTGTAGAAAGTACATTTGTAGGAAAGAAAAGTGTAGCAAAGAATTGTAGAAACTGAGATTTGCACAAACTGAATTCAATATTGAAAAAATGACAATTACAGAAAATTAAAAGTGTATCAAAGAAAGCTTTCTATTCAACTCCTACTCCTATTGCTCTCGCCAGCCTCCCTTGAAAATGAAACAGATGCCTTAATATAGGCTTCACAAAATAAAAATAAATTTGAAATTAAAAACGAATTACAATTAAATGAAATTCCTATTCTAACTATCTCTTGTGCCTTTGAGTGATGATAATGGGCTTTGCTTGCTTTGGATTTGAAAAAGAGTGGATCCAGATGGCTTGTTTAATTGGATCAATGTGTATTTTTTGAAGCTTGGGTCAGGAGGCATTTGTTTGAAAATGGGTTGGGGCATGCATCCAGTAGAGCGCTCAGTTTGGTTAGTGAACTGAGCGCTACATTCCTTGTCATGCTTCCCTTACGTGCTTGCAATTCCTCAGCACTCAGTTCGAAGATGCAACGTAGCGCTACACTTGGTGTGAGGTTCCCTGTTCAAACCTTGACTGCTTCATTTGGTGCCAATTTCCTCAGCGCTCAGTGAAGAGAATAGAACGTAGTGTTATGATAAGTATGAATGTCCATTTCTCCAATCAAGTTAACGTTGGGCTGTGCAATATTAACTATAAGCGGTGCTTTGTTTCCCCATGATATACTTTATATTAATAAAGTTTGAAAAAGAAAATCTTGGACAAGTATAAATAGGGCATGGATTTGTGATAGTACGTACACAACTGCTTGACGAACGTCAGCGACGGAGACATCGTAAATTGGTCTGCGGGCATCGCGATAAGTCCTCGGCCAACTCGTCAGCAAGTAAAATCAAAAGGCACTGCCTTGATCCACTTGGCAAGCATCTTTCAAAGTTTCTTTTAACGAGTCTCCCACACTCCTTCTACCGGTCTAGCACACCTCTGATGGATCTCGCCTCGCTCCTTCCTTAGCATTAGCGGGTTTCGGTTGTATGATGGAAGTGGGGAGATCTCGCAGAGCAGCATATTAGTTTTTAATAAATTGCCAGCGGAGACACAGCTCACGATGAGAGTTTGTTGTTGAAGCACTTTTCTGATCTAGCTTCAATCGAGATAGCATTTCACTAGGCAATCCAGTTGCCACTTCACTAGCAGCCACAAAGGGCGAAGGAAAGATTCTTTGATCCGCTAGACTGGAACTAGAAGCTGGCACTGGCTTAGGTACCAGCTCTTGTGCTTCTTAGAATATCTTTCCCTTGCGGTACTCTAGGGCTAAGAAGGCATCAGTGGCAATCAGTGCTACTACTTAACAATAAGAATACCAAATATTCTTTACTCTCTCTCTCTCTCTTACTATTCTCTCTCTTATTATTAAACATATTAATTATATCTATTATATTGATATAGTAATTCTAGTGAATATTATTACTAGAGTTATCCAATTATATTTCACATTTTACATTTGTTACCTCTTTCTTATTTATTTATTTAGTTATTTTACAACACGTTATCAGCACGAATACTCTAACCAAATTTTAGAAGACTCTAGGTAACAAATTTTTATTATGTCAAAACTCTCTCGTCTTGAATTTAATGTTTTTGATATATTTGGAAATAATTATTTATCATGGATACTAAATGCTAAAATCCATCTTGATTTAATGGATCTTGGAGATACCATTGAGGCTGAAAATAATACATCCCAGAAGGATATAGCCAAAGCCATAATTTCCTTCGTCGTCATCTTGACATATGATTGAAAAATGAATATCCCACATTAAAAGATCCTGCAGATCTATGGAAAGACCTTGAAGAAAGGTACAATCATCAAAAGACAGTGATGTTTCCTCAAGCCCGATATGTTAGAGAAAATTTTCTCGACCTTCCATGTCTCGAATGTGCTCCTGCAGCAGCAGTATCGAGAAAAAGAATTTAAAACTATTCTAAGTTAAATTCTTGCTTTTTTGTTGCTGAGCACAACATTGAGTTACTCTTAAGAAATCATGAAGCGCGCCCAGATGGCGCCGCCCCATTTTCTGAAGCAAATGCGGAAAATTATAACCCCAGAAAAGGTAAATGGCAAGATTTTGATAACAAGAAAAATTATGGAAGGAAAAGAAATTATGTTCACAAGAAAGGATCTTACCAGAAGTGGGATAGAGAAAGAAACAATGGGTAAAGTAAATCAATTGAGGATAAATACTTCCGTTGTGGTGGAAAGGGCTATTGGTCACGTACCTGTCGTACCCCAAGGCACCTAGTTGATCTTTATCAAGCATCCTTGAAAAAAGGATGACAAAGGAAAGGAAACAAATTTTGTTTCAAATGATGAAAATTCCACCACTCATTAATATGTATCTAATTTCTTTAAGGATTCTGAAGGAAATGTTGGCTATTTGATCAATGATGGAATAGTTTGATATATGTATGTGTTTGTTAAGTATTCATGTGAATAATTTTACTATGCATGTACTTCTACTCATTTTATTATTATTATCATTTGTTTTTGAAGAAAAATGGCAAAGACATATTCTGAAGATATTTGCCTTGCGGATAGTGCAAGTTCACACACTATTCTTAAAAGTACTATATATTTTACCCATCTTGTGCCACAAGAAGAATATGTTAATACTATTATTGGCTCAGGCAATGTGATAGAAGGCTCCGGAAGAGCTATAATTTTGTTTCCTGGAGGAACAAAATTTGTAATAAATAATGCACTATTATCTACCAAGTCTCTGAGGAACTTGTTGAGTTTCAAAGATATTCGCCGAAATGGATATCATATTGAAACAATGAATGAGGGAAATCATGAGTATTTATGTATCACAACTCATGATTTAAATAAGAAAGTTATATTAGAAAAGTTACCCTCACTTTTATTTGGGTTGTATTATACCAAGATTAGTGCAATTGAATCACATGCCATTGTAAACCAGAAGTTTCTAGCCCAAATGAATTCATAACTTGGCACGACCGATTGGGTCATCCGGGAACAACCATGATGAGGAGAATTATTGAAAACTCTCATGAACATTCACTAAAGAACCAGAAGATTCTTAAAACTAGTGAATTTGTTATGTTGCATGTTCTCAGGAAAAGTTAATTTTAAGACCATCGCCAGTAAAGATTGGATTTGAGTCCCCTGAATTCTTAGAAAGGATTTAAGGTGATATATGTGGACCTATTCATCCACCATGTGGATCTTTTAGATATTTTATGGTCCTAATAGACGCATCTTTGAGATGGTCTCATGTGTCCTTATTATCTTCTCGCAACCTGGTGTTTGCGAGATTGGCTCAAATTATTCGATTAAAAGCACAATTTCCAAAAAATCCAATTAAAGCAATTCGTCTTGATAATGCTGGTGAATTTACTTCCCAAGCTTTTGATGCTTATTGTATGGCGAATGGAATAAGTGCTGAACATCTAGTAGCTTATGTTCACACACAAAATGGGTTAGCAGAATCGCTTATTAAACGCCTCCAATTAATTGCTAGACCCTTGCTTATGAGAACAAATCTCCTAACCTCGGTTTGGGGGCATGCTATTTTACATTCCGCAGCACTTATTCGTTTGAGGCCAACGAGTTACCATCAGTTTTCTCGTATGCAATTAGTCTTTGGCCAGCAGCCAAATGTTTTCCATTTAAGAATATTTGGGTGTGCGATATATGTTTCCATTGCACCACATAATCATACTAAAATGGGACCCTAAAGAAAATTGGGGATATATGTTGGATATGATTCTCCCTCTATAGTGAGGTATCTTGAAATACAAACTGGAGATGTATTTAAAGCCCGGTTTGCAGATTGTCATTTTGATGAATCAAAATTTCCAACATTAGGGGGAGAGAATAAGCTTCCTGAAAATGAACTTAATTGGAATGCATCATCGTTGATGCATTTAGATCCTCGATCAGGGCAATGTGAACTAGAATTTCAAAAGATTATACATTTGCAAAGAATAGCAAATGAATTGCCTGATGCATTTTCCGATACAAAGAGGATAACCAAGTCGTATATACCAGCGAAAAATGCCCCAATTCGAATTGATGTCCCAATCAGACAAATTGCCAGCGAAGCAAATACACGCCAGAAGCGTCGCAGGCCTGTCGGTTCCAAAGACAAAAATTCTCGAAAGAGAAAATAAGTAAATACTATTCCTGTTGAAAAAGACATAGTAGAGACACCTGCAGTCGTCCAAAATTCTGATATAATTTTAACGCCAGAAGACGTTCAGGTACCTGAAAATTGTGAAAATGATGAGATCTCGATAAATTATGTCTTTACAAGAGAAAAATGGGACCGAAATAAGACAATTGTCAATGAAATATTTGCATATAACATGGTATTAAATATCATGCATGAAAGTAAGGATCTTGAGCCAAGATCAGTTGAAGACTGTTGACAAAGAAATGATTGGCCAAAATGGAAAGAAGCCATGAAGGCTGAATTAGACTCACTTGCAAAACGTGAAGTCTTCGGATCTGTAATCCGTACGCCAGAAGATGTAAAACCTGTTGGATACAGGTGGGTGTTTGTGAGAAAACGAAATGAGAAAAATGAAGTTGTGCGCTATAAAGCCCGACTTGTGGCACAAGGTTTTTCACAAAGGCCCGGTATAGATTATGAAGAAACGTATTCCTCTGTAGTGGATGCGATAACATTGCGTTATTTGGTCAGTTTATCTGCATATCATAAACTGCATATGCATTTAATGGATGTGGTAACAGCCTACTTATACGTCTCATTAGAACATGATATCTATATGAAAGTCCCTGAAGGACTAAAGATATCTAAATCATCCAATGAATATTTTCAAGGGTTATACTCAGTCAAATTGCAAAGATCTTTATATGGTCTGAAACATTCTGGACGAATGTGGTATAATCGTCTTACCGAGTATCTGGCCAAAAATGGATTCAAGAATGATGATATCTGTCCATGTGTTTTCATAAAGAAATCTGCATCTGGATTCATTATAATTGTTGTGTACGTTGATGATTTAAATATCATTGGGACTCCTGAAGAGATTCCAACAATTATAAAAACTCTAAAAGAAGAGTTTGAGATGAAAGATCTTGGAAAGACTAAATTTTGTCTTGGCCTGCAGATCGAGCATATAAAAAATGGGATCTTTATTCATCAAACAACATATACAGAAAAGATCTTGAAAAGATTTTATATGAATAAGTCACATCCCTTGAGTACTCCAATGATGGTAAGATCTTTGGATATGGAGAAGGATCAATTCCGTCCTAAAGAAAAAAATGAAGATATCCTTGGTCCAGAAGTACCATATCTTAGTGCCATTGGAGCGCTAATGTATCTTGCTAATAATACACGACCCGATATATCATTTGCTGTGAACTTACTAGCAAGGTATAGTTCCTCTCCAACCAGAAGACATAGGAGCGGAATCAAGCAAATCTTTCGATATCTTCATGGAACGGTTGATATGGGATTGTTTTATCCCTATGGATCCAAGTCACAACTAGTTGGTTATGTAGATGCTAGCTACTTATCTGATCCACGTAAAGGGAGATCTCAAACAGGATACTTGTTCACATATGGTGGTACAGCTATATCATGGAGGTCCACGAAACAGACGATAGCAGCAACCTCCTCTAATCATGCTGAAATATTGGCGATTCATGAAGCTAGTCGCGAGTGTTTTTGGCTGAGGAGTCGGATTCAATATATTCTATCATCATGTGGACTAATTGATCATAAGATAGCTCTGACTGTCCTGTTTGAAGATAATACAGCATGCATTGCTCAACTTAAAGGCGGATACATCAAAGGTGATATAACAAAGCATATTTCTCCCAAATTCTTCTTCACTCATGATCTTCAAAATCAAGGGACAATTGATATCCAACAGATCCGCTCCAGTGACAACCTAGCAGATTTATTCACAAAGTCACTCCCAAAATCCTCCTTTGAAAGATTGGGATGCACCGTTTTCGAGACATTAAATGATGTCGACAAAAGGGGGAGACTGTACTCTTTTTTCCTTGGTCAGGTTTTTTCCCATTGGGTTTTTCTTGACAAGGTTTTTAATGAGGCAGTCCCCATCACAAAGGATATTGTACTATTTTTCCTTCACTAAGGTTTTTTCCCATTGGGTTTTTCTTGAGTAAGGTTTTAACGAGGCAATAATCCTAAATGGACATTCAAGGGGGAGTGTTATGATAAGTATGAATGTTCATTTCTCCAATCAAGTTAACGTTGGGCTGTGCAATATTAACTATAAGCGGTGCTTTGTTTTCCCATGATAGACTTTATATTAATAAAGTTTGAAAAGGAAAATCTTGGACAAGTATAAATAGGGCATGGATTTGTGATAGTACGTACACAACAATAACAATAAGAATACCAAATATTCTTTACTCTCTCTCTTACTATTCTCTCTCTCTTATTATTAAACATATTAATTATATCTATTATATTGATATAGTAATTCTAGTGAATATTATTACTAGAGTTATCCAATTATATTTTATATTTTACATTTAATTTGTTATATCTTTCTTATATATTTATTTAGTTATTTTACAACATGTAACACTCCCTTGCTTGCCTTGGTCTCCCTCTTCGAGCCTTGGCTGCCCCTCTTGTGAATGCTGCGCCTTGCTTTTCTTTTGAACCATGCCCGAAAATGCTTGCTTTGTGAACGCTAGCGTTTATTAATTGAACGCTCTTCCTTGCCTTGCGTTCATGGCATTACTAATAAGTGCTTTCATTAATGCCTTAGTATTAATAATATTATATGCATGCTTCCATGGTTTTAATAATAATACTAATGCATTAACGTTGCATTCATTCCATTCATTCTCAATTAAATGCATGCATGCTTTATTAGTTAGTAATGCCATTTTAGCATTCATTCATGGATTGGCTTTGCATGCTTTTAACGCCTTTGGCAAAGAAGATTTAATAATGCATGCATTCATTGGCTTTGTTAATTAATAATGCCAATTATGGATTAACGTAAGGTTTCATCCATTGGCATTAATAATTATATGCTTCATTGCTTCATGCATGCATTATATTACTTAGTAATGCATGATTTGCCAATTGCGTTCCATTCATTAATAATGCCATTGCATTGATATTGCATGGTTCATGATGGCATTATTAATTAATTGCATGCATAAGGCATTAATACATGCCATGGCTTTATGGTCATGGGCCACGCTTTTGCCACGCTTTTAGCTTATTTTGTGCTTTTTTACTTCTTTTTTCATTTATTTCCTACAAAATTTATAAAATTAAAAGATCAAGGAAATATACCATTTAAGTACAAAAGAATGTAATATTTAAGCATTAACCATCAATTTCTTATATGAAAAAGCATAGAAAAACACGACACGATGACATGTCATCACCTAACTATGAAAAGTCACGCTTCCGGCTGTGCCACTCTGATAGATCGGATATTACGACGACTCTTATACTATTTAATACTAAAATATGAGCCTGTTTAAAACTTTAAAGCGCAATACAGCTCCAAAATACTCTTGCTAGGTAACGTACATCCATGCATACCATACAACTTACAAAACTCCCAAAGAGTACATATATATATATATATAAAATTATACAAGCGTTAACTAATACAATTCCTATCCCTCTTACAGAATGTTGAAAGATAAAGGCGAGGGATCAATAAATAATAACTAAAGCAATACAAAGCATCACGACAATAACTAGATAGACTCTTCGTGACTTCTGCGTCCACATCCTGAAAGGGGAAATTTGTAGGGGTGAGAACATTATCCTCGAAAGGGTTCTCAGTAGAGAGTTTTTGGGAGTTACTATAATAGGATACGTGAAGGTAAAACCGTTACAGTGATTAATAACCGCCTTATGCATCTTTTCAAAAGTAAAGGTTTTCTATAAAAGGAAAATCTGAAATATTTTCTAAAAGAGGAATTGTTCATTTTCTTATAAATTCAAAAGCCTTTCAAGAGATTCATCTATATTGAACTAAATTAGTTTTTCATACTTTTCTAAACCAGAAACATCAACCAGACATGGTCTTTGGCCCTCCTCATGATCAATCATGGCTCTAGGCCCAATAACCCAAACAACAACCAATCACCACAATCCAACAGAGTCTCAGTCGCAAATACAAATAGGAAAGTTCAAGCACAAACAAACAATTACGATAGGTAGGACAATTAGCAATTAATCACAAGTAATCACAAAGGCAAAGCAAGTACAATATGCAAACCCAAATAATGTCACATAGATGCATATGATATATGCCTGTCCTAGTGGCTGATGATATCATCTGTCGGTTATAAAGCCAACCCGATAAGTCCTGGTAGCTAACCATTGGACTTCCCTCTGTCGTGCATCCCCAACTCGAGTTATTCACAATCATAATCATAAATCACATCCAACACCCTCACTGGTGTATATTCACGGGGGCAAGCTCATCCTAAACTTTCAGTGTCTGGCCACACTTATGACATAGGGTCAGCAGAGTATCGATTCTCAACCTGGAGCACGTGGTGGCCAGCCACTGCTTCTACCCAGAGAAACTCGTATCTCAGATAATTAGAAGTTCAACATTGACAATATCAATAACTCAGCATATATACATTTATTCCCAGCCATAAATCAACATTCATCTCAGCCTCCCGGCTTAAATTCATGATTCATAGTCAGCCATCTGGCTCATAACATATTCCACAATCAACCATAATTTATTATCATACAAAGCCATTCTAGCTCATAACAAAATAGCACTTCCACCATTCAACATCATCAAATTCATAAAATCATCATTCAAGCCATAAATCATTGTTCTCAATACACTTTTCTTTGGAATAAAAAAGAATTAAACAAATTAATTCTTTCCAACCTTGGATTTAAAATCCCCATTTCACAAATCTTTTCAGGCTCATAGCCACTTTCCCTCAAATGTAACTTTCTCTTTTCTAAGACAAAGTCACCCTCAACATCATATTTCCAAAATTTCAAAACTAGGCCAAATTAAAAATCTCCTTTGAAGGACTCAAAATCATTCATCCTAATATAGGATTCGATAATAAAATTTCTCAAGACTTTAGGGAAGGGCAACCTATCTCATTTTCTTAAAAATTCATTGAACTTCTTAAAATCATAGATCTTTGGTTTAAGCAGATAAAAACAGAGTTTATTATAAAACCGGATCATATAAAGTCACAAGTCCCAATTCACTTGAAACGGAACCGATTCATTTAAATTAAGACCACTCTCAGGTTCTTCCTTAAAACCAATTCTCTGACTTATTCCAAATGTCATAAACGCAATTATTCAATCAAAGTCCAATTTCTTTTAAAATCACTAAAAGCTCCTCTGAACAAAACCTTTAAGTCTAACCAAAAGCAAAAAGTCCTTTTTATATTAAAATCAATATTAGAACATAATACTTTCCTTCAGTGATTCAAATGGTAAAATCATTCATTTCTAAATAAATCGAACTCAAGACATATAGTTTACTTAAATAAATTAAGCTAAAAAACATAAATATTTTCTTAATAAATCAATTAATCCAATTTCTCAAATCCAAACCTTTCTAAATAACTTTTCAAACAAAGTCTAGGATTTTATAGAAATTTCGGCAGCACCTCCCCTAAAACTCGGACTTTGTCACCCGGTTTGGGTCCCAACTAAACCATTCCACAATCCATTTCAACATTCCAAAATCAGTTCAAAAGCAAGCTAAATCCGACATTCATCTCATTTTCATATCTCAAGGAAACCATTTCAAAATCAAATCATTATCAACTGACTAAACTCATTCCCAAAACGTTAAAGAAACCGTCCAACATTAATTCATTTATCAAAACCAAACAATAATCAAAAGTCGTCTCAAGATCAAATCTTTATCAACTGATTAGAGTCATTTCCAAAACTTTAAAGAAACAATTCAGCAACAATCCATCCATCAAAACCAAACGATAACCCAATCAAACATTTGCTCAGATTCATCCAAAACAACCAACATTACATAAGACTTATACAATCACTTAAGTATACACTTTTACCACATAATATCCATATATAATAATTCCAAACTATAAAATTGAGATTTTAGAAAAACCCCTACCTCGATGTCGCAATTGCATAACTTAATACAAAAATCCCTTTATTCACAATCGTGGCAGCAGCAACGATAATTCCAAATGTAACCAGGACAGAGACAGCGGCACCCACTATGATCACACTTGCAGCAACAATTTCGACACTTCCGACAGAACCCAGCAGTACTAAAACAAAGATATCGGCTATCGTAATTAAAATAAGAATATAACAGAGAAACAAAATGCTAAACAGAACAAGAGTGGAAGTGTTACAGTGTCAGAATGAAAAGGATGGCTAATGAATCCATAATTGATGATGATTTTTTGTTAGAATTGAATGGATTTTATTACATAAACTCGCACTTATTCCCTTGAATAGCATTCTTTTGAAATTTCCTCCCAAATTGTGCTTGATTATGAAAATATGCTCTTTTGTGCTTAGTTTGATCTATTTTTATTCCATTTTCTTTCCATTCAATGCCTTGATGTGTTTGTCAGTGATATTAGGTGTATAAGGTAGGAATGGGTTGGAGAAAATGGAAGAAGAGCTTGCAAAGTGGAGGAAACATGAAGAATCAAAGGAGCTGAGCTCATAGACGTGTGCGCGCGCACAGCCTCTTGTGCGTCCGCACAGGAGCCCAAGCAGAGCACGTCGATCAATTCGAGCACATCGTGCGTCCCGCCAAGCATTGCCTAGTGTGCGTACGCACAAGTATCTGTGCGTACGCACAGGAGGGAATTTTCACAGAGTGTGCGGATGCACACGCCTGTATGTCCGCACAGGTGTCTGCACATGACTTCATTAGAAAGGCACGTGACTCACGATTTTGGGGGCTTTGGAGGCCCATTTCTGAAGTCTTTTAGCTCATATTGGAGGGGAAATGAAGGAAGGAAGATAGCATAGCATTAGTATAGTTTTAGGAGTAGAATAGAAGGTTTTTAGTTTTAGTTTTCTCTAGGTTTTTCTCATCTTCTCCATTAGGGTTTCATTAAGGTTTTACATTCAAAGTGCCATTTCCAATTTTGATAATTGGATTTTGCTAATCTCATTGTAAGTATTCTCTTGTTATTAATCTTTATAGTTATATTGTCTTTACTCTTTCTTCTCATTCAAGTTATAGTTCAATTTTGCTTCTCTTTTGCAATTTCACTTTCTTGTTGATGAGTTTGATGTTTGGTGTTTGTTCTATGCTTTCTTATGCTATTCTTGTTGATTGAGATAAATTGTTGCTTTTAATTCCAAGTCTTTTCTTATTTTTCTCATGTTTAAGCTTTTTGCCTACCAAGTATTTGACAAAATGTCAAACATGGTTTTAGGCTAAATTTTTGTCTCTTGGCTTGGGTAAAGTGAGCACTTGGGTGCCTAGAGTTGGAATGTCCGACATTTAGTGTCAATTCTTGGGTTGTTAATTGTTCTTGTTCCCACTAACGCTAAGTTGTTGCTAAGGTAATTAGCAAGAAAATTAGGATTTGTGGGTTAAGAACGCTTTTGCTCATTTAACTTATCTTCCAATGTGAGGGTTGATCAAGTGAGATTAATCCAACATAAGTGTCATAGTTGTGGTTCCAACAAGGAAAGGACCCTTAGCTCACTCCAAGCCAAGACCCCCTTTTTATGCTTTCAATTTTCCATACATTGCTATGTTAATCTCTTTTATACTTTACTTGTTCATATTACATAGTGAGGTTCTTTAATTTCTTTATTAGTTCAATCATTACAATTTTGCATGTTTTTTATTGCTTTATATGTTTATTTCTTCCTTGACAACCCCTTGATCACTACAACCGGAATTTGCACACTCATTGCCTCTTAAGTGATTCCTTGGGAGACAACCCGAAAGTCAATTACTCTCGATTTTTAAATTGGTTTTGAGTTGTGACACATCTTGTGAATTTCCAAATTGGTCGGCAACCAATTGTTGGATTTGGGTCTATACTTGCAACGTTAATCCTATTTTGATAAATCCCAACTCGTACAATTGGGCGTCCGTCAAATTTTTTGCGCCGTTGCTGGGGATTTCACTTTAAGTGCAATGTGTGCTATGATTTTGGTTATGTAAATATGTGAATAGTGTGAATATTTGATTTTAGTTGACCCTCCACATTCCTCAAGAGGAATGCCTTGATCCAATGAGTGTAGGAGAATTAAGTGGTTTATCGCTTCGCCTATGGTAGCCATGAACTCCCCTTGTGTCCTTCGGAATCCTTCTTGCTCTTGGAGAAAGGCTTGAAGGTCTTGATAGTCTTGGGTCAAGGGTGGAAAGGCTTCACATTGGGGTGAAGAATGAGGTTCATAGTTTGGGAGGAAGGGTGTATATATAGGAGGTGATTCATGTTGGTAAGTGTTTAGAGGTGGTATGTACGGATGTGGTTGTTGGTAGTGGTGTGGTGTTTGAAAATATGGTGATTGAGGGTTTTGTTGAGGATAGGGGCCATATGTATATGGTGGTGGAGGTGTATAGTCATAGTAAAATCCACCATATCCTAAGTTTGGATATGCATATTGGTAAGGGCTTTGTTCAATGTGGTATAGAGGAGGTTGCTCCTCCCAAAATTGATGCTCTAATCCCATGATGCAATCCAAAATAGAAGTTATCAATCCCTAAAAAATGATCACAACCAAACTCCAAACCAGGAGGGTGATAACTCATAAAGAAAAATAGAAAACAAAAACTAAAGACATTAATAAACAAAAGAAGCAAAAATCCTAGTCAATAGCAAAAAGCAAGCAAACAACCCAAAAAGTATCTATCACACTATTCACATATTTACAACAACCAAAATATAGCACTCATTGCACTTAGTTCCCTGGCAATGGCGCCAAAAACTTGACGCAAGCAAAACCGTCGGTTAAGAATTCCTTCTCGGTAAAGGAGAGATAACTTCGTTGCAAGTATAGCTCTCAACCAACAAGTAATGCCCGAACCTCGGGTTGTCTTCCTTATGAACTAATGCCAATGAGTGCCCAATTTTGGTTATAACAAGCAGAGGGGGGGAATGTCTCTAAGAGCTAATAAACATGACATAAGCAATGGCACAGCAGCTTGTCTTCTCCAGTGACAAGCTCCAACTGCGATGATTCCAACAAACCCAGCAGAGTAAAGGACTTCATAAGCAACCATAGGGTTGTTACAGAGCAGATAAGGTCCAGAGGTGGTGCTTATGGTAGCTAGGCACGATTAACTCACCATAAATTCTGACGGTGACAAGGAATTCCGGCGGCGACAGAGGAATTCCGACGGCGGCAGAGGAATGGCTCCTCCTCTGTTGTGTCACTTCCTCACACACGTCCCATCCTCTCTATCTGCGGTAGCATCAATAGCCATCCCTTTTTCCGGTAGGTAGAAACATCTTAGTATGTAGTTGCATTCATTTACATAGGTTGCATTGCATGATTCTTGCTTTCCCCCATTCATTCTTGCGATCTCCTTGAGCTTAGCATGAGGACATGCTAATGTTTAAGTGTGGAGAGATTGATAAACCACTATTTTATGGTTTATCTTGTGCTGAATTGAGTGGTTTTTATCAGTTCTTTGCACACTTATTCATACAAACTTCATGGTCTTACAAATCCTTCCCAATTTTGTTCTATAATTTAAAACTTGCTTCCTAAGCCCTTAAATTGTGTATATTTTAATTCCCCTTTTTCCCATTCGATGCTGTGATCCGTGTGTTAAGTGTTTTCAGGCTTTATAGGGCAGGAATGGCTTAGAAGATGGAAAAGAAGCTTGCAAAATGGAGGGAACTGATGCACAAAAACTTGTCTCTCAACAAATTTCCCTTCGGTAAGTATACCAAATTATCGTCAAGTAAAAACTCACAATAGAGTGAGGTCAAATCCCACAGGGATTGATTGGTCAAGCAACTTTAGTTAGAAAAATGTGCTAGTTGAGCTAAACAGAATGTAGTTGATATTGCAGGAAATTAAATGGCGGGAAAGTAAATTGCAGAAAATAAAATGCAGAATCTTAAATGGGGATTTGAGGTAATGAGCATAAAAATAAATAACAGAAAATAAAGAGAATGGGTAAGATCAAAAATGGGAAATTCATTGGGCTCAGGAGATGTTGCATTCTCTGGATCAAGTTCATTATCATCTTTTCCTCAATCAATGCATCTATTGATCTCCTTGGCAATCTTAGGTGATTGGATCCAAATTCCTTGGTAATCCAATCTCTCTAAGCTTCAACAATTGCCCAATTCCTTGATTTAATTGCTCATGGGAAGAGATGAAGTATGGTCACTGATTATACCACATGTATTTCCAAATCAAAGTGTTGGGAGGATTACATGTCACTATATCCGCCCAAACCCAATTTGGTCCAACATGAGAAAGCATTTCTAGCATGATCTCCTCATCCCTTTTCCAAGGCTCAGAGGAGATCCAATTATGGAGAGTTTCTTTTCCAAGAGAACTAACCAATTGAATTAAGATCGAAAGCTTTCTAGTAAACCAAGAGAAAACAAAGAGGAAGAAGAATGAAAACAATAATTGATCCATCAAATTACAACAGAGCTCCCTAACCCAATGAAAGGGGTTTAGTTGTTTATAGCTCTAGGAATGGAAAATGGTAGTGAAGACTACATGCTTAACTAGAAAGTGCAGAATAGTAAATTTATAGTGGGTAGTTCTCCAAAGTGCCAAGCTTTTCTATAGTTCAAAACTACTACTATATATACTACTCTTCTTGATCTTCTAGTGAGTTCTCCAAGTCTTGGATGTAGGCCTTAGATCTTGAGTTGAAGCAGTTACAATCTTTGGTGGGCTCAGCTTGCAGAAAAGTATGAGTTAGGCATGGGCATTAGATAGGACATTAGTGGTGTTAATGTTAAGTGAAAATGTGGGTTCAAGAACGTTAGTGGCAATCACCTTTTTCACTAACGTTCCAACCCCAAAAATGGTCCACGTTAACTTCAACGTTAGTGGCACTAACGTGACCACTAATGTTTCCTTATGGTTCTTCGCAAACGTTATTGGGAATCACCTTTTCCAATAACGTTGCATTGTGCCCTTTTCCCTACGTTAGAGATCACGTTAGTATATCTAACGTGACTCTTAACGTGGGCATGCCTAAGCCTCGAGAGTGTTAGTGACACTTACCTTTGTCACTAACGCTCCAAATGCCCCTCCTTCCCACGTTAGAGCTCACGTTAATTGGATTAACGTGGTAGTGAATTCCATCTCCAACGTTAGTGACAAAGGTGAGTGTCACTAACGTTGGCTCATTATGCTTAGCTCCACGTTATCTCTCACGTTAGTGGTCTTAATGTGACCACTAATGTGGGCAATGTTGGCTTAATCCAATGTTAGTGACAAAGGTGAGTGTCACTAATGTTGGCGTTCTTTTCCCCTTCCACGTTAGAGTTCACGTTAACTAAGTTAACATGACTCTTAACGTGGCCAATTGCCAATTTTGGAGCGTTAGTGGTATTCACTTTTACCACTAACGCTGGAGCTCCCTTTTCCTCCACGTTAACTACCACGTTAATGTAGTTAACGTGGCAATTAACGTGGGCTATGATGGCTTCGAAGACGTTATTGGCGATCACTTTTCTCATTAACGTTGCAAGCTCATTCCTATTCCACGTCAGTGGTCACGTTAATTGGATTAACGTGGCTACTAACGTGGTTCTTCCTTGCTTCCTTTATCCTGAAATCAAGCAATTAAAGTGCATCAAAGCTCTAGTCCAAGTCATGAGATTATGCATCATCAGGTTGTCATTCAATCCTAGCATAATCCTTATGAAATCATGTAAAATTCACAATAGTTGCTTGAATCAAAGTGTAAATGTAATTTCATCCAAAACTTGCTTATTTCCTAAGAAAATGCATGAAACTACTCTAAAACAGTAAAGAAAAGGTCAGTGAAACCGGCCTAGACGCCCTGGCATCAGGAACACAAGAAATCAAGAAGCTGACCAGTGAGAATCGACGCGCACGCGTACCTGATGTGTACGCGCAACTTGGCGCACCCCTTAGAGACGCGGACGCGTACTTGATGCAGAAGCGTGAGATGCGCATATGACCATCGACGCGCACGTGTACATGACGCGTACGCGTGACATGCGCCATGTGCAGAATTTGCAGAAAACACTGGGGGCGATTTTGGGCTGAGTTTCGACCCAGTTTTTGGTCCAGCATCACAGACTAGAGCCAGGGAACAGCAGGGACTCAGGGGACATTCACACATTGTCATTCTTTAGTTTAGTTTTAGGTTTGGAATCTTGGAGAAAAATTAGTACTTCCTCTAGGGTTCTTCATAGATTTATAGATTTCCAGTTTTATGCTTTTGAGTAGAATATTGAGAAGAGTTACTTCCTTCGTTGAAGTTTTATCATTCTAGTTTGTTTCCTATTTCCTTATTCTTTTATTTCCTATTTACTTTGTTTAGAGTTATATGAATACCTTCGATTTTGGAATTAATTTCTGCAAGGATAATTTTCTATTTAATCCCTTTTATTTCTTGATTCTTTTCAATTGAATCTAATTATTGTGTCTCCTTCCTACTCCCTTTACATGAATGCGAAAATGGCATCCATGTCAATGGAGTAGACTACCAACTTGGCTTTGGAGTTGATTAATATTTGGAGACCCTTGAGTTGGAAGACTTAAGAGTTAATAGGTGATTGGAAGTTGTTGGCTGGCTCTCTGGTCACTAACGCTAATCCTTTCCAAGGGAGAGGATTAGGACTTGTGAATTGGAGTTAGCTCAACTACTTGACTTTCCTTCATTCATTGAGGGTTAACTAACTAGAAACAACAACCCACTACTATTAACCTTGGGAAACCCAACAAGGATAGAACTTTCGATTAATCTTCTCCTAGCCAAGGCTTTTATTTTACTTACATAAAATCTCTCTTTAATTTCCACTGCTTTAATTTATAATCATCTATTTTCCCACTCCCCAAACTCCAAATTTCTAAGAAACTCCTGATCAATAATTTGCACTCTCTTAGCAATTCGTTGGGAAACGACCTGAGATTTCTACTCCCAGTACTTTATTCTGAATTAGTGACAACCCTTTTTAAATTGATACGTAAAATTTCCATCCGTTAAGAACTGTACTCGCAACATTAATTTTTATTATAAATTCTTAATCGGAAATTTTTTGCACGTCAATTTTTGGCGCCATTGCCGGGGAGGTGCAATAGTGTGCTAAGTTATTGGTTAGTGTAAACATTTTTATATTTACATATTTGCATATTTTATTTTATTTTTATTACCATGAGCTGTATGTTTCTTTCATTGAATGATGCGTTCACTACTTGATCCGAGCTTACCCGTGTTTGATCCAAAAATTGAAAGAACTATTTCACATATAAGGCGAGCTCGACGTCAGTTAGCCTCTAAGGGTGGTGAAGTGGTTACTACCAATTCACCAGTCTTATCTGAGGATGAATCTGAAGAGTCATTTAAGGGAGAAATAAGCTCCTCTTCTACTGATTTTGTTGAATTACGCACATATAATATGGCGGCGCTCAGATGGATTACTCTACAGGAAGCGGGAGCTCTGGACTTTACACTGCCACCGTTCCAAGCGCACCATCCAAATCTGGGTGCAGATGTTGAACGGAAGATTACACTGATCAATCTACTGCCTAAGTTTCATGGCTTACCTACTCAAGAGCCTCTCAAGCACCTCAGGGATTTTCAGACAGCCTGCTCTAATGTTAGGCGTCATAGTGCAGATGAGACTACTATTTTGCTAACCGACTTCCTATTTTCTCTTGATGGAAAGGCGAGGGAGTGGTACTACACTCAACCTGAAGCAGCTGTTACTAATTGGGATACGCTCAGAAGAGAATTCCTGGACAAATACTTTCCAGCTGAAGTTACTGATAGACTGAGGAAGGAAATCTCCTTCATTATTCAAGGCGAATAAGAAACTCTTTATGAGTATTGGGAACGCTTCAGGAATCTCCTAGACGCATGTCCCCACCACATGATTGACAAGTTGGTGTTGATTAGCTATTTCACGCAAGTCATGAAGCCTCAAGACAAGACTACATTAATGGTGCGAGTAACGGCTCTCTGAAGAAGTACAAGACCGCGAAAGAAGCGTGGCAACTGATCACCAATCAAGCTGAGTCTACTCAGAATGCTAGGCACAGGAACAACCATCCCAAGGATGTTGCAGAGGTTTCCTCTAGTAGTGAGACTACTGCTCTCACGCAAACTCTGTGTGAGATGACTAACATACTAAAGCAGCTACAGCTGAATCAATAACAATCTCAGCCTCATTCACAACAACAGTGTCAACAACTGGTCCCTCAGAGAGTGTGCGGAATATGTGCCTACTATACTCATTACACTGATAAGTGTCCACAACTCCAACAAGAAGACACCACCTTGGCAGCTACCCATAACTTCTATGACTGCCCAAATCAAGGATACTATCAACAAGGCAGTAATTATAACCAAGGAGGGAACAACAATCAAGGTTGGCAAGACAACTCCAAACAGGGATGGAGGGATAACTCCGACCAGGGTTGGAGAGGTAACTCTAACTATTCATACCCTGGGTCAAGCTGTACGACCTGGGATGCTTAGCAAAGCGACGACCGGCCTCTTCAGGTCAAACTACCCGACCTCTTTTCAAAGAGCTCAGCCAAATTGCTAGGGAAGCCCAATAGAGGGCCCAAATAGAGGAGCACGACCCAAATCCAAAGGAAGCCCAAGCCTATAGAGATAAGGGCAGTTCCCATAAAGATAAGATAAGATAAGATAAGATAACTAACTTATCTTATCTGAAAAGGTCACTCCACACCATTATAAATACACTGGAGCACCCAAGTATAACTCATACTCTGATTCGACTCAATACCTACTTAATACCCTTGCTAACTTAAGCATCAGAGTCCCTTGCAGGTACCCCCACCATCCGGGGATGAAGGATCAGCACCACCATCTAGTCTAACAAGTCAGACACAACAGTTCTGACCAGCACAGAAGATCTCGTCCGAGATCGACCTACAGTTTTAGGTAACCCTCAGAACATTGGCGCCGTTGCCGGGGAACCTGGAAGTCATCCTCGTCATGATGGACGACCATGATAAGAACCATGATTTAGACCTAGAAGATAGAACGCCGTACAAAAATGCGGACACCACACCAAAGGATACTCCTCAACTTAACAACAAAAAGAATTCGAACGCGGGAGCCATGGAGGCATTTCAAGACCGTTTAAAACAACTTGAAGAAGAAGCCATACGTCAACGAGAGGCTGAGAAAGACCTACAGAAGGAAATAAGGCGACGCCGGGAATTGGAGGACAAACTCCTAAAACTCGAAGCCGATCTCAATACCAAATCTAACCGATCAACTCAGGAGGACAACTCCCGCAAGGAACAAGATCCATTCACCAAGGAGATCATGAAGACCAAAATCCCAAAAGACTTTAAACTCCCAGATATGACTTTATACGATGGCATTACAGATTCCGGCCATCATCTCAGCAATTTTAGAAGTAGAATGTACCTCACCGACGCCTGAGATGCAGTTCGTTGCAAAGCCTTTCCGACTACTTTAACAAAGACGACAATTAGATGGTTCGACAATTTACCTCCTAGGTCCATCTCGAGTTTTGACGACATGGCCAAGAAGTTTTTGGCCAGATTCTCCATCCAAAAAGATAAGGCTAAGCACGCCCCAAGTCTATTAGGAATCAAGGAAGAAGAATGGAAAAGTCTTCGCAGCTACATGGAAAGATTCAACAAAACGTGCCTGGACATACAGAGCCTACCAATGGAGGCTACTATTATGGGCCTCATCAATGGCTTGCGAGAGGGACCTTTTAGCCAATCTATATCAAAAAAATACCCCACATCTCTGAACAAAGTGCAAGAACGAGTAGAGAAGTACATCAACATGGAGGAAAACTCTCGACTAGGAGAGACCTCAAAATCCGGATTCACCTCCCGGGATAAGGACAAAGAGTCCAAAAAGAAGGAAGATCGACACGGAGAAAAAATAAAAAAATACCACAACTACACCCCCCTTCGGGTGTCTCTCGTGGATGTCTGCAGAGAGGTTTGCAACACTGAAAAAATACCTCCAGCTCGACCACTTAAAGGCAAAAAAGGAGGAGGAAATCGGACCGAATATTGTGAATACCACCGAATTCACGGGCATTCCACCAATGAGTGTTTTGATTTAAAAAATGTTATAGAAAAACTAGTAAGAGAGTGGAAGCTAGATCGGTATCTGGCCACCCGGGACGATGAGCAAAGAAAAAGAAGAAGGGAAGAAGATGTCGGACGAACCGAGCGGTCACCTCGTACACCAGAAAGACACATCCACATGATACACGGCGGATTTGCGAATACATGGCTAATGTCATCTTGGTGAAAAATTCAAATGGGAAGTGGCGAATGTGCACTGACTATACATATCTCAACAAAGCCTGCCCAAAAGATCCTTATCCACTCCCAAATATCGCGCTCTAGTAGATGCCTCCTCAAGATATAAATACCTCTCGTTTATGGACGCATACTCGGGATATAATTAGATCCCAATGTATCCAACCGATCAAGAAAAAACTTCCTTCTTAATCCCTAAAGTAAACTACTGCTACATCGTCATGCCTTTCGGTCTTAAAAACGTGGGAGCTACTTATCAGAGATTGATGAATAAGGTCTTTTCGGATCACATCGAAAAAGTCATGGAAGTCTACGTGGACAACATGCTAATAATGACACAAAATGAAGAATTGCTATTGTCCAACCTGACCCAAGTATTCGACATTATAAGACGGCATGGTATGTGACTCAACACTACAAAATGCACTTTCGCAGTAGAGGCCGGCAAATTTTTAGGTTTCATGCTCACACAGAGAGAAATCGAAGCAAACCCAGATAAATGCCGGGCCATACTCGACATGAAGAGTCTGACTTGTGTCAAAGAGGTACAACAACTCAATGGGAGATTGGCAGCCTTGTCCAGATTCCTAGCCGGATCAGCAATAAGATCTCTTCCCTTCTATGCCACCCTAAGGAAAGGAAAAAGGTTCGAATGGACAATGGAGTGCAGGCAAGCCTTCCAAGATTTCAAAAAGTTCCCCAGACAGCCACATATCCTAATTTGGCCATGGGAAGGAGAACCACTCGTATTGTACCTCGTAGTAGGAAGTCGGGCAGTGGCCTCAGCATTAGTCCGAGAAGACGACAGTAGGCAACAACCCGTATACTTCATTAGTAAAGCATTACAAGGAGTCAAGCTGAACTACCAAAAAATAGAAAAGTTTGCCTATGCTCTCATACTAATATCCCGACGACTCCGTGCATACTTCCAAGCCCACACCATTAAGGTTCAGACCAACCAGCCCATAAAAGGGATTTTACAAAAAACAGACTTGGTGGGCAGAATCTTGTAATGGGCAGTCGAGTTGTCCGAATTCGATCTCCACTACGAAGCTCGGACAGCCATCAAATCACACACCTGGACGACTTTATTGCAGAGTTTACAGACATACCGAAAATCCCTACAGAATGGAATCTCTACATGGACGGTTCCTCAAATAAGACGGGAAGCGGCGCATGTGTGATAATTGAAAGCGACCAAGGAACCCAAATCGAACTCTCCCTTAAATTTGGGTTCCCTACCTCAAACAACCAAGCGGAATATAAAGCACTGCTAGCTGGTTTGAAGCTGGCTAAGGAGGTTGGAGTTCAAAAATTTACCATCTTCAGCGACTCACAGGTAGTCACTTCACAAATACCAGGAAGCTACCAAGCCAAAGATCCCACCATGAAAAAGTACTTGGACAAAACTAGGGAACATCTCGGACAAATAAGAGAATACCATCACATACCCCGAGAACAGAATGCCCAAGCTGACGCACTCTCAAACTAGCCAGCACCAAACCAGGGGGCAACAATAGAAGCCTCATCCAAGAAATTCTGCAGAATCCATCAATCTCGGAAGAAGAAGAAATCCTGGCCATAACAGGTCAAGATCAAGGATGGATGACTCCCATAATTAACTACCTCAAAATAGAAGCACTCCCCACAGAGGAAAAAGAGGCAAAGAGGTTAAAATGGGAGGCACAATACTACACTATCATAAATAATACTCTATATAGAAGAGGGATTTCAATTCCATTGTTAAAGTGTGTACTGACTTCTAACACAAAGAAAGTTCTAGAAGAAGTACACAGTGGCATTTGTGGCAATCACCTCAGAGCGCAAGCACTAACCAAAAAAGTACTTCGGGCAGGGTTCTATTGGCCAACTTTACAAAAAGAAGCCACACAATCCGTAAAGACACGTCCATCATGCCAGAAACATGCCAACTTCACATCGCCCCACCAGAAGAACACATCAGCGTGACCTCACCTTGGCCATTCGCAAAATGAGGACTCGATCTTCTTGGATCCTTCCCTCAGGGATCAGGACAAGTTAAATTCCTCATAGTAGGGATAGACTATTTCACAAAGTGGATCGAGGTAGAACCCCTAGCTAACGCCACTGCTCAAAGAAGTTGAAAATTCTTATATAAGAACATTGTTACAAGGTTTGGGGTTCCACACTCCATCACTACAGACAATGGTACCCAGTTCACAGACGAAGGCTTTAGAAAGCTAGCGGTCGACTTGAATATAAAATAACAATTCACTTTCGTAGAACATCCCCAAGCCAATGGACAAGCCGAAGCTGCCAACAAAGTCATACTGGTCGGGCTGAAACAGAGATTACAGGACGCAAAGGGAGCCTGGGCCGATGAGCTCACACAAGTCCTATGGGCATATCGAACAATGCCACATTCCACCACAAAGGAATCACCCTTCTGATTAGCATACGGAATGGAGGCAATGATCCCAGTGGAGATTGAAAAAATTTTGCCTAGAGTGATTCACTATAGTGAAGAAGCCAACTCCCAACTTCAAAGGGAAGAACTCGACCTACTTTCGGAAGTCCGAGAAAGAACTCAAATTAGGGAAGAAGCATTAAAATGACGAATGCCTGCGAGATACAATCAAAAGGTAGTACAGCGAGTTTTTGCTGAAAGCGACCTCGTCCTAATCCGAAATGATATCAGAACAGCCCGACCTGGAGAAGGAAAGCTGGCAGCAAACTGGAAAGGACTCTACCGAGTCATAGAAGTACTTGGAAAGGGCTACTACAGACTGTCCAAACTCGATGGGCGAGAGCTTCCTAGGTAATGGCATGCCTGCAACCTAAGAAGGTACTATAGTTAGGGATGATAAAGGATCTTAGGATAAGGCACACTCTTTTTCCTAAAAAGGTTTTTTAATGAGCCGCCAAGCTATGACCAACAAATCACTCGACTTAGAGGGTTAACCTCCCGCATGTATATATTTGCATTTTTTTTTTGAATAAAATCTGTTTAGATATTCTACAAATGCTCAAGCCGCATTAATCTGAAACATTCATAGTCCGATTATAAAGCTACAGATTGGCAGCAAGTGAAAATCGAATTCACTACGCGATCATGATAAAGAACAAAGATGAAAACCATATTCATTAAAAGGTTGACCAAAACGGGGGTTAAACCCAATCTCTACAAAAATCGGCAAAGATGAAAGCAGAATAATGCAAGAACTTATAGAAAGTGATCCATAGAAAGAACCTGACGAGGTCCTAATAAAATGGATTGCTATAAACTAACTTAAAGACTAGCTGACGTAAAGAAGTTGAACCAGTCAGAATAACTAAAGTTATACAAGTAATCCCTGAAAGAGACCTGAGCAAGGTCCAAGAAAGAGGATTACAAAAATAACTTAGAAGGACCCGACATGATGAGGTCGGCCCAAGACATAAAGTTATAAAAGTAATCCCTGAAAGAGACCCGAGCAAGGTCCAAGAAAGAAGATTACAAAAATAACTTAGAAGGACCTGACATAACGAGGTCGGCCCAAAACATAAAGTTATACAAAGTAACCCCTGAAAGAGACATGAACAAGGTCCAAAAAAGAGGGTTACAAAGTGACTCGGAAGGGTCCGACATGGTGAAGTCGGCCCAAAACATAAAGCTACAAATAACCCCTGAAAGAGACCTAAAAAGGTCCAAAAAAGAGGGTTACAAACAAGAACTTGGGCAAAAACCGACCTGGAATCAAGCCAATCAGGTCAGACCAAGCTCCAACACTTCCAAATCCAACAACGGTACCAAGACAAATGCAGATAGATATAAAAACACGAAGTTATAAGGATAGCGAGCTTCAGAGGCCACCAAAGTCAGCCCAAAAAGCCTGGAAACTACCTTTTTTTTCAAAACAAAGTTGCTAAACAAGCAACTAAGAGAGTGTCAATAGTTAACAAATACCATTTACAAAAATAAAAGATCAAAAGCCCACAGGCAGGGCCATACGCAAACATATCAGGAACAACTAAAGAGGATCTAGAGGTTTCCCAGTAGCTGCATCAACACGGGGTGAAGGAGGACGAGTTTGGAGAGGCACATCATCTACTGTCCCATCCTCCCGATTCAGGATCTGGCAGTCAGGTTCTGGCTCAATTCCGGCTAAAGGAGCTAAAGAAGTCGGCACAACAGAAGCCTTGATGGCAGGTGCAGGAAGAGGTTCAGCATCATCATTGTCAGGGTCGTCGGGGACAATCTTACCGTCCCTCACAACATTGTCAAGGCTGAAGAGAGTGAGGTCAAGCTCGGGTGTAAGGACCCGAACTTTCTTCTTTAGGTTCTCATAAGCCGCAGTCACACTACCCACAAGGTGACCCTGAAGCTCGGTATAATCATCTCGGGCAGTCTCCAAATCACCCCTAAGAGGCACCACTTCTCGGTAGGCCGAAACATAGCTCTCCTTATGCTTCAATGCCGTGTCTTCAGCCAGCTTCACAGAAGCCGCCAAAGCCACAGAGCTAGCCTTTTCACCCTCTAACTCCTTCTCCACCTTCCCCAACTTTACCTCCAGCTCCTCCTTCAAACCTTTTATCCTATCAAACTCTGACTTACCCTCCATCATAAAAGACTTTGTAGTATGAACCGGGATACCCTGAGCAGTTCGAAAAAGAGCCACACCCATATGAGCCATCTTCACACTGCTTCTAGTTATGAACTCCAGGTGATGAAGAATGGACACATCATCCATTGAAAGGCCTCTATAGGGGGCAATTTGATGGTCGACAAACTCGACGGCATCAAAATCAGGGGCATCAAGGTTAAAGGGCTCAGATGTTTTTTGCTTTTTTGGAGGAGTAGCACCAGAGGTAGCAGCTAAAGTTAGGGGAGGGTCAGCTAGACGAACCCGGGGAGTAGGGATCTCCCTCCTTGGCCCGAGTGAACTCGGCGCGAGCGGCTTCACCTGAACTTGAGAAGACCCCTCTCCTGCCGCCTTGGCCGATGTGCTTTGAGCAGCAGCAGCCTTCCTCGCCTTTTTGAAGGACTTCATGGAGTCATTATTTTTTGACATCTCTAAAAAACAGAATTGACCATAGTAAAGGGTTACAATCACAAAATAAGAGGAAGCAAAGCTAAGAAACAAAGAATAAAAACAAGTCAGACATTACCCAACACAGTTCGGACCAGGGATGGATCCCCTAGAAACTTTTTGGTATCAAGATGTGGGGGTCCCCCCCATATGTCCTCTAAAACAACCACAAAAGCCCTCTCAACCTCGTCAAGCATCTCCCATGTATAACGAGACACTGTCACATTCTTTTGCCACTCCAGAGGAAAAGCAGGCTCATCATTTTCATCAAGAAAAAAGGGGCAGGCCCCCTTAATAGCTCGAACCTTAAAGAAATAGTTCTTAAAGTCCTTAAAGGACTCGTCATACATGGCAAAAACTTTATGGCCCTGAGCAGATCTAAAAGAAACCCAAGAAGCTTTCTTTTTGGAAGAAGCCCCAGGCTTGGCCGAAACGAAGAGATAAAGAAAAAGAGTTTGAGAAGGTTTGACGCCTAATTCATGACAAAGCAACTTAAAGATCTTGATAAAACCCCAGGAATTCGGGTGAAACTGGGATGTGGCAACATTACACGACCACAACAAGTCGGACTCAAAAGCAGTAAAAGGAAAAGTAATGTTCAATTGGCTGAAAAATATTCATAGGCGTAGAAGAAAGGATGCTCTCCCTTGACTGAAGTCGGAAAGCAAACCCTCTCATCAGAATCAGGCGCTACAAGCTCATAATCTCTCTCCTGGGTATCGCTACCACAAACTCTATGATGTTTTCTCAGCTCTACACAAAACTCAACATCCACAACAGAAACACACATTAAGACAAGGGAGTCCAACCAGTCAAACATCCCCTCGGGAACTTTAGAAGATGTCTCTATAATATTTTTGCAAGAAGACATGGCCAACTAGTCCTACTATCAAAGAAAAGAGGGATTACTAAAACTACTCGAAGTACTAATCAAACACCTCAGGCAAGCCAACGAAGAGCAGCTCGGGCATAAATGGATACAACTCAAACATAAAGCATGCAAATAAGTGAAAAGTTAGGCATAGCAAACAAAAGGAAACCGCAGAACTTATGCCAAAAGATCCAGGGGCATCCTTTGGAGGCAATAGAAAAATAAGGAGACAAGAAAAATTTTCAAGTCTACATCCTAGCATCTCTCAAACGGAAGAAACCCTCCTTCTAACCATAACGCTTCAAAATACAAGACAGTCATAAAAACGTCATCATCACCCAACAGTCTATCAGCAAATGGAAAAGCATGCCAAGTAGAACATGGTCAAAAAATACAATCTTTCTCAGAATCAAGCAAGTTCATTTGAAATCAGAAAGTGCAATCGGGAGCAGTAACAAAAACCCAAAGCCCTAAGAGCAACAACTATAAAAAATGACGCACATTGTAGAAACAATCAGACACAAAGCAAGCAAAGAAATATTCAAGCTTCCTAGAAGTAAAAGATCAAAACGTTCTTAAAATGGGATACAAAACAACGAAAGAAGTAAAAGAGCGGAAAGAAGAACCAACCTGGAAAAATCAAAAGCCTCAAATTGAAAAAAGAAAATGGAGTCAGGAAGTCGCTCTCTCACAAACAGAGGAAAGCACAGAATAATTGCCAAAACAAGCGTCACAAGAAGAAAAATGAAAACTACAAACTTCAGGCAAAAACAGATCAATACTTCCATCAGATGAATCATTACGTGAAAATGATGAGGTTTGGAACATTGTGTGAGAATGATGGTGGAATGATGGTGGAAGGCCAATGCTTTTAGTAGACCTTGCGTGAAAATAGTGGTGAAGTGTCAGTATTTTTCACAGAGTCAAGAAGGAAAGTAGATTTTTTTTGTTTTGAAATTAATTTTTTTTTTAAATTAGTAGAATGACTTATCGAGAAGCAGAGAAGTCATCTATTTTTACTTCTTCAAAAAGCTAAAAATTAACATTTCGAGAAGTTAAAAGTTTTTTAAAATTATGCCAAACACAGATTGTGACTTTTCATAATCCAAAAGTAAAAAAAAGTAGCTTCTGCTACTTCCCAAACGGGTTCTCAATCTATAAATGAATATAATTCAGCAATATTTCGAATCACCTCACGAATAAAATTATGTGGGAAAAAGATAACTGATAATGACATGTTAGAGAAAATTTTCTCAACCTTCCATGCCTCAAATGCGCTCCTGCAACAGTGACGTTAGGATTTTTGCTAGTAAAGAATTTTATAAAAATAGTCGCGTTGTAGATATAAATTCTAAACCAACAGAAATCCGTTCGTGTAAACATTTTGGTTGTCACAAGTAACAAACCCTTTTAAAATTGATAACCGAGTATTTAAACCTTGGGTCGTCTTCTCAAGGAACTGCAGGGAAGTGTGTTCTTATTATTGGTTAAGGAGATTGTAAATTGGGGTTTGAGAATGAGGAATGAATATGGCAAATAATTTAAATGGCAATTAAAATAAATAAATACTGTAAAGCAAACCCTTTTGGCAAGGTATGAGAAATTGGAAGTCCAGACTTAGTTATTCTTATCAATAATAATGAAAGTTGAATCTTAATTCCACTTAGTTAACCTTTGCTAAAGCAAAGGAAAGTCAAGGGACTAATTAGTTTGACCTTCGAATCCTATTTATTTCCTAAGAAAAGGTTGGGATTATTGAAGTTCAGTTCAATTAGCAAAGATAACAGTTATCATGTATGTTGAGCTAAGATAACTCCTGAGTTACTGATTTCTTAACCAAGACCAAAAGGAAAAGGAATTTAATCTACTGGAATAAAAATATCTTCAGATTGGGAATAATCAATAACATAAATAAAAGAAAGCAATATTAACTGAAATACCTCAAATAACATTAATTCGAAAGAGTAATCTGTAACATAGAAGAATTCATATTAAACTGAAAAGCAAGTAATGAAAAAGGAATATTGAACCTGATAAAAAGATAATCCTCAAAGCAAATAAAATCCTAAATCTAAATCCTAATCCTAAAGAGAGAGGAGAGAACCTCTCTCCAACTAAACCTAAATCATGGAAAGTGACTAAAATTGGGGACTCTCCTGAATGGATGCATTCCCACACTTCATAACCCTTGATCTATGCCTTCTGGACTTGGATTTGGGCCAAAAAGGGCTTCAGAATTCGCTATGAGCGTTTTCTGCAATTTCTGGTGCGTGACCTCTGTCACGCGTCCGCGTGGGTCACGCGGTCGCATCAATTGGAGTTTTCCTTGTCGCGTCAGTCATGCGGCCGCGTCATAGGTGTTCTTCTTTAGGTGCGCGGTCGCGTCAGTCATGCGGCCGCATCGCTGCTTCTTCGCTCTTAGCACGCGGTCGCATCGTTTATGCGATCGCGTGGATGCCAGTTTCTCCAAAACTCCGTTTTACGCTTTCCTTCCATTTTTGTATGTTTTCTTTTCCATCCTTTAAGTCATTCCTGCCTTAGAAGATCTGAAACTACTCAACACACTAATCATGGCATCGAATGGAAATAAAGGTAATTAAAATAATTAATTTTAAAGCATAGGAAACATGTTTTTCACATACATCACATAATAAGGAAGGGAAAGTAAAACCATGCAATTAATATGAATAAGTGGGTGAAGGATTGAATAAATCACTCAAACTAAGCACAAAATATATCACAAAATATGGGTTTATCAACCTCCCCACATTTAAACAATAGCATGTCCTCATGCTATATCCGAGGTAAAAAGTAAGGTTGAAGTGGTGGAATGCCATGCAATGCAATTCTAATTTTATTCACTCATATATAAAGCTTATATGTAGTTAAATCAATTCACATTCTCAAGGAATCATATATACATAGCCAACCTTAGATAATGTTAAAGCACTTTTACACTTGAGATGGGAAGAAAAATATTTTATAAACTTGCAAGACAATTAACAAATTAAGCATAGATATATGTTGATGAGTTATTGAACCCTCACTGGATTTTGTGTTTACTCTCTAATCACTCAGTGTTTATTGGGTTAATCACTCTATTCTTCTTTTTATCCTTGCTTTCTATAACTTTGTTCTTCATCTAACCAATCAACAATCATAAAATATAGACATACAAAGATCATGAGGTCTTTTCAAGGTTGTAATGGGGCCGAGGTAGAGGTAAGGTTATATGTATAAGGCCAAGTGAGCTAATTAAGTGAATCCTTGATTAGTCTAAGATCTCACTTAACATATACATACTCTATAAAAATTTTAAAATTATACTTAGCTTCCCATAATTTTCCCACTTTTTATCACATACTCATGTACCAATTTTATTTTGATTTTACTTCCATGTGCATTGATTTCTCTACTAAACTTATTATTGGGGTAATTTTTTCCCCTTATTCATTAATTTTTTTTTTGAATCATAAAAGCAAACATAACTTATCAATGCACATGGATTTTCCATTATTTTTTTTCTATTTTAGTTTTTTCATGAGTAGGTTCCCAAATTCCCAATATTCAAATAAATTAGAAACATGATACATTCCCTTATTAACCCATGTTCCCACAGTTTTCCCACACTTAAATTATACACAATATCTATCTTAATCTAACCAAGGATTCAACTTGGGAATTTTTATTTTGTTTTTCTGGTTAAGGCTAGTAATGTGGTTATGAAGTAGAAGGGGGTTAAAAAGTTCAAAGTGGCTAACAAGGGTGATGTAAAAGGTAGGCTTATTTGGGATAAGTGAGCTAATAACAAATAATGGCCTCAATCATATGCAAGCATGTAAATACACTAAATAATAGACATATAGAATGGAACAAAGCAGAGATTGCAATTATAGAGAAGGAAACACACAAGAACAAAAATTTATGGTTAAATAATATAACCATATAAATAAGCTCAAAATCTCACAGGTTGTGTGTTCTTTGGCTCAAAAACCATGTTCCAAATACAACTTCAAACAAATTTAACACATAGAAAATTTTAATTTTCAATTTAAATTAGTGAAATATTAAAAAATAAAGTCTTGAAAAGAAATTTATTACTTCAACCAAGTGTAAAATATGCAATCAAACATGCAAATGCAATAACTAACAAGGAAAATAAACCATTGGTGTTGAGATAGAAGAGTAACTAACCCATGGAGATCAGTATTGACCTCCTCACACTTAAAGATTGCACCGTCCTCGGTGCATGCTAAGATGTGCAGGTGGACGGGTTTCTTCAACTGATGCTTTTCTCCAAAAATTGAGCAGATGAACTTGTTTGTCTCCCCAGTAAGAAGCTTTTTCTCTCCCTTTGTGGTGGCCATCCTGAAAGAAGAGGGAAAAGAAGGAAAAGTAACCCAGAAATAAAAATAAGAATATAAATAAAGTCTGGGTGGGTTAATGCCAAATAATGGGGGTCTCAATTACATGGTAGCTACAACATGCAAGTGAGAAAATAGTAGAGACACAGGGCATATCAATAATGTAAAAATTTGCAAAAATGAGGGAAGAGAGTGTGGGTAAGGAGAGATAATATAAATTCATGTCAATGCAAAAGTGATACAGGTATAAAAGATTGACATTGATATAAATAATATTATCTAACAAGAATAAAACAAGTCACTAAGCACTTAAAATAATTCAAGAGAAGATGCAACAGTTAAATAAGAAAATTCAACACCAAAGGAAAAATAATGAATTTAGAAAAGAAGGAAGAATATACACAAAATTAAAATGCAATGAATGGAATATGCAAATAAATAAAATGAAAGATAAGAAGAATGAGAAGGGAAAGAAGTGAGTAAGAAAGGAGGGAGGGAAAAATTAGGATTGGGAAAAAAAGATAAGATATTTGGCAAATTAGGATAAGTTGTGCGGCGCAAGCAACGCGGACGCGTGGGGCACGCGGTCGCGTGACTTGCGCTTATACAGATTAACGCGGTCGCGTGACCCGTTTTCTGCCACTGGCGCGAGGGTAGCCTTGTTCTCGTACAACTCTCTGTTCAAAATCATTAATTGCCAAAAATTGGGTGACGCGATCGAGTGGGGCACGCGGTCGCGTGAGTGGCCATTATGAGGATATGACATGGTCGCGTCGGTCACGCGGCCGCGTGGGAAGAATTGTGCATCTAGCACAACTTTCGGTCGTGCAACTTTTCTACGTCGAATTCCAAGGCACGCGGCCGCGTGAGTGACGCGGTTGCGTGGGAGGCCAGTGTTCCCACTCGACGCGGACGCGTCAGCGACGCGGTCGCGTGGGACAATTTATGCCACGGGCACGCCTCCAGCCACACTCTCACGTGACTCTCTGTTTGATTTCTCTTCTTCACAGCGCACATGTGACGCGGACGCGTCAGCAACGCGGACGCGTCAGCGACGCTGCCGCGTCGCATGCGTGCTTTTTGTTTTTTTTTATAATGCAGTATGCAGAATGCAATGCTAATATGAATGTTATGCAAAATTCTGGGTTCAATACAATAAAATAAAATAAAACTCGAAAACAAATAAAACTAAATAAAAATGAAAAAGAAACGATTATACCATGGTAGGTTGTCTCCCACCTAGCACTTTTAGTTAAAGTCCTTAAGTTGGACATTTGAGGAGCTTCCTGTTATGGCAGCTTGTGCTTGAACTCATCCAGAAATCTCCACCAATGTTTGGAGTTCCAATAGCCTCTGGGGTCCTAAACTAGGCTTGTGAAGCTTCTGAGCAGCTTCAAACAGATTTTCAGGCTCCTGAGGTGATGAATATCAGAATATATTCCAGGATCCCAAACTGTGGTTCCAAATCTGCATTCGTTTTGATCTATACTTTTCCATCCGGGCGGTTTGGAGATTAGATTCTCACCAAGATGACCAAACATTTTCCGAGATCCATTCGATTGAACATGATACCAATCCGTGCACTTCGAGTTGAAGCGTGGAACCTTATTGAACCTTGTATACCAGCTCTGAGTGCAAGCCATTTCCCTTTTACTCTTAAAGCCGTAGAGAACTCTAAGTTGGCCATCTGTTTCAAGCAAACCGTATTCAAGTGGAAAATTGAAGATGAAAGTCAAGGATTTGACCCACTTGAGGTTTGTGTTGGGTGGTAGTGGCCTTGGGGTCAGTGTTTTCAGTGGTTCTGCAAGCTCTACTCCCTCGTGGTCTTTAGTGAATTCCTCCACTTCCTTGCAAACCTTTTCCATTCTAGCCATGTCCTGGTCAAAGTCTTCCATATCTTCCTCATCACTTGAGTCATAATTAGGAGGTTGAGAAAAGTCGATCTCTGCATCGTCTTCGTATTCACTTGGGGAAGATTCTTCTGTCTCAAAGAATTCACTTGCGGGTGCAAGTTCATCACTAGGAGGACTTGACTGGTGACTATCATCATCAAGGAAACATGTGTCTTGAGTTATTCCGTCCAGTTCTTCATAAGATATCTGCATTGGAGGCTGTGCACTATCCTCCTTACCATCAATTGTAGCGTTCTTGACGGGATTCTCCATTGCTTTAGATTCAGGTGGCGGTTCGGCATCTCCTAAATCTTCAACCAACTCTTCTTCTTCTACAATAACAGCTTCCTCTATTTGTTCCAGTATGAAGTTATGCTCTATGCTGTCCACTGGAGTTTCTTGTGTCTTCTTCGTGCTGCGTTCTTCATTAGATTCTCCACATGAAGCCATGGGAGTCTGTTGAGTGTCTGAACGTCTGGAAGATAGTTGATTTATTGCTTTCTCTAGTTGATGAAGGGTTGCATTGAACTGGTTTACTGATTCCTCGAAGCGAACCTGTGATTTTTGGCTTGATGGATATGGACATGGTGCATAAGGGAGTGGTGGTTCGTGGGAGTAATTGGATTGGCGTTGGGGTGGATAAGGATCATGTGGTAGTGAATGGTGAAAAGAAGCTTGTGAGTGTAGTGGTTCAAAGTTATGTCGAGAGGATGGTCTCTGAGCACAGGGTGGGGCTTGTTAGTAGTTACAAGGTTGTCCACCATATCTTTCAGCTGGGTATGCATTGTAGAATGGTCGTTGTCCATGATATCTTAGAGGGTGTTGTTGCCTAAAGGGTTGATTAGATCCTCTTGGCTCCATCCATCCTTGATTGGTCTGACCTTGATGCATATTCCTGCTGTGGTTTCTATTTCCTTCAACAAAGTTAGAACCAAACTCAAAGTGAGAGGGGTGAGAATTCATAGTAGTTATCAGAAATAAGGGGGAAAAAGGAGAAATAAATAAACAAGTAAAAGAAAAATATTTTTTTTGAAAAATATTTACAATAACCAATAATAAGGCACACATTTGCAATTCCCCGGCAACGGCGCCATTTTGACGTTAGGATTTTTGCTAGTAAATAATTTTATAAAAATAGTCGCGTTGTAGATATAGATTCTAAACCAACAGAAATCCCATCGTGCAAATGTTTTGGTTGTCACAAGTAACAAACCCTTTTAAAATTGATAACCGAGTATTTAAACCTCGGGTCGTCTTCTCAAGGAACTGCAGGGAGGTGTGTTCTTATTATTGGTTATGGAGATTGTAAATTGGGGTTTGAGAATGAGGAATGAATATGGCAAATAATTTAAATGGCAATAAAAATAAATAAATACTGTAAAGCAAACCCTTTTGGCAAGGTATGAGAAATTGGAAGTCCAGACTTAGTTATTCTTATCAATAATAATGAAAGTTGAATCTTAATTCCACTTAGTTAACCTTTGCTAAAGCAAAGGAAAGTCAAGGGACTAATTAGTTTGACCTTCGAATCCTATTTATTTCCTAAGAAAAGGTTGGGATTATTGAAGTTCAGTTCAATTAGCAAAGATAACAGTTATCAATTATGTTGAGCTAAGATAACTCCTAAGTTACTGATTTCTTAACCAAGACCAAAAGAAAAAGGAATTAAATCTACTGGAATAAAAATGTCTTCAGATTGGGAATAATCAATAACATAAATAAAAGAAAGCAATATTAACTGAAATACCTCAAATAACATTAATTCGAAAGAGTAATCTGTAACATAGAAGAATTCATATTAAATTGAAAAGCAAGTAATGAAAAAGGAATATTGAACCTGATAAAAAGATAATCCTCAAAGCAAATAAAATCCTAAATCTAAATCCTAATCCTAAAGAGAGATGAGAGAACCTCTCTCCAACTAAACCTAAATCATGGAAAGTGACTAAAATTGGGGACTCTCCTGAATGGATGCATTCCCACACATCATAACCCCTGATCTATGCCTTCTAGACTTGGATTTGGGCCAAAAAGGGCTTCAGAATTCGCTATGAGCATTTTCTACAATTTCTGGTGCGTGGCCTCTGTCACGCGTCCGCGTGGATCACGCGATCACGTCAATTGGAGTTTTCCTTGTCGCGCGGTCGCGTCAGTCATGCGGCCGCGTCATAGGTGTTCTTCTTTAGGTGCGCAATCGCGTCAGTCATGCGGCCGCATCGCTGCTTCTTCGCTCTTGGCACGCGGTCGCATCATCCATGCGATCGCGTGGATGCCAGTTTCTCCAAAACTCCGTTTTACGCTTTCCTTCCATTTTTGTATGTTTCCTTTTCCATCCTTTAAGTCATTCCTGCCTTAGAAGATCTGAACCTACTCAACACACTAATCATGGCATCGAATGGAAATAAAGGTAATTAAAATAATTAATTTTAAAGCATAGGAAACATGTTTTTCACATACATCACATAATATGGAAGGAAAAGTAAAACCATGCAATTAATATGAATAAGTGGGTGAAGGATTGAATAAATCACTCAAACTAAGCACAAAATATATCACAAAATATGGGTTTATCAAACAGTAGTATCGAGAAAAAGGATTTAAAAATATTTTGAGCTAATTTCTTGCCTTCTTGTTGCTGAACGCAACAATGAGTTGCTCTTAAAGAATCACGAAGTGCACCTAGCTGGCGCCGCCCCATTTTCTGAAGTAAATTTGGCAAATCATTACCCCAGAAGAGGTAAATGGCACGGTTTAGGTAACAAGAAAAATTATGAAAGGAAAAGGAATTATGTTCACAAGAGAGGATCTCACCAGAAGTGGGATAAAGAAAGAAATATTAGGCAAAATAAATCAACAAAGGATAAGTGTTTCCATTGTGGTGGAAAGGGCCATTGGTCACGTACCTGTAGTACCCAAAGGCACCTAGTCGATCTTTATCAAGCATCATTGAAAAAGGATGACAAAGGAAAGGAAACGAATTTTGTTTCAAATGATGCTGAAAATTCTACCACTCATTATGATGTATCTGATTTCTTTGAGGATCCTGAAGGAAATATTGGTCATTTGATCAATGATAGAATAGTTTAATAAGTGAGATTGTTAAGTATTCATGTAAATAAATAATGCAAGAAACATATTGTTAAGTTTTATTCTCTATGTATTTATGTTTCAAATATGATGTATATAAATAATGAAATATTAATGTTTATGTTTAAGAATTTTGAAATCATTAAATGTGTCAAGTTTTAAAAATAATAATGATAATAATAGTGACAATAATAAAATTTTAGTATATGATATTATGTACAGTGTTTCTTAGAAAAATAATTCAAATCAAGAATTCAATTTGACTGTGCATGTATTACTACTCATTTTATTATTATTTATCTTTGAAGAAAATGGCAAGGACATATAGTCAAGATGTTTGGCTTGCGGATAGTGCAAGTTCGCGCACTATTCTTAAAAGTAATATATATTTTACCCATCTTGTGCTAAAAGAAGAGTATGTTAATACTATTATTGGCTCGGACAATGTGATAGAAGACTCCGAAAGAGCTATAATTTTGTTTCTTGGAGGAATAAAATTCATAATAAATAATGCACTATTGTCTACCAAGTCTCTAAGGAACTTGTTAAGTTTTAAAGATATTCGCTGAAATGGATATCATATTGAAACTATGAATGAGAAAAATCATGAGTACTTATGTATCACAACTCATGATTCAAAGAAGAAGGTTATACTAGAAAAGTTACCTCACTTTCATCTGGGTTATATTTTACCAAAATTAGTGCAATTGAATCACATGTCATTGTAAACCAGAAGTTTACTAGCCCAAATGAATTCATAACTTAGCACGATCGATTGGGTCATCCGGGAACAACCATGATGCGGAGAATTATTGAAAACTTCCATGGACATTCACTGAAGAACAAGAAGATTCTTACATCTAGTGAATTTTGTTGTGCTTCATGTTCTCAGGAAAAGTTAATTTTAAGGCCATCACCAGTAAAGATTGGATTGAGTCCCTTGAATTCCTAGAAAGGATTCAAGGCGATATATGTGAACCTATTCATCCACCAAGTGGATCGTTTAGATATTTTATGGTCCTAATAGATGCATCTTCGAGATGGTCACATGTGTGCTTATTGTTCTCTCGCAACCTGGCATTTGCGAAATTACTTGCTCTAATTATTCGATTAAAAGCACAATTTCCAGAAAATCCAATCAGAGCAATTTGTCTTGATAATGCTGTGAATTTACTTTCCAAGCTTTTGATGCTTATTGTATGGCTAATTGAATAAGTGTTGAACATCCAGTAGCTCATGTTCACAGACAAAATGGGTTAGCAGAATCACTTATAAACGCCTCCAATTAATTGCTAGACCCTTACTTATGAGAACAAATATCCCAACTTCGGCTTGGGGGCCTGCTAGTTTACATGTCGCAGCACTTATTCGATTGAAGCCAACGAGTTTCCATCAGTTCTCTCCTATGCAATTAGCTTTTGGCCAGCAACCAAATGTTTCCCATTTAAGAATATTCGAATGTGTGATATATGTTCCCATTGCACCACCTTCTCGCACCAAAATGGGACACCAAAGAAAATTATGGATATATGTTGGATATGATTCTCCCTCTATAGTAAGGTATCTTGATATACAAACTGGGGATGTATTTAAAGCCCGATTTGCCGATTGTCATTTTGATTAATCAAAATTTTCAATATTAGGGGGAGAGAATAAGCTTCCTAAAAAGGAACTTAATTGGAATGCATCATCCTTGATGCATTTGGATCCTCAATCAGGGCAATGTGAACTAGAAGTTCAAAAGATTATACATTTGCAAAGAATAGCAAATTAATTGCCTGATACATTTTTCGATACAAAGAGGATAACCGAATCTTATATACCAGTGGAAAATGCCTCAATTCAAATTGATGTCCTAGTCAGACAAATTGCCATTGAAACAAATTCACGCTAGAAGCGTG
This sequence comes from Arachis hypogaea, assembly GCF_003086295.3. Lineage (NCBI taxonomy): Eukaryota > Viridiplantae > Streptophyta > Magnoliopsida > Fabales > Fabaceae > Arachis > Arachis hypogaea. Next base: position 86,943,149 of record NC_092036.1, on the reverse strand, counting down.
GCAGGCCTGTCGGTTCCAAAGACAAAAATTCTCGAAAAAGAAAAGAGGTAAATATTATTCCTGTTGAAAAAGATATAGTAAAGACACCTGCAGTTGTTCAAAATTTTGATATAATTTTAACGCCAAAAGATGTTCAAGTACTTGAAAGTTGTAAAAATGACAAGATCTTGATAAATTATATCTTTACAGGAGAAAAATGGGACCGAAATAAGACAATTTTTAATAAAATATTTTCATATAATGTGACATTAAATATTATGCATGAAAGTAAAGATCTTGAGCCAAGAATAGTCGAAGAATGTTGACAAAAAAATGATTAGCCAAAATAGGAAGAAGCCATGAAGGCTGAGTTAGACTCACTAGCAAAATGTGAAGTCTTTGGACATGTAGTGCGTACACCAGAAAGATGTAAAACCTGTTGGATACCGATGGGTATTTGTGAGAAAACAAAATGAAAAAAATGAAGTCGTACACTACAAAACTCGACTTGTAGCACAAGGTTTTTCACAGAGGCTCGATATAGATTATGAAGAAATGTATTCCCCTGTATTGGATGCAATAACATTGCGTTATTTGGTCAGTTTATCTGCATATCATAAATTACATATGCATTTAATGGATGTGGTAACAGCCTACTTATACGGCTCATTAGATCGTGATATATATATATATATATATATATATATATATATATATATATATATATATATATATATATAAGTCCCTAAAGGATTAAAGATATCTAAACCATCCAATGAATATTCACAAGGATTATACTCAATCAAATTGCAAAGATCTTTATATGGTCTAAAGCAATCTAGACGAATGTGGTATAATCGTCTTATTGAGTATCTGGCCAAAAATGGATTCAAGAATGATGATATATGCCCGTGTGTTTTCATAAAGAAATCTGCATCTGGATTCATTATAATTGTTGTGTATGTTGATTATTTAAATATCATTGGAACTCCTGAAGAGATTCCAAGAATTATAAAAACTCTAAAGAAGAGTTTGAGATGAAAGATCTTGGAAAGACTAAATTTTGTCTCGGCCTGCAGATTGAGCATACAAAAAATGGAATCTTTATTCATCAAACAACATATACAGAAAAGATCTTAAAGAGATTTTATATGAATAAGTCACATCCATTAAGTACCCAATGATTGTAAGACCTTTGGATGTGAAAAAGGATCAAGTTCGTTCTAAAGAAGAGAATGAAGATATTCTTGGTCCTGAAGTACCATATCTTAGTGCTATTGGAGCGCTAATGTATCTTGCTAATAATACACGACCTGACATATCATTCGCGGTGAATTTATTAGCAAGGTATAGTTCCTCTCCAACCAGAAGACATTGGAATGGAATCAAACAAATATTTCGATATCTTCATGGAACGGTTGATATGGGATTGTTTTATCCCTATGGATCCAAGTCACAACTAGTTAGCTATGCAGATGCAGGATACCTGTCTAATCCACACAAAGAGAGATCTCAAATAGGATACATGTTCACAAATGGTGGTACAGCTATATCATGGAGGTCCATGAAACAGACGATAGCAGCAACTTCCTCTAATCATGCTAAAATACTCGAGTTCATGAAGCAAGTCGCGAGTGTTTTTGGTTTGGGAGTTTGATCCAATATATTCTGTCATCATGTAGACTGATTGATCATAAGATAGCTCCAACTGTCCTGTTTGAAGATAATACAGCATGCATTGCTCAACTTAAAGGTGGATACATTAAAGGTGATAGAACAAAGCATATTTCTCACAAATTATTCTTCACTCATGATCTTCAAAATTAAGGGACAATTGATGTCCAACAGATCCGCTCAAGTGACAATTTGGCAGATTTATCAAAAAATCACTCCCAATATCCCCCTTTGAAAGATAGGTACATGAGATTGGGATGCGCCAATTTCGAGACATCAAATGATGTTGACAAGAGGGGGAGACTATACTCCTTTTTCCTTGGTCGGGTTTATTTTTCCATTGGGTTTTTCTTGACAAGGGTTTTTTAATGAGGTAGTCACTGTCACAAAAGATATTGTACTCTTTTTCCTTCACTAAGATCTTTTCCCATTGGATTTTTCTTTAGTAAAGTTTTAACGAGGCAATACTCCTAAATGGTCATCCAAGGGGGAGTGTTGTGATAAGAATGGGATGTGAATGCACATTTCCTATAAGTGGCTTATATTCTCAAGAGAGAATGAAATTAATAACGTTGAAAATCTAATATTCTGTGCGTATATAAATAGAGGTTAAATTTCAGTGAATAACACACATAGCAATAACAAAAACAATTTTCTCTCTCTTTATACTTTAAGAACACCTTCTTTCTTTTATATATTTTACTACATATATATTAGTAATATATATATATATATATATATATATGTAAATTATTTTTATTATATTGATATAGTAATTATGATAAATATTACTATTAGAGTTATCTAATTATATTTTTTTATTTTATATTTATTTTACAATACGCATAAGACTTTTTAATAATAATAATAATAATAATAATAATAATTGAAGATGTGGTTAGTGCTAGAACTTTGTCCGAAACAAAACTCACATCCAGGAGTGTCCCACCTTTTTACGAAGTGGGCCAACAAAATGAAATGAAATTTATTATCACTTCTCCCCTAAAAGAATTTGTCATCATGCCTATTTTTATATTTTTACCCATTATTTTAACCATCATTTTTAACATATAGATATTTAATGTCTATACAAAAATTTGATTCCAAATATATATTTTTAAATTTGTAATATAAATAATAATTTTTATGTTTTACTATTTTTGTTTTTTATATTCATACAATCAAATCACTACAACAAATCCGGCAGATAGCGGCGAAAATTTTGCGGCAGTTTTGCCAAACCGCGCAAAAAAACATAGGGCGGCGCATATAACGGCGGTTAGGTGATAGGGCTACTAACAGGCCGACATTTAGCGGTGGTTTTTTGCAAACCGCCGCTATATTGCTGTCAGGTTTGAATTTAGCGGCGGTTTTTTTCATACCGCCGCTATATGGCAGTCAGGTTTGCATTTCGTGGCGTCTTTTCGAAAACCGCCGCGGTATGGCCGCCGGTGACTTCCTGTTAGGTATTTTGCGGCGATTTTGTTCTAAACCGCCGCAAAATGCGTATTACCATGTATTTCATTAGATCTCTTTAGTAATAACTATTTAGGTATAATCTAGTTAAGTAACGACTACTATCTGAAGCTACATATGTTTAAATCATTGTTACTTAAACTCGTAACACTTTTTCTACATTCATTTTACGTTAAAAAAATTCACAAGTTACTTGTAAACTATATATGTAAACTCATGTGAACAAATTTACCAATAAGATTTACTTGATTACGCTATTAGCATTTAAAAATTAAGTAGGGAATCATGGATATGAAAGAAGAAAATAAAATCAAACTCTGATATTTATGAAGTTAAAATAAAGTTCAAGAGAACATAAATCAAAGTTACTCATCTTTGAAGTTATGCCTTACTAAACCTAAATCAAGAATAAACATGTACAACTGCAACCCAACTCATTAAACTAACGAAATCATCGTAACTGTTATAATAAAAGATCAAACTTTCTCTCCAACGTCGTATTGACCTGGCAAAAAAAACTCTGTTATGAATCTATGGGCTTCACGTTTTAGAGGATCTGATATTTCATCTCCATACCATGGCAATTTATTTAGATCAAAGCACCTTTTCTTAACATGTATATCATCTTGTTTATCTTGTTGGTCTTCTAAAGTCTTATCCTCTTCATCCGGAACCTTATTCAGATCAAACTGTATGGATCTATCGATTGCGACAGAGGATACATCATCTAAATTGTCTTTTGAATTAGACTCTTCTCCATCTGGACTGTCAGGAACTCTCCAGAATATTCAGGTAAGACTGAAAATATCAATATGCACATAATAGAATGAGTATACATAAAAGAAATTGAGAACTTTGGAGTCATTAAATACTGACTTAGAAAAACACCAAACTACAAGATGCTAAGACAATTTTATTACTAAACGCAAATTTTCGACAATTACCATCACCCTTGTTAGTAGTTTGTGAAATTTTCTTAAACATAAGCTTTGTAGCAATTGTTGTGCTTGCAGAGGATGACGAAAAGTCCTCATTTTTCATCGATCATGTTCCACTGTCATGTTATGTTCAGTATTGTTTTCAAAACGTAACACTAGTGAAATTATATTACGTAATACATAGCAAGATTATAAAAAATGCAATCCTAAGAAAAACTACAATTGTAGAAGGAATAAAGATTTAATGTAAACTAACATTTCCATATTAAAATCGATGAAAGAACCAAAAAGTCGGCTTTTACTCATGAGGATTCACAATAACATAAATATTTAACTGCAAAAAAAAAACTACACAAGTGTAAAGTAACCAAAGAAAATAACGTACAACGCTGAGTTTATTTAACTTAGTTAATGACAAAAAGATCATTTTAAATCACATTAAAATGCTTCATACAAAGCATTACGCAACATCATCGAAATTCTCTGAGGCATTTTCTATGAGGTCTTCTATATCTTCCTCCATTGTCAACAGTAAATCTCCAATGTCACCTTCCGCTGACATGTTCAACCCTGGCTGTGGAGAAAAACTAACTTCAGCTTCTTCATTCTCTTCTCCCATGTCATACAAATCCCTTGGTTTCACATGAACCACAACACTCCATTCTTTACCTACTTCATCATCCACATAGTATACAAGTTGAGCTTTTGATGCCAATATGTACGGTTCATCTTTTTTACGATTACCAGTGTGTATTGGACGAGAGAAATTAACGCTGGTAAGCCCCAAATGGTCTTGTTTGATGCCTCTACTGGTAGTGGTACCAGCCCAAACACATTTGAACAATACCACTATGAAGGAACAGCTGTAATTCAATTCAATTATGTCTACAATTTTTCCGTAATACGGAACACCACCAACAGCCAATCTATTATCACGCATGCTTGCATAACTTCTCGTATTAGATGATACATATACTCCACTATTTTGTGTTTTTATCCCGTTTTCCTTTGTGACAGTTTGAAACTTGTACCCGTTAACATTATAAGCCCCAAAACGTCTGGCATAAATCATGGGACCGCATGCAAGCAACTTCAGCTCTTTCGATTGAATAGTACTTTCCAGAAGAACCTAGAACCACATAACATTCATACTTTATATTAAAGTTGGTTTTAATATAGTACTAATTCCAGGCTAAAAAAATATTGGTCAGGTTAGTATTCTGTCAACCTGAGCATTGAACCACCGAGGAAATTCTGCATGGACGACACTATCAATCTTAGCTGGGGACCTTGTTTGATGACACATGCTTCGCTTTGTCTTTTCCCTAAATGTACTTTATTGTAGAGAAGAAAATTAGTCCAACTAGAAACTGGGGTAAAAGAGTTACATTGGTGTTTTAGAATCTTACTCAAGGAACGGAACCACGACATCGCAGTTGACTAGCACATGACGATGAGCTTGATGTTTTTCCATTGGAGTGAGTTCGAAATGCGAAAATGCCCCTAATGCCTTGCCAATAGCTGGGAAGATACTCTCCCTTGAATTGTGAGGAATGTCAACAGGCTCATCGTCAACTTGCCCTGGTCGGTTGATTCTAGTCTCAATATTATCTAAATACCTAGAACAGAAAGTCAGGATTTCCTCAGATAAATAGCCTTCTGCAATTGAGCCTTCTGGTTGTGCTCTATTACGAACATATTGCTTCAGACGTCCTAAATACCTTTTATATAAATACAATAAAATGCTCAGTATATACACAATTAATTGATTTGAATGTACTAAAGGGGTTTATCAGTAAGCTAACCTTTCTATTGGATACATCCACCTATAATGTACGAGTCCACCAAGAGTAACCTCATCAACGAGATGCATGGTGAGGTGAACCATGACGGTGAAGAGGGATGGAGGAAAAATCATTTCCATCTGACACAAGGTTTGCACAACATGATTCTGAAGCTCAGCAAGCTGCATAGAATTTATGGCTTTCCCACAAAGTTCTCGGAAAAAAGACGACCAATTTGCAATCACATTGGACACCGGACTCGGAAGTGAGAACTTCACCAAAATTGAGAGTAATTGTTCCATCAGAATATGATAGTCATGACTTTTCAACCCATATAACTTGCGCTGTTGCAAATCAACACAACGAGCAACGTTACTAGAGTAACCATCTGGAAATATCACATTCTGCAAAGTCTTCAGGAAAATATCCCTCTGTGAATTCGACATCGCAAATATTGCAGAAGGATATTTACCACCTTCCTCTGACCATAATTCAAGCCTTATACCCATGCATTGTAAATCTTTGCGAGCTTTAATATTGTCCTTTGATTTGCTACAATCGTTTAAGATAGTGAAGACCACATTGTCACACACGTTTTTCTCTATATGCATCACATCGAGGTTATGACGCAACATCTGATCCTCCCAGTACGGGAGGTCAAAGAAAACACTCTTCTTCTTCCAATGTGAATCATCTTCATCCGTATCCTGGCCATTGCGTCTTTTTTTAGATGTCACACTTGAACTCTTCCCAAATGAAACGTGCACATTAGACTGCTGCCTCAATACATCTGTTCCAGATAACTTCTTTGGCGGATCTCTACATTTGACCTACCCGTCAAATCTATTCCAGTCTAGTCTGTATTTAGGTCCCTGATTTAAAAAGCGTCGATGGCCCATGAAACACCATTTTTGACTATCTTTCAGCCGATGTGGCTTAGCATCCAAGTTACACGTAGGACAGGCTAACCCACTGTGCGTATTCCAGCCGGATAGGTTTCCCAATCCTGGAAAGTCGTTGATAGTCCACATTAGTGCCGCACACATCTTGAAAGTGTTTCCCTCTTTGGCATTATAGGTTTCAACGCCATCCCATAATTGCTTCAACTCATCAATCAAAGGCTGCAAATAAACATCTATGTCGTTACCTGGCATTTTCGGCCCAGGAATAAGCGTGGATAGAATGAAAGATGTCTGCTTCATGCAAATCCAGGGTGGTAGATTATACGGAATAAGAATCACAGGCCAGATGGAGTACTTTGTGCTCATATTCCCAAAGGGATTAAATCCATCGCTCGCCAAGGCTAGGCAAACATTTCGTGGATCCGCCGAAAAATTATTATACTTTACATCAAACTTTTTCCATGCTTCAGCGTCCCTTGGATGTCTAAGGAAACCATCGTTATTAGACGCCTGTTTATGCCATAACCTATCACTCGATGTCTTGCTGCACATAAATAACCACTGCAGTCGTGGTATGAGGGGAAAGTAACGAAGGGTCTTGGCTGTTATAAGTTTTCCATTTCTCTTCACTGGTATGTTGAGCCTAAGAATAAAGCCCTTTTTGGTCTTCTGCTTCCATCTTGAACACCCACATTTCTTGCACCTAGTCAGGTTCGCATCATCACCTCGGTATAGCATACAATCATTTGGACAAGCATCTATCTTGGCGTATTCAATACCCAGCTTTCTTATTGTCTTCCTGGCTTCATACACTGTCTTTGGAAGTTTTGCTTGTTCGAATGCGTCCCGTAGTAAGTCAAGAATCATTGTCATTGTCTTGTCACTCACACCACACATACACTTGATATGATAAATTTTCACTAAAAACGATAATTTGGAGTACTTTGAGCATCCGGGATATAACTCCTGTTCTCCATCTGACAGTAGATCGTTAAAATCTCGCGCCGCGTGACTTGGACCTTCATACAGGCTCGGTAACACGCCTTCATCATCTTTTGCATGTTCGATTGTTGTGATGTCCTCACTCCCATGTTGGATCGTGAAATTGAATGCCTCGTTGACCATTTGGTGCATTTGATTCACTTGGGATATCAGATTGTCATCTACTCGTCCCAATCCAGGCCTCTCTTCAACCGGCTTCTCACCATGACGCACCCAAATAGTATATCCAGGCGGAAATGGTCGTAACAATAGATGGTCGTATGCATCCTCTCTTGTTTGCATAAGTTGAAACCCGCATTTAGGACATGGACACTTTATCATGCCATCGGAGGATGCATTCGCAAACGCAAAGTCTAAAAAATGGTTCAGTCCTTGCCTATATTTCACACTACTCCGTGATTTTGAAATCCAGGTTTTATCAGTATCTAGTGAAGTATCAGAATATATCGAAACAATTAATAGTGACGTAAGAAAACATGAGAAAACAAAAAAAACCGATGCCAGTATAAGTAATGTGCAAATAAAAAACATTGTGAAAAATGATAATTACATTTTGTACCAAAATTTAACATAATAGTTATAGTTATCATTGTTTAGTAATGGGAATAAGATGAAAAAGTACTATAATTTTTCAAATATTTTATTAATATACTTTATGATATTTTTATTATTTTTTGTTCATGTGAATTCTTTTTGTTCTATCTTTTATTACATTGTAGTTATGTTGCCTATGAATTTTTTTATTTATTTTATTCACATGAATTTAATTTAGTTTTTATTGTTTTTTTTGTTTATTTGATATATGCTGTCAATTTTATGAAATTTTTATTATTTTATATCTGTATGAAATTTTTTTCTATTTTTTGATTACTCTATCTTTGTTTTATATTACTTTATTTATTTTTTAATTTGACTTTGTAAAATTTGTAATTGTAATTATTATATACTACGTTTATTATAAAAAAATTTGTATAATATAAACTATCATCCTATAAAAAAGGAAAAAATAAATAAAAAATTAATTATAAGTAACAATAGAGCCATAAATAATGAAAATTTATAGTCCAAAATAATTCTAACTTAACGAGTATGGGTAATACTAGAAAAATTTTCAAATATTTTTTTGTTTAACATTATAAAATTTCTAGTACACTCTTTCATAGTTTTTTTAATATATTTATTTATTTATATAATAAATATTTTTTATATTATTTTTGTGAGGTTCTGTTTTTGCATGTATATAAAAAAATATTTTAATTGATGTCTCTTTTAATAATTTTTCATCTAAAAGTAATTTTGATTTGTATAAACTAAACAACATTTATTTTACTATATTCAATGTTGATCCCAAATATTGCCAAACATAAATCATGTTAACCCAATTTTACTTTTCTATCGAAATCAATTTTGTGAAACTAATATTATGCAAACTCACATTTGTAAACTGAAATCCAAACACACACTAAGTAATAATTGTAATAAATTATAATTAATATAATATTTATTATTACATTAATAAGGACCTTAATAGTTATAATATATATAATAAAAAATATATTGTAAATTATGATAAGAATAATATTATATTCAGTGATAAATATAATATTATAAATATTTATACCGATATTAATATATAAATATCTATAGCTATCATAAATTACGGCTGTTATACGCAATTATGCTTTTAATATATGTATACGTATTATAAGTATAATAATAGCTATTTATAGTATAAGAAATACCAGCAATTTATAATTATTACTTATTTAAGGGCATGTTTTGATTTTTATTAATTTTATATGTATCATTAATTTTTATACGTATCATTAATTTTGATTTTTATTGATTTTATTAATTTTATACGTATCATTAATTTTTATACGCAATTACGGCATGTTTTTATTTTTATACGTATTATTAATTTTGGTCCAACACGGTAATGTTTTGATTTTTATTAATTAAAAAAAATAAACACTAAACCTAAAGAACTACCCGCAAGCCCCACACACTTTTCCGGCCCCAACTCATGTTCCCTGTATTCTGAAAATTGATTTAAGAAAGAAACAAAATCTAGCCGCCACCGCCCCATCTTAACCCCTTCCGCAGTCATCGCCCAGCGCAGCCACCGCACCCCCCACCGCTTTGTAGCCCCCACACTCCCGAGCTCGCTTTGTCGCTGTGAGTCGCACCACTACGCTGCTCCTCGTCGTGGGTCATTGCCAGGTCGCTGTTCCTCGCCGTGGGTCGTCACCGCCTCTCGGATCCTTGCCGTGGGTCATCGCCGCTTCTCTCCTCCTCGTCGTTTCTCCTACTCCCCTTATCCTAGCGCCGTTTCTGCTTCTTTGCTCCGTACCGTGTCCCACCGTCATTGATTCTCCGTCGTGGCTTCTCTTTTTCGCGTGGCGTCTTGCAGTCGAACCGGTTACCTTTTGTCGCGGCTCAAGTCTCTAGTCTCTGCTTCAACCATCGCAGGTCTCAGAGCTCAAGTTTCAATTCTCTTCTTCTCTGCTTCAAGCCTTCAACCCTCTCAGGTCTCAAGTCTTAGTATATTTCCCTGACTCTATCCCTATGAAATTTCAAATTTATTCTAAACATGCATATGATGTATTATTGATGATTCTACTGAATTTTGAGATGTTAATGTTTTCAATTTTTATTTCAATTCAGTCTGTTCATATTGAGTTAATTCTACTGATATTGAATAATTTCTACTAACATTGAATTTTTTATATTGACATTTTGCTTTATTTGTTCTCTTAATTTATTTTGATAATATTATTTGAGCTGCTAGGTTAAGGTATTGATCATGAATTGTATTAAACTTTGTGAATATTGTTAATCTTTATATGCTATTGTGAGCAGATTTTGTTAGTGATATAATTTTTTTGGTTAAAGATCTATTTTTTGAAGGGGAGTTTGTTTTGATTTAGACTGAGTTTAGGAAAAGTATAAAAAAGGTTTCAAATAGAAAATACATGAGACGCAGAAAAACAATGTTACTTACCTGGTTGAAGATCCATATAATTGGCTTTTACTGTGCAAATTAAGGACTTCAGCAAACTGAAAAACAAAAACCGAGTTTCATCGTGAGAAAGGAAAACGATTTAATGTGAAACAGTTCAAAGTAGCATATATAAAAATATTTACAGAGAAACCCAAATAGAGGAGAACCAGATAGGTGAATTTGGCTTCAGAAATTATTTGTGCTGAAATTGAGTAAACTGATTGTATTGCTTATCAATGAAATTTATTTAATTGAATAAGCACGTTTATAACATTTGAAAATCACAGATTTTTGAAACAGATTATTTCAACAAACTTTTAAAATTATATCAATATTCTCTATTTTTATGTTATCATAACCGTTTAAATCCATTTAGATTATGCAGGTGGTTCATTTTACTTTTTTAACGATACAATAGTTAACTTGTTTAAGTTAATATGGTAACTTAATAACAGATTTGGTACAACAATAAAGGAACAGGTACATTGCATAATAGAAATTTAAAAGTGATTTGAAAATAATCTAACAAACTATTTGAATTGATTAACGTTAAATCTAATTGTCAAATGTTGTTGTGATCTTATCCTATTTATCCTCATTTTCTGTTTTATCCATACACCCCAAAATGTCTATATATCTGAAACTCTCCTATCAGTTGCACTTCATTCTAAGCAGGTGAGAGACCTCTCCATTTCAAACCAGTTACGTAAGTTCAGTTTCCTTTCTGTTCAAGAGTTTTTTCCGTTATTGAACATTCCATAAGATTGTCTTTCCACAATTAAGGTACGTTGTTTTTCTTCTTATATTTATAAGTTTTAGGAGCGCATCTGTACAATCAATATTGTAATCAGTACTAATATAACAAAATAATTTATATGCTTTGTTCATCTATTTATATAGGTCAACACTACTGTATACATAGATAAAAACTTTTCTTTAAAAGTTGTCCTTTGTTAATTAACAATAAGGTAAAATTAGAAAGCAACTGCTTAATTAATGTTTAATCGGCTATATATGTTTAAATTATATGTTGTATACCTTATCATCCCCTGTTGGAAGATGACTACATACAATGATCTGATTTTTGCAGCAAAAGACATATCAGTGAAAAATAAACCTCAAGAGTAAGCATGCTTCCAATACCAACTTAGGTGACACACATTTCCACGTAACAAAAACTAACAATAGTTCAACATTAGTAAAACTAGTGAGAATAAAATTTTCCGTGCTCATTCTCCAAGCCTGGATGAATTTGAAACCACATTAGTTCAACTGATGAAAGGGATCGGATCCTTCGTAATAAACCACTATAATGCTCTGTAGTTTGTAATTTTAATTTTTTGGTGGATAGAAGTGCTCTATTGATGTGAAAGCTCTTTAAATTTAGTCTCATATATATGACTTCCAAGTAATGGAATCGAATTTGATAAAGGTTCTATTCATTGTCCGGAATATCTACCCACAAGTAACATTTCATAGAACATCAGATTACAAGTTTTGAACTTTATGCTGAGCTAGATAAACACTAATCACAAGGTTCCATTTTCCACCCCTCTCAAACAAACTTTCTGGCACCGCTTTTTATATTCATAAAATTGAATCTAGTATTCTTCCATTTCAAACCAACAGAACAAACCCAATCATAATTGCAACGTAGATATAAGAGCTTAGCAATTTGAGGGAGTAATTTCAATTTCCAATTGGGTGAACTACAGATCTAGAATTCAAAGATTATCCAAAAACGAATAACAAGATGAACATTTGGAGTTAGAATTTTATAAGTATGAATAGATCCATTTAGGTGTTTTAATCAAATTTAGAACACCAATTTTAATTAAACTCATTCTGTGTATCTATATCAGCGTGCAGTTAAGTGTTAATTTGACACTTAACTTTATACCTCAGTACCATTAAAGAAGTGTGTGTTTGTTGCGCTTTACTGTTACGAAACTTGCAAATAAAGTCACTCAAGGTAATTAAACTCCTATATATAGCAGAGGAACACTGAGCTTAATTAAAGTGTCAAGATAATTATTTTGTTGACATTAACAAATATGCTACACAATATCTGATGATAGCTTATTTTGTCAAACAGTCCACAACACTACGACTTTCGGCAGAGCAGAAAAGTACATAATATAAAAGCCTATTGCTAGCTACTACTTTCAGGTTGATTTTTCTCTCTTTAACTCTTCAAGTTTAATTAGGTGAGTTACTTTATCTTAATAAAATGTAGAGGTTAAGTTCCTTCTTCCGGTCTTACTTATGGATAATGGTAGTGCATCTCTTTTATCATTTCTGTAGTAGGTTTTAAGCACCAATGCGTTATGGATATATAAATAGTAGTATTTTAAAATTCTACTAATTGTATCTAACTAGAATTTTCTTTTCAGTTCATTGTATACCCGAGTTATTGCATAAACAATACTAATCCGGTTCCTTTATCCGATTATCTGTCACAATACAAGTGCTTTTCTCTCATGATCTTAAGAAGACTTAATATCCTACCATGCTTTGATATGGTCATTGGATTAGGTTTTTGTAGATTGACATTAATGTGAATGGGTGATTATTTTTATTCTAAATACTATAACTGACAGTGTTTTGATATTTGTCTAATGACCTGTTGAATGCAGTAACTAGAAGGGGAAAATAGTCGTGTGAATAAGGCTTTCAGAATTAATCAGCAGTGTTTTGATCCCAGGCAAGTACAGAGTATGTTGTTGTGTTAAGCTGAAGTCACATAAGAATTTTATTATTTCCCCATCTTGTATATCATAGACCTCAACATTTTCAGTTGTTAAGGTTCTCATAAGACATGAGACAATACTATTTAAATATTAGTTTAGTATCTTTTCTTTTTCTCAAATTAGTTTTACTGTTTACTTTTGTTCGAAGTTTATATGATTACTGATTCTGCTGATTTAAAATTATATATTTGCTTGTTTGTATCATTTGTATTTGTTCCTTTCAATCTTTTATTTCTTCTTGAATTTTGTGCATCTCGAATGGATAATTTGATGTTGCAGTGTATAAAAGATAGAAGTTGACTCATGAAAGAAGAAATTTCTTTTGTATTTTTTATTTTATTCGTTCTCTTCTTAGAATGTTTCCCTCTGTTCGTCAAGGTCTTTCTTCTGCCAGTTCCCAACCTTCTTGCTGTTGCCGACAAAGGTATGCATCCTCTTTGCATCATTGACTCTGTTGATTTGGTTTTGCTTTTGGCTTTGATTTGGGATTGGCTGTTGCTTTTTTTTAATTTATTTTTTAGTTTTTTTGTATTTTTCATGACTTGCATCATATCAATTCTTATCATCTAATAATTTGCTTTCGTTTTTGCATGATACTATGTATTCTTTATAAGCTAATGATATTATTAATTAATTGACTAAATTACGTATATGAATAATATATACATAGAATTTAATTAACCTTATGGACCTACCAATGGAGTTGTGTGATTTTTACCCAGAACCGGACTTTGACAAATTAGTGATGACACCTATAACGAGAATGTTCCATTTTGAATAAAATAATAAATTTTGACCACTAATTTTGTTGGTGAGAAAGAGATCAAATTAGGACAATGAAAATCAATTCCACCATTTCGATTCTTAAAGTACTAAGAATTCATTTCATTATTGGGTAAGGCTTAGCTTATTTCTATAAAATATACTTTACTATATATATATATATATATATATATATATATATATATATATATATATATATATTTAATTTGAAGTGGCATTTTTCATGGTGTTTGAAACAGTCTATTATTAGCTTTACGATGTTGGAAGCTAAGTATATTAAAATTTTTCATTTCATGAAAAGATTAACATACATATGATTATACTATGGCGACGTGCATTTGCTTGATATTGATATTTTTCTCCATCAATTAAAACATTGGTATAAATAATATAGCACTAGCTGACAGAATTCATAACAGAAAGAAGTTGAAGAAGAAATTGAGCATCAGATTTCATTTACACTATCACAAGTATTGATAGAGCTTAAAATTTCTAGAAAATCTATTCAAGGTTTAACCTTTTACTTATTTATTTATTTATTATCTCTGTTAAACTATTATGTTTTAATTTATTTTCATCTTAATTATTCTTCTTAAATTATTATGCATGCTTATTTTCATCTTTATTATTTTCGTCTCTACGTCGTACCTTCAATGGTTCGTATTCTTGCCTTATTTTGTTCATGTCTTCATTTTTTTATACTTTTAATGATGACACATTCAAATTTATTGAGAAACCAGGTATTTAATAATTAATTAGTAAGACTTCAGCTAACATTAAAACTAATTAAGGTCTCTTATTTTAAACTAATTTAATTAGACTTAGTTGATTATGTTGTTAATCTATTTATAAAAAATAATTCTATTATTTTATCAGTTTATGATGTATCATGTAATGTGCCTTATAGTGCTTTAAGCATTTTTTTATGCTATGAATATCATTTGTCTAATAATATTGTTTTCTATACATGTTTGTAAGGATGCCTAGGAAACCAAGGTACAACATTATACGGGAACCCCCAAAAGATGCTAGAACTAATGCCGGTACTGAAGAGGCAACAGTTAGTGTTTATGGTTAACACTTCTTAACGTAACCTTACGCAAAAATTATATGTCCTTCAATTGTATCATTGAACCGCATTAATTTTTCTCCCAGCAAAATAATTAGTTTATGAAATAAAATAATTCTCAATAGTAATTTGTTCTCTAAAATATAATTCTTAAAGGTTTCACATTATTTAAGGTTGGGTCTACGACTAGAGGAGCTCAGACATCACGGGAGCAACCACGTGATAGGACTCCTCCGATTTCATCCACAGCTAACAGAGCTCCGGCAACCCCTATGAATAAACCATTTCGTGCACCTTGCATCGATCATAGTAATGCATAGTCGAGTACTGCAAATGACCCTCAAACTCCAACGGACAACATAGAGACTCGGCATCGCGCGGATGTGGCTGATCGTGAATTGGAGGATGAGGATTATGACCCAGAGGCGGATGAAGTTCCGTCGTTTGATTGCCACATCGACGACTTGTTTGCTGTCCAAGAAGTCGAAGGTCAGCATAACAATAAGAAAGCCAAAGATACAGATTTCTGGGAAGTTATTGTCATCGGTAAATTTTTTTCCTTCTATTTTCGTAAACAGTTATCTTTATAGCCCGTTACTTCTATTTTTCTTTTGTGCAATGACTAGATAGTAATTTTGTTTCCCATACGCTTCTTAGAGGACGGCGTGAGAAAAGTTTCTAAGCTGAGCGTGAAGGAGGCTATAGCCCTCCCTTCCAATACAAAGATAGAACTGCCATTTAACAGTCAGCTGCAACCGATTGGTCAGGCGGCAGGATTATTGAGTGGTTTCATAGGGAGTTTGGGTGCGGATTATTCCCAGTTTCCCATAGACTTAGACAGTTGGAAGCTGGTGAGCAAAGCAAAGAGGGAACATGCGTATGACATGCTTAAGGTACAGCTTTAAGCTTCTACAATTTAATCAATTTTAGTAGTCGGATTTTTTTAAGGTCTTTTGCATGGGTAAGTTATATGGTTGGTAAAATTTTCATATTGTGGTTTTCACATCATCATTTAAGCACTTCTCATTTATACGTAATTGCGACTGCTTGTACTGGATTTGAGGGTCATACTTTAACAATATAAATTAGCCTGAAATGGTTGTGCCATTTCTTCAAATTATCGGTCTTATACTTGTTCGTTGTTCTTCGTTAATGACAATGTAAACTGATTGCAGCGGGTCTTTCACTATGAGGACGATGCCGGAGGAAAAATAAAGTGCGATATGTTGAAGAAGATAGGAAAGAACTGGAAGGATACAAGGAACCACTTGTTTCATATGTGTTACAAACAAATTCGGACTTATGAGGAAAATCTCAAGCATCACCCTGCAGGAATAGACAAAAATGATTGGAAAAAGTTCGTTGACTGTCGCCTAAAAGAAGAAACACAGGTAAGCCTTGGTATATTTGATTATTTCCACTAAAAAAATATGTGTATACATATTATGTCCCTTTACATTTTATATTCAACATAACATTCTGATTTACATCTCTTTTGTTATTTGTTCATAGAAAAAGTGTAAACAGAACGCTTTAAATTGGAGCAAGCAACTTTACATACATACTGGGGGCTCCAAAATATTGGCAAGAAAAAAAAGACGAAGTGGTAATAAGTCATTATTTGCATTAAAATTTTGATTAAGCCTCTTAAAAATGTTGTTGTTGTTTGCTAAATTGTGTCAATATCAACGATATAGGAGAGAGAGCAAGGAAGGCCCGTTGGTAAAGTAGAGTTGTTTATCATGACTCATAAGAAAAAAATGGCTCATCTATCCATCCCGATGCGTGTGTTGTTAGTGTAAGTCATGTTTGACAATTTTCGCAATATATAGCTTACTATATATATCGTGCTACTGTTAACTTCTTCCTTTCGAATGTGTTGTATATTTGTAGGAAGCAATTGCGAATGTTGAGAGGCAGGATGGATCCTCTAAGCACCTTTCACAAAATGACTCGCTATCACAAGTTCTCGGAAAGGAGCATCCAGGACGAGTTCGTGCTCTAGGTGCTGGACCATGTCCCACCCAAGTCTTTGGTAACCCGGCTGGACAACCGTTGGGTTCTGCAGAGTCAAATGCAGAGGATAAGAGGATGATTGTAGAATTGACGGCTAAGCTAGAAGAAGAGCGGGCGAAAAGACAGTCAATACATAAAGTCTTGGGATATGTAGTCCAATAGTTAGGAGGCAATTTGCCAATTGAGATTGCTGCAGAGATGGCTTCTTTGGGCGGTACACTGGACTCTTCATGCGCAGGGCCATCTTCATCTGGCAATCAGGACCCGCAACAAAAATCTTGAATTTCAATTAATGGTCTTAGATACTGTTACATTAAAGTTGGTTTATTATGTTATGCTTACTTTATTCAACTTAAGCATTCTTATTTTATTTTGGTTGATGTTATGACAATTTCGTTATATATGTTATGTTTGCATTTGTTTAATTTGGTTTGTTACGTTAATTGAGTTGTTTTACTTGGTTGCAATTTTTTTAAATTAATTAAAAAGTCAAAAAAAATTAAAGTTTAATAAACATAATTTCTCAAAATAGGCAAAAAAATAGATAAGATAAAATTTAATGGATAATTTTTGTTTGGCGGCGATTTTGGAACCGCCACAAAATTATAACATGTTTCCTCTTGTTCGACATTTTGCAGCGGTTACGGGGTCATAGCAATTTTTTTTTCAACATATTGCGGCGGTTACTAACTGCCACAAAATCCAAATTGCATTTTGCGGCGGTTATTCCAGCGGTTACTTTAAACCGCCGCTATCCGTTTTGCCGTGTCCTATCTCCCAGCATTTAAGAAAACCGTCACGAAATGTTTTGCGGCGGTTGAAAACCGCCGCTAAGCAGCCCCAATAACCGCCGCTAAATGGCGCTTTTGTTGTAGTGAATATTAAGTTATTAACTATGTATATTCATATAAATATATAAATTATTATTATAAATACTAAATATAAATTTTATTTTAATAAATACATTTAAAATTTTTAATGTATGAATTAAAATAAAAAATTTAAATTCATACTTATTTATTATGTATGTATTCGATTTACTGTCTATTGTGCATAATAAATCGAATTAACCTTATTTAATTTATATATAAATGCCTAAAAATTAAATTTGTCTAATTCAATTTATATAAATTTGTTTAGGATATGTATGTAACCAATTTTTATTCAGGACATCTGTATAATTTTGACTTTTAATTAATTTATTAATATAAATTATTTTTATTTTTAAATCTAATATATATTTCTGTTAGTTTTATTTTCTCATAAATTTATTCTTCTTTTAAACTTTTGATGATTCATTAATTACTTTATATTTATTATGCTCTTCAAATTTTTTATAAAAAATAAAAAATCTAAATCATCAAATTACAAAATATTAACAAAAATTATTTTTCCTTTTTAATTCCTGAATGTAATTTAACTTTAATTACGATAGCATATTTTATACAAACAAAATAAAGCATATTAGATAATAATATTTTAATTTCTAAATATAATTTAATTCATTATTAACAGGAAAAATTAAATTATAATATTCTAATATTTAATTATATGAATATAAAAAATGTAAGCTTCATTTAATTTTTTTGGCCCACTTCGTAAAAAAAAATGGGACACTCTTGCATGTGAGTTTTGTTTTAGACAAAGTCCTACTACTTGCTAGTTACATCTTCAATTATTATTATTATTATTATTATTATTATTATTATTATTATTATTATTATCCTTAAAAAGTCTTTTGCGAAAATTGCTTGGATCAAGTATACATATTTTTAGTCTAGACCACTTGAAAAAAAATAAGAGCTCAACTTCCACAAAAAAAACCCAACTCAATTGTTAGCATAACTAAGAATAAATTAATCATGCTAATTATGTCACTCCATAACATAAATATACTGCATCAGTTCGGACAAGTTCTTGCCACTACTGATTTGATTGAGTTTTTGTGTCTGTTTCTCGTAGCAGCAATAACATGCGTCCCTTTTTCAATACAACCAATTCATTTCAGTACCTACTAAAAAAAAAGAAACTTCATTACAATAGTATTTTCCATAAAATTAAACTAATTAAATATTATGAGTATTATTAAAACTTTTTGAAAAGTTGGTGTTTGAAAAAAAATATAGCATCCCCTATCCTAAATTAATTAAGGAAAAGTATAAGTAACTAACAATTCTTTTGAATAATGTGTGAACAATGTGAATTAATAAGGTTAAAAGAGTAAATTTAATTAATAGCATTAAATGAAGGTGTAATATATTTTTAGAGGAGTGCTAGAGGACCAACAGAAATTGTGATATATAACCATCAATTAGCCATCATAAGTGTGTTTAACGGTGGGAGATTATATTCAATGGTGCATGATTACTTATTTTACTTTTAATGGTTAAGTGCCGACCAAATTTTAACAAAATTGCTGGCCCTCTAGACTTTCTCATATTTTTATTTGATTGGTGATTGTTGATGTTATTTAAGATAGTCATTGTTTACTTAGTATTTCTCCATTAATTAAATACGTATTCCATTCAACCCGAAAACATTTACATTACACTTGAAGCAACCCATGGATGCTAATAATGTTCTAACTACTTTGTGAGTGGTTGTTTCATCTACTATGGTGTGTTAATCGTTCTTTTCCACGTTAATAGGAATTATCACTCATAAGAATGGCATTTTATTTCAAACCACACAAAGTGGGCAAAGTGCACAAAACGACAGTTACTCCATTGCTTTCCTTTTGTTATCGGTAATAGCGACCTACCGATTCATATCGTGCCACCATTTGTACCTTAGTTTTCAATCTGTTTCATTTATTTATTATCATCGTCATCTTCTTCTTTTGAGAACTAGAAACAAGAAACAAGAAGCAGAGTAAGCAAGCAAAAACAACAACAAAATCATTTGTCTTTGAGAGATAATTGCTTTGCCCATGGCAGCTCGTAGACTTTCATGGCTTCTCTCACGCTCCCTTTCTGCTGCTTCTGGAGCTGACTCCTTTCTTCACTCACTCGGTACTGTTACCAAGTTAATTCAGTTATAATTAGAAACTTTAACTGCAGGGAGTTTTGTTACTTTAAATAAGTGGTTCTAGATTCATATAAGAGCATCTGTTCTAGATTCAGTTATTATATATCATTATTATTCCGCTTAATTTGTATTGTAAGGTGTTTATGCGAAAAGCAGCGGTTACTGTTTTGTTCGTATTTTCCAACAGGAAGAAACTCTGGCGGAGGGTGCAGAAAATTGAAGAGGTTTAGCACAGCTGCAGCGGTTGATGAAGTGATTATTCCACAAGTTCAAATCAATTACACTCAGCATCTCATAGATGGCAAGTTTGTGGATTCTGCATCAGGTCTCTCACTCTATCTATCTACTTTAATTTCTTTACTTAGCTTTCCACATTTAACACAATTTTATTTTATTTATGTTAAATATGTAAACATTCACATATTTCTAAATTTTTAACTAATAATTTGAATTTTTTGAAATAAGAAGTGATAAAGGCTAATAAGTTTTGTGATTTGTAATCATCAATTAATGATAATTAGTATTTTTAATGATATAAAATTTCAACTGGAATTACTTTTTTTTTTGTTAATTAAGTATGGGCAGATTTTGATAAAAATGCTGGCAAACTTTCTCATAAGTAATTTTGCGACCATTTTATTTTGTTTGTTTTGGTATTATCAGGGAAGACTTTTCCAACCTATGACCCGCGCACAGGGGAAGTTATAGCTCAAGTAGCTGAAGGAGACGCTGAAGATATCAACCGCGCCGTCGCCGCTGCGCGAAAGGCCTTTGATGAAGGACCCTGGCCTAAAATGACTGCTTATGTAAACCATTTCTTCCTTCCTTGTTCTTATTATAGCAAGAAAGAAAAATTATTTTTCTCAGTTGATATATTGATTACTACACCGTTTAATTTGTTCAGGAAAGGTGTCGGATATTGCTGCGGTTTGCTGATTTGGTGGAGAAGCATAGTAAAGAGCTTGCAGCTCTAGAGACATGGAACAATGGAAAGCCTTATGAGCAATCTTTCAACGACGAATTGCCATTGTTTGTGCGTTTGTTCCACTACTATGCTGGTATTAGATCAGTAACTTATATTACTTAACAATAATGTGTACTAATTTTGTGGTAAGAACATTAAGTATGAGAAAGAAGAATGAATTGTTGTTGGGCAGGTTGGGCTGATAAAATTCACGGGATGACCGTACCGGCTGATGGAAAATATCACGTGCAAACATTGCATGAACCAATTGGGGTTGCAGGACAAATCATACCTTGGAATTTTCCTCTAATTATGTTTGCTTGGAAAGTTGGTCCAGCTCTGGCTTGTGGTAACACTGTCATTTTGAAGACTGCTGAGCAAACACCCCTCACCGCTCTTTATGTGGCTAAACTCTTTCATGAGGTCAAATTCACACAACTAACCAAATACACATTTATTTGAACCTCTGTTTGGGAAACTCTACAGTTCACTAAAAATATAGGAAGAATATAGAAAATATATGTCAGAATATAAAAAGTTTAATTATTTTGTAAATATTTGTAGTTTTACGAAATTTTTAATTAAGTCTTTATACTTTTTTTTAATTGAGTTCCTGCACTAAATTTTTTTAAATTAGGTTCCTCTTAGCAGTAATTGGCTTAACTTTATAGAGACCTAACAAAAAAAATTGGTGTAAGGACTCAATTAAAAAAAAAGTATAGAGATCTAATTAAAAATTTCGTGAAACTATAAGGACCAATAGAGTAATTAAACAATATAAAAAGTAGAAAATAGATATTGTGATTCTTATTTTAAAAATGCTATTTATTTTTTACAAATTTATCTCAACATACAATATAAAAAAATTGTATGTGAAGTGGTATTATCAAAAATGAAAATGGAGTTATAATATTTTTAAAATATATATTAAAAATATATAAAATAATACATGTAATATATACAAATACATGATTAATTTGGTAGTTTATTTTTTGTAGGTATATATATATTAAAAATATATGAAACAAGATACGTGTAAATATATATAAGAGTAAAGCTAGCTGTTAGGAAACCAATACTACAGTAATTAATTTGGCCAATATTAAAGTAGATTCAGTACAAAGCTTACTAACAATTATTTTTGTTGAGTTTAGATTTTGGATTTTTTTAATTAAATTTTGAATGTTCTTATATTTAAAATTTTTAAATATTTTTAAATGTTAAATATGGACTATCATATTAATTGTGTAATTTTAGTTTTCAAAAAACTTTTTATATAAAAATATATAATTAATTTAATGGTTAAATTTTTTTACCCTGAAATAAACTTTTTAAGTCGTAAAACACTATGTTAACTAACATATTCATTCTTAATAAATGTCTGCAGATAAATGATACAATCATAACATAGAAACAACAAAATAATATGAGTGATGTCTTTATCTATATCTTAATTGTCTCCAACTTTTTGCATGTGTAGAATATTTGCAACTTATATTTTGAAATAAAAAAATATTTTTATCTATATATTTGTTCTAATCTGTCTTTGACCCCGACAGATTTCCCATTGTCATATGGTATATATATATATATATATATATATATATATATATATATATATATATATATATATATATATATATATATATAGAGAGAGAGAGAGAGAGAGAGAGAGAAGAGGATAAATTATATATTTTTTAAATTTTTTTTAAAATTTTAAAATTATCTCTAAATTTTATTTTATTTTAATTTTGTCTTTAAAATTTTTTATTTACATCAAATATATTTTTAACGGTTAAATTTTTAGAAAATTTAGGACCAATTTAACAATAATGCATAATAATTATGTTTGATTTACATGTGTTAAAGATTATTATTATGAAATTGTTACTAAATTGATTCTAAATTCTTTTAAAAATTAGCCACAAAAAATATATTTGATGTGTAAATAGAAAATTTTTAGGATAAAAATAAAATAAAACTTAAAAAATATTTTTAAAATTTTTAATAAATTTCAAAAACAAAAATTATACTTTATCAATTATACTTTAATAATATTATTTTCTCTTATTTATATAAATAGCAGTAGTTGCTGTCAGTTTGGTACATTATTGTACTTAACATACAAATATATTTGAATAAATTTTTTATAAATTAATTTTGTAATAAACCTAAACAATAAAAGATATATTTATAGTCATCAAAACAAAAGATGTATATATATTTTAAAAAAGAGAGAGTCTATGGTTTACCCTGAATTTTCCTTCCTTTGGCAGGCTGGTCTTCCACCAGGTGTTCTGAATATAGTTTCTGGATTTGGCCCAACTGCTGGTGCAGCTCTTGCAAGTCACATGGACGTTGACAAGGTTGAAGATTTGTTTGTTTTAACATTTCTAATACGCCAGCCATAAATCATACACAATAATGTTAAAGCACGCATTTATTACTTGTTGCAGCTAGCATTTACTGGATCAACAGACACTGGAAAAATTGTGCTTGAATTGGCTGCAAGAAGCAATCTGAAGCCTGTGACATTGGAGCTGGGAGGCAAATCACCTTTTATTGTGTGTCATGATGCTGATGTTGACCACGCTGTTGAACAAGCACACTTTGCTCTCTTCTTTAATCAGGTACGTATAAATATATAGGTGAAGTCTAATATGTCTATGTTTATGGTGTCTATGTAATATAATCTTGATCTGTAGGGACAATGTTGCTGTGCTGGGTCTCGAACCTTTGTACATGAGCGTATCTATGATGAGTTCTTGGAGAAGTCAAAGAAACGTGCTTTGAGACGCGTTGTTGGTGATCCATTCAAGAAGGGTGTTGAACAAGGCCCTCAGGTGCTGCATGCTCTCTGTTTTAATCCATTCACTCTGTTTTTAGAATAGCTGACTCTGATGCATGTAATTAACTGAGTGAAATTCAAATCTCAGATTGACACAGAACAATTTGAGAAAGTGCTTAGGTACATAAGATCTGGAATTGAAAGCAATGCTACCCTTGAATGTGGGGGTCAGCGATTGGGCTCAAAAGGCTTCTTCATCGAGCCAACTGTTTTCTCCAATGTTAAGGTATTCTTTTGTTTTGTTCTGTTTTGTATTGGCACCAGTGGCTTGTACATTAAGACTCAACCTAAATATGCTAATCATTAGGACGATATGCTGATAGCCAAAGACGAAATATTCGGGCCGGTTCAGTCCATCTTGAAATTCAAGTAAGTGCAATATGTAATAAAAAAATATTTTATAAATATAAAAAATTAACTATTACATCGGTTATCATATCTTTTTTATATATTTATATATATTTTACCCAATTTTTTTAATAAAAATAATCTATCGTTAGAATAATCAAACATTTTCATAATCAAATTTTTCATAAACATTAAATATCTATCTCTATTCACTTGCTAATCAAATTTTTTTATAAACACCAGGAAAAAGTCAATTACAAATAGATTTTAAAAACATATTTTTTTATTAAAATTATCGACAAATTTCGTTGGTCGGTAAAAATAAAAAAATTTTGTCAAAAAATCTATTTGTAATAAGATATTTTCGAAATATATATTTTTACATGGTAGTTGATTGGTGGCTGATTCTTTGTAAGTATATAATATGGTTGTAAATAAATAAAGAACAAGTTGTGGAATAATGAAAGTGTATGTGGTTGATGTGATTAAAAAAACATGAGTAGGGACATTGAAGAAGTAATAAAGAGAGCAAATGCAACACGATATGGACTAGCAGCAGGAGTGTTCACAAAGAACGTACACACAGCAAACACATTGATGAGGGCACTGAGAGTTGGAACGGTTTGGATCAACTGTTTCGATGTATTCGACGCTGCCATTCCCTTTGGAGGCTACAAGATGAGTGGCATTGGGAGGGAGAAAGGAATCTACAGTCTCAACAACTACCTTCAGATCAAAGCTGTTGTTGAACCACTCAAGAATCCTGCTTGGATTTAACCCTCTTCTGTTTCAACTATGCCAGGCGTATATTAAAATTAGTTACTAAAATTAACTACTAGTATAAAATACATGTTGGAATACAAAATATATATTAGAATGAATTAAACAACACATGTATTTATATATAAATACATAGTAATTGATTTTAGTAGTTGATTTTAATATACAAATAGTTTTTCTGTTTTAATATATGCTTTCACATTTTCTTTTCTGCATTTTCAACACTTCTATAATAAATAGTACACAAATACTTTATGTTGTAACTTGTAAGATCCTCACCTTATCGATTGAATCATGTACTAGCATACTACTAATTAACACAAAACAAACAAACTTTGGTGGTTATTGAAGGAATTGTGATCATGGTCTTAATTGAGGATAAAGAAGAAGAGAACAAGAAGAATAAGCTCCGAGAAGTTTGGAGATATATTGGGAGAAAGAAAAAGTGTACAGTTATATAATGGTAACCAACTATTTATATCACGACCTAATTACTCATAACTTAGTCTAACTAACTAACACTACTAGTACTATGCTGAATCAGCATTACTAAATCAAAACAATATACCACTAGCTATTAGCTATAATTTATGTAAATTATTTAATACTGTCTTCATCCTCCTCCTTCAAGTTGTAGCTAGTTGCTGCAAAATCTTCATTAATCTCCTTTAGAATCACATTACTTGAATACTGTCCAGATCCTCCCTCAAGTGGGGTATGGAAATCAAGCATACCCAACTTGAACACCATGGAAGCAAAAGGACCAGGCAGCAAGGCCTTTGTGAGTAGGTCAGCTGTTTGGTTGGAAGAAGTGATCGGAAGTAGCTTTAACACTCTCTAGCATGAGCCTTTCTCACACAATATGACAATCGACTTCAAGGTGCTTAGTCCGCTCATGAAACACTAAATACGCAACAATGTACAAGGTAGATTGATTGTCACAGTATAAGTTAATTAGATCAGTGTGAACAATGTTGAAAATTTGAAATCATGAAGAAGATACAAGAGCCATTGCCTCTCCTTGGTTGCTTGGGCCATGGCACGATACTCAGCTTCTGAAGAAGAGCAAGTCATAGTCGTTTGCTTCTTGCTCTTCCAAGAAATGAGCGAAGAACCTAAGAAGAAACAATACACTGTCACAGATCGGCAAGTGTCTCCGAATCAACAAAACCAAAGAGCTTGAAATCATTTTGAGAAGAAAAGAAAAGGCCCTTAGCGGGAGCCTTGTAATGCTCATCGCGAACACAATCAAGAAACTGATTAAGTTTACCGACAGCAAAGGCGATATCAAGACGGGTATTAGTCAAGTAGAGCAGCCGCCCCAATAACTGGCGAAATGGAGTGGAATCATCTAGCTTCATGCTACATTTCCTGTAGAGTTTTCCATTGTACAACATAGGGACACTAGCAGGTCAAGGATGTATTTACATTCCAACAGCCAATATTCATCAAGAAGGTCAAGGATGTATTTATGTCGATACAAAGCGATCCCGCGAGAACTGCGTGTCACTTCCATGCTGACAAAGAACTTTAACTTCCCAAAATTCTTGATACTAAACTTGGTATTAAGAGCCCTTTTGATAGCCTCCATCTCACAGGGTTGTCGCCAGACAAAACCAAGTCATCTACATAAACAAGAATGACAGCCAAAACCATGGGTGGTGCGCTTGGTAAGAAAAAAGTGATCATGGAAAGACTTAAGAAAGCCATGCTGCTGCAAAAAACCACTTAACCGCAAATTTTACTGTCGCCTAGCTGCTTAAGTCCATATAGAGAACGGTCAAGTTTGCACACAGAACTGGTTGGAACATCAAGACCCAGCGATGGTGCCATGTGCACCTCCTCCTGCAGTTCACCATGCAAGCCACAAGACTAAGTAAGATCCTCAAAGTGGTGATCTTCACAACCGAACTAAACGTATCAAAATAATCATATCCAAGCCGTTGACTATAACCGTGAGCTACAAGTTGCGGCTTGGTGCCTTTCATCACTCCTGTCCAGATGAAACTTGACTTTGAAGACCCATTTGCATCCAATGGGACGTTTCCCAGCTGGTAAAGAAGTGATAGTCCAAGTTTGATTCCGCTTAAGAGTGAGTAATTTTTTGCATTAATGGAATTTCGCCAACACTCATGTGCAACAGCCTCTTGATAAGTCTTCGGCTCCATGGTAATGGTTATAGCAAGGGAGAAGGCTCTATGGAAGGGAGACAGCTTACCATAATCTACTATTTAAGAGAGACCATAGAGCCTTGAATCCGATTGTAAACTAAAAGTCCCTGTTCAAGTAAGCATGCAGTGATAATCACGTAAATAATTCGAGGTTCTCCTAGCACGAGTCGAATGCCTAAGATGAGGTTGGGAATGAGAAGGACTGGCTAAAAGAGTAAGGGAAGGTGGGACTGCTAAATCAGCAGATGCAGGAACATGGGTGGCATAGGAAGGTGCATGAGAGGGAGATGCATGAGATGGAGATGCACAAGATGCATGGGAAGCATGAGATGCAACGGGGAATGGAAGGTGACTACTATAAAAAGGGTCACTGCAAACATTAGGATCAAGGGAAGACAGTCTTTAAGGGACATGAATCAGCATGGAAAGTTAATTTGGGTAGACTAAAAAGAAATCAATGCTTAAAAAACTCAACATTTCTTGACAAAAAAATTTCACAAGTGAATAGATCACACAGAACATAACCCTTTGTCCCATTTTGAAAACTAATAAAAACCATTTTGCATGCTCTCTTGTCTAGTTTCTTTCTTCTATGAGACAAAGGTGGATGCATAAGCTAAGCACCCAAAAGTCTTTAGGTGCTTAATATATGCATTCTTCCCAAATAACGCTGCATGGGGTGTTTGATTTTTCAAAATCAGAGTGGGCAATCGGTTTATCAAGTGAACAGTGGGTCCCACTGCAAAGTTCCAAAAAGACTTGGGTAAATTAGATTGAAAAATTAACGCCCTTGTAACATTGAAAATGTGTTATTTCCTTTCAACAACGCTATTTTATTGAGGGATTTTAAGACATGAGGTTTGTTGCAAAATACCTTGCTCTCGATAAAAGGAGAAAGCTTAAATTTTGATGCACTATTAGATCGAACAGTTTTTTATTTGTGCATTAAAATGTGTTTGAACAAAGGTAACAAACGATTGAAGTAACACATTTGCTTCTGATTTTAATTTCATAAAATAAATCCACACAAATCTACTTTTATCATCTACTATAATTAAAAAGTATTCGAACCTTGTATAGACAAAACTGAAATCGGTCCCCAGATGTCTATATGAATTAAATTGAAATTATTCTTGTTCCTAGACTCACTAAGAGGAAAAGGCAATCTATTTTGTTTTGCAAAATGATAAGAATCACATGGTTGAACACAATCAGCACTAGACATAAGGATAAACACGTTTGATGATATCAAAATGGTATATGTCCTAATCTGTTATGGCACAAATCACTAAAAGAAAAATCTTGAGAAAATAAAGCCAAAGTGGCTATTTCAATATTGGAACTAAAAACCGAATCTATCTTGGAGTTTTCTTTATTTCTATGATGTGTCGTGGTCCCTAAATGCTTAAAATGTTCTAATGCTAATGATGAATGCAAATTTGTTGTATAATCCATTTTCGGCTCTAGCTGTGCCAATTATCTTTGAGGAACTCCGACTCTGTATCTCACAAGATTTATCAGTGAAAATACATTTGCAATGCAAGCTTTTTGTGAGCTTAGATATAAAGAGTGAGTTGAAATTAAAACTTGGGTAAATACAACACATCAATAAGATAGAGTGTATCAGAGAACACTACTATCCCACTCACACTTGCTGTTTTGTGTGATCCATTTGGTAACTTGACCAAAACGGGCCTAATATGTCTAAAGGTTTTAAAAGAAATGCAATCGAGTGAGACACATGGTTAGTAGCACCTGTTTCTAACACCCATGAGTTTGAATAAAAAAATATTTCACCGATAAAAGATGTGTAATATGGAAGCTCATGCAAAGTGTGTAAGCCTCTAAAGTTATACCTCTCTTTCCTGCTGTGGATTGGCAGGCATCTCTCACACTCTCATTTTGATTAGGCTGTGCACACTCCTGTCGAAAAAAGGCATATAATACTTCTCTCAAACTCTGATTAGTCACTGCTTGAATATCATTCTCTTTGTCCAACTTGAGGTTGTTGTTACGCTTCTCATCACCGTCAGCAACAATGTTATTAACCACAGATCCATTGCTCAAGTCTCGTGGTGTGTTTGACCTTTGTAGGTGAGCTGGATAACCATGCTTCTGGTAACATGTATCTACTAGATGACCACTCTTGTGACAATATGAGCAAGTCTTCAACAATGCTGTTCTGCTTCTTCCACCTCGACCGCCGTGTCTCTTGTCCCTGAGAGTGGAGTCATTGAAATTATTAATTGAATTGGTCAGAACAGCGAAACTTCATGCCTCCAAAATTTGAACCAGTAAACTGTCTCTCTTGTTGAGTGAGCAATGGAAATATCTCATTAATAGCGGGAATAGATTTTGCAAGTATAATTTGGAAACAAACAATTCCATATTGCTCATTTAATCCCCTCAGGAACTGCACCGCATAAGTCCTCATTCGATAGCTCCTAACCACTCCAAGGCCATATTTCTGGTCAAACAAAATACATATTCATTTTGTTTTTTTCACTCATTTCTTAATTTCATAAGATATAAACAAATATTTATTCATATTATCAAATAAGTAACAAGTAAAGAAAGGTAGCTGTGAGTACCATATTTTTTTGACCCAATTATAATATTTTCAAAAAAAAAATAAAGTAGCTGATAATTTAATTTGTGCTTATTATACTGTATGACAAAAAAAAAGATAAGATAAAAAAAATTTTAGTTTCGTCAATAAAAAAACAAAGAAAAAAAAAAAGAACAAGAAGCTTGGCTAATCAGTTCAGCTTAATACTCTTCAAAACTAAGAATAAAGTTTCAATATTTTCTACTGGACTTCAACAAAAATTGCGTTGTGACATATTCTAATCAACAAACCTACAAATCAAATGGACCACATGCATCATGATAAAGATTAAGAAGAACAACATAAAAAAAATAACAAGATGTAATGGCAAGAAAAGAAGAGCGTCAATTGATAAAATATTCACTGGATAAAATATCTACGCCGATTCCTTAGACCTGTCAAAAGGTTTCAAATAAGTAAAGAATGAGCTGAAAGCTATAGATGTGCAATAATGATGATCAT
Source organism: Arachis hypogaea (assembly GCF_003086295.3). Taxonomy (NCBI): domain Eukaryota; kingdom Viridiplantae; phylum Streptophyta; class Magnoliopsida; order Fabales; family Fabaceae; genus Arachis; species Arachis hypogaea. The sequence continues at coordinate 86,912,564 of NC_092036.1, read as the reverse complement.
CTTTTATGCTCTATAAATTTGAAGAAAAAGAAAACAAAAAAGAGGGAGGCGGGGAGGGTTTGAAGAATACGAAAAGCAAAAAGAAGAAAGAATTATTTTCTTTGAGAAAAAAATACTTAAAGAAATACTTTTTGAAAAAAATATCATAGTATAGAAGGCAAGTTGAAAAAAAAAAAGAAAAAATATACGAGCCGAAATAAAGAAGGCATATCCAATATTAAGAGCCTATTTGGAATACAGCAGAAGCTTTTTTTTTTTTGAATTAATTATGATATGTGTGTTTGGTATTGTTTAAAAAAAAGCTTTTAACTTTTTAAAAAGTTAATTGACAATGTTTTGAAAAAGTAGAAATATATGATTTTTTTTTATAAGTTATTCTATCAAGAAAGTAGAAATATATGATTTTTTTTATAAGTTATTCTATTACCTTTGTAAAAATATTGTCTATTTCTGCTGAAAATACTAGTCCTCCATCACTATTTTCACGCAAGGTTCCATCGGTTAGAATTTAGAACCACTGACCTTTTACCATCATTTTCACGCAATATTCCATTTGTTGGAAGTATTCGTCCTCCACCACCGTTTTTATGTAATGATTCATCTGCTTAAATTATTGACTCTCCACCACCATTTTAAAATAATGTTTCATCTGAACCACCTACAGCGTATATTCCTTTCAAATATTTTTTTATTTTATTTTTTCACATGTGATTTTATTTTTATATAACTTGCTATTATTTTTACCGCAACGAAATATACATTGACACACATTTTATATTTATTTTTTATTTTTACCTACTATATCATACACAATAAAACAGCAAACACTAACTGCACAATAATTTTTTTGGCATTGCGATCAAAATCATTGTGAATTAAAATTTTATTACTATTCACCATATACAAGAACACCATTATGGGTGAAGGTGAAATAGAAAAACCAATTTTTAATGACACTAGTGTATGTTCCTGTGCCCTGTGCACGGGGTAATACATAAAATTATATAAAAAACATTTTCTTAAAATTTAAATGAAAAATATATATAGTAATTATTATTATAAATATTTTACAATTTAAAAATATTAAAAATAATTAATATTTATTTCAATCAATTTGGATTGGTTGAATGGTTATCTCATTTGTTTGCTTAAGCAAGTATTTGGAGTTTGAATCTCACCCTTAATATCTCATTTGTTTGCTTAAGCAAGTATTCTTCTAATTTCTTACACCATTTTATTTGACAATATTTACCATTAAAAAATAGTAAATGACCATATTATCCCACAATATATATATGACGTGCAAAATAATTTCTTGTCTTAAAATTAATTCTGATTAGTGAGACCAAATTTAAAATATTTTTTATTTTTTTACTCAAATTTAAATTTAAATTTAGAATTGATTAATGAGTCATTTTTTTAATTTCAATAAAAAAATAAATTGGTTAGATATAAAATATTTAGCATTTAATATTTCTAATCATTTAAATTTTAATTACCAAAAATTGGATTAAAAATTAATTATAAACTTAATAATCGATAATATATATTATATTGGTATGTAAATAATAATATCCAATGTATTAATTAGTTATTTTTTTGATAGAATTAATGTATAATCTATTGAGAATTGATTTATTATCCAAATTTTTTTTATAAACTTTGTAATATGTAAAAATAGTGATCTTATTTGTTATTATTATTTAAACAATTTTTCATAATTTTTTAATTAGGTAACTAACTTAATTAATAACTTTTATTATTGCTTTTATACTAAAAAATATCAGTTTATACTATTTACATATTTTTCACTACTAATAAATAAATAAATAAATAAGCCAATGAGTAATAGCTCAAATGGCATAGTCTCTCCATACTCAATTAAGAGGTTGCGGGTTCGAGTCTCCTATCTTTAGTAAAAATAAATAAATAAATATTTGTATTATTATATTTATTGTCCTAAATGATGACTTAAGTTACTTATTTTGTATGTTAATTAATATTTTATATGTTAATTTATTAAATGTTAAGATAAAAAAATTATTCAATAAATTATATAAATAGTCATCATAGAAAAAAATTATATATCATATATAATAATCTTTGATATATATAGTGTCATGTATGTATTAAAATTATCTATTTTAATTATGTGAGTTATTATTGTTATTTTTATTTTTTCGTTACATTAAAAAATAATATTTAAAACTAAAAAAGAGATAATTAATTTTTTTTAATTTGAATTAAAAAAATATCTTATAAATATATTCAACTTTTACATGTACTAAGTGTTATAATATTAAATAGTATAGTATTTGTTATGACAATGATTCAAAATATTAATCCAAGATATATTTGTGCCTCGTAAGACCTCAATGCAAGCAAGATCAACTAAAAGCCATTGTTATAGTCCCAAATCTGACTTAGTTCATTATCTTAAAGGCCCAATGCAGACGAAGTCCACGCGTCCCCTCTTTAATCGACTCAAATTGGATCTCCGTTGCTAGTTAGATATGGTAATGAGTACACAAAGGAGCGTGAGAAGATCCCTTCCCATCCCTCACTCCTATTTAAAAAAAATACCCCCGTTCTTTCTCCGTCATTGCAAGTTCTTATTTAATTACCCCTTAGGGAATGCAGATCTCCTCAGTAAATGACGATCGGATTTCTATCGGTAAAGAAATTCACAAATATAATCGCATTGTAAGTATAGTTTCTGAACCAACAGAGAATTCTTTCGTACAAAAGTTTTGGTTGTCACTTAAGCAAACCGAATAAAATTTATAACCGAAGTATTCAAACCTCGGGTCGTATCTCAAGGAATTGTAGGGAAGTATGATTTATTAGTGGTTATGGAAAACAATATTTTGGGTTTTTGAAATAAGGAACAAGTAATTTAAATGACAGGAAAAATAAATTAATAATTATAAAAACTCTTGGCAAGGTATGAAAATTAGAAGTCATATCCTAGTTATCCTTATCAATGGTGATGAGAATTATATTTTTACTCCCACTCAGTCAACCTCTAACTATGAAGGTAAGTCAAGTGGATAAATCAATTTAACACCTAAAGTCCTAGTCAACTTCTAAGGAAAGACTAGAGTTATAGAAATCTAAATCAATCAGCAAGGATAACAATTATCAATTACGATGAGTTTGACAACTCAAGAGTCACCAATTAATCAACCAGAACCAAGAATATAGAAAGCCAAATAAAAATCATATATCTGAAATACCTCAAATTGAATTAATAAAGACTTCAAATGTAACATGGGAATTCATAAATTAAAGCAATGGAACAAATAAAAAGTAGAAGATAAACTAATTTAAAAGAACATTGAACCTGAGACGCAGAAGAAATAAACCTAAACTAAGATAAATCCTAAATCCTAAGAGAGAGGAGAGAACCTCTCTCTAAAAACTACATCTAAATTATGAAAAGTGAATTATTAGTTTTCTATGTTGTGTTGAATGAATGGATGGATTCCCCTACTTTAGAGCCTCTAATCTATGTTTTCTGGGTCAAAAACTGGGTCAAAATAGCCCAGAAATCGCTGATTGCGAAATCTGCCACTCTGATTTTTGTCACTACAATGTGTCCGTGTGGAGCACGCGTTTGCATCACCTAGCTTTACGGTCACTATGGCACATTATATATCAAATCAAAGCCTCAAACGTTAGCTTTCCAACGCAACTGGAACCGCATCATTTGGATCTCTGTAGCTCAAGTTATGACCGTTTGAGTGCGAAGAGGTTAGGTTAACAGCTTTGGCAATTCCTTCAGTTTCTTGTATTCCTTCCATTTTTGCATGCTTCCTTTCCATCCTCTGAGCCATTCCTACCCTGTAATCTCTGAAAACACTTAACACACATATCACGGCATCGAATGGTAATAAGAGAGGATTAAACATAGCAAAATTAAGACCAAAGAAACATGTTTTCAATCATAGCACAAAATCAGGAAGGAGAATATAAATCCATTCATTTAGTATGAATAAGTGTATGAAAGATTGATAAAATCCACTCAATTAAGCACAAGATAAACCATAAAATAGTGGTTTATCAGTAAACTTTTGAAAAAAATTAACACAAAAAAAAACAAAATATAATAATCATAAAATAACCAGTTCAATATAATTCAACACAATTTATAACATATTCGTTATGAAAAATAACATTTCAAAAGGAGAAAACATAAAAACATATTCCAACATAATAACATAACATAATTTTTTGGGACGATACTGGACGACGTAGTGATGGACTTGAGAGGCAGAGAAAGTGAGTTAGAGAGAAAGAGGATCGAGGATGAGAATGAGTCTGAAAGAAAAAGGAAAAATTTGAATTGGAGGCAGAAATTAGGGTTACTAAAGTCAAGAAATGAATTTATGTATATATAAATTAGGATAAATTAATAATTCTATTCCATGGGGCGGGTACTTATGTCTGTGTCCCCATTAGGGGTTGCAAACAGGAAAGCCCATCCTGTCTCGCCAAAAGCCCGCGATCTGGTGGGCTAGTCTGCTCCACCCCGCCTAGTAAGGCAGTCTTAAATTTCTCCCCCGCCACGCCTAATGGTAGGCTGGCGGGTTGGTGGGCTCTCCTTTTTTTATAAATCATTAAATATTAAATAATATATATAAGTTCACAATAATTTCAATAAATTTATAATTTCTAAAAATATAAATAAAATTATAATTATAAATATGTAATAAACATAATTATAAACCAAATTTTTTGAAACAAAATAATAAAATTAATATTGTCCAAAATATATAATTAAACATCTTCAAGTTTATAATCAATCAAACATAAAAACATAATTCAAAATATAACTTAGAACATCTTCGATTATAATTGACGAACCGAATTTCCTGTCGGTAAAGAATTTTCACAAATATAATCGCGTTGTAAGTATAGCTTCTAAGCCAACAGAAAATCCTTTCGTACAAACATTTGGTTGTCACAAGTAACAAAACCCTTTGAAATTGATAACCGAAGTATTTAAACCTCGGGTCGTCTTCTCAAGGAATTGCAGGGAGGTGTGTTTTATTATTGGTTATGGAAAACAATGTTTTTGGGTTTTTAAAAGGGTTTGAATAAAAGAAAATAGATTGCAGGAATTAATAAATTAATAGCTAATAAAACTCTTGGCAAGATATGAAAATTGTAAGTCCTATCCTAATTATCCTTATTAATAGTGATGAGAATTATATTTTTGCTCCCACTAAGTCAACCTCTAACTATGAAGGTAAGTTAAGTGGACAAAACAATTTAACACCTAAAGTCCTAGTCAACTCCTGAGGAAAGACTAGAGTTATAGGAATCTAAATTAATCAGCAAAGATAGTAATTATCAATCACGATGAGTTTGACAACTCAAGAGTTACCAATTAATCAACCAAAGCCAAAAGAGATAAATCTAAATTATTTATATAATAAATAGAAGAAAGCAATCATGAGTCTGAAATACCTCAAATTATATTAATTAAGAAAATCCTAACATGAAAAGTTCATAAACAAATAAAAGAGAAAATAAATAAAAAGAACATTGAACCTGTGATGAAGAAGTAGAAATCCTAATCTTAAAAGAAATCCTAATCCTAATCATAAATCCTCAGAGAGAGGAGAGAGCCTCTCTCTAAAAACTACATCTAAAAACTAAAATTGTGAATTATGATCTCCTCTTGAGTCTCTGCATGTTCCCTAACTTTAATCTGTGTTTCTGGGCCAAACTCTGGGTTAAAACGCGGCCCGAAACTGTCTCCAGCATATTCTGTAATTTTTGCAGATCGCGCAGGTCATGCGTACGCGTCATTTAGCGATTTCCTCTCCACGCGTACACGTCAGGTACGCGCTCGCGTCATTTGCGCAAACTCCAATCCACGCGTATGCGTCAAGCACGCGTACGCGTCGTTGTGATTTTGTCCAATTTGCCCGCACACGTCAGCCATTCGTGCGCGTCGCTGTTCGCTGGTTGTCTCCTTTATTTCTTGTGCTCTTTCCTTTTTCTACAAGCTTCTTCTCCATTCTCTAAGCCATTCCTGCCCTATGAAGCCTGAAACACTTAACACACAGATCACGGCATCAAATGGTATAGAGGAGAATTAAAATACATAATTAAAAGATCTTTAAGAAGCAAGTTTTCAATCATAGAACTAAACTAGGAAGGAATTGTAAAATCATGCAAATCATATGAATAAGTGGGTGAAAAGCTTGATAAAACCATTCAATTAAACACAATATAAAGCATAAAATAGTGGTTTATCAATAATCTTCATCCTCTTGTAAAAAAATTGTCTTAACAAAATAAAAGCTTGGCCCAACGGGAAAACCTGCACCGTCCCACCGAAGCCCGCCAAAACTAATGGATTAGGCGGTGTGGGATAGGCGGACTTTTTAAGTTTGGCAGTCTCAAATTTTTAACCCAACCCTCCTTTTTTGTCGGGTTATACGGGTCAGCCTGACAGATTTTGTCCCGTTTGCCATCCCAAGTCCCCATCTATTTTTAGGTGGCAGGTCATGAGGATTTCACGAGTTCCCATCTAGTCCTAAAATGCGAATAATCCCTGCAAATACCTTTTTTGACTGTTTTTGTGATCATCCCTATTGCTAGCATTCATTGGTTTGTGACGTGGAGCTATTCTAGCCACTCAATAAATTCTCAGATAATCAAAATTTAGGTTATATCATTTTTATACAGTCACATGTATCTTTATTATAACAATATTAATAGAAGATAAATAGATAAATACTAAGCTATTGTTTGAATATAAGATAAAAAATAAGAGGAAAGAAAAAAGAAAGAAAGAAAATGAGAGGAAACAAAATGGAAAGAAAAGTATATTTGTGTGTGTGTGTTTAGATGAAGAAAAAATGAATGGAAAGAAAATAGAGAAAAAAAATTCTTTTGCTTGGATGGAAGGAAAAGTAAGAAGAGAAAAAATTATAATAGAGTAAAATTATATTAATATTTTTATATATTATATATAAATTATAATTCAAATGGTAACTCTGTATTTTAACTCATATTTGCACTTCTGCATAAATTTTCTTCGCAATTTTGAAGAGGAAAAATTTACATGAGCTCCACATTCATTTTTATGTTTTTTATTCAATTTTCTTGTTGATCTAAACAATAAAAAATTAATTTTTTTTATCTTTTTTCTTCTTCAATATTTTATTTCCCTACAAATTCTTTTAATCCAAACAATGCATAAATAAATTCCATTTTTCATACATATATAACAATAACTAATATCACATATTAGATTAATTTATTTTGATAAACCAAAGCCATCCCAAAATTACCTACCCCAAACCCAAAAATGTTACCTATTTATCTCCATTTACATTTTTATATAAATCGAATTTAATGAATTTGAATTAGGATAATAAGTAATAAATCGAATTTATAGGATTCAAATTACTTGACATTGTGATTCAAAAGTAAATTAAATTCAATAAATTTGAATTATATCATCCCCTACTAAATCGAATCTATAAATTTCCATTTATATGGTCCATGCTAAATTGAAGCAATAAGGTTCGATTTATACTCACTTAATAGCAATCCAACTCATTGAAAATCAAATCTCCTTCATTCGATTTAGTAGCATAAATAGCATCCAAGTAATTCGAATCTTATAGATTCGATTTACTACGAAAACACATAATTTGAACTCCATAAATTTGATTTACATAGATATATAAATTGAGACATGCGGGTAATTTTTTTTTTACTTTGGCAGATATACGTCAATTGATTTGCAAATGGTTTATAAAGATGATTTACTCCACATATTATAACTTGTAAAATCATCATATTTTGAGAAGTGATGTATAGACAACTTAAATATTGATAAGTCTGAAAAATTTTAGAAAAAAATAAAAATATACAAAAATTACATGTTGATCCACAATTTTTTTTTAAAAATTTGTGGATAGTCTATGATTAATTACTTTAAAATTATATATTTTTTATTTTATAGAGACTTATAATTTTGTTATCGGAAATATTAGTGGTTATAGAGAGATTTTTATCTTTAAATAAATTATAGAGAAATTAAAAATAAAATTAGTTGCTATTTTTCTGACAATTCATTTAGTTTTTAGTTTAAATTAAAATTAAATTATATATTCAATTTATATTTATTTGTTTATCCTAATGATTGTATATAATAGATAATATATTTAAGCATGTTTTGAAAGAAACTATTGAATTTTATATAATTGAAAGTTAACTATGAAATTGAAGCTAAGATGAAGTGAAATACAATAAACATATGAGGAGTGAAATTAAAATAAATAATTAAAAATAAGGTAATAAAATAATTAAAAAAGTAAAAAAAAAAGCAAAAAAATAATGCATATAGTTGATAAAAATACATTGTAAAAAAATTAGTATAATCAATAAATATAAAAGACAAGACAAAAATTAAGATATATTTTTGTTAAAAAATTCAAGAAAAATATTGTGAAGAAGAACCTATTAATCAAGTTTTATAAAAATATTATAAAAAATTTAAAATGTTAGTCAATAAAATAGTAACTCTTTTAAAAATTATTAATCAAAATACATAAAAGTACATTCTGATTTTTAGATATAAAAAATAATAAGAAAATAATTCAAATTAAATTCATTTATTTTATTTATTTGTTTATTATTTATTAAATAATTTAATGTTTATTTAATTTTGGTCAAATCAAATAATATAAATAATTAGATATAATTAATGTTATTCGTCTTAATGGTTTAATTGAAACATATTAAAACTCTAAAGGTAAAATTAAAAATAAATGTTATGGATAAAAGAAAAATAAAATTGCATTTGCTATCTTAAATTTTTTTTTTAATAAAAATTTTATTTATACATCTTTAAAATGCATCACTTTAATACAATGATATTTTTATTAAGAATGAAAATTGTGATAAATATCTTATATATTTGCTAGTAAATTATATATAAATATTTTTTGAAATATATCATTTTTATTACATAAAAAATAACTTAAATACTTTTAAATGTGATTATGATAATTCATTAAGTATTATATTTTTTTTTGCTAATTTATATTTAATAATTTACCTCTAACTTTTAGTTATAGTAAAAATGTAAGATATGATGCCAAAAAAAAAAGCTAAAGCGACATAAATTTTTTACTAACAAAAAAATATATTTTTTATTTTTTAGACACATATCTATTTTTTAAGTTATACATTTTAATTTATATAAATTAATGACAATTAAATGTATAAAAAAATACTAATTAATAAAAAAATAAAATTTAAGATAAACATGTCCGAACAAATTGAAATAAAATAAAGACATTATTAATTATAATCACATATATTTACTTCAAGATTTATACTTCAAAAACTCAGTATATTAATATTTTATATTTTTATTTTTAAATTTTAGACTATCATAAATATTAGTTACTCTCCAATAATGACAATATTTTTTTAAAAAATAAACATAATTAAATGATCTTAAAATTATATAATAATTTTTAAAATAACAATAAAAGATACAATTACTTAAAATATAATATTTATGTAGTAATTGAAATTTAATTGCCAATATAAAAATAACATATAATATCATTTCATAATCAAATAAGTGTTTGATCAAAGAATTTAATATTTATATATATAATAATATGACAATAAATAAAAATTTGAGTTTAACCATAATATAAATGGTAACTGATTTGATTTAATAATTAAAAAAAATTGAATAACTCTTTTTAAAAATATGCTAATCTAAATAATATAGATTGATGATAAAAAATATAACTAAATTATATAATACAACATAATATTCCTAAAAACTTGTTTTATAGCAGATCTAATATCAAGATATTTATCATCATCTGTGGTATAATCTAATTTTATAATTATTTAAACGTTGTTTTTTATGAAAAATCGTATTATTTATTTTGAAAAAAAATATTTACTCATTGTTATAATTTAAACAGAATATAAAATAGATATTAAATCAATTATTTCTTATAATAATTATTCAGTCACAAATATCCATCAAGAACATGAGATTTAAGAGCATACAAAGTAAATATAATATTTACAACTTTTACACTACCACAATAAGATGATTATCACAAATTTTTTTAGCATAAATTAAATAGAACAACATATAATAATAAAGAAACAATCAAATCCAAAAAAATTATAAAACACCTATCATACACTACGACGGTTAGTATTGAGATTGAAAGCTTTAACCATTTATTTTTTTATTGAATAAATTACCATTTGTACCCATAAAAGATACAAATGCGGACAAATGTATCCATATAAGAATAAAATGACAATTATAACCACGGAAGATTGCTTCCGTGTACCGAGAGTACCTGAACGTTGGTTGGTCCGTTAGGATATTCTTGGCACACGAAAACTATCTTTCGTGGGTACAATTGTCGTTTTATTCTTATATGGATACGTTTGTCAGCGTTTGTTTCTTTCATAGATACAAATGGTAATTTATTTTTTTATTAGCTATCTTTTTATTTACTCTGCACTTCATCTACGAATATGTTAAGAACTAAACCTATACTTCAACCTTTCAAAATTCCATATATTCTTGCCAAACACAATATTATTATGCTTTTTTTTTATAGAAACCATTGAATGAAAGAACCGTTACTAAAAAAGATGAGATTCTCTTATAATATGTATGACTTTTTATGATAATAAAATAAAAATGAAGAGCATAAAATAATATTGTGTATATTTAAGTTAATTTTAATCTTTTTTAATAACTAGATTTGTCATAATATAACTGATAAATAATGACAGTTAATACGGATTGGATATATTTTGAATATCCTATACATTTTATGATTTTGTACGGAACAATATTAATTTTAATTTATATATTTATTGTTGGGTATTAAAAATAAAAATTATTTGTATTATTACAAATGACTTTTTTAACATAATTAGTGGTGCTTGTTTGAACTATTAAATTTAGCTTCTAATGATATTAAAGTCAACCTATTTTATTATCTTGTGCCTTCAAAGAATTTATCGACTAACATAAAAATATAACAATTAAAAAAATTCATTACAATAGGTATATTCATTTTAACAAAGATTCTTCTATCTAATACTATAAAAAAATACACTAGTCACTTTGAATTGCTACAGGTCAACTTCCATCCACATTAGTAGAATGCCTAAATTGAGATATATTCATCAAACAAACAATCAATAAAATACTCATCCGTACTTTCTCATTTTGGGTACATTTATACATAAAAGAAATTATACATAAAGAAAAAAGAAAGAAGAAAAGAAGAGTTAAAATAGCAAGAGTAATAATAAAAATTATGATTCTTATAATTTTGTGTGGCCATCTATATATAGTAGACCAGACAACTATGATTATCTAACAAAATTAATTTATATTTATTGCACTCAACTTAAATAAGTAAGAAATTATTTTATTTTAATTTAGTCTTTAATTCATATTATTTGAATTTAGCTTAATATATATTATTTGATTTGATTTGATTTAATTATTAGTTAAAAATATCTCAGTTGTCTATTTTATTCATAAATTTATTATTTAATGACTAATAAATTAATTAAATTAATTAATTAGTATACACAATAAATTTGGTTTAATAAATCAAAAGAATTAAATTAAAAAATACTAACATAATATTAAAATAAATGAATTAGAAAATATTACCAAATCTAATTGATATAAATTATAATAAATTATATAATATTTAAATATCTAATCAAATCAATCAATTGATATAATTAGTTTATCGTAATAACTTGTATTTAATGAGTTAAAAAGAAATAAATCAGAAAATACTCTTAGAAGCATGCCACGTCAACTTCATCATTAAGTGCAGAAATCCGATTTTTATATAATAGAATAGATAGATTATGTGGCAAGAACTAATTGTCTACAAAATAGAACTAACAAGAGAGCAATAAAAAATAATTGCCTAAACGATTGTAATCTTAGTGATTAGGTTATGTAAAATCTACATTTAATATTGAAAAATATTCGTTATCATCGTTATTTTAATTTTTATTTTTTTGTGTAAAAAAAATTATATTTTTTGAGTTATTTATCAAAATACTACAACTTTAAAATAAGTATTTTTATAACAAAAAATCCAAATACAAAATAATTTATTTATAAGCTGTTATTAATAAAAATTTTTATACTTTAAGCTCTTTTCCAAAAAAAACACTTATTTAAATTGTTTACTCAAATTGGGGCTAACCGGCTAAGTATATTTATCATATTATATTCATGTTGTTTTCTTTTAATAAAAGAAATTTTCAATTTCATTTACACACTGAAATGGTTCTATAAGCACTAGTTTGCATTAAATATTTTCATTTTACTAATCTATTGATAAAAAGATAAAGTGTTTGTTTGGATATCATTAAATTGATAAAAAATATTTTTTTAATAAAAAATATTTTTTATTTTTTAGTGTGTTTAGTAAATTTTTAATAATAAAAATAGAAACACTAAAAAAATTAAAAAATATATCTTTTTTTAAAAAATTACAATTTACATCTTTTTTAAAAGATCTTTTTTCTTTTTAAAAAAATATTTTTACATAATAAATGAATCTTTTAAAAAAATATCATTAAATTTTTTTTTAAAATAATGCCCAAATAATTCCAAAATAAAAAAAGAAAAAAATTTACTTTGATCAACATTCATAAATCACAGATTTATTTTCAATTCTTTTTTCTTTCACCATATGTTAAACCACCATCTTCTCTGTTATTATGGAATGTTTTTGGTGGGAAAAGTATATTTTAGACCTATTCTAAATATATGGCTTAGATTAATTATGGATACAAGTTTTCCATAATATTACATGTGTCTAATACTTATTCTAATTATAAACCGGTATATTGTGATCTAGTTGGACCGATGACATAATGACTGGATTCTGTTCAGCTTCCGCTAAAATTTTGAACTTTACAAAGAGTTGGGAAGAGGGTCGAAGATTTTGAGGAATTCTATGTTTGGAGAGAGAGAGAGTGTGTGGTGGCTTTCTTGGGAAGATGAAGATGGAGATGAAAATGAAGAAGGTGAGGCCTTACTTTGTTGGGACTGGTGTTTCCCTTTGTTGCCGTTTTCGCCGAATGGAATGGGGACGGCTGCGCAAAACCTGTTCGATGGAATGCTTATGAAGGGGAGGTCTGCAGTGGTAGAGGCAATTGGGCTGCTGAAAGGGAGGTGGAGGATCTTGCAGGATTTGAATGTCGGGGTTTATCACGCTCGGCAGACTATCGCGGCCTGCTGCGTGCTGCATAAGCATAACCGGTGCCAGATTGCGAGGGAGCCGGAACCAGAGCTGTGGAAGGAGCCGGATGAGAATGGACCGCAGCCGAGGGTGATGGACAGTTAGAAGTCCTTGTACTTCTTTGGGGAGAGCTTGAGACAAGCTCTTGCTGATGATTTGCACCAAAAGCTTTCATCAAGATAATTTTCATTGAATTGACAAGATAGTGATTGAACGAATGAATGAATGAATGAATGAATGACGTGATTGATTGTGGCGAAAGTTATTCCTTTTTCATATTGTTCAACGAGTATTATGTGTGTTGTTGTCTTTAGTTTTTGTTTGAAAAATTTATGAGCTTTGTGGTTAGTATTAAGCGATAGAAGTAGAATAGAAGATTTGTGGATATATGAATGTGAGTATGTCAATCCCTCCCAACTGTAATGGCTCCCATCCTATGATGGGGATGTGGAGGATTAGTAGTATTACTAACAATGAATCTAAATGAATGAGGTGTTTCCAGACTAAGCTTTTACTCTAATAGCAAACCTTTATAATACCCTCAACATTTGGTTGTAAACAATGATCGCATTAGTTCGATTCTGCAACAGTATGAGTAGGCTAAGTTTTGCAGTTGAATTTGTTAGCATTAACAAACAGCTTGAAGGGATATTCTTTCTATTATATTATGTTCAAGGCTTGGTGAATACGGTTACAGCACGACAGCGTGTGAAAGTTACCAGAATATTTATTAAGTTTTTAGATTAATATTATGCTTAGTATACAAATCTTGGAACGGTTGAATGGTCTCCATGTAATTCAAACCGTAAAAGCGATCACTGATATGTAATTATCAGGTTAAGATATCTACATTTAACGGATCTGTGTATCGGATTGCCTTTTTATAGGACTCTGATCACAGTAATTCTTAGCTCATACGAATAAGAGTAGGAATTATAAAACTAGCAAAAGTAATTATTACCACTCACCGAAGCAAAACTAATTTAAACTCTACAATGCATATCTTAACCCATTGATATGATAAATTATTTTACAATTTCAGCACTTTCAAAAGAATCATAGCCTGTAATGGGGCTGTGCTTGCAAGAGCATGTGCTACAGATTCAAATATGATTTGATTGATTGAGCCATCCCAAGAATTGCAAATTCGTATATTTTTTTATAGCACACTTTGATACAAGTTCAAATATAATTTGTTTGATTTGATCGAGCCGTCCACAAATCAGCATATAAAAAATTCAGCATATCCAAGTTGCTCTCCTTTCAATCTTTTTTACTGAACTTTTGCAAGACTTCTGCTAGACACACCATGTAATAATTTGACAAACCCAAGAAAGCTTAGCTTTCCATCAGTGTGCCGTATCCAGTCATGAAGATTGAAGAACTATATGAACAGGGATAAAAGGAACCCTACATTTAAATTTGTCCTACATATTAATAAAAGTTTATTTGTGAACTTTTTATTATTTGCGAACCAACTCTTATATTTTTCATTAATTGTATTTATTACTTAGATTCTTCAAAGACCAAAAATACTTTTTTCACCGAAAAAAACTGTTATTATACTATTATTAGCTTCATAATAGTAATCTTATTTTTGTTTACTCTTATCCTCCCAAAAAAAAAAACACTCAGGTAAGATGTATTTTATGTGCATCTGGTTATACTTCAAAGTCTCATTGAATGAATAAGAGAAGTGTGTGAAGTTTATATAACTATTTGGTCCGTTTTGTTTCTCTGGGTATTTTAAATAAAATGAATAAATGAAATGAAGAGCATCTAGTATTGAAATTAGGAGTCTCGTGTATTGCACTCACTGAGAAACTTCAAATTATGTGAGCACATTGTTGTGATAAGATTGCCCGAGGTGGATTCCCATTTTCCACAAGTCTAAGGTTTTTAAAGGGAATTTTATTAAATAATATTTGAAAATGATGCCATGTGTTTGCCTATAAATAAGAACTTGATATGAAATAATACGTACAATGAAAAGCAAGTAATAAGAAATCTATTCTCTTTTTATGTTACAATCAAATACTCTTCTCCTTATATTTCTACTACAATTCTTTCTCTTCTTTTATTTTATAAGTATTTTAAATTCTATTTTCTATTACTATTTACATATAATATTAATAGCAATATTAATCATCTTTATTATATTGAGATAGTAACAATAAACAAATGCAATTCTCTCTCTCTTTATTTTTAATACTTCTTTCTATCTTTGTATATATATACACAATACAACATATAATATTATTATATATATATAAATATTATTGAGCTAATTATATTAATAATAGAGTCTTCTATTTATACATATTTATTTTATATTTAATATATCTTTTATTTATTTTACAATACGTTATCAGCACGAGACTCTGATCAAATCTTTAGGAAGACTCAGGTAATATTTTCATTATGTCGAAGCTCTCTCATCTTGAATTCAATGCTCTTGATATATCTGGAAACAATTATTTATCATGGATATTAGATGCTAAAATCCATCTTGATTCAATGGATCTTGGAGATACCATTAAGGCTAAAAATAATGCATCCCAGAAGGATAAAGCCAAAGCCATGATTTTCCTTTGTCGTCATCTTGACGAAGGGTTGAAAAATGAATATCTCACATTAAAAGATCATGCAGATCTTTGGAAAGACCTTGAAGAAAGGTATAATCATCAGAAAACGGTGATACTTCCTCAAGCCCGATATGAATGGACGCATTTGCGTTTACAAGATTTTAAATCTATAAATGAATATAATTCTGCAATGTTTCGAATCACCTCCCGAATGAAATTGTGTGGGGAAAAAAATAACTGATCATGATATGTTGGAGAAAACTTTCTCAACCTTCCATGCCTTGAATGTGCTCCTGCAGCAGCAGTATCGAGAAAAAGGGTTTAAAAAATATTCTGAGTTAATTTCTTGCCTTCTTGTTGTTGAACGCAACAATGAGTTGTTATTAAAAAAATCATGAAGCGCGTCCTGTTGGCGCCGCCCCATTTCCTGAAGTAAATGCGGCAAATCATTACCCCAGAAGAGGTAAATGGCAAGGTTTTAATAGCAAGAAAAATTATGGAAGGAAAAAGAATTATATTCAAAAGAGAGGATCTCACTAGAAGTGAGATAAAGAAAGGAATATCGGGCAGAATAAATCAACAGAGGATAAGTGTTTCCGTTGTGGTGGAAAGGGCCATTGGTCACGTACCTGTCGTACCCCAAGGCACCTAGTCGATCTTTACCAGGCATCTTTGAAAAAGGACGACAAAGGAAAGGAAACAAATTTTGTTTCAAATGATGCTGAGAACTCCACCACTCATTATGATGTATCTGATTTCTTTGAGGATCCTGAAGGAAATATTGGTCATTTGATCAATGATGGAATAGTTTAATATGTGGGATTGTGAAGTATCTATGTAAATAAATAATGTAAAGAACTTATTGTTAAGTTTTATTTTCTATGTATTTAAGTTTCAAATGTGATGTACATAAATAATGAAATATTAATGTTTATGAATTTTGAAATCATTAAATGTGTTATGTTTTAAAATAAAATTTTAGTATACGACATTATTTTATGTACAGTGTTTCTTAGAAAAATAATTCTGATCAAGTATTCAATTTAACTGTGCATACTACTCATTTTATTATTAATTGTTTTTTTGAAGAGAATGGCAAGGATATGTAATGAAGACGTATGCCTTGCGGATAGTGCAAGTTCGCACACTATTCTCAAAAGTGATATATATTTTACCCATCTTGTGCCAAAAGAGGAATATGTTAATACTATTATTGGCTCAGGCAATGTGATAGAAGGCTCCGGAAGAGCTATAATTTTGTTTCCTGGAGGAACAAAATTTATAATAAATAATGCACTATTATCTACCAAGTCTCTGAGGAACTTGTTGAGTTTCAAAGATATTCGCCGAAATGGATATCATGTTGAGACGATGAATGAAGGAAATCATGAGTATTTATGTATCACAACTCATGATTCAAATAAGAAATTTATATTAGAAAAATTACCCTCACTTTCATCTGGGCTGTATTATACCAAGATTAGTGCAATTGAATCACATGCCATTGTAAACTAGAAGTTTACTAGCTCAAATGAGTTCATAACTTGGTACGACCGATTGGGTCATCCGGGAACAACCATGATGAGGAGAATTATTGAAAACTCTCATGGACATTCACTAAAGAACCAGAAGATTCTTAAAACTAGTGAATTTTGTTGTGCTGCATGTTCTCAGGGAAAGTTAATTTTAAAGCCATCACCAGTAAAGATTGGATTTGAGTCCCCTGAATTCCTAGAAAGGATTCAAGGTGATATATGTGGACCTATTCATTCACCATGTGGATCTTTTAGATATTTTATGGTCCTGATAGACGCATCTTCGAGATGGTCACATGTGTGCTTATTATCTTCTTGCAACCTGGCGTTTGCGAGATTACTGGCTCAAATTATTCGATTAAAAGCACAATTTCCAGAAAATCCAATCAAAGCAATTCGTCTTGATAATGCTGGTGAATTTACTTCCTAAGCTTTTGATGCTTATTGTATGGCTAATGGAATAAGTGTTGAACATCCAGTAGCTTATGTTCACACACAAAATGGGTTAGCAGAATCACTTATTAAACGCCTCCAATTAATTGCTAGACCCTTACTTATGAGAACAAATCTCCCAACCTCGGTTTGGGGGCATGCTATTTTACATGCCGCAATACTTATTCGTTTGAGGCCAACGAGTTATCATCAGTTCTCTCCTATGCAATTAGCTTTTGGCCAGCAGCCAAATGTTTCCCATTTAAGAATATTTGGGTGTGCGATATATGTTCCCATTGCACCACCTAATCGCACCAAAATGGGACCCCAAAGAAAATTGGGAATATATGTTGGATATGATTCTCCCTCTATAGTGAGGTATCTTGAGATACAAACTGGAGATGTATTTAAAGCCCGGTTTGCGGATTGTCATTTTGATGAATCAAAATTTCCAACATTAGGGGGAGAGAATAAGCTTCCTGAAAAGGAACTTAACTGGAATGCATCATCGTTGATGCATTTAGATCCTCGATCAGGGCAATGTGAACTGGAAGTTCAAAAGATTATACATTTGCAAAGAGTAGCAAATGAATTGCCTGATGCATTTTCCGATACAAAGAGGATTTTTCCGATACAAAGAGGATTACCAAATCTTATATACCAGCGGAAAATGCCCCCATTCGAATTGATGTCCCAGTAGGACAAGTAGCCACTGAAACAAATTCACGCCAGAAGCGTGGCAGGCCTGTCGGTTCTAAAGACAAAAATCCTCGAAAGAGAAAAGAGGTAAATAATATTCCTGTTGAAAAAGACATAGTAGAGACACCTGCACTTGTCCAAAATTCTGATATAATATTAACGCCAGAAGATGTTCAGGTACCTGAAAATTGTGAAAATGACGAGATCTCGATAAATTATGTCTTTACAGGAGAGAAATGGGACCGAAATAAGATAATTGTCAATGAAATATTTGCATATAATGTGGCATTGAATATCATGCATGAAAATAAGGATCTTGAGCCAAGATCAGTTGAAGAATGTCGACAAAGAAATGACTGGCCAAAATGGGAAGCAGCCATGAAGGCTGAATTAGACTCACTTGCAAAACGTGAAGTCTTTGGACCTGTAGTCCGTACACCTGTAGATGTAAAACCTGTTGGATACAAATGGGTATTTGTGAGAAAACGAAATGAGAAAAATGAAGTCGTGCGCTACAAAGCCCGACTTGTGGCACAAGGTTTTTCACAAAGGCCCGGTATAGATTATGAAGAAACGTATTCCCCCGTAGTGGATGCGATAACTTTGCGTTATTTGGTCAGTTTATCTGCATATCATAAACTGCATATGCATTTAATGGATGTGGTAACAGCCTATTTATACGGCTCATTAGATCGGGATATCTATATGAAAGTCCCTGAAGGATTAAAGATATCTAAACCATCCAATGAATATTCGCAAGGGTATACTCAGTTAAATTGCAAAGATCTTTATATGGTCTAAAGCAATCTGGACGAATGTGGTATAATCGTCTTACTGAGTATCTGGCCAAAAATGGATTTAAGAATGATGATATCTGTCCATGTGTTTTTATAAAGAAAACTACATCTGGGTTCATTATAATTGCTGTGTACGTTGATGATTTAAATATCATTGGGACTCCTGAAGAGATTCCAACAATTATAAAAACTCTAAAAGAAGAGTTTGAGATGAAAGATCTTGAAAAGACTAAATTTTGTCTCGGCCTGCAGATCGAGCATATAAAAGACGGGATATTTATTCATCAAACAACATACACAGAAAAGATCTTGAAGAGATTTTATATGGATAAGTCACATCCATTAAGTACCCCAATGATCGTAAGATATTTGGATGTGAAAAAGGATCAATTCCGTCCTAAAGAAGAAAATGAAGATATCCTTGGTCCTGAAGTACCATATCTTAGTGCCATTAGAGCACTAATGTATCTTGCTAATAATACACGACCTGACATATCATTCGCGGTGAATTTACTAGCAAGGTATAGTTCCTCTCCAACCAGAAGACATTGGAGTGGAATCAAGCAAATCTTTCGATATCTTCATGGAACGGTTGATATGGGATTGCTTTATCCCTACGGATCCAAGTCACAACTAGTTGGCTATGCAGATGCCGGATACTTGTCTGATCCACATAAAGGGAGATCTCAAACAGGATATCTGTTTACATATGGTGGAACAGCTATATCATGGAGGTCCAGAAACAGACGATTGCTACAACCTCCTCTAATCATGCTGAAATACTTGCGATACATGAAGCTAGTCGCGAGTATTTTTGGCTCAGGAGTTTGATCCAATATATTCTATCATCATGTGGACTGATTGATCATATGATAGCTCCAACTGTCTTGTTTGAAGATAATACAGCATGCATTGCTCAACTTAAGGGTGGATACATCAAAGGTGATAGAACAAAGCATATTTCTTCCAAATTCTTCTTCACTCATGATCTTCAAAATCAAGGGACAATTGATGTCCAACAGATCCGCTCAAGTGACAATCTGGCAGATTTATTTACAAAGTCACTCCCAAAATCCTCCTTTGAAAGATTGGTACATGAGATTGGGATGCGCCGATTTCGAGACATTAAATAATGTCAGCAAGAGGGGGAGACTGTACTCTTTTTTCCTTTGTCAGGTTTTTTTTCCATTGGATTTTTCTTGACAAGGTTTTTAATGAGGCAGTCCCCATCATAAAGGATATTGTACTCTTTTTCCTTCACTAAGGTTTTTCCCACAGGGTTTTCCTTTAGTAAGGTTTTAATGAGGCAATAATCCTAAATGGTCATCCAAGGGGAGTGTTGTGATAAGATTGCCTGAGGTGGATTCCCATTTTCCACAAGTCTCAGGTTTTCAAAGAGAATCTTATTAAATAATGTTTAAAAATGATGCCATGTGTTTGCCTATAAATAAGAACTTGATATGAAGTAATACGTACAATGAAAAGCAAGTAATAAGAAATCTATTCTCTCTTTATGTTACAATCAAATACTCTTCTCCTTATATTTCTACTACAATTCTTTCTCTTCTTTTATTTTATAAGTATTTTAAATTCTATTTTCTATTACTCTTTACATATAATATTAATAGCAATATTAATCATCTTTATTATATTGAGATAGTAACAATAAACAAATGCAATTCTCTCTCTCTTTATTTTTAATACTTCTTTCTATCTTTGTATATATATACACAATACAACATATAATATTATTATATATATATAAATATTATTGAGCTAATTATATTAATAATAGAGTCTTCTATTTATACATATTTATTTTATATTTAATATATCTTTTATTTATTTTACAACACACATATTATTATTTTGTTTTTTCTTGTGTTTTGGTTTTTTACCGTACTTTTTAAGGTAACTAACCCGCTATAATACTAAATTTTATTTAAAAATTTATTATTGATCAACAAATTACTATATACATAACGCGAGATTTAAAAATTTATTATTGATCAATAAATTACTATTTATGATTTTTTTCTTTTCTCTAGATTTTTTTTGTTTATATTTTAATTTATTTTTAATTTTTTGTTTTAATAAAAAATATATAAATATAAGTGTTACGACCCAGCACAGCTAGCACCTAGGCCGACCCGGCCCGTAGGCAACCCGACCTCCTCGATCGGGTTCGCATACATGACCCGTTTAGACTGCGATTCGAGTACACCCACGTCACCAACTATATGACAGCTGTGTGAAAGGAACTTTTCAAGAAGGGGACCTCTTCTTGTGGGGCCCGCCCTATTGATAGAGTATATAAGGGGAGGGTCCTACCCCTCCCCCCAAGGTACGTCACTAACAATATTCCATACTTTTCTAGCCTGCACACCTAACTGACTTGAGCGTTAGAGTATTTTTGCAGGTGACACCCTCTCCTGTACGCGAAGAACCCGTGAAGTCGTCTCCCCCCACAGCCTCTCTACGACCCGAAATCAAGCGAATCCCACTCAACTCCGGAGAACCTTTCCCGACCCATTTGGTACCCGAGAACACACCGAACATTGGCGCCGTCTATGAGAACCGACTAAATGGACGTCATACCGGGTGTTATAGAGCCTGGCGGCAAGGCCGATCCAATGGGGGCAGCCTCCGTGGCTTCCTCCCGGGGACGCACGAGGTCCACTCCGCAACGACCCGAGCCGTCTTCACGATCCCAAGAGAGACGCCCCTTCAGGGGAATTGGCAGCAATAGCGCCAGGATGATGCATGAATTGCGCCATAGGGTGTAGAACTTGGAACGCCAGCTGGTAGATCAGAAACATCATCAACAAACCTCTGACCCAAACTATTCCCCATCTCCCGAGAGCCGGGGAAGAACTTCTTAGAGAAGTCACTCCCGGCGCATACCAACCCCAAGATCTGAATCTAAAAGTAGCCGAGAAGACCGGGAACGCCCAAGGAGATGGCACGACCCCTTGATATACGCCTGATCTGGAGGGACTAGTGTCGCTGGGCGAGATCGGGAAGACGGAGGAGAAAGAACGAGGAGAACACGACGACCCGTGATCATGGGTGCAACCCTCTTCCATCGTTCCATCCTCGAAATTCGGCTACCAAAGCACTTTGATAACCGACGAACATGAGGTACGATGGAACTCAAGACCCACAGGAGCACCTAATAGCCTTCGAGGCCAGAATGAATTTGGAGGGGGTAGGCGACGAAGTCAAGTGTCGCGCTTTCCCGGTCAACCTGGCGGGACCTGCAATACGGTGGTTTAACAGGCTCCCACAAGGTTCTGTCGCCAGGTTCTCGGACATTAGCCACGCTTTCTTGGCCCAGTTCACTACCAGAATCGCGAAGGCAAAACACCCGATCAACTTATTTGGGGTGACACAAAGGCCCGGCGAGCCGACCAGAAAGTATTTGGACCGGTTTAACGATGAGTGTTTGAAGATTGACAGCTTAACCTACTCGGTGGCTAGTCTGTGTCTGACGAACAGACTTCTGAATGAGGATTTCAGGAAGCATCTCACCACGAAACCGGTGTGGACGATGCAAGAGATCCAGAGCGTGGCTAGGGAATATATCAACGATGAAGAAGTCAGTCAAGTCGTGGCAGCCAACAAGTGGCAGCCCGCCTACAATCAACCCCGGCAACACGGCAGTGGGGAAAGGCTGAAGGAACACCCCAAAGATGGAGCACCAACCAAGACATTCAAGCCGTTTCACCGAGTGGGAAAGTTTACCAACTATGCCCCCCTCATGGTGCCTATTGTAGAAGTTTATCAGCAGATAGCTGAGAAGGGGATCCTGTCGAAACCCTGACCTATGAAGGACAGAACCGGGGGGAACAAGAGTCTCTACTGTGATTACCACAAGGGTTATATACACAAGACCCAGGATTGTTTTGACCTAAAGGATGCGCTGGAACAAGCGATCCGGGACGGAAAACTAGCCGAATTCTCCCATCTCATCAGGGAGCTAAGAAGATGAGATCGGAACCAAGAGGGAGAGGACAAGAGCCGCAGTGTGAAGCGACGTCACGAGCCCGATGACCATGAGCACGGTTTCACGGTAGTAAATGTAGTTATCGGAAGAGACCGGCCCCAAGGTCAAAGTCGGTGCACAAGAAGGACGCCAAAGTCTTGGCAGTCTCATCGTCTAGCCTCGTGCCAAGTGTCAAAAGGACTCCACCCATATCATTCGGTCTAGACGACCAATGGTTTGATGAGATAGAGGAAAACCCTCCGATGGTCATCACGGCCAGAGTGGGAATCAGTCTGATTAAGCGTATTCTCGTAGACATCGGCGCCGACTCGAATATCATGTTCCGCAATGTTTTTGACGCTCTAGGCCTCCGAGATGCTGATCTAAAGACGCACCAGCACGGTGTAGTTGGCTTGGGCGACCACTTCATCAAACCTGATGGGACAATCTCCCTTCCAACATCCATAGGACTAGGACAAGGAAGAAGGTCGGTAATGGCGGAGTTCGTGGTTCTCCGAGACTCCACGGCCTACAACGTCATCCTGGGGAGAAAGACCATCAATGATCTTAGGGTAGTGATCAGTACAAAAATGTTGGTAATGAAGTTCATCACCGATGACGGGTCTGTGGGATCCATAAGGGGAGACCTAGAAACGGCAGTCACCTGCGACAATGCCAGTCTCTCCTTGAGGAAAAAATCCAAAGAGGCATCAGGAGTATTCCTCGCCAACTTGGACACCTGGGTTGACAACAAGCCTAGACCTGAGTCGGAAGGGGAATTAGAAAAGTTTAGGGTCAGCGACTCCAAGGAGAAGTTCACTTTCATCAATAGAAACCTCTCGCACCAGTTGAAGGAACCCCTAATGGAAATGATCAGAGCCAACGGCGACCTCTTTGCCTGGACGCCAGCCGACATGCCAAGGATAGATCCCCAGCTCATGTCTCACCGTCTGGCCATCAAAGCGGAGGTCAAACCAGTGGCCCAGAGGAGAAGGAAAATGTCGCAGGAAAGGGCAGACGAGGTGGCCAAGTAGACGACCAGCCTTCTCGAAGTAGGATTTATACGGGAACTTGACTACTCGACTTGGCTGTCGAACGTAGTTCTGGTCAGAAAGCACAATGGAAAATGGAGAATGTGCGTGGATTACTCCGACCTTAACAAAGCATGTCCCAAGGACTGCTACCCCCTGCCCATCATTGATGCGCTCATTGACGCGGCGGCGGGATATCGGTATCTGAGCTTTATGGATGCTTATTCTGGCTACAATCAGATACCAATGCACCGGCCAGATGAAGAGAAAACAGCGTTCATAACGCCGGGGGAAATATACTGCTACAAGATAATGCCGTTCGGCCTGAAGAACGCTGGGACCACATACCAAAGGTTAATGAACAAGATATTCAACGACCTCATAAGCAAAACGGTGGAAGTATATGTGGATGCATCCTCACAAAGACCACCCGACCTGAGGACCTCTTAAGTGACCTAAGAAATGTGTTCGCTTCCCTCCGACAACAAGGCATGAGGCTTAATGATAGACAAAATTGTGATTTACACGTTTTATAACTCGAACAATTCTTAGTAATGGCTCCAAAAACTTGGGGCACACTACTATGGTTCACTCACATTCTTCACAACATCGCACAACTAACCAGCAAGTGCACTAGGTCGTCCAAGTAATAAACCTTACGTGAGTAAGGGTCGATCCCACAGAGATTGTTGGTATGAAGCAAGCTATGGTCATCTTGCAAATCTCAGTTAGGCTGATTCAAATGGTTATAATGGTTTTCGAAAATAATAATAAATAAAACATAAAATAAAGATAAAGATACTTATGTAAATCATTGGTGGAAATTTCAGATAAGTGTATGGAGATGCTTTGTCCCTGTTGAATCTCTGCTTTCCTACTACCTTCCTTCAATCCTTCATACTCCTTTCCATGGCAAGCTGTATGTAGGGCATCACCGTTGTCAATGGCTACTTCGCATCCTCTCAGTGAAAATGGTCCAAATGCTCTTGTCACAGCACGGCTAATCATCTATCGGTTCTCGATCATGTCGGAATAGAATCCATTGATTCTTTTGCGTCTGTCACTACGCCCAACAATCGCGAGTTTGAAGTTTGTCACAATCATTCAATCCCTGAATCTTACTCGGAATACCACAGACAAGGTTTTGACTTTCCAGATTCTCAAGAATGGCCGCCAATAATTCTAGCTTATACCACGAAGATTTTGATTAAGGAATCCAAGAGATACATGCTCGATCTAAGGTAGAACAGGAGTGGTTGTCAGGCACGCGTTCATAAGGACAGATGATGATGAGTATCACGGATCATCATATCCATCAGGTTGAAGTGCAGCGAATATCTTAGAATAAGAATAAGCTTGAATTGAATAGAAGAACAATAGTAATTGCATTAATTCTCGAGGTACAACAGAGCTCCACACCTTAATCTATGGTGTGTAGAAACTCCACTGTTAAAAATACATAAGTGATAGAGGTTCAGGCATGGCTGAATGGCCAGCCCCCAAATGTGATCAAAGATGTAAAATCCCAGATGTCTAATACAATAGTAAAAAGTCCTATTTATGCTAGACTAGCTACTATGGTTTACAGAAATAAGTCTAAGTGCAGAAATCCACTTCCGGGACCCACTTTGGTGTGTGCTTGGGCTGAGCTTGAGCTTTACACGTACAGAGGCTTCTCTTGGAGTTAAACGCCAAGTTGTAATGTGTTTTTGGCGTTTAACTCTGGTTTGTGACGTGTTTCTGGCGTTTTACTCCAGAATGCAGCATGGAACTAGCGTTGAACGCCAGTTTGCATCATCTAAACTAGAACAAAGTATGGACTATTATTTATTGCTGAAAAAATCTGAATGTCTACTTTCCAACGCCGTTGAGAGCGCGCCATTTGGAGTTCTGTAGCTCCAGAAAATCCATTTCGAGTGCAGGGAGGTCAGAATCCAACATCATCAGCAGTCCTTTGTCATCTTGAATCAGATTTTTGCTCAGGTCCCTCAATTTCAACCAGAAAATACCTGAAATCATAGAAAAACACACAAACTCATAGTAAAGTCCAGAAATGTGAATTTTGCATAAAAACTAATAAAAACATCCCTAAATGTAGCTAGATCCTACTAGAAACTACCTAAAAATAATGCCAAAAAGCGTATAAATTATCCGCTCATCACAACACCAAACTTAAATTTTTGCTTGTCCCCAAACAACTGAAAATCAAATAGGATGAAAAAAATAGAATATACTATAAATCCCAAAATATCAATGAATATTAGTTCTAACTAGATGAGCGGGACTTGTAGCTTTTTGCTTCTGAACAGTTTTGGCATCTCACTTTTTCCCTTGAAGTTCAAAATGATTGGCATTTATAGGAACTCAGAGTTCAGATAGTGTTATTGATTCTCCTAGTTAAGTATATTGATTCTTGAACACAACTAGTTTTATGAGTCTTGGCCGTGGCCCTAAGCATTTTGTTTTCCAGTATTACCACCGGATACATAAATGCCACAGACACATGATTGTGTGAACCTTTTCAGATTGTGACTCAGCTTTGCTAAAGTCTCCAGTTAGAGGTGTCCAGAGCTCTTAAGCACAATCTTTTTGCTTTGGATCACGACTTTAACCACTCAGTCTCAAGCTTTTCACTTGGACCTGCATGCCACAAGCACATGGTTAAGGGACAGCTTGATTTAGCCACTTAGGCCTGGATTTTATTTCCTTGGGCCCTTCTATCCATTGATGCTCAAAGCCTTAGATCCTTTTTACCCTTGCCTTTTGGTTTTAAGGACTATTGGCTTTTTCTGCTTGCTTTTTTTTCTTTTTCTTTTATATTTTTTTTCGCAAGCTTTGTTCTTCACTGCTTTTTCTTGCTTTAAGAATCAATTTTATGATTTTTCAGATTATCAATAACATTTCTCTTGTTCATCATTCTTTCAAGAGCTAACAATTTTAACATTCATAAACAACAAGATAAAAAATATGCACTGTTCAAGCATTCATTCAGAAAACAAAAAGTATTGTCACCACATCAATATAATTAAACTAATTTCAAGAATGAATTTGAAACTCATGTACTTCTTATTCTTTTGTATTGAAAACATTTTTCATTTAAGAGAGGTGAAGGATTCATGGAATTATTCATAGCCTTAAGACATAGTTACTAAACACTGATCATATAGGAAAGACACAAACATAGACAAACATATATCATAAAAATCGAAAAATAGAGAGATAAGAACAAGGAAGTTAAGGAATAAGTCCACCTTAGTGATGGTGGCGTCTTCTTCTTGAAGGACCAATGGCATCCTTGAGCTCCTCTATGTCTCTTCCTTGCCTTTGTTGCTCCTCCCTCATAGCTCTTTGATCTTCTCTAATCTCATGGAGAATGATGGAATGCTCTTGGTGCTCCACCCTTAATTGGTCTATGTTATAACTCAAGTCTTCTAGAGAAGTGTTGAGTTGTTCCCAATAGTTGTTTGGAGGAAAGTGCATCCCTTGAGGCATTTCAGGGATTTCTTGATGATGAGCTTCCTCATGTGTCTCTTGAGATCCATGGATGGCCTCTCTTGTTTGCTCCATCCTCTTCTTAGTGATGGGCTTGTCCTCTTCAATGAGGATATCTCCTTCTATGACAACTCCAGCTGAGTAGCATAGATGGCGAATAAGATGAGGAAAAGCTAGCCTTGCCAAGGTGAAGGGCTTTTTGGCTACTTTGTAGAGTTCTAGAGAGATGACTTCATGAACTTCTACTTCCTCTCCAATCATGATGCTATGGATCATGATGGCCCGATCAACAGTTACTTCGGATCGGTTTCTAGTGGGGATGATAGAGCGTTGGATGAATTCCAACCATCCTCTAGCCACAGACTTAAGGTCTAGTCTTCTCAATTGAACCAGCTTGCCTTTTGAGTTTCTTTTCCACTGAGCTCCTTCCATACATATGTCCATAAGGACTTGGTCCAACCTTTGATCAAAGTTGACCCTTCTAGTGTAGGGGCGTGCATCTTCTTGCATCATAGGCAAGTTGAATGCCAACCTTACATTTTTCGGACTGAAATCTAAGTATTTTCCCTGAACCATTGTAAGATAATTCTTTGGATTCGGGTTCATACTTTGATCATGGTTCCTAGTGATCCATGCATTGGCATAGAACTCTTGAACCATTAAGATTCTGACTTGTTGAATGGGGTTGGTAAGAACTTCCCAACCTCTTCTTTGGATCTCATGTCGGATCTCCGGATACTCATTTTTCTTGAGCATGAAAGGGACCTCAGGGATCACCTTCTTCTTGGCCACAACTTCATAGAAGTGGTCTTGTTGAGCTTTTGAGATGAATCTCTCCATCTCCCATGACTCGGAGGTGGAAGCTTTTGTCTTCCCTTTCCTCTTTCTAGAGGTTTCTCCGGCCTTAGGTGCCATCAATGGTTATGGAAAAACAAAAAAGCTATGCTTTTACCACACCAAACTTAGAATGTTGCTCGTCCTCGAGCAAAAGAAGAGAAAGAATAGAAGAAGAAGAAGAAGATATGGAGGAGAGGGAAAGATGTGTGGGTTTGGTCAAGGAGGAGAAGAGAGGGTTGTGTTGTGTGAAAATGAAGAAGGATAGAGGGGTTTATATAGTAGAGGGAGAGGGAATGGGGTTCGGTCATTTAGGGTGGGTTTGGGTGGGAAAGAGATTCTAAATTTGAAGGTAGGTGGGGTTTATGGGGAAGAGATGATGGATGTGAGTGGTGAAGAGGTGATGGGAAAGGGTGATTGAGGTGATTAGTGAATGATGTTTGGGGAAGAGTGTTATGAAAAGGTGTGAGAAAGAGGAAGAAGGTAGGTGGGGATCTTGTGGGATCCACAGATCCTGAGGTGTCAAGGATTTATCATCCCTGCACCAATTAGGCGTCTAAAATGCCCTCTGCATGGAATCCTGGTGTTTAACGCCAGACTGAAGCTTGTTTCTGGTGTTAAACGCCAAAATGTAGCATGTTTCTGGCGTTTAACGCCAGCCTGATGCTTGTTGCTGGCGTTAAACGCCAACTTTCCTCAGGGTGCAATCCTGGCGTTCAACGCCAATCTGTAGCATGTTTATGGCGTTAAACGCCAATTCCATGCTTGTTTCTGGCGTTTAACGCCAGCTCTCCTCAGGGTGTAATCCTGGCGTTTAAACGCCAGACTGCTGCTTGTTTTTGGCATTCAACGCCAGATTCATGCTCTGTTCTGGCGTTGAACGCCAGCCAGATGCTCCTTACTGGCGTTTAAACGCCAGTAAGCTCTTCCTCCAGGGTGTGCTGTTTCTTCTGCTATTTTTGATTCTATTTTTAATTTTAGTAATTGTTTTGTGACTCCACATGATCATGAACCTAATAAAACATAAAAGAACAATAAAAATATAGATAAATAAAAATTGGGTTGCCTCCCAATAAGCACTTCTTTAATGTCAATAGCTTGACAGTGAGCTCTCATGGAGCCTCACAAATCATCAGAGCATTGTTGGGACCTCCCAACATCAAACTTAGAATTTGAATGTGGGGGTTCAACACCAAACTTAGAGTTTGGTTGTGGCCTCCCAACACCAAACTTAAAGTTTGATTGTAGGGGCTCTGTTTGACTCTGTATTGAGAGAAGCTTTTCATGCTTCCTCTCCATGGTTGCAGAGAAAAATCCTTGAGCTTTAAACACCAGGTAGTCCCCATTCAATTGAAGGACTAGCTCTCCTCTGTCAACATCAATCACAGCTCTTGCTATGGCTAGGAAGGGTCTTCCAAGGATGATGGATTCATCCTTATCCTTCCTAGTGTCTAAGATTATGAAATCAGCAGGGATGTAAAGGCCTTTAACCTTCACTGACACATCCTCTACCATTCTATAAGCTTGTCTTATTGACTTGTCTGCCATCTCTAATGAGAATGTGGTAGCCTGTACCTCAAAGATCCCTAGTTTTTCCATTACAGAGAGTGGCATAACATTTATGCCTGAGCCCAAGTCACACAGAGCCTTCTCAAAGGTCATGGTGCCTATGGTACAGGGTATTAAGAATTTACCAGGATCTTATTTTTTTTGAGGTAAAGTTTGCTGAACCCATGTATCTAGTTCACTAATGAGCAAGGGAGGTGCATCTTCCCAAGTCTCATTACCAAACAACTTGGCATTCAGCTTCATGATAGCTCCTAGATATTGAGCAACTTGCTTTCCAGTTACATCTTTATCCTCTTCAGAGGAAGAATAGTTCTCAGAGCTCATGAATGGCAGAAGGAGGTTTAAAGGAATCTCTATGGTCTCTATATGAGCCTCAGATTCCTTTAGGTCCTCAATAGGGAACTCCTTCTTATCTGGGAGACGTCCTATGAGGTCTTCCTCATTGGGATTCACGTCCTCCCCTTCCTCTCTAGGTTCGGCCATTTTGATTATGTCAATGGCCTTGCACTCTCTTTTTGGATTCTCTTCAGTATTGCTTGGGAGAGTACTAGGAGGGATTTCAGTGATTTTCTTACTCAGCTGGCCCACTTGTGCCTCCAAATTTCTGATGGATGACCTTGTTTCACTCATGAAACTTAAAGTGGCCTTAGATAAATCAGAGACTATGTTTGCTAAGCTAGAGGGGCTCTGCTTAGCATTCTCTGTCTATTGCTGAGAAGATGATGGAAAAGGCTTGCTATTGCTAATCCTATTCCTTCCACCATTATTAAAGCCTTGTTAAGGCTTTTGTTGATCCTTCCATGAGAAATTTGGATGATTTCTCCATGAGGAATTATAGGTGTTCCCATAGGGTTCACCCATGTAATTCACCTCTGCCATTGCAGGGTTCTTAGGATCATAAGCTTCTTCTTCAGAAGATGCCTCTTTAGTACTGTTGGATGCATTTTGCCATCCATTCAGACTCTGAGAAATCATGTTAACTTGCTGAGTCAACATTTTGTTCTGAGCCAATGTGGCATTCAGAGCATCAATTTCAAGAACTCTCCTTTTCTGAGGTGTCTCATTACTCACAGGATTTCTCTCAGAGGTGTACATGAATTGGTTATTTGCAACCATGTCAATGAGTTCTTGAGCTTCTGTAGGCGTTTTCTTTAGGTGAATGGATCCACCTATAGAATGGTCCAGTGACATCTTAGAGAACTCAGATAGACCATAATAGAATATATCCAAAGTAGTCCACTCTGAAAGCATGTCAAAAGGACACTTTTTGGTCATATGCTTGTATCTTTCCCAAGCTTCATAGAGGGATTTACCATCTTTTTGCTTGAAGGTCTGAACATCCACTCTAAGCTTGCTCCGTTTTTGAGGAAGAAAGAACTTAGCCAAGAAGGCCGTGACCAGCTTATCCCAAGAGTCCAGGCTATCTTTAGGTTGTGAGTCCAACCATGTTCTAGCTTTGTCTCTTACAGCAAAAGGGAAAAGCATGAGCCTGTAGACTTCAGGATCTACTCCATTAGTCTTAACAGTCTCACGGATCTGCAAGAACTCAGTTAAAAACTGATAAGGATCTTCTGATGGAAGTCCATGAAACTTGCAGTTCTGTTGCATTAGAGCAACTAGTTGAGGCTTCAGCTCAAAATTGTTTGCTCCAATGGCAGGGATTGAGATGCCTCTTCCATCAAATTTGGAAGTAGGTGTAGTATAATCACCAAGCATCCTCCTTGCATTATTATTTTCGACTGCCATCTCCTCTTCCTTTTCAAAAATTTCTGTAAGGTTGTCTCTAGATTGTTGTAATTTAGCTTCTGTTAGTTTCCTCTTCAGAGTCCTTTTAGGTTCAGGATCTGCTTCAACAAGAATGTCCTTGTCCTTGCTCCTGCTCATATGAAAAAGAGGGGCACAAAAAATAATAATAGGAATCCTCTTTACCACAGTAGAGGGCTTCCTTTATGTTAGTAGAAGAAGAAAAGAATAGAAGAAGGAAAAGAAGAAAATTCGAATTCAGAGGGGAAGAGGGGGTTCGAATTTTAAGATGAAGAGAAGTGTTAGTAAATGAATAAATAAATAGAAAGAGATGAGAGGGAGAGAATTTCAAAAAGTTGTTTTTTTTAAAAAAATGTTTAGTGATTTTCAAAAATTAAAAGAAGAAATAAAATTAAAATTAAAATTTGAAACAATTAGTTAATTAAAAGAATTTTGAAAAAGAGGGAGGTATTTTCGAAAATTAGAAAGAGAAAAGTAGTTAGGTGGTTTTGAAAACGATAAGAAACAAAAAAAAAGTCAATTAGTTAGTTGAAAAAGATTTGAAAATCAATTTTGAAAAGATAAGAAGTTAGAAAAGATTTTGAAATTGATTTTGAAAAAGCTATGATTTAAAAAGATATGATTGAAAATGATTTGATTTTTAAAATTAAAATTGATTCTTAACTAACAAGAAACTAAAAGATATGATTCTAGAATTTAAAGATTGAACCTTTCTTAACAAGAAAGTAACAAACTTCAAATTTTTGAATCAATCACATTAATTGTTAGTAAAGTTTTCGAAAATTATGAAATAAAGATAAGAAAAAGATTTTGAAAAATATTTTTAAATTTTTGAAAGTCATAAAAGAAAAATAAAAAAGATTTTATTTTTGAAAAAGGTTTTAAAAGGATAGGATTTTGAAAAATTGAAATCTTGACTTGACTAACAAGAAACAACTAATTTTAAAAATTTTTGACTAAGCCAACCCAAGATTTCGAAATTTATGAGAGAAATCAGGAAAAGATATTTTTTATTTTTGAATTTTTAATGATGAGAGAGAAAAACACAAATTTGACCCAAAACATGAACATTTTGGATCAAAACCAATGATGCATGCAAGAACACTATGAATGTCAAGATGAACTCCAAGAACACTTTGAAGATCAAGATGACCATCAAGACTTATTTTTGAAAGATTTTCAAGAAAAGAAAAACATGCAAGACACCAAACTTAGAAATTTTTCATGCTTAGACACTATGAATGCAAAAATGCGTATGAAAAACAACAAAAGACAAAAAACAAGAAAATATGAGGATCAAACAAGAAGACTTATCAAGAACAACTTGAAGATCATGAAGAACACCATGCATGAGTATTTTTGAAAAAATGCATAAATTTTAAAAACATGCAATTGACACCAAAGTTAAAAATTGACTCAAGACTCAGACAAGAAACACAAAATATTTTTTGATTTTTATGATTTTATTATTTTTTTGTATTTTTTTCCAAAAATTATTTTTAGAAAAACGAAAACAAAGAAATTTTTTTTGAAAAGAAAATTACCTAATCTGAGCAACAAGATGAACCGTTAGTTGTCCAAACTCGAACAATCCCCGGCAACGACGCCAAAAACTTGATAGGCAAAATTGTGATTTACACTTTTTATAACTCGAACAATTCTTAGTAATGGCTCCAAAAACTTAGTTCATATTACTGTGGTTCACTCACATTCTTCACAACATTGCACAACTAACCAGCAAGTGCACTGGGTCGTCCAAGTAATAAACCTTACGTGGGTAAGGGTCGATCCCACGGAGATTGTTGGTATGAAGCAAGCTATGGTCATCTTGCAAATCTCAGTTAGGCTGATTCAAATGGTTATAATGGTTTTCGAAAATAATAATAAATAAAACATAAAATAAAGATAAAGATACTTATGTAAATCATTGGTGGGAATTTCAGATAAGTGTATGGAGATGCTTTGTCCCTGTTGAATCTCTGCTTTCCTACTACCTTCCTTCAATCCTTCATACTCTTTTCCATGGCAAGCTGTATGTAGGGTATCACCGTTGTCAATGGCTACTTCCCATCCTCTCAGTGAAAATGGTCCAAATGCTCTTGTCACAACACGGCTAATCATCTGTCGGTTCTCGATCATGTCGGAATAGAATCCATTGATTCTTTTGCATCTGTCACTACGCCCAACAATCGCGAGTTTGAAGCTCGTCACAATCATTCAATCCCTGAATCCTACTCGAAATACTAAAGACAAGGTTTATACTTTCCGGATTCTCAAGAATGGCCGCTAATAATTCTAGCTTATACCACGAAGATTCTGATTAAGGAATCCAAGAGATACACGCTCGATCTAAGGTAGAACAGGAGTGGTTGTCAGGCACGCGTTCATAAGGACGGATGATGATGAGTATCACGGATCATCAAATCCATCAGGTTGAAGTGCAGCAAATATCTTAGAATAAGAATAAGCTTGAATTGAATAGAAGAACAATAGTAATTGCATTAATTCTCGAGGTACAACAGAGCTCCCCACCTTAATCTATGGTGTGTAGAAACTCCACTGTTAAAAATACATAAGTGATAGAGGTTCAGGCATGGCCGAATGGCCAGCCCCCAAATGTGATCAAAGATGTAAAATCCCAGATGTCTAATACAATAGTAAAAAGTCCTATTTATACTAGACTAGCTACTATGGTTTACAGAAATAAGTCTAAGTGCAGAAATCCACTTTCGGGGCCCACTTTGGTGTGTGCTTGGGCTGAGCTTGAGCTTTACACGTGCAGAGGCTTCTCTTGGAGTTAAACGCCAAGTTGTAACGTGTTTTTGGCGTTTAACTCTGGTTTGTGACGTGTTTCTGGCGTTTTACTCCAGAATGCAGCATGGAACTGGCGTTGAACGCCAGTGTGTGTCGTCTATACTAGAACAAAGTATGGACTATTATATATTACTGGAAAGTTCTGGATGTCTACTTTCCAACACCATTGAGAGCGCGCCATTTGGAGTTTTGTAGCTCCAGAAAATCCATTTAGAGTGTAGAGAGGTCAGAATCCAACAGCATCAGCAGTCCTTTGTCAGCCTGAATCAGATTTTTGCTCAGGTCCCTCAATTTTAGCCAGAAAATACCTGAAATCACAGAAAAATACACAAACTCATAATAAAGTCCAGAAATGTGAATTTTTCATAAAAACTAATAAAAATATCCCTAAATGTAGCTAGATCCTACTAGAAACTACCTAAAAATAATGCAAAAAAGTGTATAAATTGTCTGCTCATCACTTAACCCGCTCAAATGCACCTTTGCCATGGAAGCAGGAAAGTTCTTGGGGTTTATGATAAGCTAGAGAGGGGTGGAGGCCAACCCGGAAAAGTGCCAAGCAATACTCCAAATGAGGAGCCTGAGCTACGTCAAAGACGTTCAGAGGTTGTCGAGAAGGCTCACTGCACTGTCCCGTTTCCTCGGTGCGTCGGCTGCGAAAGCCCTACCATTTTTCAACTTGATGAGGAAGGGGATAGTGTTCGTGTGGACCCCGGCGTGTGAAGAAGCGTTCAAACATTTCAAAGAAATTCTTGCAACGCCATCTGTTCTCGGGAAGCCCAAGGTCGGAGAACCACTATACCGTTACTTGGCCATAACGGACGAAGCAATGGCTGCGGTTTTGGTGCGAGAAGAAGGGAAGATCCAACAACCAATTTATTTTGTGGGCAAAGCACTACAAGGAGCAGAGTTGAGATACAACAAACTAGAGAAGTTGGAACTTGCACTCCTGACCTCTTCCCGCAGATTGCGACAATACTTCCAAAGTCATCAAGTGGTCGTGAGGACAGACCAGGGAATCTGCCAGGTACTCCAGAAACCCGATTTAGTGGGAAGAATGATGACTTTGGCTATAGAGCTATCCTAGTACGACCTGCAGTACGAACTCAGACATGCTATTAAGGCGCAGGCCATGACCGACTTCTTGGTAGAAGTGATGGAGGATCCAACCGAGGCAACGAGCATACGGTGGAAGCTCCACGTAGACGGGGCCTCCAACCAAATATTCGGAGGTGTCGGGATCATCTTGGAAGGCCCCGCCGTAGTCGTATATGAACATTCAATCAAGTTCGAGTTCCCGGTGTCAAACAACCAAGTGGAGTACGAAGCCCTCCTGGGCAGCTTAATCCTAGCTAAGGAAGTCAGAGCCACAAGGCTGGAAGTATGTAGTGACTCACAGGTCATTACCTCTCAGGTCAGTGGGACCTACCAAGCCAGAGACTCACTGTCATAGAAGTACCTGGAAAAGGTCAGAGAACTAAGCAAACAATTCGATGAGGTCACGATCTAACACGTTTTGAGAAAAAAGAACACACGGGTGGACCTCCTATCCAAGCTAGCAAGCACCAAACCGGGGGCTGGCAATCGGTCTCTCATTCAGGGCCTGATAAGAGAACCGGCAGTCACCCTCCACCTGACGAAGATAGGCCCCTCTTGGATGGACCCGATTGCTGACATTTTGGAAAATGGCGAACTCTCCGACGACGAGAAGTCGGCCAAAGCGTTGAGAAGGGAGGTGGCCAAATACGCAATCATACAAGGTTAGTTGTTTAAAAAGAGACTCAGCCAACCCCTGTTGAAATGCCTACACCCGACCAAATGAACTATGTATTGAGAGAAGTCCATGAAGGGTGCTACGGTCACCATATTGGGGGCAAGGCCCTAGCAAGAAAGCTCATCAAAGCTGGTTATTACTGGCCATCGATGATGAAGGACTCCAAAGAAATTGTAAGGAAATGAGTCAAGTGCCAGGAGAATGCCAATTTCCACAAGGCGCCGGCAACCGAGCTTAGTCTACTAACGTCCTCCCAACATTTCTCACATTGGGGAGTCGACCTCTTGGGGCCCTTCCCGGTCAGTCCAGGGCAAGTCAAGTACCTCATAGTTACTATCGACTACTATACCAAGTGGATAGAGGCTGAGCCACTGGCCAGTATATCCTCATCCAATTGTCAGAAGTTTATATGGAGACAAGTGGTAACTCGATTTGGCATCCCGGAGGTCGTCATCTCTGATAATGGGATGCAGTTCATGGATAAGAAGTTCGTGGAGTTCTTTGCCGGTTTGGGCATAAAGCAAAAGTTCTCATCAGTGGAACACCCCCAGACGAACGGTCAAGTCGAGGCCGTGAATAAGGTCATCTTACTAGGCCTCAAAAAGCGACTTGACAAGAAAAAGGGAGCCTGGGCAGACGAACTCGCCTCAGTCCTCTGGTCCTACCGCACAACCCAGCAATCATGCACGAGAGAAACCCCATTCCGCCTGACATACGGGGTGGATGCTATGATACCTATGGAGGCCGGCGAGCCGAGCCCACGGTTACTTCTGGGGAGAGTAAAGGAAGCTGTAGAAAAGAACCTAGTAGATGAGGCCAGAGAAATGGCCCATTTGTCGGAAGCAACACTGAAGCAAAGAATGGCCCTGCGCTACAAAGCCAAGGTACTCAAGAGAGAGTTTGAACAAAATAACCTGGTCCTGCGGCGCAACGATATCGGGCTGCCAACTCAGGGGGAAGGTAAGCTGGCGGCCAACTGGGAAGGCCCTTACATGGTCAAAGAGGTGATTGGTAAGGGCGCCTACAAGTTGGAAAGGCTCGATGGCAAGGAAGTCCCGAGAACATGGAATGCAGATAACTTAAGAAGATTTTATTCCTAGTCCAACACGCCGAGCAGGCGACCTGACAAGCCTAGTAAGACTGGGCTTCGCTTTATCATTAGATAATTTACTTATTAAATTCTTATCATTGCCATAGATTCGTTCAACTGCCGATTAATATTCACTTGCTCAAATTTACTCTTACCCTTTTATTCATCCCATGACAACGAATTTCTTACGACACGTTTTAAACAAGGCGACGATATAGTATCTCGGGACTGATCACCTCAGAAACCAACCAAGTTGACACCATAACAAATGGTTGTAGCAATAATAAAGCCACAACTTAGCTTCATCGAATTACCAACACTACGGTAAACAAAAGCAGGCGACAAGTCAATGCCAACAAAATGGTAATAAAATAGAATGAAAAGTAGTTCAACAAAAAGTAGTTCAAAGTTCCAAGATCTAATATGCACAACAACAAAGTTCATCAAACTACACAACCAGGTCTGCAAAAACAAAGGGAAACGAGCACATAGGTCACTTCTTCGGCGTGTCGACAATCTTGCCATCTTTGATGGTCTTAAAGACACCGATTGCTGACGTGTCGAAGTTAGGAGCCATGAGCTTCACCTGGGTTTTAAGGGCCTCTTCAGTCATCAGTATGGCGCTCTTCCCCTGTTTCACGGTCTCTTTGTACTTCTTCTTAAATTCCTCAGCTTCGGTTTGAGCAGCCTTAGCCGAGGAGACAGCCTCATCACATTCCTTCTCTAAAGCAGCGACTCGACCCTCAGCCGCGTTAAGTTGACTCTCCAAGGTCAATTCCCGCTCGGCTAGCCAGGAAATGGCTGCATCAAAAGTCTTCAACTTTTCCTCAGCGGTTTTGGCCTTCTCTTTGGAAGCTTTGAGCTTTCCTCTGCTTTGGACACCTGCTCCCAGAGTGTTTCCACTTGCGCCTTAAATTGATTGTTGGCCTTAACAGAGGACTCGAGCCTCCTCTGCACCGACTGCATTCCCGACAGCTCAAACTCGGCCTTCTTGGCTATAGCGGCGCCACGAAGGAGAGAACGGTACATCCACCTCGCCTGCCTGGGAAGATCCGATCCATGGAAATAATCCTCCGTGCTGGGAAGCAAATGGGAGTCTATAAAGTTCCCGGTATCAAAGTTTCTCTCCATCACCGTGAGAACCCATTCAGGACTGGAGGACGACTTATTCCTCTTTGGGTTGTGGATAACCTTCACACCATCCTCCTTGAAGTGTGGATGGGAAACCAAGCCCCCGCCAGTGCCGACGACCTCATCTGGGATGGGAGAAACACACGCCCCATCAGCACTTTAGGCCGACATCTCAACATCACGAGGGGGAAGCTCCACCTGATTCTCGTTATTTCTGGGTTGACTCTCCTGGCTCCCACCAGCCGTCTTTCCGTCGGCCATCTCCTCATCGCTGTTGCCAGCTAGGAAGGTGTTATATAAATTTTCGAGACCGGTCACTTCGGCAGACATTCGCACTGCAGCAAGATAATGAAACAGGTTAGTCATAAAATCCGCATGATAAACCAAAAGCAACAGTAGCGCAAGAAATGCAAGTTAAAGCTACTCACAAACATAATTCCTAGCGACCTTCTGGTCACCCATAAGGAGATGGGGGTTCACATGATTTTTCCCAAACACAGCCAACAACACGTCGGCAACCTTTTTGTCCACTGAGAACATTCCTTTGTATGTCACCTTAATAAAGGTATTGGACCCCACCCCGAAACTCCAATATATCTGGATGAGGCGCTGCCCCTCCAACGACAGCCAGAAGGGATGGCGACCTTTGACTGGGTGCACCTTGAAGTACTTGTCCTTGAACCCGTGGTAAGAGTCTCCAAACAAGCCAAAAATCCTCCGACCCTGGGCAGATCGGAAGGACATAAATCTTTTTCTTGCTTTCCCTTCTTTGGAGGGATTCGTAAGGGTAAAAAGGTAAAGAAACACGTCGACGGACACCGGCAGCTCTAAATATTCACACACCATCTCAAAACAACGGATGGAAGCCCAACTGTTCAGATGCAACTGCGACGGCGCCACGGAGCATCGGTTAAGGAGTGCCATTTGGAAAGAAGAAAAAGGAATGCGAAGCCCCAATTGGGTAAACATTGCCTTGTTGAACCAGATCCAATCGGCAATTCGGGGGGAGTGAAGGTTGACGTCGTATAACCGTTTGTGAGGGGCGGGGACAAAAACATCATAGTTAGACTCCTCGTCAGTCCCGCTGCACAAGTACTCGACTTGACGGAACTCGGTAAGCTCCTCCTCACCCATTTGATTTGGGGAATCCTTTACATCGGAAGTCACCCAGGCATACCGATCATAAGCCGCGGTTGAGGCGGAAGCCCGTGCAACGTGATGAGGCATACCTACAGTAGGGGCACCAGTCAGTTAATCTAAGAGATCGGGAGGTCGGAACTAACCCAGAAACTATAGCTTTCTTATCCAATAACTACAACCAAACAGAACCAAAACAAATCCTAGAAAATCATAAGCAAAGGGCAGAAACCAGTGTATTGGAATGGTAAACCCCCTACACTATTTACCTAACGCTATCAACCATGCAATTCACACAAAATGGATTCACACAAAAAACAAGACATGCAAATCCAAGGCGAGAAAATAAACGGCATTGTATCAGTTCCAGAGGCGAGAATAAGGAAGCTTACCAGATAGAAATGGGAGAAAAATGGAGCAACCAACGAAGTCTGAGCGAAGCAAGAATCCACAGCAAAGATTTTTTAAAGAAAGAAGAAAGAAAGCAAGAGAAGTGTGATAGCAACAACAATGAAACTGAAAGAAAACTGTAAAGCAACGTGGAGAAAACCAATGAGGAGAAGCACGAAAGTCAGGGGCAAAATGGTCATCTCATGCAGAGTTTCAAAATAATCATTAAGAGCAATTAATGGTCAGCACGAAAAGCGAGGCGCCAAACGGCGTACCCCTGCACCAAAGAAAGCCTTCGCGCGTAGAAGGCGTGTCCCGAGCATGATGGACCGGCAAATCGACAACACACACACACGATGAAGTTAAACGCACCAACCACGGTGCTCACGACCATGGCTGGCTAATAAACCACTATTTTATGGTTTACAATGTGTTTAATTGTGTGGTTTTATCATGATCTTTACCCACTTATTCATATAATTAGCATGTATTTATATTTCCTTCCTAAAATTATTACATGATTGAAAACTTACTTCCTAGAGACTTCTAATTAGGTATTTTAATTCTCCTTTATTCCATTCGATGTCGTGATCTGTGTGTTAAGTGTTTCAGGCTTTATAGGGTATGAATGAGTGGGAGATTGGAAATGAAGCTTGCAAAAATGGAAGGAATACAAGAAATTGAGGAGATGACCAGCGAGAAGTGACGCGGCCGCATGACTCACGCAACCGCGCAGATTGGAAAAGCATAAGAGACGCGGAGGCATGGACGACGCACTTGCGTGGAAAAGCAAAACGCCGAAAGACGCGTCCGCATGAATGACGCGACCGCTTGACGTGCGCGATCTGCAGAATCTCAGAAGTGGCTGGCAGTGTTTCTGGGCCAGATTTCAACCCAGTTTTCGGCCCAGAAAAACAGACTAGAGCCAGGGAACATGCAGAAACAAGGGAGAACATGGATTCCACACAATTTTTAGTTTTAGATCTAGTTTTTACTCCTCCTCTAGGTTTTATCTCCACACATTCATAGTTCTTAGGATTTTATTTTCTATTGCTTTTTGCATCAGGATATTGAGAAGAGTTATTACCTCATCAAGACTTCGTCATTCTAGTTTGTTTTCTTTACTTGGCTTTACTCTTCCATGTCCTTCAATTTACTCAATTCTATTATTGGATTATTTTAGAATTTATTAATACAAGAATTACCTTTATTTTTAATTGATTCCTTTGAGTTTTTATTTATCATGTCTTTCTTTAATTCCTTTTCCTATGTTATGAGTTCTACATTCACAATGAGCGAGTAGTTCTCTAACTTGATGGGGAGTTGATTGAAAGGAACCTTTGAGTTGGGGTGCTTAAAGGAAAAATTGTAATTGGGTTCATTGTTGGAATGCCCTCTAGTCACTGACACTAATCCTTTTCAATGAGCGGATTGGGACTTGTGAATAGAAACAGCATTCCAACTTGTTTGACTCTCCCTTACCTAGTAATGGATAACTAAACATAGCAACCTTCAATTATCAATTAATCTTGAGAGTACTTCAACAAGAATAGGGTTTCCAACTAATCTACTCCCAGTCAAGGCTTTTATTTAAAATTAATTAAACTCTCTAAATTAATTTCCTGTTTATCAACTCAACCATTTTTGAAAACACCTGATTGATAAAATAGCACATCTCTCTGCAACTCATTGGGAGACAACCTGGGATTCATATTCCCAGTATTTTAACTTTAATCTTTATGACAACCCTTTTAAATTGATAAGCAGATTTTCGGCTGGTTAAGGACTGTACTTGCAACGTATTTCTATTGAAAATTTCTTAACTTGCCAATTTCTGCCACGTCAATTTTTGGTGCCGTTGCCGGGGAGTTGCAACAGTGTGCTAATTTATTGATTGGCATTTATTTAATTGCAATTTTTCTTTTTATTTTGTCACTATGAGCTGTATGTTTCTTTCGTTAAATGACGCGTTCACTTCCTGATCCAAGCTTGCCAGTATTTGACCCTGAGATTGAAAGAATTCTCTCACGTATAAGGCAAGCTCGGCGTCGACGAGTCCTCTCTGAGGACGAACCAGAAATGTCATTTAAGGAAGAAGCAAGCTCCCTCTCTATTGATCCAGTTAATTTACGTGCAGGTGACATGGCAGCACCCAAGAGAGTCACTATCCAGTAGGAAGGAGCCCCTAATTTCGAAGTAAAGTCTTTGCTACTCAACTTGATGCCCAAGTTTCATGGCTTACTTGCTCAAGAGCCTATCAAGCACCTTAGGGATTTTCAGACTGCCTGTTCTACTGTTAAGTGTGATGGCACTGATGAAATCTCCATTCTGTTAAAAGCTTTCCCATTCTCTCTTGAGGGAAAGGCAAGAGAGTGGTACTACACTCAACCCGGAATAACTGTTTCCAACTGGGATACGCTTAGAAGAGAATTTTTGGAGAAATTCTTCCCAGCTGAGGTTGCAGATAAACTGAGGAAAGACATGTCCATGATCGTTCAGGATGAATCTGAGACTCTTTATGAATACTTGGAACGCTTCAATAATCTTCTAGAAGCATGCCCCCACCATATGATTGACAAGATAGTGTCGCTCGGCTACTTTACAGAGGGCATGAAATCTCATGATAGGACCACATTGAAAGGTGCTAGCAATGGGTCTATGAAAAAGTACAAGACTACGGAAGAAGCATGGCAATTGATAAGCGACTTAGCTGAATCTACTAGGAATCACAGGCAGAAACAAAGTCGGTCAAGAGCGGTTGCAGAAGTATCCACTAGCAAAGAGACTGCTGCTATAGCTCAGAGCTTATGTGAAATGACTAACTTGTTGAAGCAGATGCAACTAAATCAACAACAGCCTCAGCAAGTTTAGCCTTCTCCACCACAGCACAGCCAGCAGTTTAGCCTTCTCCAACCACAGCACTTCCAAAAATATCTCAAAATTCATTCAATATCAAACAACAAATTGAATATTCTAAAAATATTTGATATTTTTTAACAAAAAAATTAAAAATAAAGGCTTAACTTAAAAAATTTATTTAATATAAAAATTCAATAATTACAAATTTTTAAAATATAAAAATTTAATTAAAAATTAAATAAAATTATAAATGTTCGATATCTCAGGATCCCGGACGGGTTGGTGAAGTATCCCAGGTGAGGA
The DNA here is from genome assembly GCF_003086295.3 of Arachis hypogaea. Classification (NCBI taxonomy): domain Eukaryota; kingdom Viridiplantae; phylum Streptophyta; class Magnoliopsida; order Fabales; family Fabaceae; genus Arachis; species Arachis hypogaea. Next base: position 86,869,030 of record NC_092036.1, on the reverse strand, counting down.
AGTAGGGATCAGCCTGACTTTGAACCTGTGTGCAAGACGCAGGGGTTGGCGATCTCGCAAGCTCTTCGTGAGGTGAGGGGATATGCCACCTGGAATGACACTCCGACTCCCAAGTCAGAAGGTATCCAGGTGGTATGAGAGTAGGGTGATGATGACGTACCTTGGGGGAGGGGAGGAACCTCCCCATATATACCCTGTCAGTAGGGTGAACCCCACAGGTGAGGTCTCCTTCCAGGAAGCTTCCTCTCCCATAGCTGTCATGTGATTGGCAGCAAGGGTACAGGTATCCGGGTCGTGATTCGGACGCGTTACGCCCGGCAGCCTGTCCGGTCAGGTCGGGTTTTCCGTGGTCCGGGTCGGTCAATCTGCCAGTTGGGCTGGGCCATAACAGTGCTCCCAACGCGCCAGTTATGGTTGTGAGCACCGTTGTTGGTGCGTTCCAGTTTCTCTTTTGCGAGTCGTTGAATGGTCGGTCGCTCGTGGCCAAGACGCGCCTTTTAAGCGCGCGCAGGATTCGCCGCTTCCAAGAAGCACTGCTTGTCGCCTCGTTTCTCGCTTCTACCATTAAGCATATTTATTGCTGATTTGAAAGCAGGGGAAAAGTCTATTTTGCCCCTGAGTTTTGCGCTTCTCTTGGGCAGTTACTCTTTCGTTCTTACTTCCTTCCCTTTCTTTTTCATTTCTTCTTCCTATTTCCAATCTATTCCTTCATTGCATGCTCTGCTTTCTCTCGAGTTTCTTGGATTTGCTTGCATCGGCCTGTTCTTGCGATCGCTCTTCTTCGAATCTCCATACTTCATCCCCGCAAACTACATTCCTGGTAAGTATTTTTTCTTCAGTTTATCTTTTTGCTTTCATATTTCCAGTTTGGGTATTTGCCATTGTTTCTGCTTTTGTGCATTGAGTAGTGCTTAGTTTTGTTGTACGTGTGTTTTGAGGCTGTCATTAGCTAGTTTTTTAGGGAGGTTTACCATCTAGGTTCCTGGTAATTTAGGCTGCATTGTAGTTGTAGATTTGGTGTTTAGGCGTAACTGTAGATACTCGATGGAGAACTGTAGCTTCTGGTGTTAGTGCCGGTTTCTCGACCTCTTAGACTGATTGTGAGTGGTGCCCCATTGTAGGTATGGCCGAACATCCAATCGCGCGGGTTCCCGTTGCGAGAGCACCCTACGATCGGTACGCCACGGTGACTTCGGACGTGAAAGCAACCCGCAACCAGATGACGTTGGAGGAACTTACGGAGCTTCGATAAGCCGAATATTTGTGCGGAGGTGGCGACAAGTAGGAGAATTATGAAGTTTTCATTCCTGCCGACCATGAGCGGATATTCCATATTAACCTGAACACTCCCCAGGTCGCTGACTGGCTTTGGGTGTACAAAGCGATGTTTACTAACTTGGGTGTTTGCCTACCCTTCTCCCCATTCCAAATGGCGCTATTAAACCGATGCGATGTGGTGCCGTCTCAGTTACATCTGAACAGCTGGTCTTCTATCCGCTATTTCGAGATGGTTTGCGAGTATCTGGATTTTCTGACCTCGGTTTAGGTCTTTCTGTTTCTTTTCACTTTAACAAATCCTTCAAAGGAGGGAAGGGCCAAGAAAGGCTTCATGTCCTTCTGAGCAACCCAAGGTCGAAGGGTCTTTGGCTTGTTCGAGGATTCTTATCATGGTTTCAAGGACAAGTACTTCAAGGTCTGTCCTATGGAAGGTCGGCATCCTTTCTGGTTGACCTTGGAAGGGGAACGCTGCATCCCAACTTATTGGAGCTTCGAGGCAAGGGAAAACGCGTTTACAAAGGTGACCTATAAAGGATTATCTCCTGAAAACAAAAAGGTTGCTGATATCTTGTTGGCAATTTTTGGCAAACACCACGTTAACCCCCATCTCCTCATGGGTGATGAGGATACGGGTAGAAGTTACATACGTGAGTAGTCGTTTAGCCGTTTTCTCGCGTTTATTATTTGTGTTGCTGCTTAATTGTGTTTTCCGACTAACGAGCTCTCTTTTGTTGTCGCAGTATCAATGGCTTGCGAGCAGGTCAGACTTGACGCTTTGTTTAATACCTTCTGATGAACCTGCCACCCTTGCCAACGAGGTGCCTCCCTAGGATGCCACCGAGATTGAGACACAATCCCAACCTACTTAGGGAGAGGCGGCAGGGACCAGTGTCTGTTCGGGCCCCCGACCAGAGGTGGAGGTGGAGGTTGAAGGTCTAGAGGTGGTTGTCCTTGACAACCCAAGAAAAAGGAAACCATCAACTAGCCCTGAGGGAGTTCTCACGGTAATGGAGAAGAACTTTGATGCTGGGAACTTCATTGATTTATGTACCTGAGGAAGCCATCATCTAGCCTTGGGATCTTTCCTCTCAGGCTAGATGGATGTACTGGACTCTGCTTTGGGGAGCCGCTATAGTAAGAAAGGCGAAATCCGCCTTGGCAGGGGCGCGGTCATTGGAGAACAAACTTGAATCCTCTGTCAAGGCTAACACCAAGTACAAGGACAAGGTCAAGTCGCTTCGAACACAGCTTGCTGATGCCGAGGAGAAGTTCAAGACCGCCGAAGAGAAGGTCAATACCTCCGATGTAGCCGTGGCATGCCTTACCGAGCAGGAGCTTACCTTGGAAGGTCAGCTTAACGCTGCTCAAGGTCAGGTGGCTGAGCTTGAGAAAGAGCACGATGAGGCCCTCTCGTCGGTCAAGACGGCCCTGGCTGAAACTGCTGAGTTTAAGAAGAAGTATAAAGAGACCGTGAAGCAGGGCAAGAATGCCATCTTGATGACTGAGGAAGCCCTCAAAGCCCAAGTGAAGATGCTGGCTCCCAACTTTGACACCTCGGCGGTTAGCATTTTCAAGACCATCAGGGATGGAAAGATTGTTGATATGTCGAAGAAGTGATGTGGTCTTTTGTATTTTGGCTTTTTGTAATATGTAGATTGATAAACCCCTATTTTATGATTTGTCTTGTGCTTAAATTGAGCGTTTTTTACCAAATCTTAACCCACTTATTCATGTAAATTGCATGGTTTTACTATTCCTTCCTTATTTTATGATATATGAGAAAATATGTTTCCTATGCTTTAAAAATATTAAATTTAATTATCCTTTATTACCATTCGTTGCCGTGATTTATGTGTTAAGTATTTTCAGGTTTCATAAGGCAGGAATGACTTAGAGGACAAAAAGGAAACATACAAAAATGGAAGGAAAACACAAAAATGGAGTTTTAAAGAAAAAGCAGTGACGCGAATGCATGGACGACGCGGACGCATGCTTAGCGCAAAACGCAAACGACACGCACGCATGGATGACACGGACGCATGCCTTGAGCAGAACGCAATTGACACGGGCGCATAACTGACGCGTACATGTGACAAGGAAAAACTCTAAATGAGGCGAATGCGTGACCCACGCGTACGCGGAACCCACGCGTACGCGTGACAGACGCCACGTGTAGAAAATCGCAGAAGTCAGCCCCAGCGATTTCTGGACCATTTTCAGTCCAGATCCAAGCGCAGAAAACACAAATTAGAGGCTATAAAGTGGGAGAATCCATTCATTCATGGAGACAACATCCATAATTCATAATTTTAGGTTTTTAGATGTAGTTTTTAGAGAGAGTGGTTTTCTCCTCTCTCTTAGGATTAGGATTTAGGATTTCTATTATGTTTAGGTTACTTCTCCTCAAATTACAGGTTCAATGTTCCTTTAATTTAGTTTCTCTTCTATTTTTATTTATTCTATTACTTTGATTTATGAATTCTCATGTTAGATTTGATTTTATATTTAATATAATTTGAGATATTTCATATATATGATTTTTATTTAACTTTTTACATTCTTAGCTTTAGTTGAGTAATTGGTGACACTTGAGTTATCAAACTCAGCTGATGATTGAAAATTGGATATCTTTGCTGATTGATTTGAATTCCCCTAACTCTAGTCTTTTCTTAGGAATTGACTAGGACTTGAGCAATCAAATTGATTTATCCACTTAACATACCTTCATAGTTAGAGGTTGACCAAGTGGGAGCAAAATCCAATTCTCATCACACCTGATAAGGATAACTAGGATAGGATTTCCAGTTCTTATACCTTGCCAAGAGATTTTCGTAATTATTAATTTATTTTTCTTGCTATTTAAATTACTTTTTCTCTATTTCAAAAACCCAAAAATATTGTTTTCCATAACCAATAATAAAACACACCTCCCTGCAATTCCTTGAGAAGACGACCCGAGGTTTGAATACTTCGGTTTATAAATCTTGTTGGGTTTGCTTAAGTGACAACTAAAACTTTTGTATGAAAGGATTTTCTGTTGGTTTAGAAACTATACTTACAATGAGATTATTTTTATGAAATGCTAAACTAGCAAAAGTCCTCTTGTCATAGATCTTTGGACAATTAGTTTTAGTAAACTCGATTGTCGTTTAGCCGGTATATGAATTGACTGCATCCCATTTTGTCGGCAACCAACTCATTTGTTGTTTTTCTTACCATTTTGTTCGTAATTAGCTATTCACTAATATTTGTTTACCGTTTTGTTGGAAATTAGCAGAGTCAGGCCGTGGCTCTTATTCTTTCAGTAGTCGTTTACTGTGTCGTCTGTTGCTTAGAGGTTTCCGGAGTGATCAGTCCCAGGATACTGTGTCGTTCTGGCGATAATTACTTGGCAAAATACTTTGATTAGTTTGAATATTGAATGCAAAATTAAGGGATGACGAATTACCGATAAACAGCTAATCGAAAACAACTAATGACAAATATCATCATGAGGTAATGACAAACAAAGGGTTAAAAATCCAACATAAAGCAATGCAGGTCTTATGAAACCAGTTGAACCAGTAGAACGCTTGCTCGCCTAGCGTGCCTCGGCTGCTAAGAATAGAATCTCCTTAAGTTACTCGCGTTCCAAGTTCTCGGAACTTCCTTACCATCCAGCCGTTCCAGTTTGTAAGCTCCATTGCTGAGCACCTCTTTCACCCTGTATGGCCTTCCCAGTTCGCCGTCAGCTTTCTTTCCCCTGGCGTCAGGGGTCCAACGTCGTTGCGTCGTAGGACCAAATCGCTCTGTTCAAATATTCTCTTGAATACTTTGGTGTTATAGCGAAGGGACATTCTTTGTTTCAACACCGTCTCCGACAAGTGGGTCATCTCCCTAGCTTCATCGATCAAGTCTTTTTCTACAGCCTCTTCGATTCCTCCCAGAAGTAGTCAGGGGCTCGGCACACCGATCTCCATGGGTATTATCGCATCTACTCCATAGGTGAGCCAGAAGGGGTCTCCCTGGTAGACGATTATTGAGTTGTGCGATAGGAGCAGGGGACCGATGCTAACCCGTCTGCCCATGCTCCCTTTCCCTGGTCAAGTCGCTTTTTGAGGCCTTGTAAGATGTCCTTATTCGCGGCCTTGACTTGGCCGTTAGTTTGAGGGTGTTCAACGGACGAGAACTTTTGCTTTATGCTCAAGCCGGCTACAAATTCTCTGAACTTCTTGTTAGTGAACTGCGTGCCGTTGTTCGAGATGACGACCTCTGGGATCCTGAATCTGGTTATTACTTGTCTCCACATGAACTTTTGGCAATTAGCCAAGGATATATTGGCCAATGGTTCGGCCTCCACCCACTTGGTGTAGTAATTGACGGCGACGATCAAGTACTTGACCTGTCCAGGTCCCATCGGAAAGGCCCCAACAAGTCAACTCCCCATTGTGAAAATGGTCGGGAGGCCATTAGCAGGCTTAGTTCGGCTGCTGGTGCTCTGTTAAAGTTGGCGTTCTCTTGGCATCTTCTGCATCTTTTCACGAACTCTTTGGAATCCACCATCATCAAGGAATGGTAGTAACCAGCCCTGACGAGTTTCCGTGCTAGGGCCTTCCCTCCAATGTGATGGCCGCAACACCCCTCATGGACTTCACTTAACACATAGTCCGTTTGGTTGGGGCGCAGACACTTTAATAGGGTTGGTTAAGCCCATTCTTAAACAACTGGCCTTGTATTATTGTATACTTAGCCGCTTCTCTTCGTAGCGCCATCACCGTCTTGTCGTCATCAGGGAGACTGCCTCTTTCTAGGTAATCTATGATTGGGTCCACCCAGGAGGGAGAGTCAGTCGCTTGTGTTATGTGCAGGGCCACCGCTGGTTCTTTCACTAAACCTTGTATCAGAGATCGGTTACCTGTTCCTGACTTCGTGCTTGCCAGCTTTGATAAGAGGTCAACCCGGGTGTTCCTCTCTCTCAGAACGTGCTGCACCATGACCTCATCAAACTCCTGGCTCAGCTTCTTGACCTTCTCCAAATACTTCTGTAATAGTGAATCTCTGGCCTGGTATGTTCCATTAATCTGCGATGTGATGACCTAGGAGTCACTACACACTTCTACTTTGGTAGCCGTGATCTCTCTTGCCAGGACTAGGCCACCAAGAAGGGCTTCATATTCTGCTTGGTTGTTGGACACCAGAAACTCAAACATGACCGATTGCTCATATATGACTCCGGTTGGAGTTTCCAGGATGATCCCTGCTCTCCCGAACGTCTGGTTGAAGGCTCCATCTATATGGAGCTTTCACCGTGTGCTCGGTTCCTCGAGAAGGCTTCCCGTTACTTTAACCAGGAAGTCAGCCATAGCTTGGGCCTTGATCGCATGCCTGGGTTCGTACTGTAAGTCATACTTGGATAGTTCGATTGCCCAGGTCATCATCCTGCCCGCTAAATTGAGTTTTTGGAGAACTTGGTGAATTGCCTGGTCCATTCTGACGATTATCTGGTGTCCTTGGAAATATTGCCAGAGCCTGCGGGAAGAGGTCAGGAGTGCGTAAGCCAGCGTCTTTAATTTTCTATATCTCAGCTCTGCCCCCTGCAGCGCCTTGCCTACGAAGTAGACCAATTGTTGAACCTTCCCTTCTTCCTTCTCTAGGACGGCTGCCAAAGCCTCATCCGTTACTACCAGGTACAAAAATAACACTTCTCCATTCTTGGGTTTATCGAGGACAGGTGGTGAGGAGATGATGCTCTTGAAGTGATTGAACGCTATCCCTTTTTTCATCAAGTTGAAAAAGGGTAGGGCCTTGGTAGCCAACGCACTGAGGAATTGAGATAGCGTGGTTAGCCTTCCTGCTAGTCTCTGCACGTCTTTTACGCACCCCGGGTTTGTCATTCACAGGATTGCTTCGTATTTTTCCGGGTTGGCTTCCAACCCCTCTGGGTTATCATAAAGCCCAAGAATTTCCCGGCCTCCATGGCGAAGGCACACTTGAGTAGGTTGAGCCTCATGCCATGCCGCCGAAGAGCTGCGAACACACTTTCCAGATTACCAATGAGGTCTTCGGCCTTGGTGGGATTTACTAGGATGTCGTCTACATAAACCTCCACCGTCTTGTCGATAAGATCACGAAACATCTTGTTCATCAGCCTTTGGTACGTAGCTCCTGCGTTCTTCAATCTGAACAGCATCACTTTGTAGCAGTATGTTCCTGATGCGGCAGAAATTGGTGAATTAAAAATTATTAAAATGTGTACGTTGCAAGTATAGTTCTTAACTCACCAGAAATCCACTTATCAATTTAGAAAGATGTCACAGAAATTTAAAATTGAAATACTGGGAGTATGAATCCCAGGTCGTCTCCCAACGAGTTGCAGAAAAGTGTGTTATTTTTATTAATAAGATGTTTTCAAAAAAAAGGTTTGAGTTGAGTAAACGGGAAATTAAATTGGAGAATTTGAATAATAATAAAGGCCTTGACTGGGAGTTAATTAGTTGAAAGTCCCACTATTGTTGGATTACTCTCTAGATTAATTGATAATTAGAGGTTATCCTGTTTAGTTATCTCTTACTAGGTAAGGGAAAGTCAAACAAGTTGGGATGTTATGCCCGTTCACAAGTTGCAACCCACTTAATTAAAAGGGATTGGTATTAGTGACTGGAGGGCAAGCCAACAATAAATCCAATTACAATCTTTCTTTTAAGCCTTCCAACTCAATTGGTTCCTTTCAATCAACTCCCCATCAAGTTAAGGAACTACTCGCTTATTGTGGATGTAAAATTCATAACATAAGAAAAGGAATTAAGGAAAGACATTGTAAATAAAAATAAAAAATAATCAATTAAAAATAAAAGTAATCCTTGTATTAAATAAATCCTAATAATATTCCAATGGTAAAATTAACAAAGCAAAGGACATGGAAGAGTAATGCCAAGTAAAGAAAACGAACTAGAATGACGAAGTCTTGATGAGGTAATAACTCTTCTCAGTATCCCAATGCAAAAAGTGGTAGAAAAATCAAATCCTAAAAACTATGAATGTCTAGAGAAAAAAAAACCTAGAGGAGGAGTAAAAACTAGATCTAAAACTAAAACTGTGTAGAATGAATGTTGTCTCTGGTTTCTGCACGTTCTCTGGCTCTAGTCTGCTGTTCTGGGCCGAGAACTGCGTCAAAATAGGGCCCAAAATCGACCCCAGCAGAATCTGTAGATTACGCAGATCGCGTACGTCACACGATCGCGTCGTCCATGCGGACGCATCATTCGCGTTTTTCCCTGCCACGCGTTCGCGTCGTCCACGCCTCCGCGTCACTTGTGCTTTTTCATTCTGCGCGGTCGCGTGAGCCATGCGGTCGCGCCACTTTATGCGGCGGAAATTGGTGAATTAAAAATTATTAAAATGTGTACGTTGCAAGTATAGTTCTTAACTCACCAGAAATCCACTTATCAATTTAGAAAGATGTCACAGAAATTTAAAATTGAAATACTGGGAGTATGAATCCCAGGTCGTCTCCTAATGAGTTGCAGAAAAGTGTGTTATTTTTATTAATCAGATGTTTTCAAAAAAAGGTTTGAGTTGAGTAAATGGAAAATTAAATTGGAGAATTTGAATAATAATAATAAAGGCCTTGACTGGGAGTTAATTAGTTGGACGTCCCGCTATTGTTGGATTACTCTCTAGATTAATTGATAATTAGAGGTTATCCTGTTTAGTTATCTCTTATTAGGTAAGGGAAAGTCAAACAAGTTGAGATGCTATGCCCGTTCACAAGTTGCAACCTACTTAATTAAAAGGGATTGGTATTAGTGACTGGAGGGCAAGCCAACAATAACCCAATTACAATCTTTCTTTCAAGCCTTCCAACTCAAGGGTTCCTTTCAATCAACTCCCCATCAAGTTGGGGAACTACTCGCTCATTGTGGATGTAAAATTCATAACATAAGAAAAGGAATTAAGGAAAGACATTGTAAATAAAAATAAAAAATAATCAATTAAAAATAAAAGTAATCCTTGTATTAAATAAATCCTAATAATATTCCAATGGTAAAATTAACAAAGAAAAGGACATGGAAGAGTAAAGCCAAGTAAAGAAAACGAACTAGAATGACGAAGTCTTGATGAGGTAATAACTCTTCTTAGTATCCCAATGCAAAAAGTGGTAGAAAAATCAAATCCTAAAAACTATGAATGTCTAGAGAAAAAAATCTAGAGGAGGAGTAAAAACTAGATCTAAAACTAAAATTGTGTAGAATGAATGTTGTCTCTGGTCTCTGCATGTTCTTTGGCTCTAGTTTGCTGTTCTGAGCCGAGAACTGGGTCAAAATAGGGCCCAAAATCGCCCCCAGCGAAATCTGCAGATTATGCAGATCGCGCACGTCACGCGGTCGCGTCGTCCATGCGGACACGTCACTCGCGTTTTTCCCTGCCACGCGTTCGCGTTGTCCACGCCTCCGCGTCACTTGTGCTTTTCCATTCCGTGCGGTCGCGTGAGCCATGCGGCCGCGCCACTGCAATTTCTCCTCTTTCGCGCGAACGCATGAGCCATGCGGCCGCGTCACTTCTCGCTGGTTATCTCCTCAATTTTTTGTGTTCCTTCCATTTTTGCTAGCTTCCTTTCCAATCTCCAACTCATCCATGCCCTATAGAGCCTGAAACAATTAACACACAGATCACGGCATGGAATGGGATAAAGGAGAACTAAAATGCATAATTAAAAAGTCTCTAGGAAGCAGTTTTCAACCATGTAATAATTTCAGGAAGGAAATATAAATGCATGCTAAATTAATGAATAAGTGGGTAAGGTTCATAATAAAACCACACAATTAAACACAATATAAACCTTAAAATAATGGTTTATCAACCTCCCCATACTTAAACATTAGCATGTCCTCATGCTTAATTGAAGGAGATAAGATAAATAAGTATGAACATGCAAAAACTCATGCAATGCAATGCAACCTATATATATGAATGCAACTATATGATTCTTGCCCACTTGATCAAAAGTAAATAAGCTCTTCAAAACAATTGTAAATCAAATTCCACTAATTCTATCATTATACAGTAAGACAGATAAAAGTGCAAGAAGATAGCTCATGAAAGCGGGGAACATGGAAATTCAAGCATTGAACCCTCACTGATGATGTATGTATGCTCTAATCTCTCTAGTGTATAGGGTAATCACTCTATCCTTCTCTAATTATGCTCTCTAACTTTTGTTTTTCTCCTAACCAATCAACAACAGTTAATATGCCAATGCAAACATCATGAGGTCTTTTTAAGGTTGTAATGGGGCCAAGGTAAGGATAGGGATATATATAAGGTTAAGTGAGCTTATAAATTGAATCTTTAATTAACTCAGCTTTAACCCAATCTATATATTTTATATAACTTTAGAATTCATACCTAGCTACCCAGAATTCCCTTTTACATTTCATACTCATGTACCAATTTTATCATATGTGCATTGATCTTTGAATTTTTAATTTAACATTGGGGTAATTTTGCCACCTTATTTATTTATTGATGATTTTTTTTGTATGCAGATGCAGATGCATGAAAGTACTGAGAAATAGAAGAGTTATTAAATGGAAAAACTAAGAAGAAAAGAACGATCATACCATGGTGGGTTGTCTCCCACCTAGCACTTTGCTTTAACGTCCGTAAGTTAGATGCCCCACTAGCTCAATCTTCTGCCATGTGGGGATCTTCCAAGAGGAAGATCTCAAGCTCTTTGTTTTTCTGTAGTTTCTCTCCATGGTACAGCTTTAGACGTTGTCCATTAACTTTGATAAGTTCAGAGCTTGAAGGGTGGCTGAGGTGATAAACTCCGTATGGTTTGGACTTCTCTACTCTGTATGGACCTTCCCATCTTGATCTCAACTTGCCTGGCATGAGCCTCAGTCGAGATTTGAAAAGGAGGACTAAATCCCAGGCTGGAACTCCTTTTTCTTGATGTTCTGATCATGTACAGCCTTCATCTTCTCCTTGTATATTCTTGAGTTCTCATAAGCTTCTAGGCGAAGGCTCTCCAGTTCTTGCAGTTGCAACTTTCTTTCAGCTCCGGCTTCCTCAAATCCCATGTTGCACTCCTTGACTACCCAAAAAGCTCTATGCTCTACTTAAACTGGGAGATGACAAGCTTTTCCATAAACTAAGCGGAAAGGACTCATCCTAATGGGTGTTTTATATGCTGTCCTGTATGCCCATAGTGCATCTTGTAGCCTGGTGCTCCAGTCCTTTCTATGAGGTTTGACTATCTTCTGCAAGATACGCTTTATCTCTCTGTTTGACACCTCGGCTTGCCCATTGGTCTGAGGATGGTATGCTGTTGCAACCTTTTGAATTATCCCATGCTTCTTCATTAATCCTGTGAGTCTCCTGTTACAAAAATGGGTGCCTTGATCGCTCACGATTGCTCGTGGTGATCCAAAGCAGCAAATAATATGGTTTCTCACAAAGGAAACAACAGTGTTAGCATCATCTGTGCGGGTAGGAATTGCTTCCACCCATTTGGAAACGTAATCCACAGCTAACAATATATAAAAATGACCATTAGAATTTGGAAACGGACCCATGAAGTCAATGCCCCAAACATAAAAAATTTCACAAAAAAAGCATAATTTGTTGAGGCATCTCATCCCTCCTGGATATATTACCAAATTTTTGGCATGGGTGGCAAGATTTACAAAATTCAGTAGCGTCTCTAAAAAGAATAGGCCACCAGAATCCACAGTCTAAGATCTTTCTAGCTATTCTTTGAGGGCCAAAATGTCCTCCACTCTCAGATGAGTGACAGGCCTCTAAAATGGACTGGAATTTTGATTGAGGCACACAACGTCTAATTACCTGATCAGCGCCACATCTCCACAAATATGGGTCATCCCATATATAATATTTATACTCGCTTTTCAGCTTGTTCCTTTGATGCTTAGAAAAGCGTGGGGGAAATGTGCGGCTAACTAGATAATTAGCTACAGGTGCGTACCAAGGGACTACTTCAGATACTGCTTGCAGGTTATCCAGTGGGAAATTATCATCTATAGGAGTAGAATCATCCTTAATGTGCTCAAGGCAACTCAAGTGGTCTGCCACTAGATTTTGGTTACCACTCCTATCCTTTATTTCTAAATCAAATTCTTGTAATAGCAGTATCCAACGTATGAGCCTTGGTTTGGACTCCTTTTTAGCTAATAGATACTTTAAAGCTGCATGGTCCGAATACATTACTACTCTAGTACCAAGTAAATAAGCTCAGAATTTATCCAGAGCAAAAACAATAGCAAAAAGCTCTTTCTCAGTAGCAGTATAATTAGACTGGGCAGCGTCTAAAGTCTTAGACGTATAAGCAATAACAAAAGGATCCTTACCTTCATGCTGAGCCAGCACTGCTCCTACTGCATGGTTGGAAGCATCGCACATGATTTCAAACGGCTGGCTCCAGTCTGGTCCTCGCACAATTGGAGCTTGAGTCAGGTCGGTCTTCAGCTTATCAAACGCTTGTTTGTAGTCCTCACTGAACTCGAACTCAATATCCTTCTGCAGTAATCTGGATAAGGGAAGTGCTACCTTACTGAAGTCCTTAATAAATCTCCTGTAAAAACCTGCATGGCCAAGGAACGAACGGACTTCCCTCACAGAAGAGGGGTAAGGTAAACTAAAAATAACATTCACCTTTGATGGGTCTACAAAAATGCCAGTATTAGATACAACATGTCCTTATACAATCCCTTGTTTTACCATAAAGTGACATTTTTCAAAATTTAATACAAGGTTTGTATTGACACATCTATCTAATACTCTAGATAGTCTATCTGAGCAAAGGCTAAAAGAATCACCATAAATGCTAAAATCATCCATAAAAACTTCCATACAGTCCTCAATAAGATCAGAGAAAAGACTCATCATGCACCTCTGGAAAGTAGCTGGTGCATTGCACAAGCCAAAGGGCATTCTCTTGTAAGCATAAGTCCCAAAAGGACATGTAAAAGTAGTCTTTTCCTGATCCTCAGGAGCTATATGAATCTGGAAATAACCTGTGTAACCATCTAAAAAGCAATAATGTGATTTACCTGACAGGCGATCCAGCATTTGATCAATGAATGGAAGTGGGTAGTGATCCTTGCGAGTAGCCTGGTTGAGACGCCTGTAATCAATGCAGACTCTCCAAGCGTTCTGTACTCTAGTTGCTATGAGCTCTCCATGCTCATTCTTCACTGTAGTGACTCCAGACTTCTTGGGCACCACTTGTACTGGGCAAACCCATTCACTGTCTAAAATGGGATAGATGATACCTGCTTCCAATAGTCTGGTCACTTTCTTTTTGACAACTTCCAAAATAGTGGGATTCAGTCTTCTCTGGGGTTGGCGGACAAGTCTTGCTCCCTCTTCTAAAAATATTCTATGCTCACATACTTGAGGGTTGATGCCTACTATGTCTGCCAAACTCCACCCAATTGCTTTCTTGTGCTTCCTCGGCACACTAAGTAACTACTCTTCTTGTTCAGGAGTGAGGTCCTGTGCAATAATAACTGGAAACTTATGCTGGTTCTCAAGGTAAGCATATTTGAGGTGTGGAGGGAGAGGTTTCAATTCCAACTTCTGGTTATGGTCTGGCTCTGGATTATCTGGAACTGGTGGTAGTGGTAGAGTGCCTGCATTGTCCTCGGAATTCCCCACACTTGGATCTCGTCCTGTATACCTTTCTTCCAACTCTTCCTGGTGCATTTCAGCTATAGTTTCATCTATGACATCACATTGGAAGATAGAACGATCTTCTGGAGGGCTGTTTATGACTCCATTCAGATTGAAGATTACCATTCGGCCATCTATCTCAAAGGATTATGTTCCTGAAAAAGCATCTAATTTGAATTTTGATGTCTTCAGGAATGGTCTCCCAAGTAGGATTGATGATGGCTTATCCGAGTCATTATGGGGCATCTCCAAGATATAGAAATCAGTGGGAAATGTGAGCCCTTTAATGTTCACTAAAACATCTTCAGCAACTCCAGCCACTGTGATAATGCTTTTATCTGCTAACACAAAACGAGCTGCCGACCTTTTTAAGGGAGGGAGCCTCAAAACATCATTTACAGATAAAGGCATTATACTAACACGTGCTCCTAAATCACACATGCAATCATAAATTACTACACTACTAATAGTACAACTAACTATACAAGGACCTGGGTCACTACATTTTTCAGGTAAATTTCCCATTAAAGCAGATATAGAACTTCCTAAAGGAATAGTTTCTAATTCATTAATTTTGTCTTTATGTATACATAAATCTTTTAGAAACTTTGCATATTTAGGTACCTGTTGAATGACATCAAAAAGGGGAACAGTTACCTCAACCTTTTTGAAGATTTCTACCATTTTGGGGTCAGGTTCCAACTGCTTCCTGGGCTTCCTTGCAAGTTGTGGAAATGGAATGGGAGTGGTGTTTCCTGCAGTGTTTGCACCTTTTGGTGCTTCCTCCTGTGGTTGAGCTTCTTCTTCTTCAGCTATATCCTGTACGTCCTCTTCCTCTTCAACATCTTCTATTTCTACGACCTCTTCAGCTGAGGCGTGTTCTGGTGGGCTTGGCTCCTTCTGATTCCTCTCCTGCAATGTGGTTCTGGACCTTAGGGTGATGGCATTAATACCACCCTTTGGGTTGGGTAATGGTTGAGAGGGGAGTCCACCAGAACTTGAGGACTGATTGTTGGAGTTATTCATTGATCCAATCTGTGAGACAAGGGCTTAAAAAGTAGAATTCAAACCATTCAAAGTAGAAGTAAGGTTGTTTTCCATGGCCGGTTGCCTCCGATCAATAGATTGTAGTAATTCATCATTAGGAGATGAAGAGGGATAAGTGATCTGAGAGGTCTGCTAAGATGCTTGTGGCTGTCTTACATGAGGTGCTCTATAAGACTGATTCTGATTCTGTTGCCTGAAATTGTTATTGTTATTCCACCTCTGATTTCCATTGTTATCTCTGCCTCCTCTGTAATGATTATCTCTCCAACTCTGATTAGAATTATCTCTCCAGCCATGGTTAGAAGTATCCTGCCATCCTTGGTTGTAGTTGCCACCTTGATTGTACCCTTGATTGGGGTGGTCATAAAAGTTATGAGTGGCTGCTACAGTGTTTTCTTCTTGTTGGAGTTGCGGACACTCATCGGTATAGTGACTGTAATCTGCACAGACTCCGCACACTCTTTGTGGAACCAACTGCTGGCTATGCTGTGGTGGAGAGGGCTGAACTTGCTGAGGTTGTTGTTAATTCAGTTGCATCTGCTTCAGCAAGTTAGTCATTTCACATAAGCTCTAGGCTATAGCAGTAGTCTCTTTATTAGTGGATACCTCCGCAACAGCTCTTAACCGACTTTGTCTCTGCCTATGATTCCTAGTAGAGTCAGCTAAGTCTCTGATCAATTACCATACTTCTTCTGTAGTCTTGTATTTTTTCATAGAACCATTGCAAGCACCTTCCAGTGTGGTCCTATCTTGAGATCTCAAACACTGTGTAAAGTAACTGAGCAAAACTATCTTGTCAATCATATGATGGGGACATGCATCTCGAAGTGTATTGAAGCGTTCCAAGTATTCATAGAGGGTCTCAGATTCATCCTGAACGATCATAGACATGTCCTTCCTCAGCTTATCGGCAACTTCAGCTGGAAAGAATTTATCCAGAAATTCTCTACTAAGTGTATCCCAGTTGGAAACAGTTTCTCTGGGTTGAGTGTAGTACCACTCTCTTGCCTTTCCCTCCAGAGAGAATGGGAAGGCTTTCAGTAGAATAGAGATTTCATCAGTGCCATCACGCTTAACAGTAGAACAAGCGGTTTGGAAATTCCTAAGATGCTTGATAGGCTCTTGAGCAGGTAAGCCATGAAATTTGGGCATCAAGTTGAGTAGTGAAGATTTTATTTCAAAATCTACAGCTACTGTTGGGTGGTGCGCCTAGAATGGTTGGAGCGTAAAATCAGGGGCTCCTTCCTCCTGGATAGTGACTCTTCTGGGCGCTGCCATGTCACCTGCACGTAAATGAACTGGATTAGTAGAGAGGGGGTTTGTTTCTTCCTTAGATGACGGTTCAGGTTCGTCCTCAAAGAGGAGTTACCTATGCCTAGCTTGCCTTATATGTGAAAGAGTTCTTTCAATTTCAGGGTCAAATGCTGGCAAGCTTGGATCAGGAAGCAAACGCGCCATTTAACGAAAGAAACGTATAGTTCATAGTGATAGAATGAAAAGAAAAAAAATTGCAATAAAAATAAATACCAATCAATAAATTAACACACTGTTGCAACTCCCCGGCAACGGCGCCAAAAATTGATGCGGCGGAAATTGGTGAATTAAAAATTATTAAAATGTGTACGTTGCAAGTATAGTTCTTAACTCACCAGAAATCCACTTATCAATTTAGAAAGATGTCACAGAAATTTAAAATTGAAATACTGGAAGTATGAATCCCAGGTCGTCTCCCAACGAGTTGCAGAAAAGTGTGTTATTTTTATTAATCAGATGTTTTCAAAAAAAAAAGGTTTGAGTTGAGTAAACGGGAAATTAAATTGGAGAATTTGAATAATAATAATAAAGGCCTTGACTGGGAGTTAATTAGTTGGAAGTCCCGCTATTGTTGGATTACTCTCTAGATTAATTGATAATTAGAGGTTATCCTGTTTAGTTATCTATTACCAGGTAAGGGAAAGTCAAACAAGTTGGGATGCTATGCCCGTTCACAAGTTGCAACCCACTTAATTAAAAGGGATTGGTATTAGTGACTGGAGGGCAAGCCAACAATAAACCCAATTACAATCTTTCTTTTAAGCCTTCCAACTCAATTGGTTCCTTTCAATCAACTCCCCATCAAGTTAGGGAACTACTCGCTCATTGTGGATGTAAAATTCATAACATAAGAAAAGGAATTAATGAAAGACATTGTAAATAAAAATAAAAAATAATCAATTAAAAATAAAAGTCATCCTTGTATTAAATAAATCCTAATAATATTCCAATGGTAAAATTAACAAAGCAAAGGACATGGAAGAGTAAAGCCAAGTAAAGAAAACGAACTAGAATGACGAAGTCTTGATGAGGTAATAACTCTTCTCAGTATCCCAATGCAAAAAGTGGTAGAAAAATCAAATCCTAAAAACTATGAATGTCTAGAGAAAAAAACCTAGAGCAGGAGTAAAAACTAGATCTAAAACTAAAACTGTGTAGAATGAATGTTGTCTCTAGTTTCTGCATGTTCTCTGGCTCTAGTCTGTTGTTCTGGGCTAAGAACTGGGTCAAAATAGGGCCCGAAATCGCCCCCAGTAGAATCTGCAGATTATGCAGATTGCGCACGTCATGCGATCACGTCTTCCATGCGGACACGTCATTCGCGTTTTTCCCTGCCACGCGTTCGCGTCGTCCAGACCTCTGCGTCACTTGTGCTTTTCCATTCCGCGCGGTCGCGTGAGCCCTGCGGCCACGCCACTACGATTTCTCCTCTTTCGCGCGAACGCATGAGCCATGCGGCCGCGTCACTTCTCGCTGGTTATCTCCTCTATTTCTTGTGTTCCTTCCATTTTTGCTAGCTTCCTTTCCAATCTCCAACTCATCCATGCCCTATAGAGCCTGAAACACTTAACACACAGATCACGGCATCGAATGGGATAAAGGAGAACTAAAATGCATAATTAAAAAGTCTTTAGGAAGCAGTTTTCAACCATGTAATAATTTCAGGAAGAAAATATAAATGCATGCTAAATTAATGAATAAGTCACTAAGGATCATAGTAAAACCACACAATTAAACACAATATAAACCATAAAATAGTGGTTTATCAACCTCCCCACACTTAAACATTAGCATGTCTTCATGCTTAATTGAAGGAGATAAGATAAATAAGTATGAACATGCAGAAACTTATGCAATGCAATGCAACCTATATATATGAATTGCAACTATATGATTCTTGCCCACTTGATCAAAAGTATATAAGCTCTTCAAAACAATTGCAAATCAAATTCCACTAATTCTATCATTATATAGTAAGACAGATAAAAGTGCAAGAAGATAGCTCATTGAAAGCGGGGAACATGGAAATTCAAGCATTGGAAATCACTCTATCCTTCTCTAATTATGCTCTCTAACTTTTGTTTTTATCCTAACCAATCAACAACAGTTAATATACCAATGCAAATATCATGAGGTCTTTTTAAGGTTGTAATGGGGCCAAGGTAAGGATAGGGATATATATATATATATATATATATATATATATATATATATATATATATATATATATATATATATATATATATATATATATATATATGGTTAAGTGAGCTTATAAATTGAATCTTTAATTAACTCAGCTTTAACCCAACCTATATATTTTATATAACTTTAGAATTCATACCTAGCTATCCAGAATTCCCTTTTACATTTCATACTCATGTACCAATTTTATCATATGTGCATTGATCTTTGAATTTTTAATTTAACATTGGGGTAATTTTGCCCCCTTATTTATTTATTGATGATTTTTTTTGTATGCAGATGCAGATGCATGAAAGTACTGAGAAAGAGAAGAGTTATTAAATGGAAAAACTAAGAAGAAAAGAACGATCATACCATGGTGGGTTGTCTCCCACCTAGCACTTTGCTTTAACGTCCGTAAGTTGGACGCCCCACTAGCTCAATCTTCTGCCATGTGGGGATCTTCCAAGAGGAAGATCTCAAGCTCTTTGTTTTTCTGTAGTTTCTCTCCATGGTACAGCTTCAAACGTTGTCCATTAACTTTGATAAGTTCAGAGCTTGAAGGGTGGCTGAGGTGATAAACTTCGTATGGTTCGGCCTTCTCTACTCTATATGGACCTTCCCATCTTGATCTCAACTTGCCTGGCATGAGCCTCAGTCGAGATTTGTAAAGGAGGACTAAATCCCCAGGCTGGAACTCTTTTTTTTTTATGTTCTGATCATGTACAGCCTTCATCTTCTCCTTGTATATTCTTGAGTTCTCATAAGCTTCTAGGCGAAGGCTCTCCAGTTCTTGCAGTTGCAACTTTCTTTCAACACCGGCTTCCTCAAATCCTATGTTGCACTCCTTGACTGCCCAAAAGGCTCTGTGCTCTACTTCAACTGGGAGATGAAAAGCTTTTCCATAAATTAAGCGGAAAGGACTCATCCCAATGGGTGTTTTATATGCTGTCCTGTATGCCCATAGTGCATCTTGTATCCTGGTGCTCCAGTCTTTTCTATGAGGTTTGACTATCTTCTGCAAGATATGCTTTATCTCTCTGTTTGACACCTCGGCTTGCCCATTGGTCTGAGGATGGTATGCTGTTGCAACCTTATGAATTATCCCATGTTTCTTCATTAATCCTGTGAGTCTCCTGTTACAAAAATGGGTGCCTTGATCGCTCACGATTGCTCGTGGTGATCCAAAGCAGCAAATAATATGGTTTCTCACAAAGGAAACAATAGTGTTAGCATCATCAGTGTGGGTAGGAATTGCTTTCACCCATTTGGAAACGTAATCCACAGTTAACAATATATAAAAATGACCATTAGAATTTAGAAACGGACCCATGAAGTCAATGCCCAAACATAAAAAATTTCACAAAAAAAGCATAATTTGTTGAGGCATCTCATCCCTCCTGGATATATTACCAAATTTTTGGCATGGGTGGCAAGATTTACAAAACTCAGCAGCGTCTCTAAAAAGAGTAGGCCACCAGAAATCCACAGTCTAAGATCTTTCTAGTTGTTCTTTGAGGGCCAAAATGTCCTCCACTCTCAGATGAGTGACATGCCTCTAAAATGGACTGGAATTTTGATTGAGGCACACAACGTCTAATTACCTGATCAGCGCCACATCTCCACAAATATGGGTCATCCCATATATAATATTTATACTCGCTTTTCAGCTTGTCCCTTTGATGCTTAGAAAAGTGTGGGGGAAATGTGCGGCTAACTAGATAATTAGCTACAGGTGCGTACCAAGGGGCTACTTCAGATACTGCTTGCAGGTTATCCAGTGGGAAATTATCATCTATAGGAGTAGAATCATCCTTAATGTGCTCAAGGCGACTCAAGTGGTCTGCCACTAGATTCTAGTTACCACTCCTATCCTTTATTTCTAAATCAAATTCTTGTAATAGCAGTATCCAACGTATGAGCCTTGGTTTGGACTCCTTTTTAGCTAATAGATACTTTAAATCTGCATGGTCCGAATACACTACTACTCTAGTACCAAGTAAATAAGCTCGGAATTTATCCAGAGCAAAAACAATAGCAAGAAGCTCTTTCTCAGTAGTAGTATAATTGAACTAGGTAGCGTCTAAAGTCTTAGACGCATAAGCAATAACAAAAGGATCCTTACCTTCATGCTGAGCCAGCGCTACTCCTACTGCATGGTTGGAAGCATCGCACATGATTTCAAACGGCTGGCTCCAGTCTGGTCCTCGCACAATTGGAGCTTGAGTCAGGTCGGTCTTTATCTTATCAAACGCTTGTTTGCAATCCTCACTGAACTCGAACTAAATATCCTTCTGCAGTAATCTGGATAAGGGAAGTGCTACCTTACTGAAGTCCTTAATAAATCTCCTGTAAAAACCTGCATGGCCAAGGAACGAACGAACTTCCCTCACAGAGGAGGGGTAAGGTAAACTAGAAATAATATTCACCTTTGCTGGGTCTACAGAAATGCCAGTATTAGATACAACATGTCCTAATACAATCCCTTGTTTTACCATAAAGTGACATTTTTCAAAATTTAATACAAGGTTTGTATTGACACATCTATCTAATACTCTAGATAGTCCATCTGAGCAAAGGCTAAAAAAATCACCATAAACGCTAAAATCATCTATAAAAACTTCCATACAGTCCTCAATAAGATCAGAGAAAAGACTCATCATGCACCTCTGAAAAGTAGCTGGTGCATTGCACAAGCCAAAGGGCATTCTCTTGTAAGCATAAGTCCTAAAAGGACATGTAAAAGCAGTCTTTCTAAAAGGTCTTGGTCGGAGCTCTGTCCTTGGAGTGCTCCCTCGGCCTTTCCCCGCTACCGGGCTGTCGAGCTTGGTTGTAGGCGGGCTACCGCTTGTTGGCTGCCACGACCTGGCTAACTTCTTCATCATTGATATACTCCCTAGCCACGTTTTGGATTTCTTGCATCATCCACACGGGCTTGGTGGTAAGGTGCTTCCTGAAATCCTCGTTCAGCAACCCATTCGTCAAGCATAAACTGGCCACCGAGTCGGTTAGGCCGTCGATCTCCAAGCACTCATCGTTGAATCTGTCTAGGTATTTCCTGGTCGGCTCGCCGGCTCTTTGCGTTACCCTGAGGAGGTTGATCGGGTATTTTTCTTTTCCAATGCGGGTAGTAAACTGAACTAGGAAGGCGTGGGTGATGTCTGAAAACGCGACCACGGAGCCTTGTGGGAGCCTGTTGAACCACCGAATTGCAGTCCCTGCCAAGGTGACCGGGAATGCGCGACATCTCACTTCGTTGCCTACCCCTTCCAGATTCATCTTGGCCTCGAAGGCCGTCAGATGCTCCTATGGGTCTTGGGTCCCATCATACCTCATGTTCGTTGGCTTATCGAAGTGCTTCGACAGCAGGACCTCGAGGATAGAATGATGGAAGGGGGTTGCTCCCATGATTATGAGACGTCGTGTTCTCCTTGGTCTTTCTCTGTCGTCCTCTCGGTTCACCTCCGTGGCTTGTCTCCTCGTGGGTCGGGTATAAATCATGGGATCTCTCCGTCTTCTTGGCACCTCCCTGCTTTTCCCTCGATGACTTTTTGATTCTGATCGGGGGCTCGGTGTGCGTCTGGAGCGACTTCTTCGGGGACTTCTCTCCCTCCTTTGAGGGGATCGGGAGCAATTCTGTTCGGGAGCTGGTTGGTGATGCGCCCGACTCGCCAGCTCGCGTTTCAGGTTCTGGACCCTGTGTCGCAGTTCCTGCAATATTCTGGCACTGTCACTGCCTATTCCTCCAAAAGGGTGTCTCTCTTGGAAGCGCGAGGATGGCTCGGGTTGTCGTAGAGGGGACCTCGTGCGCTCGCGGGAGGAAGTCAGAAAGTCCATTCAGGCCAATCCCACAGACGATGCCAATGTTCGGTATCTCAGGATCCCTGATGGGTTAGTGAAGTGTCCCGACTGAGGAAGTAGGGATTAGCCTGACTCGGAATCTGTGTGCAAGATGCAGGGGTTGGCGATCTCCCGAGCTCTTCGTGAGGAGAGGGATGGTGCCACCTGCAATGACACTCCGACGCCCCAAGTCAGAAGGTATCCAGGTGGTATGAGAGTAGGGTGATAATAACGTACCTTGGAGAAGGGGTAGGACCCTCCCCATATATACCCTGTCAGTAGGATGAACCCCATAGGTGAGGTCTCCTTCTAGGAAGCTTCTTTTCCCACAGCTGTCATGTGATTGGCAGTAGGGATACAGATATTCGGGTTGTGATTCAGACGGGTTACGCCCGACAATTTGTCCGATCAGATCAGATTTCTCGTAGTCCAGATCGGTCAATCTGCCAACTAGGCTGGGCGTAACAATAAAAAATTTACAAAATCTTTTCAAAAGGAAAACTTTGTAACCACATCCAGTATCCAAAACTTTGTAACTACAATAAAGTTTTCAATAATTATTTGCTTTTCAAAAGGAAAGCTTTTCATTTCAAATGCATGAGAATAGTTTTCACGCTACATTCAAACAAATAATGGATATTCTGGGGGTACAACATTGTTATTGTATACCTATAGACACTGTATACTACCGAAGGAAGGAAGAGCTTTACACATACACGGTAGTGTCAGCTGATATGTATTCCTTCCCCCTTATTTATTTTTTATTATTCTAAACTCTTTTTGATTGCTAGTGCAAAATTGTTGATACATAGAAATTAAATTTTTGTTTATTATTCAATCTAATTAAGAACATTTAAAAGAAAAAGTGATCAATCAGATAAACACTGTCATTATTTTAAAACCTTTTCATCAAAGTGTGCCTAAGTGTGAAAGGCTGGTGGTATATTTAAGTAGTTAAATCCATATTATAATCCTTAGTTTCGTGTCGTCGTGGCAATACAAGAAGCTAAGCCTGGAAGAATGTTTGCTAAATAATATTAATCAACGCGTAAGAATAGACATGGCATGAAAACGACACTGCTTATTGCATTGTGAATCTATGATTTTCCAACTTTAACCATGTATCTAATGCATGTTTTTGGTTCTTTTGTTTTTTCAAAGGAGGCCAAAATCAGGTATTAAATATCTAAATTTAGGATAAATACATAGTAACTTTTGAGTAATAAAGATAATTTTTGTTCGTGTGTGTATCCAATGAAACAATACAAGTCCTTTCTGAAATTAAGAGAGTTTACTAGCTTTGGTTTTAATTTGTATCTGAGTAATTAACCTGTGTCCAGTGTGGATCTTACTTGGTAGTGCTATTTTATTTATTCCTTTTGTCATCGGTCAAAACAAAAAATATTTTAATTTGGTAGTTAATGATGTATAAAGAAACAAAACAAAACAAGATAGAATATTTTACTTGGGTTGAATTTATTGTCCCTTTCTTTGTGCTATAGCGTCTCACAACCAAAAATGACTATGACTTGTAAATTGTAATTTATTTCTCCATTATTTTAGTTAACATATATAGAGTCAGATTTTTCTTGTCATGTAGTAATCAGATCTTATTACTTTTTTCCGTCAAAATAATTGTGATCTAAGTTGCAAACGCGTAAGATGGGGCATCACGGGATTGGTCCACGTCAAGGTTGAGATTTTCATCAATATCATAATTAGATTAGCAAATTATTCAAGAAGCCATTGCATGGGATTGTGGCCACAAAATATAGGATTAACAATGTGAAAATACGGACTATGGAATAGGTAATGATATAAATTTGAAGTAATGTGATAAGGGCCCATTGGAGTTCCTCTGCCAGTTACTTTGACTATGTAATAATAATAATAAGAAGATTCCAATTTCCAAGACTAGAACTCCATGGCAATGCTTCTTAAATGCACGCATACAGTTTTGTATCTCATAAGCCGATGAAATTACGAGAAAATTCCAATTAGTTGTAGTACAAGTATTATATTAAAATTTAATTAGGTCGATATTCCAATAAAAATTTTGTAATTGTCTTCATATATATATATATATATATATATATATATATATATATATATATATATATATTAATTATTGGATAATAAATTAAAAGGTTAAAATTTATTGTTATAAAAATAGTCATTATTCAAAATATGGCTAAACAAATAAGTTATATTTTTAAACAAAACATTTTTATGAAAAGATGATTTTGACATCTTTATTTGAGTAAATGTCATTTAATTATTAAAATATGTATTTTTTGTCTAGTTTTGTGTGGTATATATATATATATATATATATATATATATATATATATATATATATATATATGAATAAATTATGATATTATTCCGGATAAAAGAGAACATAACTGATGAAACAATTATGGCTATAACTAATTTTATGGGGTAACAGCTAGATACCACAACAGCTATGTTACCAAAATCTATAATCGCTGAATCTCGGCAATAATGTGTTACAACAAGCACTAAATGTCGAAAAAACGACAGCTCCAAAGAGCAAAGACGAAAAAAGGGATAAGTGACCAATAAGTAAACACAAGAGAAATTTACTTTACTACCTAGCACACTACTGATTTTAGTATCGGAGTGTCTTGCAGGTTACGTGTCCACCCGGCCTGGTTCTACACTTGACAAAGTTGGGATCCCTTGTCTCCACCTCTTTAGATCGTGACCTCGCTTCGAGCACGAACATTTGGCGCCATCTATGGGGATCCCGCTTTAAGCAAGAATCATGGCCGAACAACAGATTCATTCCACCGTCAATTTAAGAACGCCGTTGAAAAGCCAACAACAGGAGGATGGACACGAGACGGATGTCACACTAAATCACGAGGAAGTCCCTTCCCGTTACAAAAATCATGAACTTATTAACCCAAAACCCGTCATATCACTGGTTTCAGAGATGAATATCATCATGCCATGCAAGAAATGCGACATAGGGTGTAAGAATTAGAACGCTACTAATTAGAGCTTCAACAACAGTTGGCTGAGTATTCATTATTCAAGCAATCCCGTTCTCAGAGTCGCCCGACCAGGGAACGAGAAGAACATCATCCCGGAACTCATAAATAAAGGCGAAAACTTTAGAGGGGTTTACCTTCTCCCCCACATTGTAGAGACAAGAGAAGGTCACCCGACGACACAGCGATTCTCGGGCAAGAGAAGAATCACGATCTATCCAGTCTAAAAGAAGGTGGACTCCACATAGGAGTCCAATACCTAAAAGGCATAAGGAATCTCGAAAACACATCATCATGGGTCAGACTCCATTTGCCTCCTATGTTCTTCAAGATCGATTGCCAAAGCATTTTGACAAGCCTTTCCGATAACATTGTCAGGACTAGTAATTGTGTGGTTTAATATATTATCTTTCAGATCGATCTCTTCTTTTGTTGTCATCAAGGTCGAATTTCTGGCTCACTTCACCACCAGAATGACTCAGGCAAAACACCCAATCTCTCTATTGGGAGTGGAACAAAGGGTGGGTGAGAGTATCCGAGATTAGCTTGATCGGTTCAATAAAACGCTTCTAGAAGTGAACACGTGAACCCCAGAGATCGTATGCTTGTATTTGATTTTTGGGTGGTTGGAAAGGGACTTCCGTAGGCACTTAACTTCCAGAAATGTAAGATCCATAGAAGAAATCCACCAGATCACTTTGGAATACATGTGAGATGAGGACGTTTCGAAGGTGGTTTCTACTAAAAGAAAGAACTCAGTGCCGTCTCCTTAGAAATGTGAGACTTCGGGACAAACCTCATCTCCAAAACCTCTAATCCCACGGATCAAAAAGTTTGCCTCCTACACCCGTTTAGTAGTATCTCTTGTTGAGGCTTATCAACAAGTCTCCCCCCGAGGCATACTACCAAAAGCGAAGCTGATCCAACCCAGGTTCTCATTGAACAAGTCTCAATATTACGACTACCACAAGTCCTATGGTCACAAGACTGAGGACTGTATTGATTTAAAATATGCTTTGGAGCAAGCGGTCCAACTAGTACGACCGCCTTTGAGGATAGATATCAGGAAACCAGGAACCCACAGAATTCTAGACCCATGGATAGCATGGAAGACACAGCCCAGGTCGTGGTCAATGTGGTGGTTGGAAGGAATAGTTTGCCAAGATCTAACAATGCTGTCAAAAGAGATGTTAAAGCCGCGACCTCAGAAGTCCTCAAAGTAACTAGCATTCCAGCAGTATAGTTCACAACAGAAGACTTCCAGATTGCCACATTGGATGAGGACGAACCCCTAGTCATTGCGGCCAGATTGGGTAATGGCATTGTGAAGAGGATTTTCGTCGATACCAGCACGGAATCAAATCTTCTCTTTAAAAATTCATTTGATGTCCTAGGATCAACACTTAAAACCTCACCTCCCAGGGGTTGTTGGCTTGGGAGATCATTATATCAAGCCGAATAGAGCTGTAGGCCTCTTTTTTACCATAGGGGAGGGCATGAACATTAGGGTAGTACAGGCTGAGTTTGTTGTCCTTCAAGATTCTACCACCTACAATATAATTCTGGGAAGAAAAACACTTAATGATTTGTGCACGTTAATCTCGACTAAGTTTTTGGTCATGAAGTTCTTAACAGCAAAAAATTGGGTTGCAATGATCTGAGGAGATCGGGTGTCCACAGTCAAATGCAACAAAGCTATTCTTACACTCCGAGATAAGGCCAAAGAGTCTACTGGAATCTTCCTTGTTGACTTGGACTCTTGAGTTCAAGAAAACCCGAGGCCAGAGCCTAACGGAGAGCTTGAAAAATTTTATATTTGGGACAAGACAGAAAATACACCATGATTAATAAAGAATTGCCTTACCCCCTGAAATCGGAGCTTCAGAATTTCTTGAGAGGTAATATAGATCCATTTGCTTAGGAGCTTGGTGATATGACCGGAATAGACATTGCATTCATGTCCCATCAACTGGCTATTGATCCCGCCTTCAAACCGGTTGCGCAACGACATCGAAAGATGTTACTCGACCGAGCAGCCGAGGTCAAAAGCCAAGTTCAGGGACTATTGGATGCCGGGTTCATCCGAGAATTGAATTATTCAACTTGGCTATCAAATGTGGCGATGGTGAAAAAGTCTAATGAGAAATGGCGAATGTGTATAGACTACACGGATTTAAACAAAGCATGTCCAAAGGACTGTTTTCCTCTACCTAACATAGATAACATGATCGACTCATCCTCGGGATATCAGATACTAAGCTTCCTAGATGCTTATCGTGGTTATAACCAAATTCTGATGCACAGAGCCGACGAGGATAAAATAGCTTTCATCACCCCTGAGAGGATTTAATGCTATACTATAATGCCTTTCGGATTAAAAAATGCAGGAGCAATATACCAAAGGCTAATGGTAAAGGTTTTCAAGAACCAGATCAGGAGGAATATGAAAGTATACATTGATGATATAATGATAAAAACCAACGAAGATTCCAACCAGATCAAAGACCTCAAAGAAGTGTTTGATTGTCTCCGACTTCATAGGATGAGGTTGAACCCCGCAAAGTGTGCCTTTGGAGTTTGGAGAGGTAAATTCTTGGGGTTCATGGTTACCCAAAGGGGCATAGAGGATAATCCCAAGAAGTGCCAAGCAATCTTGGATATGTCGAGTCCTCAGAATTTCAAAGAGGTTCCAAGGCCGACAGGTTGGTTGGCTGCTCTATCAAGAATTTTGGGAGCTTCCACCACTAAGCCCAAACCATTTTTTAATTTAATGAGAAAAGATGTTGATTTTGCTTGGACGGAGGAATGTGAGGCTGCTTTTCAACATTTTAAAAACTTACTCTCATCTTCTCCTATTTTGGCAAAACCTAAGCACGGCCAGCTTCTATACCTATATTTATCCATGACTGAAGAGACCCTAGCCTCAGCCTTGGTCTTGAAAGATCAGGATAAGCATCAATGTCCAGTGTATTTTGTTAGCAAGTTTCTTCAAGGACCCGAGCTACGATACTCGAAAATTGAAAAACTTGCTTTTGCATTACTCATATCAGCACATTGGTTACACCAATACTTTCAAAGCTACTTAATAATAGTGTGAACTAACTAACCAATTAAGATGTTTTTGCAAAAGCCTGACCTAGCAGGTTGGATGATGAACTGGTCCATTTAATTATCCCAATTTGATGTGCGTTATGAACCACACTGATTTGATGCACCACTATTTCGTAGTACATTTTGTGCTTAATTTAGGTGAATTTTATCCACTTTACCCACATTTATCCAATGAAATGGCATGGTTTTATAATTTTCTTCTAATTTGTACTTAAGTGTGAAAACATACCTTTTAGGCCTTTAATTGATTGGTTTTGATTCACCGTTGATTTCACTAGATGCCTTGATGTGTTTGTTAAGTGGATTTAGGTTAAAAAGGCTAGGGATGGATCAAAGGAATGAAGAGGAAAAGCATGCAAGTGGAGAAATCATAGGAAACCAAGGATTTGGGATGCTGAGATCAACGCACAAGCGCAGCTGACGCACACGCGTGGAGTTGAAGTCGCATGGCGACGTGTACGCGTACATGACGCGTACGCGTGGATAGAAAATTGCCAAGCGACGTGTACGCGTCGATGCTCGCACGTGACCTCATTAAAGTGAATCCACTTGGGGCGATTTCTGGGCTTCCCAGGCCTAAATCCAACTCACTTCTGATGCTATTAAACCCAAGAAATGAAGGGGGATGAATTATCTAGTTAACCAATTAGTTATAGTTTAGTTTGAGAAGTAGTTTAGAGTTAGTTTTTAAAGAGAGAAGCTCTCTCTTCTCTCTAGAATTAGGATTAGGATTAGGTTTAATTCTTCTTCTCATCTACTTCTCCTTCTCAATTTCTTGTTGATACATCTTGTTCTTCTATTCCTCCTTTATTTTGTTCACTTTGTAGTTGATACACTCTTGTTCCTTTTATTTTCTTTTAATGCAATTTGAGGTAATTCATGTTAATTGTGCCTTCTTTGATTGTTGTTGTTAATTCTTTGCATTTAGTAGTTGTTAGATTTCATTCTTGTTGTCATTTTACTATGCTTTCTTTTTATACCTTCCAAGTGTTTGATTAAATGCTTGAAAGGATGCTAGAGTAGAATTTTCTCCTCTTGGCTTAGGTTGAGTAATTGGTGACTCTTGAGTTATCAAGGTCTCTTGTTGATTGATAATTAGAAGTTGCTAATTGATTTGAATTCAACTAAAGCTAGTCTTTCCTTAGGAGTTGGCTAAGACTTCAGGAATCAATTTGATTTATCTACTTGACTTTCCTTCATAGTTAGAGGTTGACTAAGTGGGAGCAATGGACAATTCTTATCATAATTGATGATGATAATGAGGATAGGATTTCCAATTCTCATTCCTTGCTAAGAGCTCTCTTAGCTATTAGTTTTAGAGTAAAGGACAAATTCGTCCCTAACCCTTTTTACCGCGGACATTTTTGTCTCCGAGGATTAGAAAATACTTAAATGTCCCTGACCCCGTTAAAAATTGGACATTTTTACCCCTCCGTTTGAGTGTCTCCATTTGCCTTGACAGAAAACGGTGACGTGGCTCCCGTGGCGCTGAGCTGGCCGTAACGGGCTACCACATTGGATGGGCTTTCCAAAAGAGAACAAATTTGTCCCCAGAGTTGAAAATGCTGCCGTTTCTCCCCCATCCCCAATGTATGAAATCCTGGAGCCCTAATCCTTCGAATGCATTCTAAGGGTGAAGCGGGAGAAGGAAGAAAGGGAGCATTTCGACCATGGCATTCGAAGGTGTGTCCTCAAGCTCGAGAAGAGGCCCAATTCTGACCAGCAATGATGGAAAAGAGGGCGTGTCACCAAGGTGCTTCTGTGGAGAAAACGCAATCCTGTTCATGTCGAGGACGACCAACAATCCGAAAAGATTCTTTCTGGGATGTCCCTTTTATAAGTTATGCAAAAGAAATCTGTGTAACTCTGTATGTGTTTGGATTTATCCTCAATTCCTGATTTTTTGAGCTTTGAGGATTGATTTTGTGTAGGTTAGACAACCATGTTGCAAGTATTTTCTGTGGCTGGACGAGCACATAGCTGGTCTTGGTGTTGGTGTTACAAGGTACCTGGGGCAGGAGGAAATTTTGCATGGTGAAGAACATCACTAGAATAAAGACATGAAAAACAGGATAATATTGATGGAGAAGAGGATAGAAGTGTTAGAGGTTAAAAAATCCATTTGGGTGGAACATATATGTGATGTTTGTTGTCCTGGTATTTGCTTTATTTAGTTGTAAGAAATGATATAAGACATGCAAAATATTGAAAATGAAATGTATTAATCATTTATGTATCTGGTATCACTTTGGGTCATGTTTGTGATTATGTATGTATGAAAAGAAAATTGGCAAAGTTACAGGAAATCAAAGTTTCAACCACTAATATTTAGATATGAAACTATACATTCATCATGTAAACTGACATCAAAATAAAAGGAAAGTAGTATGTCTTGCTACCATTAACATCTTCTTACTTCACAAGTAAATTTTGAACCAAAATAAAGACCCAAACCAAAAAAAGGAAATAGTATCTAGAATTTGTGGTTCAGTTACATTGGGTCACACCTAAACCAAAAAAAGCATAATATCGCCAGCCTTTACTCATGTTGATTCCTTAGTTGTTGGATCAGTTGATGTTGTTGTTTGGGAGACTTCCTGAGCTGGTGCTACTTGCGGTGTGCTAGATTGTCCTTGAACCAGTGGTGTCGGTAGCCTGAAGATCTTTTGCTTTGGTCTGAATTTTGATGGTTTCGGGCGAGAAATGCTGTTAACCATCGATGGAACCTTGCCTGGATTTTTTCTTGGAGGGGTTGTAGTTGGGGCTGGTGGCCTGAATGGAGTGACTCTTGCTCCCAGAGGTGGTATCACAAGTGTGGATCTAGTAAACCTGGATGGAGCTGGTGCAACAGTTGCAGGATTTGGTACAGCTGCACTCATAACCTGCACACAGGAGCAGACCAACCCATGGGAAAAAAATAAAGCACATCAAGTGGGTTGAAACAAGTCATATATGAAATTGATCACAAAGACAAGAAATTAAATAGTTACAGTAGTTGGTTGTTGCAGGGGTGTTGTGTTACTTGGTTGGCTACTTGAAGAATCTTGGAGAGTTAAAAAACATGATCTATCAGTATGATAGTAAGACAGATTAGTCCCCTAAGTTTTCTATACTAAGACATACTGATCCTTTATGAATTCTATACTAATACTCATTAACCCCTAACCTATGTGGCAAAGTTATTTCTAAATCAGCAATTATACAGGAGTGTGTAATTCAAACCAGAAATAGAGAATGCAAACTTACCCTGGGAGTTGGAGCTGACTGTGATAAAGGAAGCTTAACCAGTTGTTGAGAGCTACTTCCTTCCTTCTTCTTAGGCTTCTTTGTTTTCGGCTTTCAATTGGGGTTTGATGGAGCTCCCTTGCAGGTTTTGTAGTTATGGCCCTTTTCACCACACTTACTGCAAGCCATTGAGAATGACTTCTTTAATTTTCTCCCTTGCATCAATGGCTCAGCAGGATCTTTCTGTCTGTTGTGAAATTTTGGCTGGCCAATAGGTCTCTTGATGATGGGGGGTTCTGGTTGCGAGTACTCAGTTCGGGGCCAAAATTCTGTACTAGGGACTGGTTTGATGCAGTGTGAATAAGTCCTCTTGATTGATTCCATACACAACCAGGGGTGCACATAATCTTCTGCCCTGGTACGCCTCTTTAGTATAACAGCAAGTGCATGTGTGCATGGCATCCCTAACAATGTGACTGGTATCCCAAACCCTTAAATAAGGTTACAAGGTCCCCGAAGTTTACAAAATCTAGGTCCATCTTCGGGAACTTCTCCTCCTTACCATTTTGATATACAAGGAAACCATCACTACTTCTCACGAAGTTGCCTTCGTGGTGAAAAACTGGCACTACAAAAACATCCACCATCTGAAATTCACCAAGAAACAACTTTTTGTCAGTACTGGGATACATTGAAAATTTATTTCAGAACCCCCTTGCCCTAACATAATACTTCCTACTACTACTTCTACACACCATGTTCTAAAACCCATTTTTAGCCCTCATTACACCAGTGTTACACAGTGTCAACATGCACACATGATGACTTCACCCTTAGTACAAACATGAACTACAGAAACTTCAGGGGTAAGGAAGGCGATCTTACCTTGACAGGAAGACGGCAGTGCTGACCTCGCTAGTAACCTTCTTTCCTACCACCGACAGCAACTCCACTGCACGCCGATTGCTCTTCTACGTAGTGTAGTTTTTGGAGGGAGAAACAGGGGAGAACTTTGATCGTTTTGGTGTTATGGGTGTTGCGTATGTGAGTTAAGGTCAGTTTCGAAAGGTTGGGGAGAAACGGTAGCGTTTTCGACTCTGGGGGACAAATTTGTCCTCTTTTGGAAAGCCCATCCGACGTGGCAGCCCGTTACGGCCAGCTCAGCGCCACGGGAGCCACGTCACCATTTTTTGTCAAGGTAAACGGAGACACTCAAACGGAGGGGTAAAATGTCCAGTTTTTAATGGGGTTAGGGACATTTAAGTATTTCCTAATCTTTGGGGACGAAAATGTCCGCAGTAAAAAAGGTCAGGGACGAATTTGTCCTTTACTCTTAGTTTTATTCTTGTAATTTACTTTTCTTATCCTTAATCCAAAACCCAAAAATATACATCTCATAACCAATAACAAGAACACTTCCCTACAATTTCTTTGAGAGATGACCCGAGGTTTGAATACTTCGGTTATTAATTTTAGGAGTTTGTTACTTGTGACAAATAATTTTTTGTATGAAAGGATTGTTTGTTAGTTTAGAAACTATACTTGCAACGAGATTCTATTGTGAAATTTTAAACCATCAATTTTCCATTCATCATGAGCCATTAAATCCCAAACGATAGCCGATTTTCTAGTTGAAATGACACACCTAGATTCCGACATACCGGTATGGGAGCTTCACGTAGATGGAGCTTCCAATGTCTGATATGGCAAAGCAAGCCTCATCCTAACCAAAAGGAAAGATGTGGTAATTGGGGACTCTATTAAGTATGACCTAGAAGTTTTTGGGTAGGGGACTCAGTTCTAAGGCAAGATAATGCTAGGGTACCGGGAACACGAGGTAAGCTAGCTTCAACATGGAAAGGACCCTTTAGAGTGAAGAAAACGTTGGAGAAAGGAGCATACAAGCTGGAAACTTTAGACGGCACCGAGACACTAAGAACTTGAAATGCAACCAATTTAAAGAGGTACTTTTCTTAGAAGATGATAGCAATTTCAAGTAACTTTCTTTTACTTTGTTAAATAAAGGGCACTCTTTTCCTAGAAAACTAAGTTTTTAACGAGGTCCCACTTACATTATTCGAAAACTCTTTTTTGCAATCTTCTACTTGAATATTTGAATTGTTTAAAAGTCTTTTGAGTCTTACTATAAATCCGATGATTACAAAAAAAAAACCATCAATTTACTCGTTTAAAATTGAAATTGAACTAAAACTAAAGTTTGAAGCAAAATAATTTAACGAAGAAAAAGACATACGATAAATGGTACAAAATGAAACGCTAAGCATTCAATAAGTCAATCCTAAACATAACGGGAATAAATAAATGTTAAGTCTCGAAAAAAACGGAAAAGATACTACAAAAGTGTCACAAACACCGAGGTAATAAAATATTTTTCTCAGCATCAAAAACGCTGTCAACCACAGCCTGCTTGGCCTTCCTAATTGACAAATCAAGTTCTTCAATCTTTTTCATAAGTTTGACAACCTGTTTCTTCAAGGCCCCCTCATTTAAGTTGGAAGCAACTTGGGCCGACTTCAAATCTTTCACCTCATTCTGCAGGAAAGTCTGCTTACTTTGAAGAGTGGTAACCAAGCTATTGAGATCCTGGATCTGCGTGGTGGCCTAAAAAATCATCTTGTCCTTGGCAAGGAAATTTGAGACGAGGCTCATGATCTCCACCTCTACGTCTCAGACATTAGTCACGAAACGCAGGAGCATCCTTTAAACCCGGGGAAGAGTGTCCTCCAGAGGTATCTTAGCAAGAACTGCCCTAGTGTCCTCATCCATAAAGTGCTTGTCCACGAATTCGGGAGCATAGAATCCCTCGTCCAATACATGCCTGAAGACCGGGGTATAGAAACAGCAGCGTCATCCTGAACAACATTTTAGGCAATTTTCTAGATGGGAGTTGGCAGGAGAATCCTCCTCGACGACGTGAATCTCGGGACCTTGCCCCTCCCCAGTCGCTTTGACCTTCCGAGGTTGTGCTTGACGACTAACAGTGGCAGAGGAAGAAACTCTATCGCCACAAGCTATGATTGGAGGCTGTGTCGCTAGCCTTTTCTTCATCTCAGCGATAGCAGCGAGTCCCCCTGCCATGTCAATTGGGAAATGAAGGCAAAAAAGTAACTTGTGAGATGAAGAAGTTAAAAATAAAATAAAGCTGCGAAGAAGTGAAGGCTTACCGATGGCGTTCCGAGCAGCTTGCTCCTTTATAAGGACGTCCCTTAGAATTATCGGACACTCATTCCATAGCATTATTATCAAATTGATGCTGAGGAGTTCATCAACATTCATGCTGGATAGTCGAATTTTTGGTGTAGGGACATTATAATTCCAATAGAGATTGAATCTCTTAGCACCTTCCAAAGTCAGGAAAAAGGAGTGGTGCCCTCTACCCCCTCAATATTAAAATTTTTTTCCTTAAATCCATGATAGGATTCTTTAAACAAAGTAAAAATTCTTCTATTCCAAACACCTTGAAAAGAGATGAACCCGCAACCCTGAGACCTAAAAGAAATTGTCAAAGTCAAAAAAGTAGAAAAAGACCCTAAGTGTGGGTTCGATATCCAAAAATGAGCACAGGAGCTCAAAGCCTCGGATAATCGCTCAAGTATTAGGATAGAGTTGCGAAGGGGCACACCCCGTGTGAGTCAAAACGCTCACCTGAAAATCGAAAAAGGGTAAGCAAATCCCAATCCAGGAGAACAAAGTTTCATACATCCATAACCAATCCAGGACAGTACTGGCGTGCTCATTTATGTGGCACAGATGGTTCTCAAATCTCGGAACAGAAAAAATATACAAGTTGCTAATATCAGAATAAAAAATAATTCAAGCTTCTCGGAGATTATCAAACTCTTCTTGAGTGATAGTGGAAGGAGTGGTTTGAATCTCCTCAGACACCCAAAAATAGATGTCAACCTCGAGTTTGCTATTCATCATTTTAATAGGAGCAGGTCAGGGCCTCGGCAAATCAGCACCGCCACGCCCACGAGTCGCAATAACCTTTTCCTAGCCATCACCTACAAGGGCACCACCACTACATCACTACCACTACCAGAAAGCAAAAATTCTAAGCACTACAAAATTTTGGATATCTCAAAGATACAAAACAAATCCAGAAAAGCATAAACAGTGGGGACAAGCAAAATCATCAATGATTTGAGAAAAACTCAAATAATGGTTCTCCAACTATATTGGGCCTAAATAAAAAAAATAAACAAAGCAAATGTGAGAAAAAACTTTAAAACAGCACCAAAATAACATCAACAAACATGAAGAATGCATAAAAACTCATGTACAGGAAAGAATTTTAAAAAGAAAAAATCGCATGCAAGAACAGCGAGGTATCAGAATCACTAATCTTGAAAATGTGATAGAAGGAGTGTCGGCGACAATGAACTTGACGAGGGAGAAATATAGAAAGAAAAGAAACTACTCGTGTATAGAAAAGAAGAGGACACTGTTCGCACGAATGGGAGAGTTTTGGTAAAAGATGAAAATGAAAGATTTTGATAAAAGATAGAAATAAAAGGTAAAGAGAAAAATAATAAAAGGCTATTTAATTTTAAACTAAAATTGCATTTATTACAGAGAGAGAGAGAGAAAGAGAGAGTAGAACTATCGAATTGTGGAATGAGGGAATTAGAACTGCTTTTGAAATTAAAAAAACTGTTCGGTTCCTTCAATAAATTCCACGAAATTCTTATCTAAAATCGGCATGACTTTGTAAACTCGAATACCCAAGATCCTAGGACTCGGGTCTAAGAATCCGAGTTGGGAGCATTGTTCTAGATAAAAGAAAAGATAATGGATGAAGCACGAAGCAATCAAGGCTATAAACTGACTTCACAGAATAAGGTTAGATACCATAATGACTATGCCACTAAATTCTATAACTGTAAAATCTTGGTAATAATGTACTACAATAAGCACTCATTGCAAAAAAAAAAAAAAAATTCTAAAGAACAGACTAGAAAAAGAGAAACAACTAACAAGTAAATAAAATTTATTTTATTATCTAATACATTATTAATTTTAGCCTTAGAGTATCTTACTTGTTGCTTATCTAATCTGATTCTGCATTTAACGAAGTTAGAATTTTTTGTCTCTACTTCTTCAAATTGTGACATCCCTTCGAGCACGAACAAATGGGTTAACAAAAATTACCTGAAACCACTAATTAAACTCCGTGTCTCCTTAATTATTACCTTGTACTGCGGCCGTGCAATCTGTTCATGCATTGCATGCACAACTGACCCTAAACCATAAGAATTAATAATCAATATTGATTTGCAAGCGTACAATTTTGAAAAAAAAGACATAAACGTGGCAGTATTTAACTAAGCATGGTTGTTGTTATTCGTAAACCATGATTGAACCTCAATTGGACGTAACTAACATTTAGTTAATGAATCAAGGCCAGCAAGTTAACAGCAGAGTGAGAGAAAGTGAAACTGCGAAAGTAACGTTCAAGACCTTCCCTGCAGCACACGTCGGCAGTCGATTACTCCACCTGTCAGGTCGGTTCATGGGTCCCACAAGCCATCACTTCTTAGTTCTTCTCCCCTCCCAAACCTAAATCCCAATCCACTTACCCATTTGCTATCTTTACTTTCCCACCTTCTAAGCAACCATTAACCAAACATTCACAACAAAAAAAATAATAAAAAAAATAAAACTCACCTATCCACGTGTCCCTTTTCCTCCAAAAATCAGACGAATCTCTTTCTGCATTCCCTACTCTTCATCCTAGTCAACTCACAGCAGATCTCCTTCACAGATACACGCCACGTGTCCACAAGATAATCCAGTCAGCACTCAGCACAAAATGCGACTATATCCCTTCCTATAATAATTCGGGTTGGAACTTGAATCCAACTCCCAAAACACTCGGAGAGAGTAATAAACACTAGAAAATTGGTTATTATTCCATTTACTACTTAGATAAATGAATCATAACAATAGTAATAATCTCATTCATCAAAGGGACCGCCGTGTGCTATCACTACCGGCGGTGCACCCTTGCGAAGGGATATCTCCGAACACCCTCATTTCCTCCCTTGTTACCCTCTCCCAGAACATATGCAACTACCAACACAGCTTCTTCGCAACACAGAGACGAAACGCAAGAGAAGCAATCCGCCAAGTCAGTATCATCCTCTTCTTCCTTCTCGAAATTCAAGAACGAAGCTTACCAATCCCTCAATCCACCGTCCTCAGCCTCTCGGAACTTCACTTCACGTTTCAGAAGATCCACTTCTTGCTGCAAGATTGCGTACTTCAAGGCGCGCGCCTCTTGCTTCTCGCCAAGTCCAACCACGTGGCCTCCCTGTTTCAATCCCTAGTTCGCGCAGTGGCGACTTCCCTCGACGTTCTTCCTCTCCACGAAATCGAGGTATCCGGCGAGGTGAGGGAGCTGGTGGAGCTGCTGGCGAAGCAAGCGAGGAAAGCAAAGATGGAGCACGAGCCTAAAGACGAGCACATGAGCAAGAGTGTTCATTCAATTCTAAAACAGTTGGAAAAAGGAATCGAAGTGGATAAGAATGCATTGAAAGAGATCATCGAGTACCTAGAAATCAAGACGTGGAACGAGTGTAACAGAGAGATAAATCTTTTAGAAGAAGAAGTCGCTTTAGAATGCAGTAACTGCAACGAGCGAGAGCATGAGCGAGACGCTCCTCTATTGAGTAGCTTGTTAGGGTTGATGAGCTACTGCAGGGTAGTGATCTTCGAAACACTAGAAATTAGCAATAACAGAGAGAAATCAGAAACGAGAATGAGCACGGAAATGATGACGTCCGTCAATCCAGAGGACTTTCGCTGCCCAATATCTCTGGAGATGATGACGGATCCCGTGACGGTTACAACTGGACAAACGTACGACAGAGCTTCCATCAAGAAATGGCTGAAAGCAGGGAACACCATATGCCCTAAAACAGGGGAGAATCTCTCAAACACGGAACTCGTCCCAAACACAACCCTCAAGAGACTCATCCAACAGTTCTGCAATGATAACGGCATTTCCCTCTCAAAATCAACCAACCGTAACCGCGACTTAGCCAATACAATATTACCAGGCAGTGCGGCCAACGCTCACGCCATGCAGTTCGTCTCATGGTTCCTCACACGGATGCTCGCCTTCGGTACGGACAAACAGAAATCCAAAGCCGCTTACGAGATTCGGTTACTTGCTAGGTCCAATCTGTTCAACAGAGCGTGCTTGATCCAACTTGGAACAATTCCGCCTCTGCTTGATCTTCTTCTCTGCACGGACGAGAAATCCACACAGGAAAACGCAATTTCCGCGTTGATGAAGCTTTCTAAGCATGCCACTGGGCCCCAGCACATCATGGATTCTAACGGTCTGAAACCGATTCTAACGGTTTTAAAGAAAGGGCTCAGCCTCGAAGCACGGCAAGTTGCGGCGGCTACTGTTTTCTACCTTTCGTCAGTGAGGGAGTATAGAAAGGTGGTAGGGGAAAACCCTGAGGTGGTTCCTTCTCTGGTGGAGTTGGTGAATGAAGGAACCACGTGCGGGAAGAGGAATGCAGTGGTTGCGATTTATGGTTTGGTTCTTGTTCCAAGGAACCAGAAACGGGCAATCGAAGCGGGTGTCGTTCACGCGCTCGTTGGCGTGTTGGGATCGTCCGAGAAGGACGAGCTTGTAACTGAATGTTTGGCGGTTTTGGCCGTTTTAGCTGAGAATGTGGAAGGAGCGAACGCGATTTTGCGCGCTTCGGCTCTGTCGTTAATTACTGCGATGCTCCAAACGGCGTCGTTGCGCGTGGGGAAAGAGCACTGTGCTTCGATTTTGCTTTCGCTTTGTGTTAACATTGGTGCTGAGGTTGTGGCGGTTTTGGCCAAGGACCCTTCGGTGATGCCTCTGCTTTACTCGCTTCTCACGGAAGGTACTTCCCACGCGGCGAAGAAAGCAAGGTTCCTCATCAAAGTTCTGCAGGATTTCAGTGAAACCAGAGCTTCGGGTTTCAAGGGTTCCTCTGTTCCGCAGGAACCATCGCTTCCTGTTTGGTGAATCAAGTGTGCTATTAGAATTTAGAAAGCACATTATTTTTAAATTTTTTAAGGGGGAAAAAAGATCAAGTCCCTGCACTTTTGTTGTGTAAATATTGCAACATTGGTTGCTGATGTCATATTTTTAGATTTGTGAAATTAGCTCCTTGTACTTTTTTACTCCAGGAGCTAAATTTCAATAAGTAAGCCTCTCTAGTTTACGTTACAAGTTTTGTATATATCAATTTGAAATGGTGTGAAATTAGTTATTGAAGAAATCATATCCTCATGTTTGATATAATGTTACAACCGGGTCAAAATCATTTCAAAGCAAAGTCTATAAATAATCAATACGTCTGAGGATTTTGTGTCTGTTGTTATTTTTAGACAGTGTTATTCCGAAGAAAGAGAGGCTACTTGTGGCTAGGACTGATGAGAGTTCAGAGGTCAACTCTTCAACCTGTTTATATGTTGCGGTTAAGATTTAGACTACTTTTTTATCCCAAATTAGTTGTGTTATATATGATTACCTATTTATCGCATATCATGAATTATTGTTACAAATAATTAAAGTTTACTTAGTGGTCACATATTTGCTTTCTTCCTAGTGTTTTCACCCTTTCACCCTTCACCATTCTTCCTTCTTCCTTCAGTTTGTTCTTTCAATACTTCAGATATGGCTGACCTTAATCTAGCAAGACTAATTATCGGAATAATTGGTTGGTACAAGAAATCCTCCATGTTTTTCCTTTTTCTTCCACTTTTCATTTCCCAATTCCATCTTAATTTGATTGATTATATTCTTTTTTTTTTCACTGCATAGAAAAGAACAAATATGTGAATGTATAAACAACACTTGTTTAATTTTCAGAAAATGTTTTTAAGTCAGTAATAATGAAATGTATGCAATTTAATAACGAAAATGAGAATAAAATGGAATGAATTCCATTAATAAAACCTCAAAAGAAGCCATGCATTTTATATAGCCATTTATGTTTGATCATGGAAAGTTTCTAATAATATGTGCTTGATTGATATTAAATTTGCAGGAAATGTCATCTCTTTTTGCTTATTCATGTCACCAATGTAAATCTCTTATCTCTATATAATATATATCTCTTTCTTTTTTAATAATAATATGATAATGAAATCAAATATATTTATAAATTGCAGGCCTACATTTGTGCAAATATGCAAAGCAAAATCAGTGCAAGATTTCAAGCCAGATCCTTATGTAGTGACAGTACTGAATTGTGCAATGTGGTCATTCTATGGAATGCCATTCGTGACCAAAAATAACGTTCTTGTTCTCACAATCAATGGCTTTGGCTTCTTCCTTGAGCTCTTCTACACTGGCATCTTCCTTGCATTCTCACCTTGGGGTAAAAGGGTCAGAAACAAACTAAAATTAAACAAGAGCATCCTTAATTCTCAATTATTTGGACTTAATTTGTATTCAACTCTTTTTAATTCTTACAATGCATAAGAATTAATTAAACTCTATATTTACTTGCTTGGTCCATGTTGGTGATGATCATTATTAAATTTAACAAATTTCAGAGGAAGATTCTGCTAGCCCTTTTAGCCGAGGCCATCTTCGTTGCTTTGGTGGTATTTTTTGTGTTGTATTTCGTTGAATCCTTGAAGGAAAGAGCCTTAATTGTTGGACTCATATGCATCTTCTTCAACATCCTTATGTACTTTTCACCCTTGACCGTCATAGTACGTGCGATATCTATTTCATTTTTTTAAAAAGAGAAGAAAATATTTTTTTTTTTTTATCTTAAGAATACTATAATTTGACTACATTGCTAGTATGAAAATTTGGTTACTATCAATGTATTAATTAATATTATAGTGTTCTCAAAATAAAGAGTAGCAGTAAAATAACACCCATTACTACTTTCCCTATTTATTATTTATTATTTATTTATTTATGAAGTAATTCCTTTAAAAAATTGAACAGCGTCAAGTAATCAAAGACAAAAGTGTGAAGTACATGCCTTTCTGCCTTTCCCTTGCTAACTTCTGCAACGCTGTCGTCTGGACGGTATATGCATGTCTTAAATGGGATCTTTTCATTCTGGTAAATATCTAATATTAATAGTATTAATTTTATTTACTTAAATTTTTTAGCTATATATTGTTTGTTACATTATATGCTTCTCTTGCTTGAATTACTTCACTAATAGAGCTATTGAACTTCTATTTTGCTACAAGGCGATTCAGTTATTACCAAAAACCTGCTTCCTGGCTGTAACACATTACACATTAAAAAAAATGTATATACTTTTCATTGGGTACATTAAAGAAGATATATACTAAAGCTAATTAATATAGATACTCCTAGATACATATATTTATTCAACAAATTAGATAATTTGTTAAACTTAAATTGTATTTGAGATTGTGTATTAGCTTTTGTTATTGTGTTACATTTTCTCTTGAAACCGTCCAAATATGTTAAGGGATCATACAATGAACAAATGTGTTGGAACTTGGAAGCTTTTTTATATGGCTTTGATTGCTGTAGGTTATTATGAATTATGAGTGCTCTGATTAAATGTTTGAATGGTAGATTCCAAATGCCTTAGGAGCACTTTCAGGATTGGTGCAACTTATTCTCTATGCCGTTTTTTACCGATCAACTAACTGGGACCAAGAAAGCGCAATCGAAGTATAGTTTCTGCATGCTTTTAATTTAAAGCAAATAGACACACACAGTTAAAAGAAAAAGAAACACACACAGATAATTGAAGGGAAATAGAAGCTCATACATTGACAGAATTCTAGCTTAAGTTTTTTTTTTTTTTTTTTTTTTAAAAATGTAATTCTGTGTAAATGTT
Organism: Arachis hypogaea; assembly: GCF_003086295.3. NCBI lineage: Eukaryota > Viridiplantae > Streptophyta > Magnoliopsida > Fabales > Fabaceae > Arachis > Arachis hypogaea. Next base: position 86,826,480 of record NC_092036.1, on the reverse strand, counting down.
GTGTTGTGATGTATATTCTGTGTAATTTTATTGTTTATTTAGGTCGTTCAGCTTAAGCTAATATATTCTACATTTTTCCCCTTTTTTAACAAGTTCTTGGGTGTCTTTCATCCAATCAGTTGCTAGTACATATGTAGTGAATAGTGATAGCATACTCTAGTTTAGTGTTATCTGCTTCTTTGCAGCAATTTTGTTTAGTATTCTAATTTTATTCGTTAATTAATTTTCTACCGCAATAAATTTATTTGTTTTCTCTTTATTCCTTTTATCTGATTGTTGTAACAGAGCAGCATTTGTTGTCTTGTAGCATAATAGCAGTATTGAAGAAAATATAGTGCCACGCAAACTACTTATCTATAGTTTGAAGGGGGAAAAATATAATCTTTATAAGAATCAACAAGTCTAGGTGTTTAAGTATTTTCTAAACCAAATTTTCAATCAAGTCATCCGGTACTTCTTTTTCTTTGTATGTACTCAGATGCTATTGTTGTTACTTCTGCTGTTTTTTTTCATCTTCCTCTTTTTCCTTTTTTTTTTATTATGTCGTCATCTTTTTTTTTATTGTGCGCTTTTTTCTTTAACATTGTTGCTGCGCTGTTACTATTATTGTTGTTGTTTAATTTCTTCTCCTTTTTCTTTTTCTTTCTCATCCTCCTTTATTGTCCTCGTCATTTTCTTCACGACTTCATCTTCTATATATGTTCCGAAAATTAGAACACATAAATTTTGATATATAATACATAAATTTTGATACATACCACATAAATTTTAATATACAACACAAAAATTTCTGAAGAACTATATTTTCAGAACATTGACATCTAACCAACAAAATATGCAGTATAGAAATTCGGTACACAACACATAAATTTAGATACACAACACAAAAATTTTGATGCACAATACTTGAAGGACTACATATCTAAAATATTGACACACAATCAACAAAATATGCACAATACCTAAATTTTGGTATACAACTGCATAATACAAAAGAAATGTTAGGGAATCAATAAAATTCATTATTTTTTACAAGCAATTCCTTAACAATATTTAAAAGTGTGAATAAAAAGTATGTTATTATATTGCTAAACTAAAAAAACTGGGCTAATTGCTAAAATGTTAGCCAAAAATAATAAATTATGTTGGCTTTTGAGCTTTTCTCATATAAAAATTTTAGTGCACTACAAAAAAATTTTAAAAGGCCACATCTGATGTCCAGAGATCAACTCACCCAATCAACAAATTATATTTGCAACCAAAATTCATATACTATATGCAAAAAGTTTTATATTATATCAATAAATTTGTGCTACATGCAAAAATTTCTGTGCTATATTTATAAGTTTATGTGCTTTACAACCAAATTTTTTTGCTGAAGAAGCACAGAGATAAAGATGCAATAACGCATATGCGTTTTTTTCGATGGACTTGTACTTACTTTATTAAACTTGATTACAAAAATATTTATATACGTAGTATCACAGTATAAAAATAGTGCCACTATTATAAACCGTTGAACAGACCAACTAAACTAGCCTAGAGCAAAAAGAAATGGTATTAAACTTTTATTTTGATTATATTTTTCTCCATTATATGGTTATTGATACCAAGTAGAGCATTCGAAACATCATTGCTTCCCCGACACACTCTAGAAAGAATTTGGATTCTCTAAATTTTATATTTTCACTTTAGAGGATAAAGTGAGATCTCTCACCATTGAATACTTTATCTTTTATATTTTCTCTTAATCCCATCTATAAAATAAATAATGATAGATTATACTTTACCGAATCCAAATTCCTCTGGACAATATGAGAAGTTTTCAAGTGAACATGAGTACATGATACATAGAGTAGAGATTAGGATACAAAAGCAAATGGATCCAATATAATCACATCAATTATGATTGCAAATTTGCAGCAGTATATCCTGCTAGGATGTTACAAGGCCAGGCTGAAAACTAATAGCATACATACCCACAGAACCCAAATCAAATGGGCAAGAATCGGTAAAAAAATATGAAAAGAAAATCATTGACATGTCACCAACTCCTACCTATATATATATTCCTCTCATTTCGGTTTCCAATTTCTGTTTTCTCCATAGATACAAAATCATTCTTCAAATAGTGAAAAAATCACTATACCCCAATTGTTTTCTTGGACTAAAGAATAAAACTTTCAAGGACCTCTGTACTTGCGGAAGCAAAGACAACCCTGTTGCTGATCAACGGGAATCATGCCTCCGCCTTTGGATGTGTCAATGGCCTCCAACATCGAGACCACCTCGTCCATCTCTGGCCGCTTATCGGGACTCGCATCCCAGCATTTCTTCATCACATTTGCTAGAGAGCTTGGGCAACATCTTGGTATTTCTGGTCTCAGATTCTAAATTTACAAAAGGAAATGATGGATTATATTATAATGGATTCAAACATAGAATAAATGAGACAAGGAATCAAATAAAGAAGGAAAATGTACCTGGCGAACCACGGCTGAAGTAATTTCTGAGAAACTTAGGTCAGGATATGGCATGTCACAACAATAAATCTCCCACAAGCAGATTCCAAAACTGTACACATCACACTTCCTGTTATAGGGGTTGCCATTTAAAACCTGTAAGCCACCATGAACAGTCAATTACGTAGGCTGTCTCTTTGTTTTTTATCAAATAAAAAATTTTCATCAGATCATTTTGTCTTCATATTCACAAGCTAGTTGCTGACATTAAGGTCAGTATTTTTCATCATTGATGAATCCAATGATATGAAACCAGAGATTGAAAACATTCATCCCCATTTTTGGATGAAACATGGAAGCCAGATATTTCCATTCCCTGTTGGATGAATTATATTTGGATAAGTGCAATTCTTTGCACTAAGAGTACTAACTACACACCTCTGGAGCCATGTAACCAAGAGTGCCAGTCTCCCCAGTCATATCATTAGGATTTGATGCCTCCACTCGTGCAACCCCAAAATCGGCAATTTTAACTGTACGTGTCTTATCCAATAGCATGTTTTCTGTCTTTACATCTCTATGGACAATCTTCTGCGAGTGAAGGTAACTCAGCCTGCAAAAGCAGAACGAAGTGAATTCAATTTGGATGATTCTCCAGATTACGAGAGTTTTACATTCAGAGCATGCTAAATCACAATCAAAATGGATAGATACCCTCTTGCAAGATCAAGTGCCAGCTGGATGACAACCTTAAAGGCTAGTTTCCTCCTCCTGTTCTTTATTAAGTAAGATTTAAGTGTTCCTCCTGGAAGATACTCAACAATAACACAACAGATATTGCTCGGCATGCTAATTACACCATTCTCGGTTTGTATCTGTAGTTCTGAAGACCCCATAGTTGCACCTATAAACTAAAAAATGAAAAAGTAAATAGTTTAATATGGTGGGGAAGAAAAACGGCTGCAAAAATGTGCATAATAACTTTGAAGAGAGTCTGAGAGAGAAATAGAGAATCAACGATTAAATATCACGCAATGCGATTGAAGGAAAGAGATGATCTCAAGAAGAAAAAAAGAGCATATGAGGCATTATGATTGTCATTGTCCTCTGTACTTGCATCCATCTTTTGTCCAACAAAAGACTGAACGACTAGGACAAAGACCATGAAACACCCCAACTTGCCCAACATAGCATGTGAATGGACTTGAATGTAATGCATATATAGCATATCTCTGCTTGCATCAGAAAATGCCTAACTTCATATAGGGAAGAGTTGTTACTATTACATTATTACTAAACATGTGAACTGTTCCAAAGAAAAAATTCACCATGAATTGTAGGACCGTAAGAAAAAGCTTCCATGATTAGTAGATTTCAAAACAAAGAGATGCTGAGCCAAAAGGAAGTGCCTATTCACATCTGTTTATCCTCCTCCAACTTATGGATACCTCATCCTACATTCTCCTAAACCTCAAAATTATTTCAATCTTCTATACCCTAACTAAATACTAGAAATCTAGTCCAGGAGAATAAGAGGAAAAAATAAAATCAAGGTCAAGGGCATCCATGCTCCTGTGTTGCAAATAAGCTTCAGTAATATTGAGTTTCTTGTATTTCAGAAATGAAAAAATATCACATGAATAACAGCAACAAAGGACACTTGTTTCCACAACAGAAAGCAAATTCATGTTAAACTTAGGCAAAGGTTGCAGATAAGGTGGTAAGAACAGAAATGGAGACTAATCCCTCAGAAGCTGAAACTACCTAAGTTGGCGTCCTTGGGCGTTAAAGAATTACAAAAGGCCTAAACACTTGACCATTGACACCTCTATAAAAAAAAATTAATACAACAACAAAATAAAACACAAAACCGAAAGGTGATATATACAAACGTAATATGCAAATCATACTAGCATATGCGTCACTGGAATGTACAAGCTCAAAAAAGGTTACACACAACAGCACAAACACCACAAAACAAGAAAAGGTATTCAAATTAACCTTTGTGACATTGGGATGGTCAAGTTTGTGCCATACAGCAACTTCCTGTATAAAGGCTGACCTCAAAGAATTAACTTCGGCTTCCGTCCTTTGCCCTTCTTCGCCCCAATCCAGCAATTTGACTGAGCATTGAGCAAGTAATCACAAATAACTATGATGAGCAAAAATCGGCTCAAAACAACAACCAACCAAACAATAGATTCTGTATTCATTTGATTCACCACACCTAAAGACTAACACCACCACCAAAGGGGGGTCACATGAAAAAGTAAGACACAGAAATCATCATCGAAATCACCAACATTTTTTCACAATTTGAACCTAATTACCTAACTCCATGTTGCAAGTTAGACGCTGCAATAGGAAGGCACCCAGTACCATCAATTAGACTAAAAGTCAACTCTTTTCAAGAAGAATTCAAAAGAGCAAGGGACAAAGCGAAATTGAAGTTGAATTGAAGCAAAAACCTTGCTTAGAAATCAGAATTCTTTACAATTGCAACAATTCATGTTCATTAACCAAAACCAAAACAAGTAAACAAACAAAAAAAAATCGATCTTTAATCGCAAGAACAAAAAAACTACGATTGCGTAAGTTAAATTAAAGGGGAATTGAACATCTAAACCAGATAAAATAAAAATAAAAACTAACCAGCAACATCTTGAGAATCATAGAGAGCACGGTGAACAGTGCCGAAAGTGCCACGCGCTATAACGGACTTAATGATGAGCTTGGAAGGGTCAATTTCCCAATCCTGCCTCTGCTTCTTGAAAGGACTACTAACGGGACTCTTGAATTTGGGAGAAGAAGAAGCGCTTGTGGTTGTGTGAAGCTGAGGAAGAAGGTTGTGATGGTGGTGAAGGTCGTCGTCGAGGTTCTTCTTCTTGTCCATGGTGATGACCTTGTTGAGATGCCTCTCGAGCTGCTCATCTATGCTCTTCAGATCAATCTGATCGGCTCTCACGAACCCCTCACTACCCTCTTTCATCTTCTTCTTCTTGAAACACAATCACAAGCAGCGAATGAAAGAGAGAGAAAGAGAGAGAGAGATATGTGAGGTTTGAGGAGTTGGTTATTGGTGTGTTTTGGTGTTTCTTGTTATTTCTCTGAACCATGTGGGCACATGGAATTGCCTGCTCATAACGTGTGCCTCTGACCCACTCACCTCTCTCTCTTTCTTTCCCTTCTCTTCTTCTTTTTCCTTTTTTTTTCTTAGACAAAAATAAAATAAAAGTAGACATCGTCAATTAAAATCGTATAAATGTAACATATATTTTAAATATGGAAAAATTTTTAAATTTTCTATAATTTTTGTACTCAAATACTTATAATCAACGGCAAATTAATCGTTATGTTCATTATTCAACCATGATATTTTGGTAGTGAAAAAATGTAACACCGTGCTACACAAAATTTTATATTCTAATCGTAAATTAATGATAGTAAAATGTTACCACACTTAAAAAACATACATATATATAATTATAAAAAAAATAATATTATAACTAGAAGCTCATAAAAAAAATAAGTATTGAGTCGTTAATCACACACGAATGTGTTATCACAATTAATCGTCGCATCCTAAAGCGGAAAATATTATAAGTTCAAAATTGAGGCTAAAGAACTTGACTATGGTTAGTGGTGTTTTAGCTAGAAATGGGTGTAGTACATATATTACAAATTGGTGGAAGTGTCAGATAAAAGATTAAACACGCGGAGGGCATATTGAATACAACATGTGGGGGCCGTGATTACCATGTGGCGAAGTCTAATTGCATGGAGTTGTAGCATATGGGGAGGTGCTGAGTCAGCACAGAAAGTGTGTTACACGTGGCAAACTGTCATTGGCTGATAAATCAAAAAGTGGGAAGGGGGCGGGAAGCGTGTTGAGTTAGCACGTGGGGGGCGTACTGAATGCTCCCCTATATATATGGCAAAGCTCGAGTTGAAACCCATTTTGGCCCCTAAAATTTTCGATCGGCCTCAATTTCGACCCCCAAATTTATAGTTACCCAATTAACACCCTCAAATATTAGATTGTGTCCCATGTTTACCCCTGTAGCTATCTCCGTTAACGGAGATTTGATGTGGCACGTTAAGTTGACAAAGTGTGTATCCACGTGGCACCCAACTTGCCAAAATGGATGTGTGATGAGTGAATGACGTGGCAAAAGTTGAATGAACTCAATTTCTCTAGTAAAGTCTCGAACATATTGGGAAAAGAGGGTTGCAAATTGAGTTCATTCAACTTTTGCTACATCATTCACTCATCACACATCCATTCTAGCAAGTTAAGTGCCACGTGGATACACACTCTGTCAACTTAATGTGCCACATCAGATCTCCGTTAACGGGGGCAAGCGTGGGGCACAATCCAATATTTAGAGGTGTTAATTGGATAACTATAAATTTGGGGGTCAAAATTGAGGCCGGTCGAAAATTTCAGGGGCCAAAATGGGTTTCAACTTGGCAAAGCTCGGTACCATTTTCATTGCGAGGAAGAGTGTTCTTTGAGTGTGTTGCTAGTGTAATGGAGGGTACTGCAAACTTGATAGTGTATAGCAATGGTGAGATTATACAGAATACTCATGAAAGAGTGAGGTTTGTGTGTCAAAATCCATTTTCATTTGTGGTTCCATGCACCATGACGTTAATGGAGCTTCAGAACGGTCTCTGTCAAAATATGGAGAACAGTATATTGACGAGAGTGAGTAGTATTTTGTACAGGAATTAGTTTTTGGTGGTCTAATACAGTTTGATATTATGCCGATCATTGACGAAGCGAGTATGCAGAATATGTTCCAAATTCACCGGCAGACTCAGATGCGACAGCCACAGATTGAGCTGTATGTTGAGTTTGAAAACGTAGAGGTAGATAGGATTCAAAATGATTTACATATAGAGGATGATAGAGCTGCAGTGTACCAAGGAATGAACAATGACAGTGAAAAGGACTTTGAAGCCATTTATGAAGCTGGCGATAAAGACGAGGATGGTGATGTGGGAGTCGAGACAGCAGTGGAGAATGTAGTCATTCATCCCGCAGTTAGTCAACCGATAAACGTCCCACCTTTTATGCGTAACTTGGATCTTGACGCCATGAATGCACCGGAATTCCTGGAATATGCAAACATAGGTACGTGATGAGTGAATAATATGTTTTTGTGTTTTTATATTTTGGATGGATCAATGAATGATGATTTCTGGTTTCTGTAGGTGTTGCTGACCCTGAGGACGAAAAGTTCAGGATTGGAATGGAGTATACTTTAAGAAAGTCTGTCGTCACAGCAATTAGAAGTTACACTATCTCTAGAGGAGTCGACTACAATGTTTATGAGTTTGAACCACAAACGTTCTATATGTAACACCCTAATTACCCTAAGCCTTACCTCATGCCATAAACCAAAGGTTAATCAAGGGATACGATAATTCTAAGGCTCATACATAAATACATATATAGAAGGAATAATAATTCTAGAAGCCCGATGAAGAAAATAACTCAAATACAGGATTTGAAAAGCGTAAAACGTACTCACGAAGCTACTAACTTAACGCATAAGATATAGATATAATATAACAAAATATAAAAGTATAATAGCATAAGAATCTTGCCACGGCTTGCGGAGTTTAAGTCGGCTAGCAATATACAGACAATACAAAAATCTGAAGATTTAAAATAGCTTATACAAGTTTTTCCTCTCAAAGTAAGCCTCTACGCAAAAGTAAAAGCAAAAGTGAGAGTACAAATCAAAATAACTTTACTAGCAACAAAATAGAATAAGATCCTCCCCTCTGTTACCATCAAACAACTCACTGAGGTGGGTTGCGACCTACATCTGAAAAACAACAACAACGTATGGAATGAGAATCGAAGGTTCTCAGTATGGTAACACTACCTAGTAATGTAAGACATAAGACCCCGGGACGCCAGAGACAATCCTAGAGCTTCATACCAAACAGATATTTAAGCTTAAACGAAATAAATAAATTAAACCGTAACCAATAAATAAAGGTATCTAAACTTAGGGGATTTCTATCTAAAACTAGCCACCATTGTCCCACAGCTTTCACCAACCTACCCTTCGTGCGATCCCATCACCGACGCCTACCTAACCTCCTCAACGCCGAACAACCACAGATAATGCAAGCAAGGAAAGCACAGATAGTATTCATATATATAACAAGTAATTCAAGAAGCAAGTAGACATGTTATACAATTAGGAAAGCTCAAGTAAACAAAGCAAGCAAGCATAAAGAAGATGCATATGATGAATGTCTGTCCTATTGGCTGTGATATCACGTGTCGGTTGTTGTGCCAAACCCGACAGAAAATCTGGACGGCAACTCCCGGATCAGTATCTCTATTGCGCATACTAAGGAGGAATAACTGATGGATAAGTGCCCTACCACCTTCTCCTTCAGAGGAAAATGTTCCGAGGGAGAGTGTCCTACCACTTTCCTCTGGATACTGCATCATTCCGTGGGTTAGTGCCCTACCACCTTGCAACCAGAGAGAAACCGATGCTCAGGAGGAAAATTCCGAGGGAGAGTGCCCTACCACCTTCTCCTTTCAAAGGGAAACATTCCGAGGGAGAGTGCCCTACCACCGTCCTCTCGAGCAATAATATGAGTGAGAAGCCCAACTTCAAGCCTCACATCCGAACGTAGGCGGGAGACTGTCACAACCCCTACGACGGATAACAATGCATATCATAATCATGTATTCAATCTTAGAGGCCACTCCTCATAGCACACCTCCACTCATACTCATTTCATCAACCATAATCATTCATTTCCAAGTTTCAACTCATCACAACCATCATCAATTCATAACTTTCCATCCCGAACCCACAAGTTCTTTAATTTTCTCAATTCGTAGATCTCTCTTCTTTCGCACTCCACCAAACCCATCATCAGTACACAAGAAACCTAAGCATCCGTTCTCTAACTTTTCAAAATAATACCAAACCAAACCTCTCAGGACCTTTCCCATGTTTTAATACCCAAAAATAAGCCCAATAGTCTTAAAATGGTGTCACAGAAGCTTATAATCTTGTTGAGAAGGTGAAATAGTTGAAAACAAAACTTAAGTTTGAAAAACAAGGCGTGTGCATACGCACAGGGGTGTGCGCGCGCACGCCCAGGAAGTTTTCAAATGTGTGCGTGCGCATAGAGGTGTGCATATGCACAGGTAGTAAAAATTTTAACTCTGTTCATCCGCACAAGGCGTGCGAACCCCCTAAACAGAGTGCACCTTCCAACGTGTGCGTGTGCACAAGGCTGTGCGTGCGCACATACCAGAAATCACAAAATTATGTAACTTTGCATAATTTTATATTTTGACACCCAACTTTGAATGATCATAACTTCCTCTACAAAATTTCAATTCTTACAAACTTTATATCAATTTAAAGAGTTTTTAATAAACTTTAATTTAAAGCAAATTTCAAATTTAAAAACTAAGGCTCGAGTTATGATCCGTCAAAGTTCACCAAAAATATGTTTTTACCAAACACTAAAAACTCAAATTTAGCCAACTCTCAATCCAAAAACCAACTCAAACACTTTTCAACCATACCAAACCAACCCAAAATTCATACCAAGCATTGCTTCAACCATTTTCTCAATCACACAACCTCCTAAACCATTCAACAAGTCTAAATCTAACCTAATTCACATAACATTTTCACCCTAAACCAACACAAAACCATAATCCTCAATCAAGATTCTCAATCATCAACAATTTACACAATTCCTACATCAAGAATCCAACATAATCAACTTTAACATAATCCCACTACTCATAGGCATCCTCTACCCTATCTCATCATAATTTCACATAATCACAATAATCCAATCGCAACATCAACAAATCATAGTTGTTATTCTTCCACACAATCATCACTATTCAACATCATAATTCAACAACATCATCATAATCTCCATTATCACCAACCGTCTATTCATCAATTAATAGGTCACATATTCATAATTCCAATCCATCATAAACATTGTACATTTACATATTACCATGAATTTTCATAATCCTCATGAGTCATCAATATAATCAATCACCATCAATACTCATCAACACCAATAATTTCCAACCATAATTATCAACCACCATAATCAATAACAACCAACAATAAAAAATCGTCATGAATACCCATCTTCCAATCTCAACACCCACCAACACAACTCATCAATAATCATCATCAAACATACATTTATATAGAATTAACCATACAATCACACCTTTCAACATATCTTATGGTCAATTAGCCTAAGTGTCCATGAATATTATATATTACATAGAGGAGACTGAAACTATACCTTGGCCATTCCCCAAAAAGTACACCGCACCAAGATTGGAGTCCAACAAGCCACCAAAGCTCAAACTAACATCATATATATACCAAGATCAAAACCTACAATACAAAAAACAACTAAACACAAGGGTTTAGTGAAACCTTATCTTAACCAATGAGATTAGGGAGTAAAATCCAATAATTACCCGCTACTAGAGATCACCTAAACAAGCAAAATCACAAAATCTACTCAAAACCATGACTCCAAAAATGCAGAATTCTAGGGCTGGAAATTGGGGATTGAGATGCAATTTCTTACCAGGTTTTCTTAAATAGAATCTAAGAGCTCGACGAGAGCTTCATGTGGTCGCAAACGACTCATCAATCGGAGGTCCGTAGCTCAAGTTATGGCTCCCAGAAGGTGATGATGAATAGTACCACCGTCTCCTCTCTCTCAATCAGCGCCTCTCCTTCTCTTTGTGCTGGAAAAATGAGTCAAAGCTCATTTAGTGAGCTTATATATGTTGGGCCTTGGGCCCGGTTTGGGCCTAGTCTAATTCGTTAGCGTTTTTTGTCCGTTTGGCCCACTTTGGGCCAAAACCTTTAAAACTAACACTCGGTTTTCAATTCTAAATTATTTTTATCATTTCAAAACAATAAATCAATTTCTCAAAATCTTATTTTCCAAAATACGCGGTACTAGACGGACTAGAGCCGGTACTTCCAGCTTAAAGTGCCAGTACACAGTTTTACAAAATCTTTTCGAAAAAGATACATTTTCAACTCAGAAAAATTCATTGAAATCAAATTTCACCTTTTTATTTTCAAATTAAAACTTCTAAATTTTGAATCTATTCCGGGTACTAAAATTATTTTACTAAAACGGTTTTACGTGAAAACTCCGGTTATTACATTCTCCCCTCCTAATAAAATTTTCACCCTCGATAATTCGAATCACGCAATATATATATATATATATATATATATATATATATATATATATATATATATATTCTCCACGAAATATTCTACTATCAATGTTATCAACCCAACAAGTTGCCGAAGCATCTTATTCATCATCATCCTACCATGTCGATGTTCTCTTTCGACTTCCGCTGCGTCACTCTGATTATCGTCACTAAGAATCCAAAATTTTCCTGAAACCAAATACCAATTTTGTGATATTTTTCAAAACCTTTAAAACAAGTTCAATCCAAATGAGTTCATTGTTAAAACCTTCTCAAAAGAGTCAAAGATCATTTATTTGTAAATCAATCACTTTGAAGTATGATTTTCCCAAATTCATTAAAATCTTAAATAAGAATCTTTAAGTTTGAATCCATTTTGATAAGTTAACTTACAAACCAAAATCACAGGCTAACAAAATCATAGAACTCACTTTCCTTTGTAAAACGTATCATTTGATCAAAAAGTTCCAACCTAGTTTCAAAACCAAATCATTTAAACCAAAGTTCCGAACCAAAATTAAAAATCATTCTAAGCTTTAAAACCTTTTAAACACAAACGGTGATATTCTATACTATGAAAATAAGTTAAGGTTCGATTACCAGCTTCATAATTACCTCAACCCCGTTGTTGTGATCGACCCGCCTCATGTGTTCCTCGGTGTGGACAGTCTCTAACCAAATATCCCGGTGCGCCACACTTGTAACATACTTTCATACTCAACCGGCATGACTTATTCGGATGGTAGTTCCCAAACTCCTGACATTTCATATCCGAGGAGTAAGCTCTTGACCGCTTCCCTTCACTATTTCTCTTGAAGTTTTGTCCCCCTGATTCAAGGTACTCGTCACGTTTCCTACTAGTATTTCATCTACGAGTGTCCCTTGACGAGGCTACCATCTGTACATATTCCTCAACAACTCTCGCCTTGTTCACCAGATCAGAGAAAATCCGAATATCTAAAGAAGCCACAGCAGTCCTGATGTTATCCTTCAAGCGCCTTTGATACTTGATGCACTTCCAACTTTCATAGGTTTCCGGGGCATCCTGACACGCCCTAGAGAACCTACAAAGCTCCTTAAATTGGTTAGTATAGTCCGCCACAGACAAGGAACCTTACTTCAGCTGCATAAGTTCCATCTCCTTTGCTTCCCTTACAGATTCAGGAAAGTACTTCTTGTAAAAGGCCGTTTGGAATACATCCCAAGGAATATCGGCATTCTAAAGCTATAGCAAGCGACACTCTCCTTGCCACCCATGCTGAGCCTCTCCCAAAAGCTGATACGCAGCAAACTCAACATATTGGATGTTCGGGACATGCTATGCTTGCAACGCGCGCTCTATGGCCTAGAACCAGTTATCCGCTTCTGTAAGGTTGGTTGAACCTCTGAAAGTCAGTGGGTGAACTTTCAGAAACCTAGCCAAGGTCATTAGAGCACCTCCCAAGTCATCACCATTTCCGTCTCCATTTTCGTTCTCATTTCCATTACCATTCCCGTTTCCTGCCGGTTGACTGGTGAGGAATTTATAACCCACAAAATAACCGGCAAGTACACCGGATCGTACCAAGTAATACCTCAGGTGAGTGAGGGTCGATCCCACGAGGATTGATGGATGATGAGCGGATAATTTATACGCTTTTTGGCATTGTTTTTAGGTAGCTTTTAATAGGTTTTAGTTATTTTTTAGTATATTATTATTAGTTTTTATGCAAAAATCACATTTCTGGACTTTACTATGAATTTGTGTGTTTTTCTGTGTTTTCAGGTATTTTCTAGCTGAAATTGAGGGACCTGAGCAAAAATCTGATTCAGAGGCTGAAAAAAGGACTGCTGATGCTATTGGATTCTGACCTCCCTGCACTCAAAGTGAATTTTATGGATCTACAGAAGCCCAATTGGGGTGATTTCAATTGCGTTGGAAAGTAGACATCCTGGGATTTTCAGCAATGTAAAATAATCCATACTTTGCTTGAGATTTGATGGCTCAAATTGGCGTCCAAACGCCACCCAAAGACCTTTTTCTAGAGTAAAACGCCAGAACTGGAACCCAAACTGGCGTTTAACTCCAGGAATAGCACAAGCACGTGAAAGCTAGGAAGCTCAGTCCAAACACTCACCAAGTGGGCCCTGGAAGTGGATTTCTGCACTCTCTACATCTAGTTACTCATTCTCTGTAAACCTAGGTTACTAGTCTAGTATAAAAATTACTTTTAGAGATTTATTTTGTACCTCATGACATTTTTACACTTTCATATTGTACCTCTGATGGCATAAGTCTCTAAACCCCATGGTTGAGGGTGAGGAGCTCTGCTGTGTCTCAATGAATTAATGCAATTACTACTGTTTTCCATTCAATTACGCTTGTCTCTATTCTAAGATATTCACTCATACTTCAACATGATGAATGTGATGATTCGTGACACTCATCATCATTCTCAATTCCATCAACGCATGATAACCACTTCCATTCTGTCTGAGCTCAACGTAGTCATTGGGCGACAGCTTGAGTGTGTATCTCTTGGACTCCTAATTCACGAGTTGATTGCCTCTCCTGACAACAGAGCATTCAATCCGTGAGATCAGCATCTTCGTGGTAGAGGCTAGAATTAATTGGCAGCATTCCTAAGATCCGAAAAGTCTAAACCTTGTCTGTGGTATTCCGAGTATGATTTGGGAAGGGATGACTGTGACGAGTTTCAAACTCGCGACTGTTGGGCGCAGTGACAATGTGCAAAAAGATCAATGGATCTTATTCCAACACAAGTGAGAACCGACAGATGATTAGCCATACGGTGAGAATCGTAGCCAGACCATTTTCATTGAGAGGACGGATGGTAGCCATTGACAACGGTAATCCACCAACATAGCCTGCCATAGGAAGAGCCATGCGCAATTGGAGAAGAAGACATTAGGAAAGCAGCGATTCAGAAGACAGAGCATCTCCGGATCCTCAACCTATTCCTCATCACTGAATCACAAGTATCATTTATTTCATGTTCTTTTACTTTTTACAAATAAAACTAAGAATTGTTATTGATATCGTGACTAAGAATAATAAGATAATCATAGCTTGCTTCAAGCCGGCAATCTCCGTGGGATCGACCCTTACTCACGTAAGGTTTTACTTGGACGACCCAGTGCCCTTGCTGGTTAGTTGTGCGGAGTTGTGGATAGTGTGAATCACAATTTCGTGCACCAATGGACTAAGCAACAATGGTTGATTAAATTACTTAGTTAGACAAACAGAAAAGAGCGTTTGGGTCTCAATAACATTAAATAATAAATTCAGAGAATTAAATAAGCAAGCAGTAAACAAGTTGTGAAATATATATGGAGAAACAATTAAGGCTTCAGAGTTATCTATTTTCCGGATTGACTTTTCTTACTAACTATTTTAATCATGCAAGATTTAATTCATGACAAACTATATGTGACCAAACCCTAATTCCTTAGACCTTTTTAGTCTCCCTTAACTCTCATCAACCGCCAATTCCTTCATCAATTAATTCCAATTAAAGGGTGAAGTTTAATTCTAGTTATTATGCCACAAAAATCCTAATTATCCAAATATAAGAGGATTATATGTCATGTATCTCGTTAAGTCCAGATAATTAGAATTTAGGAGAAATTATTTTCAAGCTGTTGTTCAAGTAATGAGTTTTTCCAAATTATACAAGAACTCAATTAGAAAGAGGGTCATAGTTCCGTTCCACCCAAATTCATAAGATAACGAACGAAAACAATTCTTGAATTATAAATCAATACATGAATTAAAATAAAAAAACAATAGAATCAATCCATAATATAGACAGAGCTCCTAACCTTAACAGTGGAGGTTTTATTGCTCATGGTTCAGAGTGAGAAACTAGGATTCAGGTAAAATGTGAGGTAGAAGAGAAGAAAGGAGATTCTTTTCCCTTTTATATCTAATCCTAATTAATGTAAAATATATTTCCTAAAACTAAATAATATCTTTTTATATTTTTAAATAAAATAAAGTTTAAATCAGAATTAATAGGAGATTGCGTGCTTGCTTCTTGGAGAGTTGGGGACCACTTGATTCCTTAATAATCCACGCCTAACTTGAGAAATCTCAAGTTAGGCGCAGCCTTGGCCGGATTGATGGAGAAGAAGTATGGACTATTTAATATCGTTGGAAAGCTCTGAAAGTTAGCTTTTCAACGCCACTAGAATCATGTCAATTGGACCTCTGTAGCTTGAGTTATTTAGGTTTGAGTGCAGAGAGGTCAGGGTTAACAGCATCATTCGCCTTCTTCTCTTTTTTTGCGGAAACTCCATCAAATCCATCTGAATGCTACCTAAAATAAACAGAATTACACACGACTCAAAGTAGCATCTATAGTGGCTAAGAGATAATTAATTCTTGATTAAAATCAACAAATTAAATGCAAATTCACTAGGAAATGGTTGGAAAGATGCTCACGCATCACAACACCAAACTTGAATTGTTGGTTGTGAAAGATGCTCACGCATCACAACACCAAACTTGAATTGTTGGTTGTCTTCAAGCAACCAAAATTAGTACATGATTAAGATGTGAATTTGCATGAGAGGTGAGAGTTCAGTTATGCTCATGTCTCTTCTTAAAGTGGAGTTTATCTATTGTAATTCTGAACAGTTTTGGCATCTCACTCTCCTTTGAATCAGAGGAATGTCACTATCATTCGGAATTAGAATCCGGATCATATTATGAATTCTCTGCTCTTTGTACTCCAGCTTAATCCTTAAACACAGCATACATCCTTTACTTCTCAATGAATTGGTGCTTTGCACCTTGAGTCTAGCCGTGACTTTAAATATTTTGTCTCAAGCATCACTTGATACAAAAAACACCACAAGCACTTGACTGGAGAATTGTTTTTTAAGTTCTGATTGCTCTTTCAGCTTCTCCCAGACAGTGGTGCTCAAAGCCTTTGGCATACTCTGCTGAATGCATTTGGTCACGACTCTAAATATTCCGTCTCAAGGGTTACTTAAAACAAGAATACCACAAGCATATAACTAGGAAAACAACTCTTTGAGCTTTTAATCCTGTCAGACCTCCCTAGTCATTGATGCTCTGAGCCTTGGACCTTGCTTTTATTTTTCTTTTGCTGTTTCTTTTGCTTCAAGGATTAAGCTTTTGTTTAATTCAGAGAATTCATAATAGTTCTCTAAATTCCTACTCTTCATGTATCAATATCCTTTGATTCAAATTCAAATATGCACTGTTCATATTATGCATTCAAAATCACAGATAACATCACCACATTTAAGTAAATAAGACTATTCTTAAATATAAACTCAATTTCTTATGCAATACATCACTTCGTTTTCTTTTTTTTTAGATTCAAGCTCAGTAAGTGGTACATGAGACAATTATTTTTTTTATTTTTTATTTTTTTCTAAAAGCAAATAAAAGAATGAAACTAAATCTAAGAACTGAAAGTACTATAGATCATGTAGGTAATCAAAGCAACAGAAAATAAAAGACAACAAAATAAGAACGGAAGAGAAATAGAATGAAAGGAACTCAACCACTTCAGTTATGCTTGTGGCCATCTCATTCCTCCATGAAGAACATTCATCTCCCTTTGGTGCTATTAAAATAAACAGAAAAGGCCAAAAGCGAAGTGATAACACCAAACTTAAAAGTTTGCTTTTCCTCAAACAAAGAAAAGCTGAAAACAGGGTGTAAAAAATTCTTCTTAATTGCTCCTGTTCCTATTCTAATCATTTTGCATGACTAAAACACATGTAAAACAAGAAAAATTCTAAAAAAATTTAGATAAAGTAATTTAAAACCAAAACTAAAATAACTATAATGTAAAATCAAAATAACTATAAAATTAAAACCAAAGCAACTGAAAAACCAAGGATACTAGTAGTTAGGTTGCCTCTCAACAAGCGCTTCTTTAATGTCACTAGCTTGACACTTGATTGTTGAATTTTCTTCCTCTTCTTCCAGTTGGTTAAAAGAAATGACTCCAAGTGGGGAGAGGTGAAGATTAGTGCCCCCTGATATAAAGTCCTCCTAACAAGCTTTCTTTTATTGTGATTAGCTTGATTCACCTTACTTGTTGGGGTAGAGGTTGAATTATTTTTTGCTGACCTTTTCTTCTTCATAGATATTTTCTTTTATTTCTTAGTCACAATCCCCTTTTCAGTGCTTTCCTTGGTTGCCTTCACTTCTTTGATTTCAAAAATTAGGTGTTGTGTGATGGTTGGAGTGTACCCTTCATCAAGAACTTCTTGAATTGGTAGTTCAATAAACTCACCCTCTATGCCACTCTCTGCTTCATCGGAGTGTAGATTCCCATAATTATTTTCATCCCTTAAAACTTCCTTTGTTTGTGCATCCTCCTTCTTTGTTGGTGCATCTTCCTCCTTTGTTTTTGCATCTTCCTCTTCTTCCATGTGTGAGGGTGAAAAGTTCTCTAATTCACTGGAGTATGAACTCCTTTGATTGATTTTCTCACTTTCTTCCATAGGATCTTGCATTATATCTCTTGGTAAGGAATTTGCTTGTTCCTCTTCCTGGGACTTGATAATCAACTGCACATATTTCTCTACATTTTTTACACTCGTCCTTATATCATGTATGAATTCTTTCATGAGAAGCTCAATAGATGATGGTTCTTGATATGAGTAAGGAGATGGTGGCTCTTGATATGAATAAGAAGGAGATGATGGTTCTTGATAAGAGTAAAAAGAGGATGGTTCTTGGTATGAATAGGGAGATGGTGGCTCTTGATATGAGTAGAAAGATGATGGTTCTTGATATGGATAGAGAGGTGGTGGTTCTTGGTATGAATATGGAGATGGTGGTTCTTGATAGTTGGAACATGGTGCACTGAAGTTTCTTTGGTTTTGACTTTGCCAACAAAAATTTGGGTAGTTCCTCCATCCACAATAATATGAATCACTACTTGGATGTGAGTAGTAACTCATGTGATCTCTCTCCATTATTTTTCCTTAGCACAAAGCACCAAAGAGAATTAAACGCACCATGTGGTAAACAGGCAAGCAAAGAAGAAAGAACATAAAGAATTTTTTTTACGTTAAAAAAATGTATATATAATTTTTTTATCAAAAGAAATAAACAAAAATAAACAAAAATAAAATAAAATAAAAGAAAAAGAAAAATGAAATAAATAAAATAAAATAAAAATAAGCTAAATAATTAAGAAACTAATAAAAGAAAACAAAAATTAAAAAGGAAAATAGAAAAAAAGGACGAAAGAATGTTAAAAAAAATCAAAATTGAAGTTATAGAAATAAAAAATAAGAAGAAAATGAAAAGAAGACATGGTGACAGGGAAAATGCGAACGAAAAGAAAAAAAAGAAAAAAATAGAAAATAAAAATTAACAATACTAAAAAAATTAATTTAAAGAAAAAATTATTTAATCTAAGCATTCAAACAACGAGTAGTTGTCAATCACAATCAATTCCCGGCAACGGCGCCAAAAACTTGGTGCGGAATTTATAACCCACAAACTAACCGGTAAGTGCACCGGGTCGTACCAAGTAATACCTCAGGTGAGTGAGGGTCGATCCCATGAGAATTGATGGATTAAGCAACAATGGTTGATTAAATTACTTAGTTAGACAAATAGAAAAGAACGTTTGGGTCTCAATAACATTAAATAATAAATTCAGAGAATTATATAAGCAAGCAGTAAACAAGTTGTGAAATATATATGGAGAAACAGTTAAGGCTTCAGAGTTATCTATTTTCCGGATTGACTTTTCTTACTAACTATTTTAATCATGCAAGATTTAATTCATGACAAACTATATGTGACTAAACCCTAATTCCTTAGACCTTTTTAGTCTCCCTTAACTCTCATCAACCGCCAATTCCTTAGTCAATTAATTCCAATTAATGGGTGAAGTTTAATTCTAGTTATTATGCCACAAAAATCCTAATTATCCAAATATAAAAGGATTATATGTCACGTATCCCATTAAGTCCAGATAATTAGAATTTAGGAGAAATTGTTTTCAAGCTGTTGTCCAAGTAAAGAGCTTTTCCAAGTTATACAAGAACTCAATTAGAAAGAGGGTCATACTTTCGTTCCACCCAAATTCATAAGATAACAAACGAAAACAATTCTTGAATTATAAATCAGTACATGAATTAAAATAGAAAAATAATAGAATCAATTCATACAATAGACAGAGCTCCTAACCTTAACAGTGGAGGTTTAATTGGTTTAGAGTGAAAAACTAGGATTCAGGTAAACTGTAATTTACAGAATGAGGTAGAAGAGAAGAGAGGAGATTCTTTTCCCTTTTATATCTAATCCTAATTAATTTAAAATTAAAACTAAATACCTATTTTTAAATAAAATAAAGTTTAAATCAGAATTAATAGGAGATTGCGTGCTTGCTTCTTGGAGAGTTGGGGACTACTTGATTCCTTAATAATCCACGCCTAACTTGAGAAATCTCAAGTTAGGCACAGCCTTGGCTGAATTAATGGAGAAGAAGTATAGACTATTATATATCGTTGGAAAGCTCTAGAAGTTAGCTTTTCAATGCCGCTAGAATCACATCAATTAGACTTCTGTAGCTTGAGTTATTCAGGTTTGAGTGAAGAGAGGTCAGGGTTGACAGCATCATTCGCCTTCTTCTCTTTTTCTGCGAAAACTCCATCAAATCCATCCGAATGCTACCTAAAATAAATAGAATTGCACAAGACTCAAAGTATCATTTATAGTGGCTAAAAGATAATTAATTATTGATTAAACTCAACAAATTAAATGCAAATTCACTAGGAAAAGGTAGGAAAGATGCTCACGCATTATTGACCCAGCCTCTGCATAGCTTGCAAAGTCGCAGCAGCATTCGCTTCCATGGTATTCGCAAGTTTAGCCATTGCCGCCATGAACTCGGCATGATTATCGGCTGGTTGCTTGTTTCTACTCTCTCTTCGTCAACGTGTACGACCTCGTCTGTGAGTAGCCATTAGGGTTCCTGTCTACACCAAACATTCAATATCAAGGTGATCAGTCTCAATGTCAAAAGCCCAGTGCTTCAATTATCCCAAAAAGGCACTAACAAACAAGCATGCTATAAAATATCAAGTAGATAACCTAAATAGCATGAATGAAAAATGACCCAGTGTATGTAATGAAGCACAATCGGTCCATCCCTCAGGCTCATGAGGACGCACCGCTCTGTTACCACTAAATATAACACCCTAATTATCCTAAGCCTTACCTCATGCCGTAAAGCAAAGGTTAATCAAGGGTTACGAAAATTCTAAGGCTCATGCATAAATACATATATAGAAGGAATAATAATTCTAAAAGCCCGAGGAAGAAAATAACTCAAATACATGATTTGAAAAACGCAAAACATACTCACGAAGCTACTAACTTAACGCATAAGATATAAATATAATATAACAAAATATAAAATTATAATAGCATAAGAATCTAGCCACGGCTCGGGAAGTTAAGCCGGTTAGCAATATACAGACAATACAGAAATCTGAAGATTTAAAACATCTTATACAAGTCTTTCCTCTTAAAGAGTAAAAGCAAAAGTGAGAGTACAAATCAAAATAACCCTACTAGCAACAAAATAGAATAAGATCATCCGCTCTGCTACCACCAAACAACTCTCTGAGGTGCGTTGTGACCTGCATATGAAAAACAATAACAATGTATGAAATAAGAACCAGAGGTTCTTAGTATGGTAACAGTACCCAGTAATGTAAGATGTAAGACCCCAGACGCTAGAGGCAATCCTAGAGCTTTATACCAAACAGATATTCAAGCTTAAAAGAAATAAATAACTTAAACCGTAACCAATAAATAAAAGGTATCTAAACTTGGGGGTTTTCTATCTAAAACTAGCCACTGCTATTCCACAGCCTTTATTAACCTACCTTCCGTGTGATCCCATTGCCACCACCTACCTAACCTCCTCAAAGTTGAATAACCACAGATAATGCAAGCAAGGAAAGCACAGATAATATTCATACATATAACAAGTAATTCAAGAAGCAAGTAGACATGTTATACAATTGGGCAAGCTCAAGTAAACAAAGCAAGCAAGCATATAGAAGTTGCATATGATGAATGTCTGTCCTATTGGCTGTGATATCACATGTCGATTATTGTGCCAAACCCGAAAGAAAATCCGGACGGTAACTCTCGGATTAGTCTCTCTGTTGCGCATATTCAGGAGGAATAATTTCGAGGGATAAGTGCCCTACCACCTTTTCCTTTCAAGGGGAAACATTTCGAGAGAGAGTGCCCTACCACCTTCCTCTGGATGCTGCATTATTCTGTGGGTTAGTGCCCTACCACCATGCAACCAGAGAGAAACGGATGCTCAGGAGAAAAATTCCGAGGGAGAGTACCCTACCACCTTCTCCTTTCAGAGGGAAACGTTCTGAGGGAGAGTGCCCTACCACCGTCCTTGACGTTAGGATTTTTGCCAGTAAAGAATTTCATAAAAACAGTCGCGTTGTAGATATAGTCTCTAAACCGACAGAATCCCTTCGTACAAACGTTTTGGTTGTCACAAGTAACAAACCCCTTGGAAATTGATAACCGAGTATTCAAACCTCGGGTCGTCTTCTCAAAGAATTGCAGGGAGGTATGTTCTTATTATTGGTTATGAGTTGTAAATTGGGGTTTAGGAGGTAAGGAGGGAATATGTTAAATGACAAATCAAATAAAATAAAATAATAACAATAAAATCTCTTGGCAAGGTATAAGAAATTGGAAGTCCAGACCAAATTATCCTTATCAATGATAATAAAAATTGAATCTTAATTTCACTTAGTTAACCCTAAAGCAGAGGAAGGTTAAGTGACTAATTAGTTTGATCTTCAAATCCGAGTTAATTCCTAAGAAAAGATTGGGATTATTGAAGTTCAATTCAATTAGAGGAGATACCAATTATCAATTATGCTGTTGAATTGGATAACTTCCTGAGTTACTGATTTCTTAACCAAAACCAAAAGGAAAGGAAATTGAAGCTGCTGGAATAAAAATGCCTTTAGATGGGAAGCAATAATCATGTAAATAAAAGAAAGCAATATTAAACTGAAATACCTCAAATAACATTAATTTAAAAGAGTAATCTGTAACATGGAAGAGTTCATAAATTAAATTGGGATAAATAAAAATAAAGAACCTGGGATTGAGAGTCACTCCTAAAACTAAGAGAAGTCCTAAATCCTAATCCTAAGAGAGAGAGGGGAGAGAGCCTCTCTCTCTCTAAAACTACCTCTAAAACATGAAAAGTGAATTATGAAAAAGCATCCTGAGTCTCTGCAAGTTCCCTGACTCTAATCTGTGTTTCTGGGCCGAAAACTGGGTTGAAATGCGGCCCAGAATCTCCGCCAGCGACTTTTGTAATTCTGCAGATCGCGCATGTCACGCGTCCGCGTCGTCCACGCGACCGCGTCACTCAGCGTTTTTCGTATCACGCGCCGCGTCGTCCACACATTCGCGTCGTATATGCAGCTTCCAATCCACGCGGTCGCGTCAGGCACGCGATCGCGTCACTCCGATTTCTTCCATTTCACGCGGTCGCGTGAGCCATGCGACCGCGTGACTTCTCGCTGGTCACCTCCTCGATTCCTTGTGTTCCTTCCATTTTGGCACACTTCCTCTTCATCCTCTAGTCTATTCCTGCTCTATGAAGCCTGAAACACTTAACACACAGATCAAGGCATCGAATAGTAATAAGAGAGAATTAAGATTTGCTAAATTAAGACCAAATAAGCATGTTTTCAATCATGTAATAATTTTAGGAAGGAAATATAAATACATGCTAAATACATGAATAAGTGGGTAAAGATCATGATAAAACCACACAATTAAACACATTGTAAACCATAAAATAGTGGTTTATCAGTCCTCTCGAGCAATAATATGAGTGAGAAGCCCAGCTTCAAACCTCACATCCGAACGTAGGCAGAAGATTACCACAGTCCCTACGACGGAAAGTCAAGCCATTCATGTCCGACCGGAATGGTAAGTATGGGCTAATTATGCTGGCCAGACTGACCCTCGTGGCTGTGCTGAGAGAGCTGAGAGTGCTGACTGTACTAACTATGCTGACTGTGCTGACTATGCTTACTATGCTGACTGTGCTGATTGCGACGTCTGTGATGACTGCCCTCGCCGTGGTCACCAGACTGAATATGGTGGCTAGACTCACTGTGGTGACTGTGATGGCTACCTTGACTGTGGTCTGGTGGATGTGGTATATAATAAGAAAACGGCTGAAGCACTGCGTATTAAGGTGGACCCTGAGGTGCTGGTAGCTGTGGTGCTGATGGCTGTGGGGTCGGTGGCTGATATGGATGTTGAGGAACGTACTCCGACAATCGCAGCAGATGTTCGTACGAATGCACGTACCAATTCTGGTACTCTGCCGAAAGTGTAAAGTCCCAAGTCAAAAAGGGGTGCAGATCCCACAACCGAGTGTTACGACGGTTGCCCCATTCCTCAATCCATCCCCATGTTAAACTATCCAGTCATAAAGTTACACTCCGCGAAGAGTAATGCATTGCTCTCTCGATGGAATGTCTCTTGCTACCAGCGGAGGGGGTTATGCATACCCAAACTGACGCATCACTCGGTTCACAGGGTGCCATATGACACACTCGAATGATACTAACGGAGCAACGATGTCACATACCTCAAAGTGTCCATGTCATTGGGTATGATCAACCCTTCGTACGGCTGCCACACAAACTGCCACATATTATTAGAAAATTAGAACCCTATATTAATGTTTGGATACCACACAAACTGCCACATATTATTAGAAAATTAGAACCCTATATTAATGTTTGGATATGGGAATCATAGGAATCCTAAATATTTACCTCGTCCATGTAGTCTATTTCATTCCTAAATATCACTACGGTCTTCGATAATAACGCTGAGCTCTGATAGGAATTACTCCACCTAAAACATGGTTCATTAAAAAAATTAAAAAAGGTTACCGTCAATCAAATATGCATTGTCAATATAATGCAAAACTAAAATAGGAACTGTTACCTCATTGAAACTGGTATCTCAGCCGGTGCAACAGACTGTCTAGGTACAGGCGCAATACACGACAGTCGTTCCCATGCTCAAACAAACAACAGATTAAGAGTGTCATCCATTTTCTTAGTATCATAGCGTGATGCACGACATAGTGCCCTGTAAAGATGCGCGAGACATGCTGACCCCAACTATAAGTATGGATCCACTCGAAATCACGAAACAACGGTAGATACTTGGCGTGAGCATATGCGGTCGACTTATCCGTGAATAGGGTCGAACCTAACAAACAAAAAATCTGGCATCTGAAATATCTCTTAATAGACTCGTCGGTGTCCAATGGCTCTGCGTCTCTGATACCCCAAACCCAACACAGCTTGCTATAAGATTTTGAAGAACTACTGACAACCGGTTCGCAACCGAATATTGCGATGCTCTAACTCTGTAGGAAGTCGCTACTGCTATCTGTCCAGCAGCTCACAGACCCTCCATCAATGGGTAAGCCAAATATATGAGCGATATCTTCTAGTGTCACAGTAACCTCACCCACCAGCAATACAAAGATATGGATTTTTGGTCTCCACCTCTCCACCAAAACAGCTAATAAGGGATAAAATCCTTTTATGAACCCAATCCTAGAGACATGGTAGAATTATGTTGAGTGTAATAAGTAGTTTTCGACCATTGGATTCTACGTCTGCGGCGGATCCAATTTACGAACCATCAAATTCCTGTTTGGCTGGTTCAACAACAATATATTTATTCACTAAATATTAGTTTAAACAAATACAAATCATTAGAAATAATATTTATAATAATAATTTACATAAATAAAAAATATTATTATTTCTAATCATAAATAAAAAACATTTACTTATTTAAATATTATAAATAAATACATTTAATATTTATATTCAAAAATAAATAAATATCACTATTATTAATTTTAAAAAATAAATAAATAAATATAAATAATATTTGTTTTCAAAAATAAATAAAATATTTAAATAATATTTAATTTCAAAAATAAATAAATATAAATAATATTTATATTCAAAAATAAAAAATATAAATAATATTTGCATTTATACAAAATAAAATATAATTATGTTGGACAAATTTTTTTATTATTCGAAAATATTAATAAAATACAAAAAATAATAAGACTAAAATAATAATATTGTATTTTCATATAATACTAACAACAACAAAAATTAAAAAAATTTAATTTAAATACATAAAATAATAAAATTTATCAACTTACATAAATTGGATGATCTAAATAATTGATGATATGTTCTTCGGGTGTTGTATAATCACATACCATTTTTAATCACCACAAACTAATAATTTTTTTTAAACACACCTAAATCCTAACTCTCAGTATAACACACACACTCTTCACATCACAATACACGGTTAGCTTCCTGTCTTCTTCAGCTTATTTTCTTCTTCTTTCTCAGTATAACACACACACACTACACATGATGCATTCCATCAATAAGCTCAATTTATAAAGCTTCTTCAACGAGAGACGCTAGTTACCAGGGTGGGGGACTATCCCCTGCATGAAAACCACCTGCAACACTCCCCTATATTGCTGTAGGCTCTTTGGAAATAAGCAGAGACCTATAACACTTTTAGGATTTAGAGGCAACCCGCCCCCTGTGTGTTGCCACCCGTACCTGCCAGCCACATCACCACACCCCTTGCGTATTGCTAGGGAACTGCCACACCTCTGACAGACCTGTCACCCCGTCCCCCGGCGTGTTAAACTTAACACCTACAACGGTACAAAACACCTCCTTCTCCAATATTGGGAAAATACACCAGCGTATATTCCATATCAAAAATAATTTCTGCAAAAATGAAGATACATAATAATGTATATACATAATAGTCACTAGTCTTGACCCACAAAAAAAGGCTGGCTTGAATTATACATCACTAGAGAAATTACAAGACTCTAGGAAAAAATTAAGATATACAACAATGCATTTTTAAAAGAGGAGAGAACTCTAAAGCCAAAATAAATCTTAAAAGAATCTTCTTCGAGTCATCACCTAAAATCCCCCACTCTTAACGAGATGTATTGCGTCTGATATCTGAAAAATGAGAAATCAACGACGGGTGAGAACGCGAAGGTTCCCAGTAGGATAACAGTTCCAAATAAAAGACTACATACAAAAATATGAACCCTCTAGGTAATCCTGATCTCCAACTTCACAGGAATCCAAGCTTAGGGTTTTAACTAATCCATACTAGGTTAATTTTGCTATGGTCAAAGTACTTTAATCCACTACTAGTCTTATCCACTACCAACAGTCATCTTCATTTTTCTCAGTCTCTATACTTTTAGTTAAATGCAAACACAACCAAGCAATCATAGCCAACAATCATAAATAATAATATTTAGACAAGTAGTACAATTAGCAGTTAAACAATATTATCAAATAAGCAAACCAAAATAATTATGCATACCCAAGTAATTGCAACCAAATGCACATGATGCATGCCTGTCCTACTGGCCGCGAGCTCACGTGTTGGTTACGTTGCCAGGCCCGACACATCCAGCATCTAACATGGATATCATCTCTCTGTTGTGCATCCCTAGGAGGAATTATCATCGAGGAATCATATGAAATAAAGGAGTGCTTTCTCACCTTCTTTTGGAGGTATAAGCTGTGTCGTGCCATATAAAATAATAGAGAGTGTCGTCTTACTGAAAGGAGAGTACCTTCAATTCGCAATTACAGTAAAGTGGGACTATGCCACCATCCTCATCGTGGGTGGGACAAACCACCATCCCCACAACGTTTAAAATATTTCATTTTACAAGTTTTATAGGGGAGTAACCCAATTTAAATTCATTAATCTCATCCCCAATACAATCAAGGTAAAAAATATGGTTTTCAGAGTTCATACAGAGATTACAGAGGGTTAGAAGCTTGCCGAAAAAGTTCAACAGCTCAAAAACAACATTTTAGAAAAATCAGCACAATAGTGCGTATATGGGCTTCATACATATGCACAAAAGTGTAATGATACATACACAGTATAGATGCGTACACGGAAGTCTACAATCATGCGTACGCGGGATAGGTGCATACGCGGAGAACCTAATTCGGCCACTAACTCTGTAGAATCTACATAATTCAATTTTAACCTAATTTTTAAACACCCATAACTTTTTCTACAAAAATCGTTTTTCCTCCGTTCTTTGACGGTCTTAAAGTAGACATTCCCAGTTTTAATTCAAGATAAATTTCATTCATTTCCAAGTTTCGAGCGCCAACTTATGGCCTTCCAAAGTTGACCAAAATTACCAAATTACACATTTTCTACAACATTCAAATTTACACTACTCAAAACCTTTTATTTTTGAAAACATTACCCAATAACCTCATCCAAGTCCAAACCTAACCAATCCATCTTTCACTCTTCAACAACTCATCCAACATTGGATTTTCACCTAAATTATCACTTAACCTTTCATTAACCAAACTTACACAATTTTCTCAAAATCAACAATTAATCATCCCAAATCCAATTTCACATACTATCTACAATGATTCAACCTTAACAAGTGCACAACATCACATCAATACATATCAAGAGATATAACTCAATTAATCACGGCTTCTAGCCCAAAATTTATTCAACATTCAAACCATATTCAATTTTAAACATTCATGCTAAACCATTAACATCAACGACATCAATCCAACAATATCTTAAAGTCAACTAGCCGAGGATTTCACATAGCATTATATAGTGATTATTCGAAACCAAAATCCGTAGACCTTAGTTGACGGCAGTTCTAACCTCTTGGGTCCTTCTCTCCGGCCAATCTAAGCATCAATTAAACCCTCTCCAATCCATGTTTCAATCAACTCTAATATAATTTTATTCAAATCTCACATTCTTCATACTAGGGTTTTCACATAAATTGGAGAAAGTGGAGGGGAAGAGTTTCCCTACCTTATTCCATATAAACATGGGTCAAAATTCCGCTAGAAATTAAACTTAAGCTTCCCCTAAAACATCAAAATCATAATTTTCAACGGCCACATACCCAAAATGCAAAACAAAGAAAAATAGAGAAATGAGATTGAATTCTCACGATTACTCACTGAAAAAATCATATAAAAACGTAGAGGGGGTTGAGAGGAATGCGTGGCCGTAAATGAGTCGTTGATCGGAACTTTAGTTTTTGAGAAAAGTGGATTTGAAGGTGAAAAGTGAATAGTGTTTAGGTTTTTCCTTTCTTTTCTTCTCTCATGCTTGAGCTCTCTGATGCATGAAAACTTGTCTCTCAACAAATTTCCCTTCGGCAAGTATACCGAATTGTCGTCAAGTAAAAACTCACAATAGAGTGAGGTCGAATCCCACAGGGATTGATTGGTCAAGCAACTTTAGTTGGAAGAGTATGCTAGTTGAGCTAAATAGTGTGTAGTTGATGTTGCAGGAAATTAAATGGCGGGAAAGTAAATTGCAGGAAATAAAGTACATAATCTTAAATGGGGAAACGGGGGGATGAACATGGAAATAAATGGCAGAAAGTAAAGAGAATGGGTGAGATCAGAAATGGGGAATTCATTGGGCTCAGGAGATGTTGTATTCTCCGGATCAAATTCATTTTCATCTCTTCCTCAATCAAAGCATCTATTGATCTCCTTGGCAATCTTAAGTGATTGTGTTCCAATTCTTTGGCAACCCAATCTCTCTAAGCTTGAACAATTGCCCAATTCTTTGATTTAATTACTCATGGGAAGAGATGAAGTGTGGTCACTGATTATACCACATGTATTTCCAAATCAAAGTGTTGGGAGGATTACATGTCACTATATCCGTCCAGACCCCAATTTGGTCCAACATGAGAAAGCATTTCTAGCATGATCTCCTAATCCCTTTTCCAAGGCTCAAAGGAGATCCAATTATGGAGAGTTTCTTTTCCAAGACAACTAACCAATTGAATTAAGATCGAAAGCTTTCTAGTAAATCAAGAGAAAAGAAAGAAGAAGAAGAATGAAAACTATAATTGATCCATCAAATTACAACAGAGCTCCCTAACCCAATGAAAGGGTTTTAGTTGTTCATAGCTCTGAAAATGAGAAATGGCAGAAAAGAATACATGCTTAGCTAGAAAAATGCAGAAAAAGTAAATATACAGAGGGTAATTCTCCAAAGTGCCAAGCTTCTCTATAGTTCAAAACTACTCCTATATATACTACTCTTCTTGATCTTCTAGTGAGTTCTTCGAGTCTTGGATGTGGGTCTTAGATCTTGAGTTGAAGCAGTTATAATCTTTAGTGGGCTCAGCTTGCAGAAAAGTGTGAGTTAGGCATGGGCGTTAGTGATGTTAACGTTAAGTGAGAATGTGGGTTCGAGAACGTTAGTGGCAATCACCTTTTTCACTAACATTCCAACCTCATATAGTCCACGTTAACTTCAATGTTAGTGGCACTTAATGTGACCACTAACGTTGCCTTATGATCCTTCACAAGCGTTATTGTAAATCATATTTTCCAATAACGTTGCCTTGTGCCCCTCTTTCCCTACGTTAGAGTTCACGTTAGTATAACTAATGTGACTCTTAACGTGGGCATGCCTATCTTCGAGAGCGTTAATGACACTTACCTTTGTCACTAATGCTCCAAATGCCCCTCCTCCCCACGTTAGAGTTCACGTTAACTAGGTTAACGTGGCCACTAATGTGGTAGTGAATGCCATCTCCAACGTTAGTGACAAAGGTGAGTGTTACTAACGTTGGCTCATCATTCTCAGCTCCACGTTAACTTTCACGTTAGTGGTATTAATGTGACCACTAACGTGGGCAATGCTAGCTTGATCCAACGTTAGTGACAAAGGTGAGTGTCACTAACGTTGGCATTGTTGATGAGCGGATAATTTATACGCTTTTTGGCATTATTTTTAGTATGTTTTTAGTATGTTTTAGTTAGTTTTTATTATATTTTTATTAGTTTTTAGTTAAAATTCACTTTTCTGGACTTTACTATGAGTTTGTGTATTTTTCTGTGATTTCAGGTATTTTCTGGCAGAAATTGAGGGACCTGAGCAAAAATCTGATTCAGAGGCTGAAAAGGACTGCAGATGCTGTTGGATTCTGACCTCCCTGCACTCCAAGTGGATTTTCTGGAGTTACAGAAGCCCAATTGGCGCGCTCTCAATTGCGTTAGAAAGTAGACATTCTGGTCTTTCTAGAAATATATAATCGTCCATACTTTGCCCGAGATTTGATGGCCCAAACTGGCGTTCCAAATCAGCTCAAGACTGCCCAGCGTTAAACGCCGGAACTGGCACAAGAATGGGAGTTAAACGCCCAAACTGGCACAAAAGCTGGTGTTTAACTCCAAGAAGAGTCTCTACACGAAAATGCTTCAATGCTCAGCCCAAGCACAAACCAAGTGGGTCCGGAAGTGGATTTTTATGTCATTTACTCATCTCTGTAAACCCTAGCAACTAGTTCTCTATAAGTAGGACCTTTTGCTATTGTATTTACATCTTTTGATCATGTTTTTATGATTGAACCCTCTTTGGGAGGCTGGCCATTCGGCCATGCCTAGACCTTGTTCTTATATATTTTCAACGGTGGAGTTTCTACACACCATAGATTAAGGTGTGGAGCTCTGCTGTACCTCGAGTATTAATGCAATTACTATTGTTCTTCTATTCAATTCGGCATATTCTTGTTCTAAGATATCACTTGTTCCTCAACTTGATGAATGTGATGATCTGTGACACTCATCATCATTCTCACCTATGAACGTGTGCCTGACAACCACCTCCGTTCTACCTTAGATTGAGTGGATATCTCTTGGATTCCTTAATCGGAATCTTCGTGGTATAAGCTAGAATTGATGGCGGCATTCAAGAGAATCTGGAAGGTCTAAACCTTGTCTGTGGTATTCTGAGTAGGATTCAAGGATTGAATGACTGTGACGAGCTTTAAACTCGCGATTGTGGGGCGTTAGTGACAGATGCAAAAGAATCATTGGATTCTATTCTGACATGATCGAGAACCGACAGCTGAATAGTCGTGCTGTAACAGAGCGCGTTGAACATTTTCACTGAGAGGACAGGACTGTAGCCATTGACAACGGTGATGCCCAACATACAGCTTGCCATGGAAAGGAGTAAGAAGGATTGGATGAAGACAGTAGGAAAGCAGAGAGACGGAAGGGACAAAGCATCTCCATACGATTATCTAAAATTCTCACCAATGAATTGCATAAGTATCTCTATCTTTATTTTATGCTTTATTCCTAAATCATCCATAACCATTTGAATCTGCCTGACTGAGATTTACAAGATGACCATAGCTTGCTTCATACCAACAATTTCCGTGGGATCGACCCTTACTCGCGTAAGGTTTATTACTTGGACGACCCAGTGCACTTGCTGGTTAGTTGTGCGAAGTTGTGATAAAGAGTTGAGATTGCAATTGAGCGTACCATGTTGATGGCGCCATTGATGATCACAATTTCGTGCACCAAGTTTTTGGCGCTGTTGCTGGGGATTGTTTTGAGTTTGGACAACTGACGGTTCATCTTGTTGCTTAGATTAGGTATTTTTCAGAATTTTTAAGAATGAATTCTAGTATTTCAAGGTGATGTTCTTATCATCACCAAAGCTAATTGATCTTCATCAATTTAGCTCTTGAATGCAATGTCCTGCTGAAGCTTGGCTAGCCATGTCTAATTCCTTTAGACTAAAGCTTTAGACTAACATTGCATGATTCCTGGAATTTTTATTAAAAATTTTGAATTTCTTTATTTTCTTCTCCATATAATTTTCGAAAAAAACCAAAAAAATTACAAAATCATAAAGACCAAAAATATTTCTTGTTTGAGTCTAGTGTCTCATTTTAAATTTGGTGTCAATTGCATGTGTCTGTTCTTCTTGCATTTATCGTGTGTCTTCATTGATCTTCAAGTTGTTCTTGATGATTTACTTGCTCTGATCTTTAAATTCTCTTATTTTGTGTGTTTTGTTGTTTCTCATATGCATTCTCAACTTGTTAGTGTCAGTAGTATACAAACTTTTAAGTATGGTGTCTTGCATGCATTGTTTATTTGATTTTAGTTGCATTTTGATTTTTTCTCATCATTAAAAATCCAAAAAATTTTTAATTTGTGTCTTTTCAAGTCAATAATGCAGAGAATTGAAGATTCAGAACATACAGCAGAGGAATTACACAGAAAAAGCTGGGCGTTCAAAACGCCCAGTGAAGAAGAAAAACTGGCGTTTAAACGCCAGCCAGGGCACCTGGCTGGGCGTTTAACGCCCCAAAGGGTAGCATTTTGGGCGTTAAACGCCAGAATGTATACCATTCTGGGCGTTTAACGCCAGGATGGCACAAGAGGGAAGATTTTGTTTTCAATTCAAATTTTTTTCAAGTTTTCATAATTTTTCAAAATCAAATCTTTTTCAAATCATATCTTTTCAATCATATATTTTCAAAATTAATTTCTTTCCATTTTCAAAAATACTTGCTAACAATTAATGATTTGATTCAACATTTCAAGTATGTTACCTTTTCTGTTGAGAAAGGTTTAATGTTCGAATCATATCTTTCCTTGTTAGCCAAGTCATTGATTTTAAAAATCAAATCTTTTTAAATTGTTTTTTTCCAAATCATATCTTCTCAATCATATCTTTTTGAAACTATATCTTTTCAATCATATCTTTTTAATCACATCTTTTTCAAAATAAGTTTTCAATCATATCTTTTTGACTTCTAATTTCAAAATCTTTTTCAAAAATCACTTTATTTCTTTCCCAATCATAGTTTTTGAAAATCATCAATCAATTTTCAAAATGTTTTTAAAATCTTTTTAATTTATTTTCGAAAATTTCTTCCCCTCTTCTCACATCCTTCTATTTATCGACTAACATGTACAATTCGAACTTTATCTTTCTAAGTTCGAATTCTTCTACCTCTTCCTTCTATTTTTCTTTTCCTCTGACACCTCAAGGAATCTCTATACTGTGACATAGAGGATTCCATATTCTCTTGTTTTCTTCTCTTTCATATGAGCAGGAGCAAAGACAAAAGCATTCTTGTTGAGGCTGACCCTGAACCTGAAAGGACCTTGAAGCAAAAGCTAAGAGAAGCTAAAGCACAACTCTCTGTAGAGGACCTAACAGAAATCTTCAAACAAGAAGAAACCATGGCAGCCAAAAACAACAACAATGCCAACAATGCAAGGAAGGTGCTGGGTGACTTTACTGCACCTACTCCCGACTTCTATGGGAGAAGCATCTCTGTCCCTGCCAATGGAGCAAACAACTTTGAGCTTAAGCCTCAATTAGTTTCTCTAATGCAACAGAATTGCAAGTTCCATGGACTTCCATTGGAAGATCCTCATCAATTTTTAGCTGAATTCTTGTAAATCTGTGACACCGTCAAGACCAATGGGGTTGACCCTGAGGTCTACAGACTTATGCTATTCCCTTTTGCTGTAAGAGACAGAGCTAGGATATGGTTGGATTCACAACCTAAAGAAAGCCTGAACTCTTGGGAAAAGCTAGTCAATGCCTTCTTGGCAAAGTTCTTTCCACCTCAAAAATTGAGTAAGCTTAGAGTGGAAGTCCAAACCTTCAGACAGAAGGAAGGTGAATTCCTCTATGAAGCTTGGGAAAGATACAAACAATTGATCAGAAAGTGTCCTTCTGACATGCTTTCTGAGTGGAGCATCATAGGTATCTTCTATGATGGTCTGTCTGAACTGTCCAAGATGTCATTGGAAAGCTCTGCTGGAGGATCTCTTCATATGAAGAAGACGCCTGCAGAAGCTCAAGAACTCATTGAAATGGTTGCAAATAACCAATTCATGTACACTTCTGAAAGGAATCCTGTGAACAATGGGACGAATCAGAAGAAAGGAGTTCTTGAGATTGATACTCTGAATGCCATATGGTGCACGAAATTGTGATCAATACTTTTCACAACTTAAATTATCCCCGGTTATGAATCCAAAATCTTGGTGTTCAATACCATGGCATAAACACAACTTCGCATAACTAACCAGCAAGTGTACTGGGTCGTCCAAGTAATAAACCTTACGTGAGTAAGGGTCGATCCCACAGAGATTGTTGGTATGAAGCAAGCTATGGTCACCTTGTAAATCTTAGTCAGTCAAACTCAAATGGTTATGGATGATGAATAAAACATGAAGATAAAGATAGAGATACTTATGTAATTCATTAGTGGGAATTTCAGATAAGCGTATGGAGATGCTGTGTTCCTTCCGTCTCTCTGCTTTCCTACTGTCTTCATCCAATCCTTCTTATTCCTTTCCATGGCAAGCTGTATGCAAGGGTTTCACCGTTGTCAGTGGCTACCTCCATCTTCTCAGTGAAAATGTTCAACGCACCCTGTCACGGCACGACTATTCATCTGTCGGTTCTCAATCAGGTTGGAATAGAATCCAGTGATTCTTTTGCGTCTGTCACTAACGCCCAGCCTTCAGGAGTTTGAAGCTCGTCACAGTCATTCAATCATTGAATCCTACTCAGAATACCACAGACAAGGTTTAGACCTTCCGGATTCTCTTGAATGCCGCCATCAATTCTAGCTTATACCACGAAGATTCCGGTTAAAGAATCCAAGAGATATCCACCCAATCTAAGGTAGAACGGAGGTGGTTGTCAGGCACACGTTCATAAGTGAGAATGATGATGAGTGTCACGGATCATCACATTCATCAAGTTGAAGAACAAGTGATATCTTAGAACAAGAACAAGCGGAATTGAATAGAAGAACAATAGTAATTGCATTAATACTCGAGGTACAGCAGAGCTCCACACCTTAATCTATGGTATGTAGAAACTCCACCGTTGAAAATACATAAGAACAAGGTCTAGGCATGGCCGTGAGGCCAGCCTCCCAATGATCTAAGATAGCATAAGAACAAGGATAGCTACCAAGATGAAAATACAATAGTAAAATGTCCTATTTATAGAGAACTAGTAGCCTAAGGTTTACAGAGATGAGTAAATGACATAAAAATCCACTTCCAGGCCTACTTGGTGTGTGCTTAGGCTAAGCATTGAAGCATTTTTCGTGTAGAGACTCTTCTTGGAGTTAAACGCCAGCTTTTGTGCCAGTTTGGGCGTTTAACTCCCATCCTTGTGCCAGTTCCGGCGTTTAACGCCGGACAGTTTTGAGCTGATTTGGAACGCCGGTTTGGGCCATCAAATATCGGGCAAAGTATGGACTATTATATATTGCTGGAAAGCCCAGGATGTCTACTTTCAAACGTCGTTGAGAGCGCACCAATTGAGCTTCTGTAGCTCCAGAAAATCCACTTAGAGTACAGGGAGGTCAGAATCCAACAACATCTGCAGTCCTTTTTAGTCTTTGAATCAGATTTTTGCTCAGGCCCCTCAATTTCAGCCAGAAAATACCTGAAATCACAGAAAAACACACAAACTCATAGTAAAGTCCAGAAAAGTAAATTTTAACTAAAAACTAATAAAAATATACTAAAAACTAACTAGAATATACTAAAAACATACTAAAAACAATGCCAAAAAGCGTACAAATTATCTGCTCATCACCATACTGGCTCAGAACAAAATATTGAATCAGCAAGTCAATATGATTTCTCAAAGTCTGTTTGGAATGCAAGCTGCACCAGGCAGTACTAAGGATGCTTCATCTGAAGAAGAAGCTTATGATCCTGAGAACCCTTTAATGGAAGAGGTGAATTACATGGGAGAACCCTATGGAAACACCTATAATCCTTCATGGAGAAATCATCCAAATCTCTCATGAAAGGATCAACAAAGATCTCAACAAGGTTTCAACAACAATAATGGTGGAAGAAACAGGTTTAGCAATAGCAAGCCTTTTCCATCATCTTCTCAGAAACAGACAGAGGATTCTATGCAGAGCCACTCTGACTTAGCAACCATGGTCTCTGATCTAATCAAAACCACTCAAAGTTTCATGACTGAAACAAGGTCCTCCATTAGAAACTTGGAGGCACAAGTGGGTCAGCTGAGTAAGAAAGTTACTGAACTCCCTCCTAGTACTCTTCCAAGCAATACAGAAGAGAATCCAAAAGGAGAGTGTAAGGCCATCAACATGGCCGAACTTGGAGAGGAGAAAGAGGAAGTGAGTGCCACAGAGGAAGGCCTCAATAGACGTCCACTGACCTCCAATGAGTTCCCTAATGAGGAACCATGGGAATCTGAGGCTCACACTGAGACCATAGAGATTCCATTTGATTTACTTCTACCATTCATGAGCTCTGATGAGTATTCTTCCTCTGAAGAGGATGAAGATGTCACTGAAGAGCAAGTTGCTAAGTATCTTGGAGCAATCATGAAGCTAAATAACAAATTATTTGGTAATGAGACTTGGGAGGATGAACCCCCTTTGCTCACCAAAGAACTGGATGGCTTGTCTAGGCAAAGATTACCTCAAAAGAGACAGGACCCTAGGAAGTTCTCAATACCTTGTACAATAGGCACCATGACCTTCAAGAAGGCTCTGTGTGACCTAGGATCAAGCATAAACCTCATGCCTCTCTCTGTAATGGAGAAGCTAGGGATCTTTGAGGTACAAGCTGCAAGAATCTCACTAGAGATGGCAGACAATTCAAGAAAACAAGCTTATGTACTTGTAGAGGATGTTCTGGTAAAAGTTGAAGACCATTATATCCCTACTGATTTCATAGTCCTAGAGACTGGGAAGTGCATAGATGAATCCATCATCCTTGGCAGACCCTTCCTAGCGACAGCAAAGGCTGTGATTGATGTTGACAGAGGAGAATTGATCATTCAAGTGAATGAAGAATCCCTTGTGTTAAAGGCTCAAGGATATCCCTCTGTAACCATGGAGAAAGCATGAAGAGCTTCTCTCAAAATAGAGTCAAACAGAGCCCCCACAGTCAAACTCTAAGTTTGGTGTTGGGAGGCCACAACCAAATTCTAAGTTTGGTGTTAAACCCCCACATTCAAACTCTAAGTTTGGTGTTGGGAGGTTCCAAGATTGCTCTGAGTATCTGTGAGGCTCCATGAGAGCCCACTGTCAAGCTACTGACATTAAAGAAGCGCTTGTTGGGAGGCAACCCAATGTTATATTTATCTATTTTCTTTTGTTATTTTATGTTTTCTATAGGTTGATGATCATGGAAAGTCACAAAATCAATTGAAAAAGCAAAAACAGAATGAAAAACAGAAAGAAAAATAGCACACCCTGGAGGAAAACTTGCTGGCATTTAAACGCCAGTAAGGGCAGCAAATGGGCGTTTAACGTCCAGTCTGGCACCATTCTGGGCATTTAACGCCAGAAAGGGGCACCAGACTGGCGTTAAACGCCAGGAAAGGGCAAGAAGCTGGCGTTAAACGCCAGAAATGGGCACCAGCTTGGTGTTTAACGCCAGAATTGGCATAAAGAGCAATTTTGCTCGCCACTTGGTGCAGGGATGAATTTTCCTTGACACCTCAGGATCTGTGGACCCCACAGGATCCCCACCTACCCCACCTCTCTCTCTTCTTCACCCATTCACCAATCACCTCAACACCTCTTCCCCAAAAACCCCTCACCTATCAAATCCCACTATTCTCCTCACCACTCACATCCATCCTTCATAAAACCTCACCTACCTCACCATTCAAATTCAAACCACTTTCCCTCCCAACCCACCCTCACATGACCGAACCCTACCCCTCTCTCCACCCCTATATAAACCCATCTTCACTCCTTCATTTTCACACAACCAAAACACTACTTCTCCTCCTTGGCCGAACCACAAAGCCACCTCCATCTCCTCTATTTCTTCTTCTTCTACTCTCTTCTTTCTTCTTTTGTTCGAGGACGAGCAAACCTTCTAAGTTTGGTGTGGTAAAAGCATTACTTTTTGTTTTTCCATAACCATTTATGGCATCTAAGGCCGGAGAAACCTCTAGAAAGAGGATAGTGAAGGCAAAAGCTTCCACCTCCGAGTTATGGGAGATGGAGAGATTCATCTCAAGGGTGCATCAAGACCACTTCTATGAAGTTGTGGCCATGAAGAAGGCAATCCCCGAGGTCCCTTTCAAACTCAAAAAGAGTGAATATCCGGAGATCCGACATGAGATCCGAAGAAGAGGTTGGGACGTTCTTACCAACCCTATTCAACAAGTCGGAATCTTAATGATTCAAGAGTTCTATGCCAATGCATGGATCACCAAGAACCATGATCAAAGTGTGAACCCGGACCCAAAGAATTGACTTACAATGGTTCGGGGAAAATGCTTAGATTTTAGTTCGGAAATGTAAGGTTGGCATTCAACTTGCCCATGATGCAAGGAGATGAACACCCTTACACTAGAAGGGTCAACTTTGATCAAAGGTTGGACCAAGTCCTCATAGACATTTGTGAAGAGGGCGCTCAATGGAAGAGAGATTCAAGAGGGAAGCCGGTTCAACTGAGAAGGCATGACCTCAAGCCCGTGGCTAGAGGATGGTTGGAGTTTATCCAACGCTCAGTCATTCCCACTAGCAACCGGTCCAAAGTTACTATAGACCGGGCTATCATGATTCATAGCATCATGATTGGAGAGGAAGTAGAAGTTCATGAGGTTATATCCCAAGAACTTTATAAGGTGGCGGACAAGTCCTCTACCTTGGCAAGGTTAGCCTTCCCTCATCTCATTTGTCACCTCTGTTATTTAGTTGGAATTGACATAGAGGGAGACATCCTCATTGATGAAGACAAGCCCATCACTAAGAAGAGGATGGAGCAAACAAGGGATCCCACTCACCATGAAATCCCTGAGATACCTCAAGGGATGCACTTTCCTCCACAAAACTATTGGGAGCAAATCAACACCTCCCTTGGAGAATTAAGTTCCAACATGGGACAACTAAGGGTGGAGCACCAAGAACATTCCATTCTCCTCCATGAAATTAGAGAAGATCAAAGAATCATGCGAGAGGAGCAACAAAGGCAAGGAAGAGACATTGAGGAGCACAAGCACTCCATAAGATCTTCAAGAGGAAGAACAAGCCGCCATCACTAAGGTGGACCCGTTCTTTAATCTCCTTGTTCTTTATTCTCCTATTTTTCGAATTTTTATGCCTATGTTTATCTATGTTTGTGTCTTATGATCATTAGTATCTTAGTTTCTATGCCTTAAAGTTATGAATGTCCTATGAATCCATCACCTTTCTTAAATGAAAAATGTTCTTAATTGGAAAAGAGAAGAATTGCATGAATTTTGAATTTTATAACAGATTAATTATTTTGATGTGGTGGCAATACTTTGACTTTTGAATGTATGCTTGAACAATGCATATGTCTTTTGAATTTGTTGTTCATGAATGTAGGCTCTTGAAAGAATGATGAAAAAGGAGACATGTTACTGAGGATCTGAAAAATCATAAAAATGATTCTTGAAGCAAGAAAAAGCATTGAATTCAAAAAAGAAAAAAAGAAAAAAGGGGAAAAGAAAAAGAAAAAAAAATAAAGTTGTGATCCAAGGCAAAAAGAGTGTGTTTAAAAACCCTGGACACCTCTAATTGGGGACTCTAGCAAAGCTGAGTCACAATCTGAAAAGGTTCACCCAATTATGTGTCTGTGGCATGTATGTATCCGGTGGTAATACTGGAAGACAGAGTGCTTTGGGCCATAGCCAAGACTCATAAAGTAGCTATGTTCAAGAATTATCATACTTAACTAGGAGAATCAATAACACTATCTGGATTCTGAGTTCCTATAGAAGCCAATCATTCTGAATTTCAAAGGATAAAGTGAGATGCCAAAACTGTTCAGAGGCAAAAAGCTAAAGCCCCGCTCATCTAATTAATACTGATCTTCATAGATATTTTTGGAATTCATTGCATATTCTCTTCTTTTTATCTTATTTGATCTTCAGTTGCTTGGGGACAAGCAACAATTTAAGTTTGGTGTTGTGATGAGCGGATAATTTATACGCTTTTTGGCATTATTTTTAGTATGTTTTTAGTATGTTTTAGTTAGTTTTTATTATATTTTTATTAGTTTTTAGTTAAAATTCACTTTTCTGGACTTTACTATGAGTTTGTATGTTTTTCTGTGATTTCAGGTATTTTCTGGCTGAAATTGAGGGACCTGAGCAAAAATCTGATTCAGAGGCTGAAAAAGACTGCAGATGCTGTTGGATTCTGACCTCCCTGCACTATAAGTTGATTTTCTGGAGCTACAGAAGCTCAATTGGCGCGCTCTTAACTGCGTTGGAAAGTAGACATCTTGGGCTTTCCAGCAATATATAATAGTCCATACTTTGCCGGAGATTTGATGGCCCAAACCGGCGTTCCAAAGCAGCTCAAGACTGCCCGGCGTTAAACACCGGAACTGGCACAAGAATGGGAGTTAAACGCCCAAACTGGCACAAAAGCTGGCGTTTAACTCCAAGAAGAGTCTCTACACGAAAATACTTCAATGCTCAGCCCAAGCACATACCAAGTGGGCCCGAAAGTGGATTTTTATGGCATTTACTCATCTCTATAAACCCTAGCTACTAGTTCTCTATAAGTAGGACCTTTTGCTATTGTATTTACATCTTTTGATCATGTTTTTATGATTGAACCCTCTTTGGGAGGCTGGCCATTCGGCCATTCCTAGACCTTGTTCTTATGTATTTTCAACGGTGGAGTTTCTACACACCATAGATTAAGGTGTGGAGCTCTGCTGTACCTCGAATATTAATGCAATTACTATTGTTCTTCTATTCAATTCGGCTTATTCTTGTTCTAAGATATCACTTGTTCCTAAACTTGATGAATGTGATGATCCGTGACACTCATCATCATTCTCACCTATGAACGTGTGCCCGACAACCACCTCCGTTCTATCTTAGATTGAGTGGATATCTCTTGGATCCCTTAATCAGAATCTTCGTGGTATAAGCTAGAATTGATGGTGGCATTGAAGAGAATCCGGAAGGTCTAAACCTTGTCTGTGGTATTTTGAGTAGGATTCAAGGATTGAATGACTGTGACGAGCTTCAAACTCGCGATTGTGGGGCGTTAGTGACAGACGCAAAAGAATCACTGGATTCTATTCCGACATGATCGAGAACCGACAGCTGAATAGCCGTGCTGTGACAGAGCGCGTTGAACATTTTCACTGAGAGGACGGGATTGTAGCCATTGAAAACGGTGATGCCCAACATATAGCTTGCCATGGAAAAGAGTAAGAAGGATTGGATGAAGACAGTAGGAAAGCAGAGAGACGGAAGGGACAAAGCATCTCCATACGCTTATCTGAAATTCTCACCAATGAATTGCATAAGTATCTCTATCTTTATTTTATGCTTTATTCATAAATCATCCATAACCATTTGAATCTACCTGACTGAGATTTACAAGATGACCATAGCTTGCTTCATACCAACAATCTCCATGGGATCGACCATTACTCGCCTAAGGTTTATTACTTGGACGACCTAGTGCACTTGCTGGTTAGTTGTGCGAAGTTGTAATAAAGAGTTGAGATTGCAATTGAGCGTACCATGTTGATGGCGCCATTGATGATCACAATTTCGTGCACCAATTGTCTTACCTTCCACGTTAGAGTTCACGTTAACTAAGTTAACGTGACTCTTAACGTGGCCAATTGCCACTTTGTAGCGTTAGTGGTGTTCACGTTTACCACTAACGTTGGAGCTCCCTTTATCTCCACGTTAACTACCATGTTAATGTAATTAACATGGCAATTAACGTGGGTTTATGATGGCTTCGCAGGCGTTATTGTCGACCACCTTTCTCATTAACGTTACAAGCTCATTCCGATTCCATGTTAGTGGTCACATTAATTAGATTAACGTGGCTACTAACGTGGTTCTTCCTTGCTTCCTTTGTCCTGAAATCAAGCAAATAAAGTGCATCAAAGCTCTAGCCCAAGTCATGAGATTATGCATAATCAATTTGTCATTCAATCCTTGCAAAATCCTCATTAAATCATGTAAAATTCACAATAGTTGCTTGAATCAAGGTGTAAGTGTATTTTCATCCAAAACTTGCCTTATTCACTAAGAAAATGCATGAAACTACCCTAAAATAGTAAAGAAAAGGTCAGTGAAACTGGCCTAGATGCCCTGGCATCACAACACCAAACTTAAAGCTTGCTTGTCCCTAAGCAAGTACTAAAACATAAGAAGAATGAATGAAAGAGACAAGATGAACAAAATAAAAGTAAAATTTCTGGTTTATGGGGTTTCATGTATAGCAACTTAGGTTCATTCCTTTACTAGGTTTCAGGACTTTATCATGCCCTTAAACACTTGTTTGATTGCATCCTTTGAGACTTCCTAATTATTGATCCTCCTTTCCCTTCCAGGATTTATTACATTTCTTTTTAGGCTAAGTGCTCTGTAAGAGGGCGACTCTTTAAGATAAGCTTTCAGCCAACACTCCTGAACCAGTTGGTTCAAGGTGCTAGGTGTTAAGACACCCCTAAGGACTTACTCCCTCAAGTCTCTTTCCCCCATACATACACACCACTGGCACATGGTTTGTTATTTTTCTTTTTTGAGACCTTGGTGTCTAGCACCTCTTTGGGTTGCTAA
Organism: Arachis hypogaea; assembly: GCF_003086295.3. NCBI lineage: Eukaryota > Viridiplantae > Streptophyta > Magnoliopsida > Fabales > Fabaceae > Arachis > Arachis hypogaea. The sequence goes on along the minus strand of NC_092036.1, from coordinate 86,783,147 downwards.
GTGCGCTATAGCAAAGGTTGCTCTTGATAGTGGATTTTCAGCTGATAATCCTGGATTAGTTAACCCAAGTTAGTAGGTGATGAGGCACCCCTAAGAGCTTATTCATCTAAGCATATACTTTGCACATGAACACCACAGACACATGCCTCAATATTCAAACCCTTGGTACCTAGCATTATTTCTCATTGTTTTTCTTTCCTTTTCACTTTTATTGCTCTTTTTCTTTTCTTATTGGGATTTCATTATTTGGTTAGTCTCATAGGATATGTTTCAAGCATAGAATTCAGGATAGATAGTTGCCTTCCTACCTTGTTGGTGAACCAACTTAGCTAATTAATCACCCTGCCACAAACATTTAAAATTCACTTTACAAGATAACTCCACTCTTGTTCTTTTCTTAACAATTTCTTTTTGATTGTCTTAAAGGACAAGCATACATATAAACAAGATGACTATGAACACTAGGGACATTAGACTAGTGAGCATGGACCTAAGCAACAAAATTTTAAAGCATAATTGAAGATTCCTAAGCTACTATGGAAGCATGTTCTATTTCATACATGATTTTCCTTATTTAAAGCTTTGAAAGAGATAGAACTAAGAAGGAACTCCACCACCTTTCACTTATTAGAATGCTCATGTTCTTTTGCTTCCTTGTCTTTTTTGTGTCCACTTGTGCTTCCTTTCATCCGATTCATTCTGGCTATTTTCCAATCTTCTAGTGCCTTCCTTACTGATTCATGACTCTTTTCGGCCCTTTTTCGTTCCACTCGTGCTAATTCATCCTTTACGGCTCATATTTTGTGATCCCAGGATGTAATACAGGTAGTTGTCCGACTAAGTACCCAAGCCTGGCTTAGGTGTTTACATGATATCTAGTTTCACTCATGTAAACCCCTTCCGAAAATGCTCTGTATTCATTGAAAAGATCTGCCTATTCACTTTGTTTCCTATGCATCTCATGAATATGTGCACCTTGATGTGCTTGGATGTTGATTAGCTTTTGGATGGCTTCTTGTTGTTGATCTTGCTTTTGGTTTAGGTTATGGAAGGACTCACTCCATTGTCTCCCTTGTTCCAATTGCTGTTTCATCAATTGTTTTTGCCATTCCCCTTGCTGATTCATCCATCTAGAGAGTGATTCTTCTTGGCGGTCCATTATTTGCATTTGAAGCTCCTTCTGTGCCCCTTGATTTTCCATGAATTGCCTTGACAAGGTATCAATAGCCTCTTGTAATTGGTGCATGTCTATGGTGGCTGGGGCTTGCTCCTGTGGACGCTGTCCTTCTTCAACTCGATGGGCTGGCCTCTTTCTTAGTCTTCGTTGAGGTAGGGGAGGTACATGATAAACCCAAATTTTATGATATATTTTGTGCTTAGTCTGAGTGATTTATTCAATCCTTTACCCACTTATTCATATTAATTGCATAGTTTTACTTTTCCTTCCTTATTATGTGATGTATGTGAAAAACATGTTTCCTATGCTTTAAAATTAATTATTTTAATTACCTTTATTTCCATTCGATGCCATGATTAGTGTGTTGAGTAGTTTCAGATCTACTAAGGCAGGAATGACTTAAATGATGGAAAAGGAAACATACAAAAATGAAAGGAAAGCATGAAACGGAGTTTTGGAGAAACTGGCATCCACGCGACCGCATGGACGACGCGGCCGCATGCCAAGCGCGAAGAAGCAGCGACGCGACCGCATGGCTGACGCGACTGCGCACCTAACGAAGAACACCTATGACGCGGCCGCATGATTGACGTGACCGCGCAATAAGGAAAACTCCAATTGACGCGACCGCGTGACCCACGCGGACGCGTGACAGAGGCCATGCACCATAAATTGCAGAAAACGCTCATAGCGGATTCTGAAGCCCTTTTTGGCCCAAATCCAAGTCCAGAAGTCATAGATCAGAGGTTATGAAGTGGAGGAATGCATCCATTGAGAGAGAGCTGGCATTTTTAGTTACTTTCTATGATTTAGATCTAGTTTTGAGAGAGATTCTCTCCTCTCTCTCTTTAGGATTAGGATTTAGGATTTAGGACTTCTCTTAGTTTTAGGAGTGACTCTCAATCCCAAGTTCAATGTTCTTTTACTCTACATTTATTTCTTATTTTTAGATACTTGAATGCTTATATTAGTTATGTTGCCTATTTGGCTTATGCCACATTCATGATGATTTCCCTATTTAATGATATTTGAGGTATTTCAGTTTAATATTGCTTTCTTTTGTTTATGCTATTGATTATTCCCAATCTAAGATATTTTATTCCAATAGATTTAATTTCTTTCCTTTTTGGTCTTGGTTAAGAAATCAATAACTCAGGAGTTATCTTAGCTCAATATAATTGATAACTGTTATCTTGCTAATTGAACAGAACTTCAATAATCCCAACTTTTTTTAGGAAATAAATAGGATTTGAAGGTCTAATTAATTAGTCCCTTGACTTTTCTTTGCTTTAGCAAAGGTTAACTAAGTGGAATTAAGATTCAACTTTCATTATTTTTGATAGGAATAACTAAGTCTGGACTTCCAATTTCTCATACCTTGCCAAAGGATTTGCTTTACAGTATTTATTTATTCTAATTGCTATTTAAATTAATTGCCATATTCACTCCTCATTCTTGAAACCCCAGATTTACAATCTCCATAACCAATAATAAGAACATACCTCCCTGCAATTCCTTGAGAAGACGACCCGAGGTTTAAATACTCGGTTATCAATTTTAAAGGGGTTTGTTACTTGTGACAACCAAAACGTTTGTAAGAAAGGTTGATTGTTTGGTTTAGTAACTATACTTACAATGAGAGTTTACTATAACTTCTAAACCATCAATCCTCAGTTCTTCAAAATGGCGCCGTTGCCGGGGAATTGCAAATGTGTGCTTTATTATTGGTTATTGTAAATATTTTTCAAAAAAATATATATTTTTCTTTTACTTGTTTATTTGTTTCTCCTTTTTCCCCTTATTTCTGATAACTGCTATGAATTCTCACCGCTCTCGCTTTGAGTTTGGTTCTAACTTTGTTGAAGGAAAGAGAAACCACAGCAGGAATATGCATCAAGGTTAGACCAATCAAGGATGGATGGAGCCAAGAAGATCTAATCAACCCTTTAGGCAACAACACCCTCCAAGATATCATGGACAATGACCATTCTACAATGCATACCCAGCTGAAAGATTTGGTGGACCGCCTAGTAGCTACCAACAAGCCCCACCCTGTGCTCAGAGACCATCCTCTCGACATAACTTCGAACCACCACACTCACAAGCTTCTTTTCACCATTCACTACCACATGATCTTTATCCACCCTAACGCCAATTCAATTACTCCCAAGAACCACCACTCTCCTACAAACCATGTTCATATCCATCAAGCCAAGAATCACAGGTTCACTTTGAAGAATCAGTAAACCAATTCAATACAACCCTTTAGCAACTGGAGCAAGCAATAAATCAACTATCTTCTAGACATTCAGCCACTCAACAGACTCCCATGGCTTCATGTGGAGAATCTAATGAAGAATGTATTGTGAAGAAGACACAAGGAACTCCAGTGGACAGCATAGAGCACAACTTCGTACTAGAACAAGTAGAGGACGCTCTCATTATAGAAGAAGAAGAGTTGGTTGAAGATTTAGGAGATGCTGAACCTTCACGGGAATACAGAGTCATGGAAGACCCCGTCAAGGATGTTACAACTGACGCTAAAGAGGATGTTGCACAACCTCCAATGCGGATATCTTATGAAGAACTGGACGGAGTAACTCAAGACGCATATTTCTTTGATGATGATAGTCACCAGTCAAGTCCTCCTAGTAATGAACTTGCAACCGCAAGTGAATTCTCTGAGACAGAAGAATCTTCCCCAAGTGAATACGAAGATGATGCAGAGGTCGACTTTTCTCAACCTCCTATTTATGACTCAAGTGATGAGGAAGATATGCAAGACTTTGACCAGAACATGGTTGAAATGGAAAAGGTTTGCAAGGAAGTGGAGGAATCCACTGAAGACCACAAGAGAGTAGACCTTTGATGAGCGGATAATTTATACGCTTTTTGGCATTATTTTTAGTATGTTTTTAGTATGTTTTAGTTAGTTTTTATTATATTTTTATTAGTTTTTATTTAAAATTCACTTTTCTGGACTTTACTATGAGTTTGTGTGTTTTTCTGTGATTTCAGGTATTTTCTGGCTGAAATTGAGGGACCTGAGCAAAAATCTGATTCAGAGGCTGAAAAAGGACTGCAGATGCTGTTGGATTCTGACCTCCCTGCAATCGAAGTGACTTTTCTGGAGCTACAGAAACCCAATTGGTGCGCTCTCAATTGCGTTGGAACGTAGACATCCTGGGCTTTCCAGAAATATATAATAGTCCATACTTTTCTCGAGATTTGATGGCCCAAACAGGAGTTCCAAATCAGCTCAAGAATTCTGGCGTTTAACGCCTGGCACAAAAGCTGGAGTTAAACGCCCAAGCTGGCACAAAAGCTGGCGTTTAACTCCAAGAAAAGTCTCTACACATGAAAGCTTCAATGCTCAGCCTAAGCACACACCAAGTGGGCCCGGAAGTGGATTTTTACGTCATTTTCTCATTTTTGTAAACCCTAAGCTACTAGTTCTCTATAAATAGGACCTTTTGCTATTGTATTTTCATCTGGGGAGCTATCTTTGAGTAGTCTTATGCTATCTTAGATCATGGGGCTGGCCTCACGGCCATGACTAGACCTTGTTCTTATGTATTTTCAACGGTGGAGTTTCTACACACCATAGATTAAGGTGTGGAGCTCTGTTGTACCTCGAGTATTAATGCAATTACTATTGTTCTTCTATTCAATTCAGCTTATTCTTGTTCCAAGATATTCATTCGCACTCAAGAACTTGATGAATGTGATGATTATGTGACGCTCATCATCATTCTCACTTATGAACGCGTGCTTGACAACCACCTCCGTTCTACATGCAAACAAGGCTTGAATGTGTATCTCTTGGATTCCTTAATCAGAATCTTCGTGGTATAGGCTAGAATTGATGGCGGCATTCTTGAGAATCTGGAAGGTCTAAACCTTGTCTGTGGTATTCTGAGTAGGATTCAAGGATTGAATGACTGTGACGAGCTTCAAACTCGCGATTGTGGGGCGTTAGTGACAGACGCAAAAGAATCACTGGATTCTATTCCGACATGATCGAGAACCGACAGATGAATAGCCGTGCTGTGACAGAACGCGTTGAACATTTTCACTGAGAGGACGGGACTGTAGCCATTGACAACGGTGATGCCCAACATACAGCTTGCCATGGAAAGGAGTAAGAAGGATTGGATGAAGACAGTAGGAAAGCAGATAGACGGAAGGGACAAAGCATCTCCATACGCTTATCTGAAATTCTCACCAATGAATTACATAAGTATCTCTATCTTTATTTTATGTTTTATTCATCTTTTAATTATCAATCCTCCATAACCATTTGAATCCGCCTGACTGAGATTTACAAGATGACCATAGCTTGCTTCATACCAACAATCTCCGTGGGATCGACCCTTACTCGCGTAAGGTTTATTACTTGGACGACCCAGTGCACTTGCTGGTTAGTTGTGCGAAGTTGTGATAAAGAGTTGAGATTGCAATTGAGCGTACCATGTTGATGGCGCCATTGATGATCACAATTTCGTGCTCCAAGTTTTTGGCGCCGTTGCCGGGGATTGTTCGAGTTTGGACAACTGACGGTTCATCTTGTTGCTTACATTAGGTAATTTTATTTTATTTTGTTCTTCAAAGTTCTTAAGAATGAATTCTAGAGTTTCAGATGATGTTTTCATCATCACCAAAGCTGATTGATTCTCATCAATTTAGCTCTTGAATGTAATGTCCTACTGAAGCTTGGCTAGCCATGTCTAATTTTTTAGACTGCAGCTTTAGACTAACATTGCATGATTCCTGGAAATTCTTATTAAGAATTTTGATATCTTTATTTTCTTTTCCACTCAATTTTCGAAAAATCCAAAAAATTATAAAATCTTAAAATCAAAAATATTTTTGTGTTTCTTGTTTGAGTCTAGTGTCTAATTTTAAGTTTGGTGTCAATTGCATGTCTTTATTCTTCTAATTTTCGAAAATTACATGCATTATGTTCTTCATTGATCTTCAAGTTGTTCTTGATGATTTCCTTGCTCTGATCTTTAAATTCTCTTGTCTTGAGTGTTTTGTTGTTTCTCATATGCATTCTCAATTTGTTAGTGTCAATAGTATACAAACTTCTAAGTTTGGTGTCTTGCATGCATTGTTTATTTGATTTTAGTTGCATTTTGATTATTCCTCATCATTAAAAATTCAAAAAAAATTCTTAATTTATGTATTTTCAAGTCAATAATACAGAGAATTGAAGATTCAGAACATGCAGTAGAGGAATTACCCAGTGAAGAAGGAAAACTGGCGTTTAAACGCCTAGCCAGGTAAAAGGGTAGCATTTTGGGCGTTAAACGCCAGAATGGATACCATTCTGGGCGTTTAACGCCAGGATGGCACAAGAGGGAAGATTTTGTTTTTAATTCAAATTTTTTCAAGTTTTCATGATTTTTCAAAATCAAATCTTTTTCAAATCATATCTTTTTGATCATATATTTTCAAAATCAATTTCTTTCATTTTTCAAAAATACTTGCTAACAATTAATGATTTGATTCAACATTTCAAGTATGTTGCCTTTTCTGTTGAGAAAGGTTTAATGTCTGAATCATATCTTTTAAATTTCTTGTTAGCCAAGTCATTGATTTTAAAATTCAAATCTTTTTAAATTGTTTTTCAATCATATCTTTTTAATCACATCTTTTTCAAAATAGTTTTCAATCATATCTTATTGATTTCTAATTTCAAAATCTTTTTCAAAATCACTTTATTTCTTTCCCAACTTTAATTTTCGAAAATCATTCTTCAATTTTTCAAAATTTCTTCAAAATATTTTAATTTATTTTCAAAAATTCTTCCCCTCTCCTCACATCCTTCTATTTATGGACTAACACTCCTTCTCAATACACAATTCGAACTCTATCCCTCTTGATAAGTTCGAATTCTTCTTCTACCTCCTCCTTCTATTCTTCTTTTCCTCTGACACCTCAAGGAATCTCTATACTGTGACATAGAGGACTCCATACTTTCTTGTTCTCTTCTCTTTCATATGAGCAGGAACAAAGACAAAAGCATTATTGTTGAGGCTGACCCTGAACCTGAAAGGACCTTGAAGCGAAAGCTAAGAGAAGCTAAAGCACTACTCTCTGTAGATGACCTAATAGAAATCTTCAAACAAGAAGAAGACATGGCAGCCGAAAACAACAACAATGCCAACAATGCAAGGAAGGTGCTGGGTGACTTTACTGCACCTACTCCCGACTTCTATGGGAGAAGCATCTCTGTCCCTGCCAATGGAGCAAACAACTTTGAGCTTAAGCCTCAATTAGTTTCTCTAATGCAACAGAATTGCAAGTTCCATGGACTTCCATTGGAAGATCCTCATCAATTTTTAGCTGAATTCTTGTAAATCTGTGACACCGTCAAGACCAATGGGGTTGACCCTGAGGTCTACAGACTTATGCTATTCCCTTTTGCTGTAAGAGACAGAGCTAGGATATGGTTGGATTCACAACCTAAAGAAAGCCTGAACTCTTGGGAAAAGCTAGTCAATGCCTTCTTGGCAAAGTTCTTTCCACCTCAAAAATTGAGTAAGCTTAGAGTGGAAGTCCAAACCTTCAGACAGAAGGAAGGTGAATTCCTCTATGAAGCTTGGGAAAGATACAAACAATTGATCAGAAAGTGTCCTTCTGACATGCTTTCTGAGTGGAGCATCATAGGTATCTTCTATGATGGTCTGTCTGAACTGTCCAAGATGTCATTGGAAAGCTCTGCTGGAGGATCTCTTCATATGAAGAAGACGCCTGCAGAAGCTCAAGAACTCATTGAAATGGTTGCAAATAACCAATTCATGTACACTTCTGAAAGGAATCCTGTGAACAATGGGACGAATCAGAAGAAAGGAGTCCTTGAGATTGATACTCTGAATGTCATACTGGCTCAGAACAAAATATTGACTCAGCAAGTCAATATGATTTCTCAAAGTCTGTTTGGAATGCAAGCTGCACCAGGCAGTACTAAGGATGCTTCATCTGAAGAAGAAGCTTATGATCCTGAGAACCCTTCAATGGAAGCGGTGAATTACATGGGAGAACCCTATGGAAACACCTATAATCCTTCATGGAGAAATCATCCAAATCTCTCATGAAAGGATCAACAGAGACCTCAACAAGGTTTCAACAACAATAATGATGGAAGAAATAGGTTTAGTAATAGCAAGCCTTTTCCATCATCTTCTCAGAAACAGACAGAGGATTCTACGCAGAGCCACTCTGACTTAGCAACCATGGTCTCTAATCTAATCAAAACCACTCAAAGTTTCATGACTGAAACAAGGTCCTCCATTAGAAACTTGGAGGCACAAGTGGGTCAGCTGAGTAAGAAAGTTACTAATCTCCCTCCTAGTACTCTTCCAAGCTATACAGAAGAGAATCCAAAAGGAGAGTGTAAGGCCATCAACATGGCCTAACTTGGAGAGGAGAAAGAGGCAGTGAGCGCCACAGAGGAAGGCCTCAATAGACATCCACTGACCTCCAATGAGTTCCCTAATGAGGAACCATGGGAATCTGAGGATCACACTGAGACCATAGAGATTCCATTTGATTTACTTCTACCATTCATGAGCTCTGATGAGTATTCTTCCTCTGAAGAGGATGAAGATGTCACTGAAGAGCAAGTTGCTAAGTATCTTGGAGCAATCATGAAGCTAAATAACAAATTATTTGGTAATGAGACTTGGGAGGATGAACCCCCTTTGCTCACCAAAGAACTGGATGGCTTGTCTAGGCAGAGATTACCTCAAAAGAGATAGGACCCTAGGAAGTTCTCAATACCTTGTACAATAGGCACCATGACCTTCAAGAAGGCTCTGTGTGACCTAGGGTCAAGCATAAACCTCATGCCTCTCTCTGTAATGGAGAAGCTAGGGATCTTTGAGGTACAAGCTGCAAAAATCTCACTAGAGATGGCAGACAATTCAAGAAAACAAGCTTATGGACTTGTAGAGGATGTTCTGGTAAAAGTTGAAGACCATTACATCCCTGCTGATTTCATAGTCCTAGAGACTGGGAAGTGCATGGATGAATCCATCATCCTTGGCAGACCCTTCCTAGCCACAGCAAAGGCTGTGATTGATGTTGACAGAGGAGAATTGATCATTCAAGTGAATGAAGAATCCCTTGTGTTAAAGGCTCAAGGATATCCCTCTGTAACCATGGAGAGGAAGCATGAAGAGCTTCTCTCAAACTAGAGTCAAACAGAGCCCCCACAGTCAAACTCTAAGTTTGGTGTTGGGAGGCCACAACCAAATTCTAAGTTTGGTGTAGAACCCCCACATTCAAACTCTAAGTTTGGTGTTGGGAGGTTCCGACATTGCTCTGAGTATCTGTGAGGCTCCATGAGAGCCCACTGTCAAGCTACTGACATTAAAGAAGCGCTTGTTGGGAGGCAACCCAATGTTATATTTATCTATTTTCTTTTGTTATTTTATGTTTTCTATAGGTTGATGATCATCGAAAGTCACAAAATCAATTGAAAAAGAAAAAACAGAATGAAAAACAGAAAGAAAAATAGCACACCCTGGAGGAAAACTTGCTGGCATTTAAACGCCAGTAAGGGCAGCAAATGGGCGTTTAACGCCAGAAAGGGGCACCAGACTGGCGTTAAACGCCAGGAAAGGGCAAGAAGCTGGTATTAAACGCCAGAAATGGGCACCATCTTGGCGTTTAACGCCAGAATTGGCATAAAGAGCAATTTTGCTCGCCACTTGGTGCAGGGATGAATTTTCCTTGACACCTCAGGATCTGTGGACCCCACAGGATCCCCACCTACCCCACCACTCTCTCTTCTTCACCCATTCACCAATCACCTCAGCACCTCTTCCCCAAAAATCCTTCACCTATCAAATCCCACTATTCTCCTCACCACTCACATCCATCCTTCATAAAACCTCACCTACCTCACCATTCAAATTCAAACCACTTTCCCTCCCAACCCACCCTCACATGACCGAACCCTACCCCTCTCTCCAACCCTATATAAACCCATCTTCACTCCTTCATTTTTACACAACCAAAATACTACTTCTCCCCCTTGGCCGAACCACAAAGCCACCTCCATCTCCTCTATTTCTTATTCTTCTACTCTCTTCTTTCTTCTTTTGCTCGAGGACGAGCAAACCTTCTAAGTTTGGTGTGGTAAAAGCATTGCTTTTTGTTTTTTCATAACCATTTATGGCATCTAAGGCCGGAGAAACCTCTAGAAAGAGGATAGTGAAGGCAAAAGCTTCCACCTCCAAGTCATGGGAGATGGAGAGATTCATCTCAAGGGTGCATCAAGACCACTTCTATGAAGTTGTGGCCATGAAGAAGGCAATCCCCGAGGTCCCTTTCAAACTCAAAAAGAGTGAATATCCGGAGATCCGACATGAGATCCGAAGAAGAGGTTGGGAAGTTCTTACCAACCCCATTCAACAAGTCGGAATCTTAATGGTTCAAGAGTTCTATGCCAATGCATGGATCACCATGAACCATGATCAAAGTGTGCACCCGGACCCAAAAAATTGACGTACAATGGTTCGGGAAAAATGCTTAGATTTTAGTTCGGAAATGTAAGGTTGGCATTCAACTTGCCCATGATGTAAGGAGATGAACACCCTTACACTAGAAGGGTCAACTTTGATGAAAGGTTGGACCAAGTCCTCATAGACATTTGTGAAGAGGGCGCTCAATGGAAGAGAGATTCAAGAGGGAAGCCAGTTCAACTGAGAAGGCATGACCTCAAGCCCGTGGCTAGAGGATGGTTGGAGTTTATCCAACGCTCAGTCATTCCCACTAGCAACCGGTCCAAAGTTACTATAGACCGGGCTATCATGATTCATAGCATCATGATTGGAGAGGAAGTAGAAGTTCATGAGGTTATATCCCAAGAACTTTATAAGGTGGCGGACAAGTCCTCTACCTTGGCAAGGTTAGCCTTCCTTCATCTCATTTGTCACCTCTGTTATTCAGTTGGAATTGACATAGAGGGAGACATCCTCATTGATGAAGACAAGCCCATCACTAAGAAGAGGATGGAGAAAACAAGGGATCCCACTCACCATGAAATCCCTGAGATACCTCAAGGGATGCACTTTCCTCCACAAAACTATTGGGAGCAAATCAACACCTCCCTTGGAGAATTAAGTTCCAACATGGGACAACTAAGGGTGGAGCACCAAGAACATTCCATTCTCCTCCATGAAATTAGAGAAGATCAAAGAATCATGAGAGAGGAGCAACAAAGGCAAGGAAGAGACATTGAGGAGCTCAAGCACTCCATAAGATCTTCAAGAGAAAGAACAAGCCGCCATTACTAAGGTGGACCCGTTCTTTAATCTCCTTGTTCTTTATTCTCCTGTTTTTCGAATTTTTATGCCTATGTTTATCTATGTTTGTGTCTTATGATCATTAGTGTCTTAGTTTCTATGCCTTAAAGTTATGAATGTCCTATGAATCCATCACCTTTCTTAAATGAAAAATGTTCTTAATTGGAAAAGAGAAGAATTGCATGAATTTTGAATTTTATAACAGATTAATTATTTTGATGTGGTGGCAATACTTTGACTTCTGAATGTATGCTTGAACAATGCATATGTCTTTTGAATTTGTTGTTCATGAATGTGGGCTCTTGAAAGAATGATGAAAAAGGAGACATGTTACTGAGGATCTGAAAAATCATAAAAATGATTCTTGAAGCAAGAAAAAGCATTGAATTCAAAAAAAAAGGCGAAAAGAAAAAGAAAAAAAATAAAGTTGTGATCCAAGGCAAAAAGAGTGTGCTTAAAAACCCTGGACACCACTAATTGGGGACTCTAGCAAAGCTGAGTCACAATCTGAAAAGGTTCACCCAGTTATGTGTCTGTGGCATGTATGTATCCGGTGGTAATACTGGAAGACAGAGTGCTTTGGGCCATAGCCAAGACTCATAAAGTAGCTATGTTCAAGAATCATCATACTTAACTAGCAGAATCAATAACACTATCTGGATTCTGAGTTCCTATAGAAGCCAATCATTCTGAATTTCAAAGGATAAAGTGAGATGCCAAAACTGTTCAGAGGCAAAAAGCTAAAGCCCCGCTCATCTAATTAATACTGATCTTCATAGATGTTTTTGGAATTCATTGCATATTCTCTTCTTTTTATCTTATTTGATCTTCAGTTGCTTGGGGACAAGCAACAATTTAAGTTTGGTGTTGTGATGAGCGGATAATTTATACGCTTTTTGGCATTATTTTTAGTATGTTTTTAGTATGTTTTAGTTAGTTTTTATTATATTTTTATTAGTTTTTAGTTAAAATTCACTTTTCTGGACTTTACTATGCGTTTGTGTGTTTTTCTGTGATTTCAGGCATTTTCTGGCTGAAATTGAGGGACCTGAGCAAAAATCTGATTCAAAGGCTGAAAAAGACTGCAGATGCTGTTGGATTCTGACCTCCCTAAACTCAAAGTTGATTTTCTGGAGCTTCAGAAGCTTAATTGGCGCGCTCTCAACTGCGTTGGAAGGTAGACATCTTGGGCTTTCCAGCAATATATAATAGTCTATACTTTGCCTGAGATTTGATGGCCCAAACCGGTGTTCCAAATCAGCTCAAGACTGCCCGGCGTTAAACGCCGAAACTGGCACAAGAATGGGAGTTAAACGCCCAAACTGGCACAAAAGCTGGCGTTTAACTTCAAGAAGAGTCTCTACACGAAAATGCTTCAATACTCAGCCCAAGCACACACAAAGTCGGCCCGGAAGTGGATTTTTATGTCATTTACTCATCTCTATAAACCCTAGCTACTAGTTCTCTATAAGTATGACCTTTTGCTATTGTATTTACATCTTTTGATCATGTTTTAATGATTGAACCCTTTTTGGGAGGCTGGCCATTCGGCCATTCCTAGACCTTGTTCTTATGTATTTTCAACGGTGGAGTTTCTACACACCATAGATTAAGGTGTGGAGCTCTGCTATACCTCGAGTATTAATGCAATTACTATTGTTCTTCTATTCAATTCGGCTTATTCTTGTTCTAAGATATCACTTGTTCCTCAACTTGATGAATGTGATGATCTATGACACTCATCATCATTCTCACCTATGAACGTGTGCCTGACAACCACCTCCGTTCTACCTTAGATTCAATGTGTATCTCTTGGATTACTTAATCAGAATCTTTGTGGTATAGGCTAGAATTGATGGCGGCATTCTTGAGAATCCGGAAGGTCTAAACCTTGTCTGTGGTATTCTGAGTAGGATTCAAGGATTGAATGACTGTGACGAGCTTCAAACTCGCGATTGTGGGGCGTTAGTGACAGACGCAAAAGAATCACTGGATTCTATTCCGACATGATCGAGAACCGACAGATGAATAGCCGTGTTGTGATAGAGCGCGTTGAACATTTTCACTGAGAGGACGGGACTGTAGCCATTGACAACGGTGATGCCCAACATACAGCTTTCCATGGAAAGGAGTAAGAAGGATTGGATGAAGACAGTAGGAAAGCAGATAGACGGAAGGGACAAAGCATCTCCATACGCTTATCTGAAATTCTCACCAATGAATTACATAAGTATCTCTATCTTTATTTTATGTTTTATTCATCTTTTAATTATCAATCCTCCATAACCATTTGAATCCGCCTGACTGAGATTTACAAGATGACCATAGCTTGCTTCATACCAACAATCTCCGTGGGATCGACCCTTACTCGCGTAAGGTTTATTACTTGGACGACCCAGTGCACTTGCTGGTTAGTTGTGCGAAGTTGTGATAAAGAGTTGAGATTGCAATTGAGCGTACCATGTTGATGGCGCCATTGATGATCACAAATTCGTGCACCAACCTTGCAGAACCACTGGAAACATTGATCCCAAGGCCATTACCACCCAATACGGACTTCAAGTGCGTAAAATCCTTGACTCTTATCTTTATTTTTCCACTTGAATATGGTTTTCTTGAAACCGACGGCCAGCTTAGAGCTCTTTGCGGCTTTAAGAGGAAAAGGAAAATGGCTCGTACTCAGAGCTGGTGCACAAGGTTCAATAAGGTTCCACACTTCAACTCGAAGCGCATGGATTGGTATCATGCTCAATTGAATGGATCACGGAGAACGTTTGGTCACCATGGTGAGAATCTACTTTTTAAACCGCCCGGATGGAATCATGTAGATCAAGACAGAGGCGGATTTAAAAGCAAAGCTTGGGATCATGGATCCTATCCTGACATTCGTCATCCCGGGAGCCTGAAAGTTTGTTTGAAGCTGCTCAGAAGCTTTACATGCCTAGTTTGGGACCCCAGAGGCTATTGGCATTCCAAGCATTGGTGGAGATTTCTAGACGAATTCAAGCACAAGCCACCATAACAGGAAGCTCATCCAATGTCCAACTTAGGGACTTTAACCAAAAGTGCTAGGTGGGAGACAACCCACGATGGTATGATCGTTCCTTTCTCATTTTTATTCAATTCTATTTGTTTTCAAGTTTTATTTTATCCTTCATTGAACCTGGAATCATACATAGCATTCATATTAGCATTGCATTCTGCATACTGCATTAAAAAAAAAGGGCGTGGGACGCGACCGCATCACTCATGTGATCGCGTCAGTTGCGATGAAACACCCCCCCACGCGTCCGCGTCAATCACGCGGTCGCGTGACCTGGAAATCAGCGTAAAGATCCAACGCCCAGAAAGTTGGGCTGGAATCGTGTGGCCATTGTGCTTTTCGCACAAAAGACCCACGCGATTGCGTCCCTGACGCGATCGCGTCACATGCACCTACACTAACCCACACGACAGCGTGAGCAACGCGATCGCGTCGCGCGGATTACACACCACCCCAAAGGAGACAGAGAGTTGCGTTGACACGACACTGGAATCGTGCGTTTAGCACAATTTCATGCGACGCGATCGCATGCCTCATGCGATTGCGTCACCCTCTCTTCTATCCGTTCCATGCGATCGCGCGACCCAAGCGATCGCGTCGACCCCATTTCACCCCATCCACGCGACCGCGTGCTCCACGCGATCACGTGGATTTGAAATATAACCCCCTGTCACGCGAACCCTATCAGTCGCACCCCCCTCCCGAAACCCTCTCCTCCCTCTCTTCTCCCCAACCCCCTAACCACCACACCGCCACCACCCCCCTACACGATCACCCTCCGCCGCTGCCCCCTTCGCGATCGCCGTCTACCGCGCCGCCACCAGCAACGCCACCTCCAACCACCACCATTCTCAACCCCCCATCCCCCTACCCCCTACCCCTACATGTCCCGAAGACCCTGCCCCCTAACCAGCCACCACCGCCGCCGTGTCTCCCTCCTCCACCGCGACAGCCGCCATCACTGCCACCCCCAGCCGCCTCTCTGCCCCATTCCCCTTCTTAGCCTACCAGGTTCCGCATCACATCACTCTTCTATCCATTCGTAGTTACTTCTTATTTTTCTGTTTTTGTTTATATTTAGGCTAGTTAGATATGCATGTTGTAGTGGATTCTAGGTTGTTAGGTAGCCTAGGATGTGGTTAGTGGATTTAGGCCTGATAATTGCGCTGTTCGTGCTTCTTGCTTTATGATTTTCGCAATTCTGATGATTCTGTGTTGTTGCTTTTGTTCATATGCTGTGCTTTCTTATTTCATGCTGCTTTTTACATTGCCTTTTTCCATGTTCATATTCCTTATATGTGATTGCAGCTATGTTTCATTTTGATTCATATGTACTGTTTTGCTGCTGTTTATTTTCTGGGATGGTCCAATTTTAGCCGGAATGCTGCCCAAATTTCTGCAAAATGTTTCCATTCATGTCTTGGTTTTGACATTTTCAACTGTATTCTCATTCGTTTTCCCAAACCAATTCATGAATGCCCGGGCACGCATTCTTATTTTCTTTGATCTCCTGGCTCATAAATTGCATTCTTGATGTTTGATTCCAATTTTTGCTATTTCTATCTCTATCTGAATCTTCATCAACCTGTTTTCCTTATTTGGTTATGAGTTACCTGTAGCTTCTAATTATGAATTACATTTTGGATTGTGAATTCTTCCTTTCGAACTTTTGACTCCTATACAATCCTTAATACCCTTTTACTTAACTCATTTTCCTCATTCTACTTCTCCTTTGCCACTTTGTGTTCCTTTTGACTATTTGCCTATTTGTTTTCCTATTTTTATTATATCCTAGTTCTCTGTTTTTCAGGATGTCAAACCCCTAGAGAAAAGGAAAAGAAAAGGCTACCACTGGCAAACGTAAGAGAGGAGATTCTTCTATGTCTGTTATAGATCTTCTGCATGATGCCTCTTGGCGGGAAAAACACTTTACCGCCCAGGAGAAGGCTGACCAACTTCTCCCTGCTACTGATCCCACAAAGTTTGCAAACCGATACTGTGAGCTGAAGTATCCGGTGTTTGCAACCTCCAGGAACCTATACCTGGAAAGAACTCTGAAGATCCCAGGAGAACTCCAGTAATATACCTCTGATCATATCAAAGAAAGAGGCTGGTTCTTCCTGGAGAGAAACCTGACAGAGGTCAATGCATCTTGGGTTAGAGAATTTTACTGCAATTACTTCAAAACTTCCCTAGATGCAGTGAACCTTAGAGGGAAGCAGATACTGGTCACTGAAGAAGCAATTGAGGACATTCTGCAGCTCCCACCTAAGTCCGATCAACCTGATGGTTACAAAAGGGCTAAGGAGGACATGCGCTTTATGCGATTTGATTGGGATGCAGTCAAGGCCAGGATAGCCCTTGACCCGACTGTTCCATGGGAAATGGGTCAGGACACCACCATGCCTAAGGGAATCAAGCGGGCTTACTTAAATGATGAGGCTCGGTTATGGCATCAGATCTTGAGCAACTATATTATGCCGAGTACCCATGAGACAGAGATACTAGCCGCTATGATCACCCTCCTTTGATGTGTGTTGGAGGGTAAGAACCTATATCTACCACGCTTTATTCGGACCTACATGGCCAGGGTCCACGTCCGAGGCACTCTTCCCTTTCCCTATTTGGTTACACAGATGGGCCGTCGTGCTGACGTGCCTTGGGAGGATGCCGATGAGAAGCCCACGGCTGCAGACCGCAGGAAGATTATTCCTCACAGTAGGAACTTTCTAGCTTTGGGCTACAGACCACCACCCTTCACTGCTACTGATGAGACAGTGCCACCATTTGCTGGTCCTTCATCTTCCACAGCTACCCCTGCTACCACTACTGCACCTTGTGCACCGCCTATTTCAGCAGCTAGACAGAATAGAGCACCGCAACTAGCGCTGGTATGAGAGATCTGAGCGTCGCAACAGGCGACACTATGAGCACCTGAAGCTGTTGATTCGATCTGGCGGCGACATCCCCTTCGAGCCTGACACACCATCAGACCCATCTGAGGAGGAGGCGGATGAGCACGATGAGGAGCTGGCACCCCCTCAGGCTGCATAGGCTGGCACCGAGCAGGCTGCACCACAGCAGGAGGTCCCACATCAGATCCAGGCTACAGATCCCGAGATTCCCATTCAGTCAGCCCCTCCTCTACAGCAGACAGATCCTTAGACCACCACCACAGAGACTCCAGCTATCCACCCTACTAGTGATGACACCCCTTCGCACCCAGCTTGAGCGAGCATGGAGGACGATGCTATTATTTAAGTGTGGGGAGGTTGCCATCTCTGGCATATCTTATTTTGGTGAACCACTACAAACTCTCTCTTATTTTGTTCATTTTATGTATTTTTGCATATTTTTCTCTTTTTGCTTTTTATTGTACTCTTTGCATTTTGCACTTTGAGCTATATGTATACTATTTTGGATATTTTGGCTTGGTTTGCACATTAGTTTACTGGTTTTATTTAAGTGGATTAATTAGTATAGTTTACCCTTTTTAGTATATGATAGTTGACTTAATTGAAAAATAAAAAGGAAGTAAGCTAGAGACTTTAACAAGATATAAACAATCCACACCTTGTATATATAGCATTACATGTTAGTTAGTTAACAACATTTCATCAAGGAGAAACACTAAAACCTTAAAGGCCACCTAAAACAACTTTTTTTATGAGAATAATGGGAAATTTTATCTAAACCTGCATGACATATATGAATGATGTATGATTTATGAGTTTGAGAACATACAGCCTGTGAGTTTTGAGCTTAATTGTATGGTTACATTTAAACCATAATATTTTATTCCTGTGTGTTCCGTCCTTCATTTTTATTCTGGTGTTCTTTGCTTTGTTTTAATCTATATGTCCGATTATAGAATATAGATACATACCAAGAGAGTGATTGAGGCCTTGTTTGATTTTAACTCACTTATCCCAAATAAAGCCTACCTTTTATGCCATCCTTGTTAGCTCCCTTCAGCCTTTTTAATCCCCTCTTATTCTATAACCACATTACTAGCCTTAAGCAGAAAAAAAAAACAAATTAAAAATCCCAAGTTGAATCCTTGGTTAGCTTAAGATAGAAATTGTGTAATCAATTAAGTGTGGGAAAACTTTATGGGAACATGGATGATAGAAACAAAGGTAGAAAAGTTGAAAAGAATAAAAATGTTTTGGGAAGCATGCTCATGTGAAATTGAAATAGTTAATTACCATGTGCATTAATATATATATATATATATATATATATATATATATATATATATATATATATATGCAAATTAAAAGCAAATGCACATGGAGCAAATATTAAAACTAATACATGAGCATGTAACATAAAAAAGTGGAAAAAATATGGAAAAATCGGCAAAGAAGCTTACTTTAGAAATTACGTATGTTAGGTGAGATCTTAGACTAATTAAGGATTCACTTATTAGCTCACTTAGCCTTATACTTATACCCTTACCTTTACCTTGGCCCCATTACAACCTTAATAAAAGACCTCATGATTCTTGTATGTCTATATTTTATAATTGTTGATTGGTTAGATGAGGAACAAAGTTATAGAAGGTAAGGATAAAAAGAAGAATAGAGTGATTAACCCAATAAACACTGAATGATTAGAGAGTAAACACAAAATCCAGTGAGGGTTCAATAACTCATTAACATATATCTATGCTTAATTTGTTAATTGTCTTGCAAGTTTATAAAATATTTTTCTTCCCATCTCAAGTGTAAAAGTGCTTTAACATTATCTAAGGTTGGCTATGTATATATGATCCCTTGAGAATGTGAATTGATTTAACTACATGTAAGCTTTATATATGAGTGAATAAAATTAGAATTGCATTTAGATTAGAATTGCATTGCATGGCATTCAACCACTTCAACCTTACTTTTTACCTTGGACATAGCATGAGGACATGCTATTACTTAAGTGTGGGGAGGTTGATAAACCCATATTTATGATATATTTTGTGCTTAGTTTGAGTGATTTATTCAATCCTTCACCCACTTATTCATATTAATTGCATAGTTTTACTTTTCCTTCCTTATTATGTGATGCATGTGAAAAACATGTTTCCTATGCTTTAAAATTAATTATTTTAATTACCTTTATTTCCATTCGATGCCATGATTAGTGTGTTGAGTAGTTTCAGATCTACTAAGGCAGGAATGACTTAAAGGATGGAAAAGGAAACATACAAAAATGGAAGGAAAGCATAAAACGGAGTATTGGAGAAACTGGCATCCACGCGACCGCATGGACGACGCGGCCGCATGCCAAGCGCGAAGAAGTAGCGACGCGGCCGAATGGCTGACGCGACCGCGCGCCTAACAAAGAACACCTATGACGCGGCCGCATGATTGACACGACCGCGCGACAAGGAAAACTCCAATTGACGCGACCGCGTGACCTACGCGGGCGCGTGACAGAGGCCACGCACCATAAATTGCAGAAAACACTCATAGCGGATTCTGAAGCCCTTTTTGGCCCAAATCCAAGTCCAGAAGTCATAGACCAGAGGTTATGAAGTGGAGGAATGCATCCATTGAGAGAGAGCTGGCATTTTTAGTTACTTTCTATGATTTAGATCTAGTTTTGAGAGAGGTTCTCTCCTCTCTCTCTCTTTAGGATTAGGATTTAAGATTTAGGACTTCTCTTAGTTTTAGGAGTGACTCTCAATCCCAGGATCAATGTTCTTTTACTCTACATTTATTTCTTATTTTCAGATACTTGAATGCTTATATTAGTTATGTTGCCTATTTGGCTTATGCCACATTCATGATGATTTCCCTATTTAATGATATTTGAGGTATTTCAGTTTAATATTGCTTTCTTTTGTTTATGCTATTGATTATTCCCAATCTGAGATATTTTATTCCAATAGATTTAATTTCTTTCCTTTTTGGTCTTGGTTAAGAAATCAGTAACTCAGGAGTTATCTTAGCTCAATATAATTGATAACTGTTATCTTGCTAATTGAACTGAACTTCAATAATCCCAACTTTTTTTAGGAAATAAATAGGATTCGAAGGTATAATTAATTAGTCCCTTGACTTTCCTTTGCTTTAGCAAAGGTTAACTAAGTAGAATTAAGATTCAACTTTCATTATTTTTGATAGGAATAACTAAGTCTGGACTTCCAATTTCTCATACCTTGCCAAAGGATTTGCTTTACAGTATTTATTTATTCTAATTGCTATTTAAATTAATTTCCATATTCACTCCTCATTCTTGAAACCCCAAATTTACAATCTCCATAACCAATAATAAGAACATACCTCCCTGTAATTCCTTGAGAAGACGACCCGAGGTTTAAATACTCGGTTATCAATTTTAAAGGGGTTTGTTACTTGTGACAACCAAAACGTTTGTAAGAAAGGTTGATTGTTTGGTTCAGTAACTATACTTACAACGAGAGTTTACTATAACTTCTAAACCATCAATCCTCAGTTCTTCAGTACAGCAGCATGCATCCGATGAAAAGTAATTAGAAGGCCAACTTTGATCCATTCGGGATTTCCATCTTCAAACACCACCCCAGCCTTGTTGCAAAGACGGAGAATAGTACTGGGGTAGCCTAACCTTCCTCCAGAATCACTCTTCTCAGCCAACTTCCGAATACCTTGGGCTATGAGTTCATGAACCTTGATTTCTCCTCCCTTCATTATGCATTGCACCATTGTTGCTCTCTTGAGGTTTACCTCTGAGTTCTTTCTGGCTGGGAGGATGGATCTCCTTACAATTTCGAACCACCCCTTAGCCTCAGGAAGAAGGTCTCATCTTTTTATAAATCTGGGCTTCCCATGGGGGTCTCTGTCCCAATCTGCTCCTTGCACACAGATGTCTTTCATAATCTGGTCGTGTTTGGGGTTGTTATCTATTCTTGAGTGATAGCTCTCTTCTGCAAAAGGTATAGTTCGCAGCTTGAGCACTCTCATGATGCTCATGGGACTAAAATCCACCATTACCCCTCTCACGAAACTTGTATAGGATTCATCTGCTTTATCATGTCTAACCGCATTTGCATAAAACTCTCTTACCAGAGTTGCGTTTGCCCTTGTAATTGGATCGGTGAGGAGCTCCCATCGACATTTTTCCACCTTCTCTGTGATTTTGGGGCACTCATTTTTTGTGACTTGAAAGCCTAACTCATATATGACTTATTTATTAGCCATCCACCTAAATTATAGTGCATGGTAAAAGGCTCTAAATTTCTTTTCATCAAATAGAGCCTGCTCTATAGGTTCCTTCCCTTTTTCGCCTTTTAGAGCTAGATAAAGCCATGAGTGATGGTTGATATGTTTGCGGCTTACAAGATGTGGCTAGGAGGGTGTGTATGAAATTTTTGGTGGAGGATGAAGTGTGTGTGTTCGAGAGAAGGAAGGGAGATGAATGAGAATAACAAGTGTGTACGGAGAGGTTGTGGAATGGGGATCATTTATATAAAGGGATGATGGGTGTTTGAAAGGTGTGGATTGATAGTGTTGTTTTAATGACAGACGGTTGGGGTTTGCCATTGGATGAGCATGAAGATCACCCCTTTTATGAGGGTCTTGGTTCGGTCTCCAAGGCTATCCAACTCCCAATGTTGCATGGCAACACTTCCAAAGATACTCCCCTTGAAGACAAGTGTGTAGTCTCCTCGGTATAGTGGCCGAATCTCCCTTCTTTGATTGTCCTATCAAGTACCACCAATACCCTTCTTGATTTCCTATACAAGACAAAAGGAATGCAAAATGGTTAATTGAATTTTTGGTGGGAAGAATTAAAGTGTGAAATACCTACTATTAAAATCTTTTTCTTTTGTTTTTGAAATAACTAAATGCTTTTCATGAATACAAATCAATCGACCACTCAATTTCCCATGCATGCAGTTGTTAGTAACACCAAACTCATTTGTGATCATATGGTGTAACAAGACTCAAAAAGAATCTGATACCATTGAGTGTGTTCAAGCCCTCTTGGTGTGTCTTGAACACCAAACTTATCATGTACTATATGCTGCATGTAGGGATTCTTATATTGTTTGTCGAAGTTGATTTAGAATCTATAAAATTTAATTTATTACTACTATTAGAGATTAAAGAGAGAGGGTGTAGAACATGGGTTGCCTCCCATTAAGCGCTTCTTTAGCGTCATTAGCTTGACGTTTAGCCTTTGTCAGGGTGGTTGGTAGTGCTTCAAATCTTCCCCCTTGCAGTGAACCTGTTTCCATTGGCTTTGTTAAGAAGTTCCACATGTTCTAAGGACAAGATTTTGTTGATGGTGTACACTGGAGGCAGCTGAGATGGAATAGTGGGGAGATGAGGTGGTATAGATGGAAAGTAGGCAGAAACCACTTCATCTCCTGGAGAGAAATCTTCTGTAGGGATTTTCTTGTTTTTCTATCCCCTTGGGACTTTTTTTCTTGTGTCCCTTGGTGCCACTTTGCTACTTGTGGTTTTCTCTTTGAGGAAAGTTTTGTTGCTTGTCTCATATGACTCTGGTGGGTCTGGTTCCTTTTGGATTACACTTGGATGTTGCTCCTTCTGATCACATTAGTTGTCACCAATGGGGATTTTCAGGTGTGGTACTTGTGCTCGGATGCTTGCCTCTTCTATCAACCCTTTATTGTGCTTTTCCTCTGACTTTTTGTTATCATGATTTGCTTCTTGTGAGGGTTTGAAAACACTGAAGGTGAGCTATTCATCGTATATCCTCAATACTAGCTCTCCTCACTCCATATCTATAAGTGCCCTGGCTGTGGCTAAGAATGGCCTTCCCAGAATAATGGGGTGAATGGAATTCTCATCCATTTCCAGGATAACAAAGTCTGTGGGAAGGAAGTAGTTCCCAACCTTCACTAACACATTCTCAACCACTCCTATTGCCTGTTTTTGAGTTTTGTCAGCCAGTTTGATGATTACGTCTGTGGGTGTTAGCTCATTGATTTGAAGCTTTCTCATAAGGGACAGAGGTATTAAGTTGATGCTTGCTCCCAGGTCATAGAGCCCCTTATCAATCATTGTCTCCCCTATAGCACAGGGAATGTGGAAACTCCCTGGATCCTTCTTCTTTATAGGTGGCTCTATTTGAATGAGAGAACTGCACTCCCTGTTCATCTTTATTGTTTGTCTACCCTTCAATGAACTCTTTTTGGCCAGAAGCTCGTTTATATATTTGATGTAGGAGGGCATTTGCTGAAGGGCCTTAACGAATGGTATATTTACTTCAAGAGATGCAAACATATCTAGGAATCTTGAATACATTCTCCTTGCTACACTACCTTTTAGCCTTTGGCGAAAGGGTGCATATGGGTTCAGGATCTCCTCTTTCTTTAGCTCCTCCCTATGTGTGGGTTGGGGTGCATGGTTTCTGTCTTCATGATTTTCCTTTGGACTGTCTTGGAGGTGTTCTGTTTGTGTGTCCACTTCCTACACACTCATCTCATCACTTGTGGTGATCATCTTGCATTTTTCCCACCTTACTTTCTTTGTTTCTCCTCTTGGGTTCTTCTCTGTGTCACTGGGAAAACCATCAGTGAATTTGGGAAACTGTTGAGATAGATACCCTACTTGGGACTCCAGTCTCTTGATAGTTTCCACTTGGTTCTTGATATTAGCTCGTACTTCATCCTTAAACACCTTGTTATCTTGGACTTCTTTACATATATCTTCAAGTAGAGCCTCAATCTTGGAAAGTCTATCCTCAGTTAGTGATGGTGGGTTGAGATTAGGTGATTGTTGATAGAATCTATGTGAGGGATGTTGGTGAGTTGCATTGTTATTGGAATTGTGGTTGTGGCATCTCTGGTCATGGCTTTGGTCTTGTTGATTTCCCCACCCAAAGTTAGGGTGATTTCTCCATCCAGAATTGTAAGTTTTGGAGTATGGATCATGGATTTGTCTGGGTGAGTTCCCAAAGTTAGGGTGCTGCAACATGGTTTTCTTCCACCTTCTTGGTGAGATCTGCTAGCTGCTTGGTGATCATCTTATTTTGAGCCAGCAATGCATCCATGTGGTTCAGCTCCATTACTTCTCGAGTGTTGCTTCTTTCAGAAGCATAGAAGTAGTCATTCTCAACTACCGTTTTAATGACATCTATAGCTTCTTCGATGGTTTTCTTCTTGTTTAGAGAGCCTCCTGATGAATGGTCTACAGCCTTCTTTGACTCATAAGAAAGACCTTCATAGAAAATGTGAAGTTGAACCCACTCATTGAACATGTCCGGTGGGCGTCTTCTTGTTAAGTCCTTGAATCTCTCCCATGCCTTATAAAGAGTCTTACCATCTTGTTGCCTGAAAGTTTGCACCTCAGCTCTCAGCCTGTTAATTCTCTGAGGAGGGTAGAATCTTGCCAAAAACTTGTTCACTATGTCTTCCAAATTTGTTAAGCTCTCCTTTTGGAAGGATTCAAGCCACTTAGATGCTTTGTCCCTGAGTGAAAAAGGGAACAAAAGCAGCCTATAGACATCTGGATGGACTCCATTAGACTTCATAGTGTCACATATTCTCAGGAAGGTGGTTAGATGTTGATTGGGGTCTTCTTGGGCACTTCCTCCAAATGAGCAATTGTTCTGAACAAGGGTGATGAACTGGGGTTTTAATTCAAAGTTGTTGGCATGTATGGTGGGCTTTTGGATGCTACTTCCACAGTTTCTTGGATTTGGATTGATGTAAGAGCCTAGAACTCTCCTCTCTTGCCCAGCATGATTTGCAGGGCCTTCTCTGGCATGGTTGTGAGCTTCTCCTTCATGATTATTTTCCAAGTTCTCTTCCATGTTTGTTTCAAAGTACTCTTCCTCTTCCTTAGCACCAGCAAATCTTTTCCCTCTTGCTTCCCTCCTTGATCTATGGAGGGTCATCTCAGGTTCTGAATCAAAGGAAGTTGAAGCTCTGCCTCTTCTCCCTGTCATACAACTAACAGAACACACAACAAGAGATAAAATGAAGTGATTATTCTTGTTAGAGTGATTGTTAGTATGAGTGGTGCAATTTATCAAACAGTTAGTGGGTTAGTGAGTAGAATTATAAGTAAATTCAAAGAAAAAGAAGATAACGAGGGGATAAGGGGTGAGGAAGGAACTAAATAAACTGAAGGTAAATGACTGGATAAAATAAACAAACAAAAGAAAAATGCTCCATCTAGTGGACTTCCAACTTAATCATTGTTGATACAAAATCAATCCCCGGCAACGGCGCCATAAACTTGATGCATGAAAACTTGTCTCTCAACCAATTTCCCTTTGGCAAGTATACTGAATTGTTGTCAAGTAAAAACTCACAATAGGGTAAGGTCGAATCCCACAGGGATTAATTGGTCAAGCAACTTTAGTTGGAAGAGTATGCTAGTTGAGCTAAACAGAGTGTAGTTGATGTTGCAGGAAATTAAATGGCGGGAAAGTAAATTGCAGAAAATAAAGTGCATAATCTTAAATGGGGAAACGGGGGGATGAACATGGAAATAAATGGCAACTAGTAAAGAGAATGGGTGAGATCAGAAATGAGAAATTCATTGGGCTCAGGAGATGTTGTATTCTCCAGATCAAATTCATTTTCATCTCTTCCTCAATCAAAGCATCTATTGATCTCCTTGGCAATCTTAAGTGATTGGATTCCAATTCTTTGGCAACCCAATCTCTCTAAGCTTGAACAATTGCCCAATTCCTTAATTTAATTGCTCATGGAAAGAGATGAAGTGTGGTCACTGATTATACCACATGTATTTCCAAATCAAAGTGTTGGGAGGATTACATGTCACTATATCCGCCCAGACCCCAATTTGGTCCAACATGAGAAAGCATTTCTAGCATGATCTCCTCATCCCTTTTCTAAGGCTCAAAGGAGATCCAATTATGGAGAGTTTCTTTTTCAAGACAACTAACCAATTGAATTATGATCGAAAGCTTTCTAGTAAATCAAGAGAAAAGAAAGAAGAAGAAGAATGAAAACTATAATTGATCCATCAAATTACAACAGAGCTCCCTAACCCAATGAAAGAGTTTTAGTTGTTCATAGCTCTGAAAATGGGAAATGGCAGAAAAGAATACATGCTTAGCTACAAAAATGCAAAAAAGTAAATATACAGAGGGTAGTTCTCCAAAGTGCCAAGCTTCTCTATAGATCAAAACTACTCCTATATATACTACTCTTCTTGATCTTCTAGTGAGTTTTTCGAGTCTTGGATGTGGGCCTTAGATCTTGAGTTGAAGCAGTTATAATCTTTAGTGGGCTCAGCTTGCAGAAAAGTGTGAGTTAGGCATGGGCGTTAGTGATGTTAATGTCAAGTGAGAATGTGGGTTCGAGAACGTTAGTGGCAATAACCTTTTTCACTAACGTTCCAACCTCATACAGTCCACGTTAACTTCAACATTAGTGGCACTTAACGTGACCACTAACGTTGCCTTATGATCCTTTGCAAGTGTTATTGGGAATCACCTTTTCCAATAACGTTGCCTTGTGCCCCTCTTTCCGTACGTTAGAGTTCACGTTAGTATAACTAACGTGACTCTTAACGTGGGCATGCCTATCTTCGAGAGCGTTAGTGACACTTACCTTTGTCACTAACGCTCCAAATGCCCCTCCTCCCCACGTTAGAGTTCACGTTAACTAGGTTAACGTGGACACTAACGTGGTAGTGAATGCCATCTCCAATGTTAGTGACAAAGGTGAGTGTTACTAACATTGGCTCATCAATCTCAGCTCCACCTTAACTTTCACATTAGTGGTATTAATGTGACCACTAACGTGGGCAATGCTAGCTTGATCCAACGTTAGTGACAAAGGTGAGTGTCACTAATGTTGGCATTGTCTTACCTTCCACGTTAGAGTTCACGTTAACTAAGTTAACGTGACGCTTAACGTGGCCAATTGCCACTTTGTAGCGTTAGTGGTGTTCACGTTTACCACTAATGCTGGAGCTCCCTTTATCTCCACGTTAACTACCACGTTAATGTAATTAATGTGGCAATTAACGTGGGTTTATGATGGCTTCGCAGGCGTTATTGTCAACCACCTTTCTCATTAACGTTGCAAGCTCATTCCCATTCCACGTTAGTGGTCACGTTAATTGGATTAACATGGCTACTAACGTGGTTCTTCCTTGCTTCCTTTGTCCTGAAATCAAGCAAATAAAGTGCATCAAAGCTCTCACCCAAGTCATGAGATTATGCATCATCAATTTGTCATTCAATCCTTGCAAAATCCTCATGAAATCATGTAAAATTCACAATAGTTGCTTGAATCAAGGTGTAAGTGTATTTTCATCCAAAACTTGCCTTATTCACTAAGAAAATACATGAAACTACCCTAAAACAGTAAAGAAAAGGTCAGTAAAACTGGCCTAGATGCCTTGGCATCACTCTCTCTCACTTTGATGAAAATGAATGAAAATGAAGAATGGAGTCACGTTTGTGACTCTTTTAAGTGAGGGGCATTTTGTTCTTTCGTCTTTTTGTCCATTGGCCCGACCTATGGCCAAAATTTTAAAGATAAGTGTTCCGGTTTGTACTCTAAATATTTTTCTGGTTATTTTTATATTTTTATTTCTATCATACGCAAAACCAGACAAACTTAAACATGTACAGTTAATTACGACGCCGGTATGCATTTTTCTATAAATAATTATATTTTCATGCTCTAATTAATTTTCTGAGTTCAATTTTTATCTGTAAATTTTTAAATGATAAAATTTAAATTTTAAAACCAGACCGAGCGGTTTAAATCTTCTTACGTCAATTTTACTTAATTAATTGATTGGTTAAAATTTTTCAGGTCTTACACCTTACCCACCTTAGAAAAAAAATTTGCCCTCAAAATTAATAAAAGAAAAATAAGTGAGAGTAGCTCTTCTTTATCTCAACTTCTAATTCCTCAATCCTCTACTAATGCTTGAAACAATCTCAAATTTTGAAATTCAATTTTTCACGAATTCATTCGCTGTTACCACCGCTATAGCACATGGTTTCTAATCCCATTAAGTTGTATTGTTCCATAAACACAATAGGGTACTCTTCCGAGATTGTTTTCTCTTGGGTTCTAATCCTGTGTGAGGAATTTCTATCTGAAAAGGCATTTGTCAACAACACAGTTTAATTATCACAATCTGAGAAGTTAGTGTATGCACATGTAAGATGAGAACCCAAGGATATGCAAGACTTGGGGTTGTTATTATGTAGAGATGGTGGTTTTGTCCTACCCACAATGAAGACAGTGGCTTTGTCCCACTCACAGATAGACAAGTTGAGGTTAAGAATTTTTTCTTTTGTGTTATGGTGGATAAGTGGGACTGAGGATTCCCTCTTTCATGTTACTTCGGAAAATTAGATAGAAGGTTGAGGATTTTCTTCGATTCAATTTCTGATTGTGGTATGAATGAGTTAGTTAAGCAATCCCTATTATTGTATCACACTCTCTCTCTGGTTACAAGGTGAGAAAGCACTCTCCTTTGAGTGGGACGACACTCTCATTTGTTTTATATGGTACGATCTATACCTCCAGGAGAATGTGAGAAGGCACTCTCCTTTGTTTCATATGATTCCTCGATGATAATTTCTCTTAGGGGTGCGTAACAGAGAGATGATATCCGTGTTAGATATTGGATGTGTCAAGTCTGGCAACGTAACCGACATGTGAGCTCACGACCAATAGGACAGGCATGCATCATATGTATTTGGTTGCAATTTTTCGGGTGTACATAATTATTTTGGTTTGCCTATTTGATAATCTTGTTTAACTTCTAATTGTATTACTTGTCTAAATGTTCTTATTTGTGATTGTTTGTTTGTGTTTGCATTTCATTGAAGGTATAGAGACTAAAAACAATAAAAATGACTATTGAAAGTGGATAAGACTAGTAGTGGATTAAAGTACTTTGACCTTAGCAAATTTAACCCTGTATTGATTAATTAAGATCCTAGGCTTGGATTCTTGTGAAGTTGGAGATCAGGATTGCTAGAGGGTTCATATTTCCTTATGTAGCCTTTATTTGGAATTGTTACCCTACTAGGATCCTTCAAGTTCTCACCCATCATTGATTTCTCATTTTTTAGATACAGGAAAGTAACGCACCTCGCTGAGAGTGTGGAATTTTAGGTGACGACACGAAGAGGATTCTTTTGAAAATTATTTTGGCTTTAGAGCTCTCTCCCCTTTTGAAAATGTATTGTTGTATAACTTAATTTTCTCTTAGAGGCTTTTTATTGGAGAGATAGGTGTATATTTTATACTGTCTCTAGCGATGTATAATTCTAGCAGGCCTTTTTTTGTAGGATGAGACTACTGACTATTATGTATCTTTATTTTAGAAATTATGATAGTTCCGCTTTAAAATGTGACAATTAATTGCGGTTACACGTCCATGTGTGATTAACGGATGACAATGTTTATTTTTTTCACGAGCTCTTAGTTATAATATTATCCTTCTATAATTATATATATGTATTTTCTTTTTTAAATGTTGTAATGTTTCACCACTATTGATTTACGACTATAACATAAAATTTTGTGTAATAGGGTGTTATAAAAATTATATATAATATTTCTATTTTGTTGATTATTAAAATTTTAGAAGAGATAAGGTTAGTGACTATACAAGTGGTTGCACAAATATTTAGATATTATTTGTAAGAAAAAATTTCTCATGGTTTTTTTTAAACATTTGATTACTCTAAAGTATTAAATTATATATTTTAAAAGTTGAGCTAATTGAAATTATTAATATAGAAATTGAAAATTTAAATTTTGAAATAATTAATTAAAATTTATATCTTAATTATCATAGTATTTTTTTTTGGCAAAACCCTAAAAATTGAAGGATTAAATTATACAATCATGTTATAAAGATATTGAAAAATAGTCACCAATTAATTATTGTATAAAAATAAAATTTGAATGTTTATGAAAGAATTGATTATATTATTATAAAAGTTTGATTATTATGTTATGATAAGTTTAGTTATTCCATTATGTTAGATTTGACTTTTTGATTGATGATTATTTTGTTAAAATATGTTTAAAGCAATATTAATATTATAAATTTATTTTTTAAAGCAATAACTTGTTAAATTTAGTTATTTTACTATTTTTAAACAAATATATGATGACTGATTTAGTAAATTATTTTTTAAATTTATTGAAGTCTCTGAAAATTATTTTTGTTAAATAAATCTCTTCATCACTTTAACCTATTAATAAATTAATAAATAATAACTAAAGTGGGATATGATTTTTTAAATACGTATATTCAAAATTTTGTTGAAAATTCGAACTTGATAAAATTATATAGCAAATGCAATTGAATAGAGTATGTGTTTAGTAAGCACAAATGTGGTGAGATTTGTGATGTGCACAATAAATAATTTATAAATACTCTTCACTACTCAGCATCATCGTTCTTACTCCTCAGCGTCATCCTTAGCAGGCAGCGGCGGCGTGGTTCTCAGTGAGTCAACATCGTTGTCAGTGTCGTGCCGCCGTGGTGCTCCATCTCTCTCTTTATCGCTGTACTTTCAGAGTTCCAATGGAACCTCAGCCTCAGGTATGTTTTTGTTCAGTTTTTTGTATAAATTTGCTTCATTGATTTTATTCAATTATTTTTTTGTTTTGTTTATGTGTTTGTTCGAATTTTTTTGGTTCTGTTTATGAGTGTTAAAATATTTTGAATTCTATTTTTATGGTTTTGTTTTCAAATTCTTTGTTTATGATTTTGTTTGTGATTTTCAAATCCTATTTTAGTATTTTTGTTCTATTTTATTTTGCTACTGCAGTTTGATTTTTTTACTATTTGTAAATTTAATAGTTAGTACTGTGATTATGTTTGCAAATTCAATGTTCATTACTAATTTGTTTATTAGTTTAGATTATTTGATTATGAATTCTAATTAAGGGATGCTGAAATATATTTGCAAAGGCCAGAGAATTAAAGGAGAACTCAGCAGCTACAATGCATACTAAAGGCAAGAACAGAACCTTTTTGTTGCTAGATTTTCTATTTTGGCATGTTGAACATACTTTGTGAGGCAAGAAAAGATCCTTTATTGGTTAATAGAGCATAAGCCCATCACAAGCTGGAATCAGTCAGAAGGCTATAGAATAATATAGATGCATGGTTATAATGTTTGATTTTTTTAATCTTATGATGATTTCTATTTGAATGCAGGTACGTGCTGGATATGAATGTTGAGAGAGTCGTGGATATTCTTATGCACAAGAGATTGCTGCATTTTGCTTATGATCCTATTAATAGGCCTGCAATTGAATTTATGCTTTAGTGGTGTTATTTAGTTTAGAGTCAGGCATTGCATGTGAAATAGTTTGGGATACAGTCATGGTTTGACCATGCTATCTTCTTTTATCATATTTGATGCTGGTATAATTTGGATGAAATATGATGTATCATTGATATTTTTTTTCAAATTACTTTTAAGTAGGTTTTCCAAACATCAAGTTGTTACTATTGAATGAATAATTTATTTTAGACTTTTAGTTAATCATATTGCAAGTCTGTACATTGCTTTATATTGAATTCTTATGGATTACCACTAGATGATTTCAAGAATTTGCTCCTGTGTAGAACAATTAATTTAACAAATTCTATTTTAGGCATAGCCTCTATTAGAAGTGTTTGTTGTAATTTGGGATATTGATTGATTGTTATTTATTTCCCTAAATCATGTTTACCATTATGGCATCAATAGTAAGAAATGAAAATCATTGTGACATTAGTTGGATGGGTGTTGTATTCTATTTTTGAAGAATCAATTATCATCTGCCAATTTTTCTTATAAAAATTCTTGATCTATTTTTTTAATCGAATTTACCAATTTTTGGATTAGTGATATTGATGATTTGGATTTTGTGTGGTATAGAATTTCACAATAAGTTCTCGTTGAAAGTATAGCTTCTAAACCAACAAAGAATCCTTTCATAAAAATATTTGGTTGTCACAAGTAACAAACCCCTATAAAAATAAACCGAAGTATTCAAACCTCGGGTCGTTCTCCATAGGAATTTCAATAATGTGTTCTTGTTATTGGTTATGAAGTATGTTTGGGGTTTTTGAGGTAATAGACAAGAAATATAAATGGTAAAAGAAATAAACTAACAACTAACAATGCTCTTGGCAAGGTATGAGAACTAGAGGTCCTATCCTAGTTGTTCTTATCAATTGTGATGAGAATTGTGCATTGCTCCCACTTAGTTAACCTCTAACTATGGAGGAAAGTCAAGTGGATGAATTAACTTGATTCCACAAGTCCTAGCCAAATCATAATGAAAGACTAGCTTTAGTGGCATTCAAGTCAATTAGCAACTTCTAATTATCAATCAACAAAAGAATTAGATAACTCAAGAGTCACTAATTACTCTACCAAATCCAAGAGGAGGAAAATCTAACTCATAACTATAAGAAGTATTTCATTAAACACATAAAAGGCAACAAAGGTAAACAACATGAAATGCAAGAATTAAAAAGAGATCTAACTACAAAGACAAGAGATCCATAATAGAAAATCAAAGCAACATAAAAAGACATGGAAATCATAAATTGCATTGAAAGAGAAATAGAGATCTACATAAGAATTCATAAAGCAAAAGGAAGCTTCTAGATCTAAGAGAAGAGAACTAAAATCCTAACCTAATCCTAATTCTAGAGAAAAGAGAGAGCTTCTCTCTCTAGAAAATAACTTTCCCTTCAAAACTAAACTAAACTAAAACTAATGTGATGGAAGGTGTTGACTTTCCATTGAATTCTACCTTAAATAGCCTTAGAAATAAGGTGGATCTGGGCCTGGGAAGCCCATAATTTGCTCACAACATTTTGCCTTTAAGTGAGTCACGTGCGAGCATCGACGCGTACGCGTGGCTCACGCATACGCGTCGCTTGGCATTTTTTCTTCCACGCGTACGCGCTTTCCACACATGCGCGTCGATCTCAGCATCCCAAATCTTTGTTTTTCCATGAGTTCTCCACTTGCATGCTTTTCCTCTTCATTCCTTTGATCCATTCCTAGCCTTTCCAACCTGAATTCACTAACAAACATATCAATGCATCTTAGTGGAATCAAAGGTGAATCAAAATTAATAATTAAGGGCCTAAAAAACATGTTTTCAAACTTAAGCACAAATTAGGAGACAATCATAAAACCATGATATTTCATTGAATAAATGTGGGTAAAAGGTCATAAAATCCCCCAAATTAAGCACAAGATAGACCCTAGAAATAGGGTTTATCAGATATACAACACAACTATTATAGCATTAGTATCTCAAGAATTTATACGAATGTTAATGGGTTATCAAAAAGTCAATCAATTTATATGAACCCTAACATTTGCTTTTCACACAATCTTGTACCAATTGAAATGTAGCCATGTTTGACTGAGTAGTCAAACTGTAATATCTATAGCCATTTGATATCAAATGCAACAACAATCTTAAAAGAGTAATTGATCTAATTGTCAAGAACTTACAGATAAAAGTATAATACACATAGAAATTTCTTTCAATTTAGAAAGGGTATAGCTACAGAGTGTAACAACCCTGATTTTCGAGTACGCGAGATCTTTTCTAAAGGCATAAAATCCTCCGGAAGATCAGTAAAGGGAACACCCTTGTTATATCATCAAGTATCTCAATCCTCATTATCATTATGGCATCCTTAAGCTAGAACCTCTTTTGGGGCAAACTTGACAACACAATCACGAGAAACTTAGTTTTTGAACCGTATCGGTTAGGAGTTTTGATTCTAGTTTTCGTAAATAGTCTTAGTTTGATGAACCGGACTCGATTCATGATAGAAGAGATATAATAGTATAATATTAGTATTATATTAGTATTAGAAGATGATTGAATGATATTATAAGGTTACCTGGTCTGTTTTAGTTAAAAACAAAAAATCGGTTTAACCGGGTTTACGGTTTACTGGTGCAGCTTAGCACCAGCACTCTCTAATGACTTTAGCAATGCTAAGGCCTCATTATACATGTTTTATTCTCACAATAAATATGTTACTAGTGTCATTTATGCTAGTAGCTTAGAAAATAATTTTTAGAGATGTTTTTACAAGTGTTCCGATACATATAGTTTTAGTAGTTATACACCTGAGATATTTTAATGTTATTTTAATCCACCTCCAAGCCAACCAATCACAACTCGCCCTACACCCCCAAGACACTCCAATCTTGGTCATTTACTCCCTTTTGGCCAAAAATAAAAAGAGAGAAAAGAGAAAAACTTTCATGAACACTTAATCTTCAAAGCTTGATTTCTTCTGAACTAAAACTCAAATCAAAATTTCAATCTGACCAAAATGATCCTCTCTTCTTTCTCTACATGATCATATGACTTATCAATGCTGGAATCAAGGTGAGTTGGCTGCACCATCTCCCTTTTGATTCGGTTTTCAAGGAAACATGTTTAAACAAGTGTTTTCTTGATGTTCTTCCTTAGATCTCTTGCTTAGCTTGACTTGTGGGCCAAAGATCTTTGATTTCCTGCACGTTTAAGGTGAGGATAACCTTCCTAAGATACTTCTGAAGTTCGTTTAGTTGATGGTTTAGAGTTTTAAAGTTGTTCTTGATGTGTTTTAGGAGGAAAAAGTGCTTTAAGAACACTTCAAAGAGTAACCGGATTTGGAGCAGCAAATCAAGGTAGGGTTTGACGAATTTAATCTTGATTGATTGTGTTTGAGTTGTGTGATTATGATATGGTTTGTCTGTGCTTGAAATTGATTGTTTGTATGAGTAATTCTTGTTGAAATTTTGGTTAAAATTTGATGAAATATGATGAAATTCAAGCTATGAATGTGTGTTCTTGTGGCTGCTGGAAAAATGAACCCTAGAGCTTAAATTGGGGTTCAATTTATGTTTAAAACATGTAGAAAAGATGGGTTTTAGTGGCTGGGAATTTATTATGAATTATAGTAAAAATCGGTTGATGAAAAGACTGAAAAATGGGTAAAAACAGAGAAAGAATTTGAAGAATTTATGAAGAACATGAAGAACACTTTGAGTGTGATGAAGAACAATGAATAACAGGCTTTAGATCCTTAAAAGGGCAAGGAAGTAAAAATTTTGGTGTTTAACGGGTTATTTGGTAATTTCTGAAAGTTAGGGTGGTTAAAGTAGAAATATTAAAAGTTACGGGTGGTAAAAAGTGAACTTTTAAAGGTTAAAGGTAAAGATAAGGTAATTTTCGAAAATTTAATAATAAAATAATAAATAATAATAATAAATTAAATAATAATATTTAATTAAAAAAAATATTTTAATAAAAATAATAAAATAATACAGAAAATGCAGTTTTCTGTAAAAGTTTTAGAAAGACAACTTAAGTGCAGAATCTCATAATTACCTTCATAAAACCCCTAGGGAGTGGTAATAAAATGATAGTGAGGAAAAGATAAAAGAAAGATAAAAAGTTGAAGAAAAGATAAAAATCGAAGAAAAAGTCTGTAAAGTTTTAATGACAGAATCAAGCAGAGATTATTGAACGAACTAGGGCAACATAGTTAGTCCTTGAGTTGCGACTAGGGTTAGGTATAATATGAAAAGTGAAACTGTTTCAGTATAGACTTAATGAACCTATACTTGGGACAGGCTAACTATTCATACCGAAATTTACATAAGCTTTAAATACATACGTTAAGCAGAGAAATAAGAGTAGAGTAAAGAAACACAGAGAACAGAGTAACAAGAGTAAAGTAAAAAGATAAAGAGAAAAAGAGTAAATATAAATATAGAGGAACAGTAATCAGAGAAAAGTAAAGAGATATAGAGAACAGAGTAACCAGAACAGAGTAAAGAGATATAGAGAATAGAGTAACCAGAGCAAAGTAATGAGATACAGAGAAAAGAGAAACCAGAACAGAGTAAAAAGATATAAAGAGAAGAGTAATATATATACATATATATATATATGTATATATTAGTTGCTTGACGCAACCCAGAGTTTCTGTAGGAAAACTAAGTTACCTACAGCTATTTTTCGCTTCCCCAGAGGCTGTCTCAAATGAGCAGCTATTATTATATGCGCATTTATTTAGGAACAGAAAATCATATCCGAAAAATCGGGATTACTCGTGACCAGATAAATGTCGGGATTGCGGGCAGCCAACTGACACATGAGCTCATGGCCTGTACTAGGGCTAGACATGCATCATTCTTGTCTGCGCATCATTCTTTGTTGCCTTCCTTTTTGTGTGTGATCTATTTTCTTTATGTTTGTCTGCTTGTGTATTATACCTGTGCTTTATTGTCTTGCATTCTGCTGTTTGTGTTCTGCTTTCTATTTTCTCTATTTTCTCTATCTATCTTTATCTTTTGTTTACTGCTTCACTATACCCTATTACCCATCTGTTAGTCGACACCATGTAAATGAACGTAACTAATAACCCCGACCCTACTAAGAACTCCCCAGTTCTTATCCCTTCTCTCTCTATTCCCCCTCCATATGGAAGCATGAGTACCCTTCCGTAGTTCACTGATGATCGATCGCAAAGAGGATTTCGCTCTAGGTAGTCTTCTGAGTCTAGGGTGAATCTCGTTCTCTATTTGTATGTATATACTGTGAGGCCAGCCAACGTCTGCACCCTGCTTATCTACAGACTTTAGCCTAAGTCCTCCGTACGATGTTGCTGTTATGTGGCCACTTGGTGAAGTACTTGAGAGACGCTCTTTGATGACATATGATCGTGCAGAGGAGTAGTAGACGACCTTCCACCTTTTGATGGCGTTCCACCGGACTTGAGTTTTGAAGACCTAGAACTTACTTTCCCTCGCTTTAGTAGTTTAGAGGGATTAGGTGAGTATAGAGTCTAGGCTAGCCTAGGTGCCAGTTTAGGGACTTCTTGAACAGGTCAGGGCCTGGGATGTTGTATGTATATATATGTATATAGTTATTATCTAGTTATATCTAGGGGTGTTCTAACTAAAAGTCTATACCTAAATAAAGGCTGGATCACTGTATGTTATTAACTACTTGTGATGTATTTATGTGTGGTTATTTATAACTATTTTATCTATTAACAGTTGTGGAGTGATTATGAATGATTCCGTCTTTTAATCCAGATGTTTTCAAAAAAAAGTACCTCATAAAATAGCTACGCTTTTAACAACGAATCAGGCTCATATAATAAATAATAGATAATAATTAGGTAGACAAGTTGGTAGCGCTCAGTTTCTAGTATGATCATGACGTACCAGAAATTGGGTCGTTACACAGAGCATTGAGAGTTAATGTACCAATATTTTTCAAGCTTGGCCAGAAACCCATCAAAGTTAACACAATTAAGAAGATCAAGTGTGACCTTTTCATTCTAGAAAGAACTACAACCTCTTCTTTATATCTGTATTGCAGCCTTTTTTCAAATCATCCCCATGTAACCTAAATAGTCCATTCCGAATTCCAAAAAAGAACCCTTTATGCTTCAGTCTCACATTTTTGGGGTAGTAGTACTTTGCTCTTTTTTTCATCTTCCCCAACTTCTTTATCATCAGCCATCTCTTTTTATTTCCTATAAAAACAAATATTTTTCAAAATAATATAGCAAAACAACAATCATACACACAAGATTGCCCTAATTCGATTCAATTAGGGTATTCACTACTAACACACAATATCTAGATTGCTGTAAGTAAATAATTTTATATGAGAAAAGATGAAGTAACGACACAATTCAAATCAAAATTATGATATGAATTTGTGCCTGTGTGTATATTCAATTAGAAGTTTCACTATTAACACACACTAAACGTAGATAGCTACAAGTGAACCTTTTAAGAGGGGATATGTAATTCAAATCATCATCCCTTAAATGTTGTGTTTAAAGCAGTTCCCACTTCCTCACATAGCTTCAATTATACTAAGCCGAAACAATTTGGATAGTAACCCATTCAATCTGAAGTTTTTTTTCCTTCATTTCAATAATTAGGGATAAAATAAGTGAATTTTATATTGCTCCAATTCGGCTCAACTATGGTATTCACTGCTATTTATATTACTATAAGTGAACAATTTCTATGATCATCACAAAATGAAGAAATAAATAAGAAAAAGAGTAATTTCTTTGAGAAAAATCAAATGCAGGTAAACAAAATCCAACAAGCTACATTTAAACTAATTCCCACTCCCTTACAATGCCTCAATTGCGTTCATTTCATATTATAACTCACTCAATTCTAATTTTTCCTTTTTTTTCTTTTTTCTTCTTCTGTTAATAAATTCAATAATAAATATTAACAATAATAAGAAGGCGATGAACTGGGAATAGAAAATATCAGATCAACAAAAAAAGAATGCCAATCTGAGAAGATTCTAGAAATTTTACCTTGTATTCATGTTTTGCTTGTGATCTAACGCGGTGCAATGAAGCAAGTTGATTTGATGACTACGGTACCATATGGTTATTTCCATACGTGTCTTCTTCGTCACCTAAATTATGTTTTCTTGCTCTTTTCCTTTAATGTTATCCTCGTCAACATTGGTGTCATTGTCTTCTTGGCGTTAACCTTGGTAACGCCGGCATTCAGGATGATGTCATCAGCATTCGTTCGATGAAGCATTTCCTAGATTAGCACAGAGGCAGAGTAGGGTTTCGTTTTACTCTACTTTAGAGGAGGGTTTCTTTTTAAAATTTTGAAACAGATTATATCCTTTTGTTAGATTTTTAAGAAATTTTAAACTAATTTTTTAAAAACTTTTTTTAAACATAATCTAATAGTCTTAATTACATAATGCATTAGATGTGTCCAAAATAGTTGGGCTAATTTTAGATAGATCCCCAATTGAACATATAGCAATAATTGATGAATGTATGATGTTTTTTTCTTAGTTAAAAAATAATATCTTTTTGAATGAACATATTTGATATTGATTTTACATTGTTACTTTTTTTAAATAACAAAAATTAAGAGTGAAATAGTTACCAAAATTCTTATTTAAATAACCTTTTGAAAATTGTCAATGACATTTCAATTTAATTAAATTTTTCTATAAGTGTGTTTTGTATTAAACACAATATGTTTAAATTTGGAAGTAGCAAAATCTATTTTTATCTGTTAATCTAGTTGACATCCATAATATATAATATGATATAAATTATTAGCTAAAATATATATTTTTACCCTAATTATAGTAAAACAAATTATATATAATTTTTATATAACTATTTTTTACTAAAAAACTAATACAAAACATATTACATAATAGGCTAATAGAAATATGTTGTTCTATTTTTAAACTCTTAGTAAAAGAAAAAAATTTATCAGTTTTATTCATAAAAATTGAAAGCGTTGATAAATTAAAAAAATTAATATTATACCTATAAAAATAAATTTCAATTAATAAAAGTATCTAAACTTTAAAAACATATTAAAAATTTATAAACTATCCCTCTTAATCTCTAACAACAAACTCTAACTCTAATCTAACATCAATTTCTAACCTTTCACTACTATCCCAACCACCACCACCATCTCACCTTGCCTTACCATTTTTGCATAGCATCATAGCAGCAACGTTCAGTTATCGAACACCAAAGGCTCGAAAGAAAATGAAAGGATAACAAAAAATAGTTCCTTCTTTTATACAACCTCTCATCATTTTGAATTCGCAACTTTGAGGCTTTCAACAAACTCCTCCATTAGCAATTTTTTCGAAAAACAAGCTCCTTTTTTGCTTGATATATTCAATTGGTGAAGCTTTGAGTTTAACTGTATTCGGTCACATTCATCAACTGTTACCTCCAATATTCTTTTCAACTCTTTTTCTCTCAACAAACACAGAGAAGAGAAAGAGAATGGCAACGATGTGAAAATTTATGTATGGCCAATGACACTCTCTTCAACTCTTCTTTTTTACTTCTTCTTCTTAATTTTAATTCTATCTCTAACTTTCAATTATGCCCTACCATAATAACAAGCGTGTGCATTCTTGAAAAAGACATTGTCGTGGTCGATTACGAAATTTACAAAGTTGACTTCTTAGCCACCGTTGATGATTCTCCCAAGCTCATCGACAAGGTTTGCACCACCTTCTTTAAGGTGGTCTTCACTCATTGCTCTTTTATTTGTCCTAATTCCATTTGTATACGAATATACTGATAAAGTTGGACTTGATGGTACATCTAGTAGTCAAAGGGAATGTAGCATGGTGTGACATGGAGTAAAAGGAGGGTTATCAAAGACAATGAATGGTGGTGGTGGCTGCAGGTGAAATGAGGCGCAGATGGTAAAAAATTGGAAATTGGGGTTGAGGTAAGATTAGATTTTGGAATGAGTTAGGTTAGATTAGAAAAGATTGTTTGGGAATATGAAATTCTTTTATTTGAGTAGTTTTATCAACTAAATTATATTTTTTACGAGTACAATGTTAGTTTTGTTTTTTCGTGAGCAAATATGTCAGTGTTCTATATATTCATGAGTAAAAATGGCAGTTTA
This sequence comes from Arachis hypogaea, assembly GCF_003086295.3. Classification (NCBI taxonomy): domain Eukaryota; kingdom Viridiplantae; phylum Streptophyta; class Magnoliopsida; order Fabales; family Fabaceae; genus Arachis; species Arachis hypogaea. The sequence continues at coordinate 86,742,193 of NC_092036.1, read as the reverse complement.
TTTAAAAAATATCCCCTTAACAAGAATAATATGTCACTAAAATTAACCTTATACAGTCATAAGGATTTCTCGTTTACTTTGTTTAGTTCTCTTATTCAAACTATGACTTGAAAAAGACAAAAGTCATTAAATTATCGTAACGAGTAAATTTATATAATGATCCCTGAGATTCACGAAATTATCCAATTTGGTCCTTGAGGTTCTAATTTCACTATATTGATCCCTCAGATTAAACTTCGGGCACTATAATGGTCCCTGAGCATCTTTCCAGTGATGACTGAGTCGTTTCATCATTGACGTGGTGCCACACTGGATCTTACCAAATGATGCCATTTTGGTTTGGTGTCTATTGGGGAGAAAAAAAACGTCATCTGATGGTAATCATAGGCTCAAAACCGTGCTGCATTCAAACACAATCACTCATCCGTCTTCATCACTTCCATTCATCTTCTTCCTCTTTTACTTTTATTCATCAATGGCGCCACTCTATGGTTAGGATTCTGGAGTTCTTTTTCTTTGCGATAACGTTACTTACATCGAAGGATTGAGCTTGATCATCTAGTCCTCCTGTAGATTTTGCCATTGTCATTCACAGTGAAGGCATTTTTTTTAAATTAATACAATAAGGTGATGACTCTTCGTTGGACTATGCTTGATGCCAGGGCATCTTGGCCAGTTTCACTGACCTTTTCTTTACTGTTTTAGGGTAGTTTCATGCATTTTCTTAGTAAATAAGCAAGTTTTGGGTAAAAATATACTTACATCTTTATTCAAGCAAATATTGTGAACTTTACATGATTTCATGAGAATTATGCATGAGTTGAATGATAAAATGGAGGATGCATGATCTCATGACTTGGAACAAAGCTTTGATGCACCCTGTTTGTTTGATTTCAGGACAAAGGAAGCAAAGAAGAGCCACGTTAGCCGCCACGTTAGTCTCACTAACGTGGAATGGGAGCAAGCTTGCAGTGTTAGTGGAAAAGTTATCACCAATAACACCTTCGAAAGCCATCATAACCCACGTTAGTTGCCACGTTAGTTACATTAACGTGGGAACTAACGTGGAAGGAAAGGGAAGCTCCAACGTTAGTGGTAAAAGTAAACACCAGTAACGTTCCAAAAGGCCACACATAGCCACATTAAGAGTCACGTTAATTCAATTAACGTGAACTCTAACGTGGAATAAAGAAGAGATCGCCAACGTTAGTGACACTCACCTTTATCACTAACGTTGGATCAGGCCAAGATTGCCTACGTTAGTGGTCACGTTAAATCCACTAACGTGAATGGTAACGTAGAGCAATGAATGATGGGCCAACGTTAGTGACACTAACCTTTGTCACTAACGTTGGAGATGGGAAGCACAACCACGTTAGTGGTCACGTTAATGCCATTAACGTGAGGCACTAACGTGGAAAGAAGGGGCGTTTTGAAGCGTTAGTGACAAAGGTGAGTGTCACTAACGCCCTCGAGCTTGGGCATGCCCACGTTAAGGGCCACGTTAGTTATACTAACGTGGATCATTAACGTGAGAAAGAGGGACAAGGAGTAGTGTTATTGGTAAAAGTGAGTGCCAATAACGCTTGCGAAGGGCTAAGAGGCTACGTTAGTGGTCACGTTAGTACCACTAACGTTGAAGTTGACGTGGATCAACTGGTTTCGAACGTTAGTGACAAAGTTATCGTCGCTAACGCTTTCGAACCCAAGTTTACACCTAACGTTAACGCCACTAACATCCTAACTAACGTCCTACCATGCTTGACTCACATTTTTTCTGCAAGCAAAGCTGAGCCCACTGAAGACTGTAACTGCTTCAAATAAAGATCAAGGGCCCATATCCAAGACTTGAAGAGCTAACTAGAAGATCAGAAGAGTAGTATATATAAGGAGTAATTTTGAACTAGAAAGGAGGATGGGCATTATTGGGAACTACATTCTGTATATTTACTTTTCTTGCAATTTCTAGTTTATTGGAGAATGCACTCTTCTCTATCATCTTCCATTTTTAGAGCTACAAACAACTAAACCCCTTTTCATTGGGTTAGGGAGCTCTATTGTAATTTGATGGATCAATTATAGTTTTCATTCTTCTTCCTCTTTCTTTTCTATTGATTTACTAGAAAGCTTTCGATCTTAAATCAATTGGTTAGTTGTCTTGGAAAAAAAACTCTCCATAATTGGATCTCCTCTGAGCCTTGGAAAAGGGATGAGGAGATCATGCTAGAATTGCTTTCTCATGTTGGACCAAATTGGGGTTTGGATGGATATAGTGACATATAATCCTACCAACACTTTGATTTGGAAATACATGTAGTATAATCAGTGACCATACTTCATCTCTTCCCATGAGTAATTAAATCAAGGAATTGGGCAATTGTTCAAGCTTAGAGAGATTGGGTTGCCAAGGAATTGGGATCCGATCACTTAAGATTGCCAAGGAGATCAATGAATGCATTGATTGAGGAAGAGATAAGAATGAACTTGATCCGGAGAATGCAACATCTCCTAAGCCCAATGAATCCCCCACTTCTGATCTTACCCATTCTCTTTACCTTCTGCCATTTACTTTTATGTTCATCTCCCCAAATCCCCATTTAAGATTTTGCAATTTACTTTATGCAATTTACATTCCGCCATTTATTTCCAGCATTTATATTTTCTGTCATTTGCTTTTTCGCCATTTAATTTTCTGCAATTATCAACTCAACTTCTGCTTAGCTCAACTAGAACATTCCTTCAATTAAAGTTGCTTGACCAATCAATCCCTATGGGATTTGACCTCACTCTATTGTGAGTTTTTACTTGACGATAATTTGGTATACTTGCCGAAGAGAAATTTGTTGAGAGACAAGTTTTCGTGCATCAATGCTCATTCTTGAGAAGTTGTTGGCTCGTGCATTTCCTCCTCCTCCCAGATCGTCGACCCATTTGTCGGCGCCAAAGGTCGTGTTGGCCACATGGAAGATCGACATCTGATTGGTGTGTATCCAAAGGCAATGATCACCGCAAAACTGAGCTGGATAAGGAGAATTGTTGACAGGACCACCGTCTGTGACTGAGAAACGAGAGGTGGCAGTGTTATTGTTGTTGGTTGTGGTGGTGAAAGGGATTTTGTTAATGAGAAGTGAGCCGACAGAATGTGGGATAAAAATAATAAATTGGGAGGTTAATGAGAGTAGGATAGAATTAGAAAAGACAATGAGAAATGGAATGTCTCACTCTCGTGGAAATTCGGGCGAAGAAACAATAAATCAATGAAAACGAGAAAGAGAGAGTGTGTAATGTAATGCTGAGGGTTCTTATTATTTATGATGAATGTGACAGTGACAGAATGAGAACCAATTTATCATTAATATGAAGAAAAATGAGAAGAACCAGAGAAAAAAGCATCAAAAGTTACCATTTAGAAGCTTTTGGAGAGAGTAAAGAGGGTTAGAGTTAATAGAAAGAAAAGGATCAAATTGACTCCAAATTACAATCTAACCAGCTAAGTTAGCCGTTGCAGGTGCTAGTGTGACATACTGTAGCCACATTAGTATTGAAATGAGTATGACTGAGTCATCGCTAAAAAGATGTCTAAAGACTATTATGATGCTTGAATCTCAATCTGAAAGACTACTATAATAAAATTAGAACTTCGAAAATCAAATTGAGTAATCTCATGAATCCGTTACAGAAATTTACTCCATCCTAACACATTTAAACATTGTTGTAAGCTCAATTTTCATTTATTATACCATTGTACAAATTTATTAATATGCATACTAGATAAATAAGTTACTAAAATTAGGAGACAAAATTGTCTTTTTCAAAACAATATCATTTTGTATTTCTAAAATGTCTTATTTAAAATCTATTTTACGTATTAAAAATTAAAATATAAAGTTTTTGTCACGTCAAGTCAAAATTTATTTGTTCTGAGTTTGACACATAATATCATAACGAATACGTCAACTACTTTCTATTTAATCGTTAGCGAACTAAACTGATGGAATGACCAACCGTTTTAGAAAAAAAAATATTTATTAAAAATTTTTAAAATATATAAATTTATTAAAAATGAAAATATCTAATTTATTTTTTTTGACCATTTCACTGTTGAACTTTTATTTATTCGAAACATGGATGTGTTGAAGAATTCATCTAATCATACTCGTGTGGAATTAGTTTATCATCTTAGGAATAAAGGTTCCCAGTACTATTTTCCCTTTTACTTGTACTGTTCAAACTCAGTAGGCTATGATATTAAACAAATAAAGTTAATTAGGCTTGTGTTATTATTAATTTTTTCCCCTCTTACTTTTAGTGTTTGACTGAGTTGTACATGATTGACTTTCCCATGCTTTTGAATTTCAGTTCTCACAACTTTTTTATAGAGAGATGTAGAGATTATCGCTGTTGAGCCACTGCTGGCTTGGCACGTGTCCTTCCCAAATTGGAAATGCAGCTTTCAAACTTGTAAAGAACTCTATTATCGTTGTTGAATATTATTCTTTAATTCAAGGTCTAAACGATTGTGAAGGATTTTTTTTTGAAATAAACAAAAAAAATATTATTTTAAAAACAAATTATTTTAATTTTAATTTTTAGAGTGTTTTTTTTAGGACGAATTTGTCATACTTTCAATGAACTTCATTTAAATTCTCTCTAAAATTTGGTTGAGAACGAAACTTAAAATTTTACACTATTATTATCGTCTCAAAAAATATATAAAAATACACAAAACTACACAAACAACTTCTTCAACATTACCGACAATAATGACAACCATTGTCATAAAATACACAGTAAGAATAAGTTATATTTAACAATGATTTTTTCTATTATAAATTAAAAAAATCATTATTTTCCAGAAAAATACGACTTATCCTATGTACTCTTGTGTACTTCTACGTATTCTGGAGACAATGATAATAGTTACCGTCCGTTGTGAATCTTAAGAATTTGAGTTAGCCAATTATTTATGAGAATTCGAAGCGAAGTTCGTCATGTGATATGAAGTTCAGGTAAACTCTATTAATATTATGAATTTCGCCCGAGGATGCAGCGAACTTGCCTAAAATTCAAAAAAAAATATATCCTAGTATTTAAAGTTAAAATAATTTCTTTTTGAAAATAATATTTTTTTATTTATTTCAAAAGAAAATCCTATTTGTAACCAATAAAATCAGTTGACTCCAGACTATATATTGGCAAGGTAATGTTATATGTACGAATATTTTTGTAATAAAATTTAATTAAATTAGCGCAAGTTTAGGGGAATATATATATATATATATATATATATATATATATATATATATATATATATATATATATATATATAGTATTTTTTTTTGCGTTTTCTACAATATACAAATTTTTATTGAAAAAATATAAAAATTTATTATATAGTACATGAATTTTTAAAATATAGCACAAAATTTTGCACATAAAACAAACTTATCGATATAATACACAAGTTTTGTAACATAAAATACAAATTTTTACTGTAAATATATTTTATTAGTTGATGATACACTCCATTTTATTGTTATAAACTGTGTTAAAAGGTATAGAGTTTATCAACTAAATCACACAATTTTGACTTAATCCATGAAAGTTTTCAATTATTGCTTCCAATGAATTGGTGTATGAGAAATATGTTTTTTTTGCTCTTAATCGTTGATTTTTTAATTTCTTTTTATGCCATTCGATGTTGTGATCAATTTCGTTTAAATATTTCATGGTTAAGGTACTTCAATGGCTTCAAATAATCGAAAAGATTGGAGCGAAGAAGTGAATTTAGGAAGCAAATCGGAGTGGAGTTTGCTGGAGTCTTGCGTGGGCGAGCTTTCTTAGCGTGTGCGAAATTTCTGTGTGGGCGACATTCTCTCGCGTGCAGGATAATTATCCGCATGAGCAAAAAACCTCCATGTGCTTGGTTTAATGAAACACATGCATTCTCATTTTGGATTTCCAAAAGGCCCCCAATTGCTATATTCTGATGTATTTAGATGCCAAGAAGATGGGAGAGGAAAACACACACATACACTTTCCATTTCTTCACACTTTTTCTTAGGTTTTAGTAGGATTCTAGAGAGAGAATTTTCTCTAACTTCTCTCTAGAATCCCTAGAATTTACTTAATCTTCTTGTTAGTTTTAGGTTTCCGTTTTGTTTAATTGTAGTTTTGATACTTGATTTTATATTCTTGCACCCTAATTCTCTTAGAATTTCTTGGTAGTTATCTTGTTTGGTTTTGTTAGTTTATGAAGTTTGTGAATTTTAGATTTTCATTAGTGAAGTTGATGTTTTGATTTTTATATATGCTTGTTTAAGTTATTGATATTGATTTCTTGCATTAGTTAGCTATAGTTTTTATTATTTCTTGCAATCTATCATGTTTTACCGTTTTGTACACCACGTATTTGATGAAATATTTACTTTGATTTTGGAGTAGATTTCATCTCTTGGCTTGGAATTGAGAAATTAGGTAACCTTGAGTCATTAACGTCCAATATTGATTAGTAATTTAGGGTTGTTAGTTGATGTATTTTCCATTAACGCTATTCTTTTACTAAACTTAATTAGTGAGTTAGTTAAGATTTGTGGATTAAGATCAATTATGCCTACCTAGGAAGTACCGATACGACACGCGATACGGACACGACACGACACGGATACGTCGACACGTTCTTTTTTATAAAAAATTGGATACGACACGTTTAGGATACGTTGTGAATTAAAATTTAAATAATATATTAAATTAATAAAATATCATACTGTAAATATAAGAGTAAATATAATTGCATAAAAAAGTCTTAAAATTATGCAATTATTAAAAAAAAAATTAATCTACTCTTGCCATCTCGCTAACAAAAAATGTATCAATTTCTTCTCCTCTAAGTCCATCGTCTGCAAACACCACAGTTTCCATCATCTGCAAACACCACGCACCACACAATGTAGTTCTTCAGTTCGTCTTCAACCTCTGTACTAAGAACAACTAAGCTAGTGAGTAAGTAAGCTACCAAAGACAAACGGTAAATAGATTTAGGTTTTGATTTATTAATTATTTTATTTTTAAATTTTGATTTGTTTTAATTTTAGAATATTTTAAAATTAGAAAGAAAAAATTGGTTAATCGGGCCATAAAATCACAAAATCAATTGAAGATTTGCAGTCCAGCAAAAAGATCCGTCTCATGAACATCTGAATCGGGTCGGCCTCGTTCAGATTCGTGACCGCTCCACTAAAATTCTGCACCGCAAGAAGACATGCTGCCAATATGCTCGTTTGATGTATCCACTGCGTGTCGGCGTCGGATTTGTGTTCGACACGGATACGCGGGCACCATGAGAGAATCCGTGCTTCATAGATGCCTACTTGACTATTCTCAATATTTAGAAATTGACTAAGTAGAATTAACTCTTCATAATTGCCAAATTTGTGGTTAATGACAAGGATAGGAAGCCTTGACTCTCAACCCTAGCCAAGACCCCTTTTGTATTTAAATCTCACTTCTTTACTAGCTTAATTCCTTAATCATTTATAGTTTGATTTAATTGTCTTTTAGTATAGTTGATAATTTAATTGTTGCTCTTTATTCATACTTGCTTAATTTACCATTTACTTGTTCATTAATTCATTTTCAATTTAATTATTGTTCACTCTTAGTTTATTGTCTCTTTAATTTCCGTAATTGTACTTCAAAATCCTCTTGAATTCATACCCAATGAAGTGCATTTTATTACAAGTCCAAGAGAGAACGATCCGAGATTAAAATTTTTGGTTAATTGATTTGGAACTTGTGACAACTTTTAAACTTTGATAGGGTTATTTACCGGTTTAGGACTATACTCATAACGAATCTTGTGTTTTTAACTTGCGAAGTTCTAAACCGATATTTAGCCACCATCAAGTTTTTAGCGTCATTGCCGGAGAATTGCAATGTGTGCTTGTTATTGGCTATTGCGAATATGTGAATAGTGTGAATAGCTTGCTTTTTGTTTGATTTCTTATTTTGCTAGTAGTTAGAAGTTTGTTTTTCTTTGCTTTTGATATCCTTTGTTTCTATTTTCTCTTTTTCTATGAATTTTCATCCTTGTAACTTTGAGTATGGTTATGACAATTTTGTAGGAAATAGCGATTTCAATGAGGATTTTCACAAAGAAGTGAATTATCAATTGAGAGAAAAGTCTTACACCCAAGACCAATCTTCATGGCATCAACCTCCTCCACGCTACTATAATCATGCCTCATCCTATAGTACATACCAACCAAATGACTATAGTGACCCTTGCTATGGTTATGAATCTCAAACGCCATGTTCCTATGAACCCTATCCTCAATATTGCCCTCAACCACAATACTCTCAAGCCTCACTCCATCACCAACTACCTCCATGGGATCAAAATCCCTATCCACCTTACAACAACCCATATGAACCTTATGAACAACCACCATTTAAACCATAACTATTCTAACATCACTACTTTCAAAATCCTGAGCTACCACCTCCCTATGTACAAAGCCAAGATCCTTACTCTCATGACTCTCCTTTTCAACCTTCCTCAATCCAAACCCCACCTCCATGTTGTGACCGGTCCATAGAAGAAGCACTCTAGGTGTTTGTTTGAGAGCATGAGGAATACAAAAAGAGGCAAGAAAACTACATGGCTACTATAGTCGAAGCCTTGACTTGTTTAGCCTCACTACGCTCATATGACAATCAAAATGCTTTCATGGATGAATGTCAAGAATCAACTTCAATCGAAGAATGTGGGGTAGAAGAGAGCTTGAAACCTGAAGAGAAATAAGAGGAGTTAAAGAAAGAGTTGCAACAAGCTGAAGATATGGGCATTGAATCGGAAAGAGTAGTTGGAAATTTAGAAGAAGTTGAGCAAGAAACGAACTCCATCATTAAGGACAATTTCACACCACCCAATGACCTCATTGAGCTTGTTGAATATTCTTCCCTTGAATTTGAATTTGATGTTGAGGTAGCTTTCTCATCATGGACTGGGGGCATTAAATTAATGCTTGTCCCTAAATCGCACAGTTCTTTTCCAATGGTGATATCCCAATAGTACAAGGAATTTGGAAACTTCCTGGATCTTTCAAATTTTGTCATAGTTTTCTTTGAATAATGGCACTACACTTGGTGAGTATAACTGTTTTCTCTTCTTTGAGGGTTCTTTTCTTGAATAACAGCTCCTTCATGAATTTGGCATAGAGTGGCATTTGTTCTAGGACTTCTGTGAAAGGAATATTGATCTAAAGCTTTTTGAACACCTCTATAAATTTGGAGAATTGCTTCTCCTAATTCTGCTTCTGTAGCCTCTGAGCATATGGAATTCTCACTGCATAAGCCTTCACATTCTCTTTCTTGATTTTTGTTGGTGAAGGAGTTTTCTCCACCTCTAGTTTCTCCTCATTTTTCTCTTCTGAAAACTCATCGGCTTTTTTCTCTTTCTCCTTGGGAGTTTCCTTGCTAACCATTCTTCCACTCCTTAGGTTGATAGCCTTGCATTCCTCTTTAGGATTAGGTATTCTGTCACTCAAAATAGAATTTGCTGGCTTCTCTGTCAATTGCTTGGCAATTTATTCCACTGGCACCTCTAGATTTCTGATGGAGGCTTATTGGATTTTGAAATTTGCTCATGTCTCTTGCATGAAACTTTGTGTTTGTTGAACAAATGCAGAAGTGGATTGGGATAATTGTTCCAGAGCAAGCTTAAGAGATGATAGTTTTTTTATGGCTGGCTTGCTGTTGGTATGGAACAAGGAATTTCTCATGTAACTCACTTGCTCCATGGTTGGTTGGACTTTCTGAATAGCTCACACCCTTCATTCTTATGATCTTCTCCACATAAATCACATGTTGCAATCTGTGTTCCAATGGCTGAAACTTGCATTTGTCCCATTTGTTTTATAAGTTAGGAGATTTATTGAGTCTTAAGTCTATTTTGTGTTAGGATTGTATCCATGGTATCCAATTCCATCACTCCCTTTTTACATTCCTCTCAGTCGAGTACATGAAATTGTTGGCAACCACTATTACAATTAACTCCAATGCTTTTTCAGGTATCTTTCTATGTAATGAGCCTCCTACTGATGAGTTGATCATAGTTCTTGAGGCTTGAGAGATTCCATTATAAAATGTTTTTTATTTTCAGCCACTCAGGAAAGGCATGGTGTGGGCACTTTCACAATATCTCTTTGTATTTTTTCCATGCTTCATAAAGTGATTTATCATCCTTCTAGGAGAAATAATTTATATCATTCCTTAACCGAGCCAACTTTTGAGGTAGGAAGTATTTAGTTAAGAATTTGTTAACTAAATTATCCCATGTTGCTATGCTCCCTAAAGGTTGAGCTTAGAGCCACTGCTTGGCTCGATCTCTCAAAGAAAAAGGAAATAATCGTAACCGGATGGTTTCAGGGCTAACTCTATTATTCTTTACCATGTCACATAGCTGTAGATAATTAGCTATGTGGACATTAGGATCCTCTTGAGGGCTACCGCTAAATTAATCTTGCTGTACCAATTGGATTAATGAGGGTTTCAGTTCAAAATTGTTTGCTTGAACAGTGGGTCTTATTATGCTGCTTCCACAACTATGAGTGGTAGGTGTGGTATAGTCACTAAGGGTCCTTCTAACATTGTTATTCTCCCCTGTCATTCTCTCTTCCACTTCTCTCCTAGCCCTTGATTTCTTTCTTAGTTGTGCAAATGTATTCTCTATTTCAGGATCAAAGATTGTGAGATATTATCTGCCTTGCATACAGAAAAACAAAAAATAAATAAAACACACGGTGTGAAACAAAGAAGCAAAAGAAAAGAAGAATAAAAAGAATTAAAAAAAACAAATATCTAATTTAGTGATTCAACCAAATGTATATTGTTAATCTCAGGTAATCCTTGGTAAGGCGCTAAAAACTTGATGAGCCAAAACTTGATGGACTAATATTGGCAAGTGCACCAAATCACTTCAAGTAATACCACGATGAGTGGATATCGTTTGTACAAATATTAAAGGATTGAACAAGCAACTTCTAATCGAATCTCTAATTAGAATAATGAACCTTTGTAAAGAAAGGATGAGATCTTGAAGTAATAGTAGCAAAGTATGTGAATGCTTATGAATGATTAGAGAAATAAACAATAAATGAGATGTTAAGGTTTCAGACAAGTTTAATTTTCAGAAAAGAAAACGTTCATGTTTATTTACTTTGATTCATGCAAGATAATTTAACGACAAATCATATATAAACAAACTCCAATCCCTTGGCTGTTCAATTTCTCTTTATTTTATTCAATTGCCAATTCATTAGTCAATTAATTAAGAAGAAGAGGTTAAGCACAATTCTAATTTAAAGTTTCATAATCTTTCAAAAGCTATCCCTAGTTAGTTTGAAAATGTATGGGAATGAGTTTCAAGCTAATCTCGATATTAAAATTTTCAAGATAAAAAAGAATCCAAGACATAGATAGAATATTTTTTAATACTTCTAATTATTAAAAATAAGAACGAAACTCAATTTTTGAAAAAGTATCAATCCATTTATCAAAATAAAATAAACAATCAAATTACCAATCCATAAAATCAAACAGAGCTCCTAACCCTAACACGAAGGAGTTAGTGACTCATGATAAACAGAAAAAAAAACTATACTAATGAATGCGAAATGCAGGATGATTAGTGAATCATCCTTTCTCTTATTTATATCCGAAATCCTAACATAACTTTTGAACTTAAACTAATCCTAATCTTATCTTCTTGAAGAATAAGATAACTAAAACAACAATTCAAATTTAAACTAAAACCAAGTCTTATCTTTCTAGAAGAAGCTAACAATAACTAATCATTCAAATCATAAATCTTTTGAGAGTCTGGGCCGAATCCAAGTATTCTAGAAGAGATTTCTGGGCCTGGCGTCGAACTTTGGACATTGGTGCCAAACTTCAAGGCTTGAAGTTGGACTTGGGTTGTTGGTGCCTGATGAGCGGATATTTTATACGCTTTTTGGGGGTAATTTCATGTAGTTTTTAGTATGTTTTAGTTAGTTTTTAGTATATTTTTATTCGTTTTTAGGCAAAATTCATATTTCTGGACTTTACTATGAGTTTGTGTATTTTTCTGTGATTTCAGATATTTTCTTGCTGAAATTGAGGGAGCTGAGCAAAAATCTGATTCAGGCTGAAAAAGAACTGCTGATGCTGTTGGATTCTGACCTCCCTGTACTCGGAATGGATTTTTTGGAGATATAGGAGTCCAATTTGCAGGCTCTCAATTGGGTTGGAAAGTAGACATCCAGGGCTTTCCAGCAATATATAATAGTTCATACTTTTCTCGAAGATAAACGACGTAAATTGGCGTTTAACGCCAGTTCCATGTTACATTCTGGCATTGAACGGCAGAAACAGGTTGCAAGTTGGAGTTAAACGCCAGAAACAGGTTACAACCTGACGTTTAACTCTAGAAACAGCCCAAGCACGTGAGAAGCTCAAGTCTTAGCCCCAGCACACACCAAGTGGGCCCCAAAAATGGATTTTTGCACTATCTATCTTAGTTTACTCATTTTCTGTAAACCTAGGTTACTAGTTTAGTATTTAAACAACTTTTAGAGACTTATTTTGTATCTCATGACATTTTAGATCTGAACTTTGTACTCTTTGACGGCATGAGTCTCTAAATTCCATTGTTGGGGGTGAGGAGCTCTGCAGCGTCTCGATGAATTAATGCAATTATTTCTATTTTCTATTCAAACACGCTTGTTTCTATCTAAGATATTCATTTGCACTTCATTATGAAGAAGGTAATGATCCGTGACACTCATCTCCATTCTCAATCTATGAACGCGTGCCTGACAACCACCTCTGTTCTACATTAGATTGAATGAGTATCTCTTGGATTCCTTAATCAGAGTCTTCGTGGTATAAGCTAGAATCCATTAGCAGCATCCTTGAGAATCCGGAAAGTCTAAACCTTGTCTGTGGTATTTCAAGTAGGATTCAGGGATTGGATGACTGTGACAAGCTTCAAACTCGCGAGTGTTGGGCTTAGTGACAGACGCAAAAGGATTAATGGATCCTATTCCAGCATGAGTGAGAACCAACAGATGATTAGCCGTGCGGTGATAGTGCACCTGGACTATTTTCACTGAGAGGACGGATGGTAGCCATTGACAACGGTGATCCACCAACACACAGCTTGCCATAGAAAGAACCTTGCATGCGTGAAGAAGATGACAGCAGGAGAGCAGAGATTCAGAAGACAAAGCATCTCCAAAACTCAAACACATTCTCCATTACTGCGTAACAATTACTAATTTCATGCTCTTTTACTTCTTACAATTGAAACTAAAGAACCCTATTGGTATCCTGACTAAGAATAATAAGATAACCATAGCTTGCTTCAAGCCAACAATCTCCGTGTGATCGACCCTTACTCACGTAAGGTATTACTTGGACGACCCAGTGCACTTGCTGGTTAGTTGTGCGGAATTACATAGTGTGAGTGTAATTTTCATGCATCATGTTTTTGGCGCCATTGCTGGGGATTGTTTGAGTTTGAACAATTGACAGTGAATCTTGTTGCTTAGATTAGGAAAATTTTGTCTTTTGGGTCAAAGTCTTTTATTTTCTTTTCAAAAAAATTTTCAAAAATATTATTTTTCTTTATTAATTTTTGGTTTTTTATGTGAGTTTAGTGTCATGTTTTACGTTTGGTGTCAATTGCATGCTTTTCTTTGTCTTTCAATTTTTGAATTGCATGTTCTTTGTTCATCTTTGACCTTCAAGTTGTTCTTGTCTATTTTCCTTGTTTGATCTTTAGTTTGTCTTGTTTTGTGTCTTTTCTTGTTTTTCTTATGCTTTTTCAAACTATCAGTTTTCAAAAATTTTTATTTATTAAAAATACCTCTTTAAAAAACGTTACATTTATAGCTCAATTGGCTAGAGCATGGGTTTATGTTCTTAGCAATTGGGTATCTTCCTTTTAAAAATTTTTTCAAAAATAATTTTTCTTTGATTAAATCTTGTACCAAACTTTAGGTTTGGTGTTCTCTTGTTAATTTTTCTTTAGTTTTCGAAATTTTATTTTGGTTTTCTAAAAAATTTTTAGTTTGGTGTTCTTGATTTTGTTCTTGTTGTTCTTGTGAGTCTTCAAGGTGTTCTTGTGTCTTCTTTGTGTTTTGATCTTAAAATTTTTAAGTTTGGTGTGCCTTGGTGTTTTCCCTCCAAAATTTTCGAAAACAAGGAGCATTGGATTTAAAACTTTTAAGTTTTGTGTCTTTTGTGTGTTTTCCTCTTTCATAATAAAATTCAAAAATAAAAGATATCTTTTCTAACTATTTTTAAGCTATTATTTCGAATTTGTTTTCATAAAAATCCAGATTTCAATTTCAAAAATTTTCAAATCTTATCCTTTTAAGATTTTTTTAAAATCACATCTTTTTCAAAAATATCCTAACCACTTTCTCTCTCCTCACTTTTTCGAAAATCTTCATAAAACATTTTTGAATTTTTATTTTAGTTATTTTATTTTATTTTATTTTATTATTTCAAAATTTTCTTTATAATAATAAAATAAATAAAATAAATCCACATCATCTCCCTTTCTCCATCATGGACCTAAGTGGAAATAAACAGTCCAGAAGGACTCTGGGGTCATATGCTAACCCCACTATTGCTTCATATGGGAGTAGTATCTGTATACCCTCCATTGGAGTCAGTAGTTTTGAGTTGAATCCTCAGCTCATTATCATGGTGCAGCAAAGTTGCTAGTATTCCGATCTTCCACAGGAAGAACCTATAGAGTTTCTTGCACAGTTTTTACAAATTGCTGACACAGTACATGATAAAGAAGTAGATCAGGATGTCTACAGATTATTACTGTTTCTATTTGCTGTAAAAGACCAAGCTAAGAGGTGGTTAAATAACCAACCTAAGGCTAGCATAAGGACATGGAAACAGCTGTCAGAAAAATTACTGAATCAATATTTCCCTCCAAAACGATGACACAGCTAAGGATGAACATCCAAGGCTTTAAACAAGGAGATAATGAATCCCTTTATGATGCCTGGGAGAGATACAGAGAGATGCTAAGAAAATGCCCCTCTGAAATATTTTCAGAGTGGGTACAGTTAGACATCTTCTATTATGGGCTTATAGAGAAAGCTCAGATGTCTTTGGACCACTCAGCTGGTGGATCTATACACATGAGAAAGACAATTGAAGAAGCTCAAGAGCTCATTGATATAGTTGCCAGAAATCAGCATCTGTACCTAAGTAGTGAACCTTCCATGGAAAAAGAGGCTAAAACAGTAACAGCTGAACCCAATCCTGCAGAACAAGTTGCTGAATTTAATCAGCAATTAGATTTTCTAACAAAATAGCTAGTCGAATTCAAGGAGATACTACAAGAGACAAGAATGGTTAATATGAATATGGAAGTACAGTTGAAGCAAACAGAATAGCAGTTATCAAAACAAATAACAGAAGAGTACCGAGCAGTTCAATTAAGAAGTGGGAAGACATTAAATACCTCACTTCAAGGCAGCAGGAAGCCAAGAAATGAACAAGCTGCTACCCAAAATCCCTCTGAGGATAGTAAGAGCCCAGAGAGGAATAATTCTGGCACTCAAACGCCAGAAAAGGGTGTAGAACTGGTGTTAAACGCCCAATCCATACTCAGTTCTGGCGTTCAAACGCCAGAAACAGGCAAGGAGTTGGCATTGAACGCCCAAAGGAAGCTCAGTTCTGGCATTCAGATGCCAGAAACAGGTAAGGAGTTGGCGTCTAACGCCACTCCAGCTTCCACCCCTGGCATTCAAACGCCAGTGAGGGATCAGACACATACAAGTGCTGATAGCAACCCCTCTAAAAAGGCTTCTCAACCCACATTTGTAGGCAATAAACCTGTAGCAACTAAGGTTAAGGAATACAAAGCTAAAATGCCTTATCCTCAAAAACTCCGCCAAGCAGAATAGGATAAGCAATTTGCCCGCTTTGCAGATTATCTCAGGACTCTTGAAATAAAGATTCCGTTTGCAGAGGCACTTGAGCAAATACCCTCTTATGCTAAGTTCGTGAAAGAGATCTTAAGTCATAAGAAGGATTGGAGAGAAACTGAAAAAGTTTACCTCACTGAAGAATGCAGTGCAGTCATTTTGAAAAGCTTACCAGAAAAGCTTAAAGATCCCAGAAGCTTTATGATACCATGTACATTAGAGGGTACTTGTACCAAGCAAGCTCTATGTGATCTTAGGGCAAGCATAAATCTAATACCTGCATCTACTATCAGAAAGCTTGGTTTGACTAAAGAAGTCAAACCAACCTGGATATGTCTCTAACTTGCTGATGGCTCCATTAAATACCCATCAGGCGTGATTGAAGACATGATTGTCAAGGTTGGGCCATTTGCCTTTCCCACTGACTTTGTGGTGCTGGAAATGGAGGAGCACAAGAGTGTAACTCTCATTCTAGAAAGACCTTTCCTAGCAACTGGACGAACCCTCATTGACGTTCAAAAAGGGGAATTAACCCTGAGAGTCAATGAGGACGAGTTTAAGTTGAATGTTGTCAAAGCTATGCAGCATCCAGACATCCCAAATGACTGCATGAGCATTGATGTTATTGACTCTCTAGTGAAAGAGGTCAATATGACTGAGAGTCTCGAGTCAGCGCTAGATGATATCTTTAAAGACGCTCAGCCTGATTTGGAGAAACTAGAGAGAATAATAAAACCTCTGAAAATCCCTCAGGAAGAAGAGAAACCTCCTAAACTCGAGCTCGAACCATTA
Source organism: Arachis hypogaea (assembly GCF_003086295.3). NCBI lineage: Eukaryota > Viridiplantae > Streptophyta > Magnoliopsida > Fabales > Fabaceae > Arachis > Arachis hypogaea. The sequence continues at coordinate 86,725,400 of NC_092036.1, read as the reverse complement.
TCACCATCCATGAAATATGCATTTCTGGGAGAAGGTGACACTTTTCCTGTAATCATAAGCTCTACCTTAGAGCCACAGGAAGAGGAAGCACTAATCCAAGTGTTAAAGACATACAAGACAGCTCTTGGGTGGTCCATCAGTGATCTTAAGGGCATTAGCCCAGCCAGATACATGCACAAGATCCTATTGGAGGATGACGCTAAGCCAGTAGTTCAACCACAGAGGTGGCTAAATCCAACCATGAAGGAGGTGGTGCAGAAGGAGGTCACTAAATTACTAGAGGCTGAGATTATTTATCCTATTTCTGATAGCCCCTGGGTAAGCCCTGTCCAAGTCATCCCTAAGAAGGGTGGCATGACAGTGGTTCATAATGAAAAAAATGAACTGGTTCCTACAAGAACAGTTACAGGGTGGTGTATGTGTATTGATTACAGAAGGCTCAATACAGCTACCAGAAAGGATCATTTTTCTTTACCATTCATAGACCAGATGCTAGAAAGACTAGCAGGTCATGAATACTACTACTTCCTGGATGGATATTCAGGTTATAATCAAATTGCAGTAGATGCCAAGGATCAAGAGAAAACAGCATTCACATGTCCATTTGGAGTATTTGCATACAGAAGGATGCCATTTGGTCTGTGTAATGCACCTGTAACCTTTCAAAGGTGCATGCTCTCTATTTTCTCTGATATGGTGAAAAATTTTCTGGAAGTCTTCATGGATGACTTTTCAGTATTTGGAGACTCATTCAGCTCCTGTCTTGACCATCTAGCACTTGTTCTAAAAAGGTGCCAAGAGACTAACCTGGTTTTAAACTGGGAAAAATATCACTTTATGGTGACTGAAGGAATTGCCCTTGGGCATAAAATTTCGAACAAGGGAATAGAGGTGGATCAAGCTAAGGTAGAGGTAATTGAAAAATTACCACCACCTGCCAATGTTAATGCAATCAGAAGCTTTCTGGGATATGCAGGATTCTATAGGAGGTTTATAAAAGATTTTTTAAAAATTGCAAAACCTCTGAGTAATCTGCTAGCTGCTGACACGCTATTTATCTTTGATAAGGAGTGTCTGCAGGCGTTTGAGATTCTGAAAGCTAAGCTGGTCACAACACTAGTCATCTCTGCACCAGACTAGACATTACCATTTGAACTAATGTGCGATGCCAGTGACCATGCCATTGGTGCAGTGTTGGGACAAAGGCATGACAAGCTTCTGCATGTCATTTATTATGCCAGTCATGTTTTAAATGACGCACAGAAAAACTACACAACCACAGAAAAAGAGTTACTTGCAGTGGTTTACGCCATTGACAAGTTCAGATCTTATTTAGTAGGATCAAAAGTGATTGTGTACACTGACCATGCTACTCTTAAATATATACTCACAAAGTAGGATTCAAAACCCAAACTCATAAGATGGGTGTTACTTCTGCAAGAGTTTGATATAGAAATAAGAGACAGAAAAGGGACAGAGAACCAAGTAGCAGATCACCTGTCCCAAATAGAACTAGTAGAAGGGGCATCCCTCCCTCTTACTAAGATCTCTGAAAACTTTTTGGATGAGCAACTCTTTGCCATCCAGGAAGTACCATGGTTTGTAGACATTGCAAACTACAAGGCTGTGAGATTCATACCCAAAGAGTATAGTAGGCAGCAATCAAAGAAATTGATCACAGATGCAAAGTACTATCTTTGGGATGAACCATATCTCTTCAAGAGATGTGTGGACGGAGTAATCTATAGATGTGTGCCTAAAGAAGAAGCACAGAAGATCCTATGGCATTGCCATGGATCACAATATGGAGGACATTTTGGAAGTGAGCGAACAGCCACAAGAGTCTTCCAATGTGGCTTCTATTGGCCTACTCTCCATAAAGACTCCCGAGAGTTTGTATTTAATTGTGACAGTTGCCAAAGATCTGGCAATCTGCCTCACAGTTATGCCATGCCTCAACAAGGGATCTTGGAGATTGAGTTGTTTGATGTATGGGGTATTAACTTCATGGGGCCTTTCCCACCATCATATTCAAAAACTTATATTCTGGTGGCAGTGGATTATGTATCCAAATGGGTGGAAGCTATTGCAACACCCACTAATGATACTAAGACAGTGCTGAAATTCCTCCAAAAATATATTTTCAGCAGATTTTGTGTCCCTAGAGTACTAATCAGTGATGGGGGCACTCATTTCTGCAACAAACAACTTTACTCTGCTATGGTTCGATATGGAGTCAGCCACAGGGTGGCAACTCCATATCATCCACAGACAAATGGGTAAGCTGAAGTCTCTAATAGAGAACTTAAAAGAATCCTGGAACAGACTGTGATTAACCATAGAAGGGATTGGGCAAGAAGCTTGGATGATGCTCTGTAGGCATACAGAACAGCATTCAAGACTCCTATAGGGACCTCTCCATACCAGCTTGTGTATGGAAAAGCCTGTCACTTGCCAGTGGAACTAGAACATAAGGCCTACTAGGCAACCAGATTCCTAAACCTTGATGCCAAGTTAGCTGGAGAAAAATGATTGCTCTAGTTAAATGAGCTAGAGGAATTCAGACTGAATGCTTTTGAAAATGCAAAAATTTACAAAGAGAAAGCAAAAAGATGGCATGATAAGAAGCTGTCATCCAGAGTCTTTAAGCCAGGGCAGAAAGTTCTGTTGTTTAATTCTAGGCTCAGATTATTCCCTGGGAAATTGAAATCCCGGTGGAGAGGACCATATATGATTACAGGTGTGTCACCATATGGATACGTAGAGCTTCAGGATAATGATTCTAACAAAAATTTCATTGTTAATGGACAGAGAGTTGGTGGACGAAATTGTGATCACTACAACTTCACACAACTAACCAGCAAGTGTACTGGGTCGTCCAAGTAATAAACCTTACGCGAGTAAGGGTCGATCCCACAAAGATTGTTGGTATGAAGCAAGCTATGGTCACCTTGTAAATCTTAGTCAGGCAAACTCAAATGGGTATGGTGATAAACGCATAAAACATAAAGATAAAGATAGAGATACTTATGTAATTCATTGGTAGAAATTTCAGATAAGCGTATGAAGATGCCTTCCCTTCTGTCTCTCTGCTTTCCTACTGTCTTCATCCAATCCTTCTTACTCCTTTCCATGGCAAGCTCAAGCAAGGGTTTCACCGTTGTCAGTGGCTACCTCCCATCCTCTCAGTGGAAATGTTCAACGCACCCTGTCACGGCACGGCTATCCATCTGTCGGTTCTCGATCAGGCTGGAATAGAATCCAGTGATTCTTTTGCGTCTGTCACTAATGCCCCGCCCTCAGGAGTTTGAAGCACGTCACAGTCATTCAATCATTGAATCCTACTCAGAATACCACAGACAAGGTTAGACCTTCCGGATTCTCTTGAATGCCGCCATCAGTTCTAGCCTATACCACGAAGACTCTGATCTCATGGAATGGCTGGCTCGTTTGTCAGGCGAGCACTCGGTTGTCAGGCGATCAACCATGCATCGTGTATCAGGAATCCAAGAGATATTCACCCAATCGAAGGTAGAACAGAGGTGGTTGTCAGTCACACGTTCATAGGTGAGAATGATGATGAGTGTCACAGATCATCACATTCATCAAGTTGAAGAACAAGTGATATCTTAGAACAAGAACAAGCGGAATTGAATAGAAGAACAATAGTAATTGCATTAATACTCGAGGTACAGCAGAGCTCCACACCTTAATCTATGGTGTGTAGAAACTCCACCGTTGAAAATACATAAGAACAAGGTCTAGGCATGGCCGAATGGCCAGCCTCCCAATGATCTAAGATAGCATCAGAACAAAGATAACTACCCAGATATCTCAATACAATAGTAAAAGGTCCTATTTATAGAGAACTAGTAGCCTAAGGTTTACAGAGATGAGTAAATGACATAAAAATCCACTTCCGGGCCCACTTGGTGTGTGCTTGGGCTGAGCAATGAAGCATTTTCGTGTAGAGACTCCTCTTGGAGTTAAACGCCAGCTTTGGTGCCAGTTTGGGCGTTTAACTCCCATTCTTGTGCCAGTTCCGGCGTTTAACGCTGGGAATTCTGAGGGTGACTTTGAACGCCGGTTTGGGCCATCAAATCTTGGGCAAAGTATGGACTATCATATATTGCTGGAAAGCCCAGGATGTCTACTTTCCAACGCCGTTGAGAGCGCGCCAATTGGGCTTCTGTAGCTCCAGAAAATCCACTTCGAGTGCAGGGAGGTCAGAATCCAACAGCATCTGCAGTCCTTTTTAGTCTCTGAATCAGATTTTTGCTCAGGTCCCTCAATTTCAGCCAGAAAATACCTGAAATCACAGAAAAACACACAAACTCATAGTAAAGTCTATAAAAGTGAATTTTAACTAAAAACTAATAAAAATATACTAAAAACTAACTAGATCATACTAAAAACATACTAAAAACAATGCCAAAAAGCGTACAAATTATCCGCTCATCACAACACCAAACTTAAATTGTTGCTTGTCCTCAAGCAACTGAAAATCAAATAAGATAAAAAGAAGAGAATATGCAATGAATTCCAAAAACATCTATGAAGATCAGTATTAATTAGATGAGCGGGGCTTTTAGCTTTTTGCCTCTGAATAGTTTTGGCATCTCACTCTATCCTTTGAAATTCAGAATGATTGGCTTCTTTAGGAACTTAGAATCCAGATAGTGTTATTGATTCTCCTAGTAAAGTATGATGATTCTTGAACATAGCTACTTATTGAGTCTTGGCCGTGGCCCAAAGCACTCTATCTTCCAGTATTACCACCGGATACATACATGCCAAAGACACATAATTGGGTGAACCTTTTCAGATTGTGACTCAGCTTTGCTAGAGTCCCCAATTAGAGGTGTCCAGGGTTCTTAAGCACACTCTTTTTTCCTTGGATCACAACCTTATTTCTTTTCCTTTTCTTTCTTTCTTTTTCTCTCTTTTTCGATTTTTTTTTTGTATTCACTGCTTTTTCTTGATTCAAGAATCATTTTTATGATTTTTCAGATCCTCAGTAACATGTCTCCTTTTTCATCATTCTTTCAAGAGCCAATATTCATGAACCACAAATTCAAAAGACATATGCACTGTTTAAGCATACATTCAGAAAACAAAAGTATTGCCACCACATCAAAATAATTAAACTGTTATAAAATTCAAAATTCATGCAATTCTTTTCTTTTTCAATTAAGCACATTTTTCTCTCTTTTTTTTTTTAAAAAGGTGATGGATTCATAGGACATTCATAACTTTAAGGCATAGACACTAAGACACTAATGATCACAAGACAGAAACATAGATAAACATAAGCATAATTTTCGAAAAACAGAGAAATAAAGAACAAGGAAATTAAAGAACGGGTCCACCTTAGTGATGGCGGCTCTTTCTTCCTCTTGAAGATCCTATGGAGTGCTTGAGCTCCTCAATGTCTCTTCCTTGTCTTTGTTGCTCCTCTCTCATGATTCTTTGATCTTCTCTAATTTCATGGAGGATGATAGAGTGTTCTTGGTGCTCCACCCTTAGTTGTCCCATGTTGGAACTCAATTCTCCTAGGGAGGTGTTTAGTTGCTCCCAATAGTTTTGTGGAGGAAAGTGCATCCTTTGAGGCATCTCAGGGATCTCATGATGAGTGGGGTCTCTTGTGTGCTCCATCCTCTTCTTAGTGATGGGCTTGTCCTCATCAATAGGGATGTCTCCCTCTATGTCAACTCCAACCGAATAACAGAGGTGACAAATGAGATGAGGGAAGGCTAACCTTGCCAAGGTAGAGGACTTGTCCGCCACCTTATAAAGTTCTTGAGATATAACCTCATGAACTTCTATTTCTTCTCCAATCATGATGCTATGAATCATGATAGCCCGGTCTATGGTAACTTCGGACCGGTTGCTAGTGGGAATGATTGAGCGTTGAATGAACTCCAACCATCCCCTAGCCACGGGTTTGAGGTCATGCCTTCTCAATTGAACCGGCTTCCCTCTTGAATCTCTCTTCCATTGGGCGCCCTCTTCACAAATAACTGTGAGGACTTGGTCCAACCTTTGATCAAAGTTGACCCTTCTAGTGTTAGGATGTTCATCTCCTTGCATCATGGGCAAATTGAATGCCAACCTTACACTTTCCGGACTAAAATCCAAGTATTTCCCCCGAACCATGGTAAGCCAATTCTTTGGATCCGGGTTCACACTTTGATCATGGTTCTTGGTGATCCATGCATTGGCATAGAACTCTTGAACCATTAAGATTCTGACTTGTTGAATGGGGTTGGTAAGAACTTCCCAACCTCTTCTTCGGATCTCATGTCGGATCTCCGGATATTCACCCTTTTTGAGTGAAAAAGGGACCTCGGGGATCACCTTCTTCAAGGCCACAACTTCATAGAAGTGGTCTTGATGCACCCTTGAGATGAATCTCTCCGTCTCCCATGACTCGGAGGTGGAAGCTTTTGCCTTCCCTTTCCTCTTTCTAGAGGTTTCTCCGGCCTTGGATGCCATAAATGGTTATGGAAAAACAAAAAGCAATGCTTTTACCACACCAAACTTAAAATGTTTGCTTGTCCTCGAGCAAAAGAAGAAAGAAGAGAGTAGAAGAAGAAGAAATGAGGAAGAAGGGAATGGCTTTGTGTTCGGCCAAAGGGGGGAGAAGTGGTGTTTAGGTTGTGTGAAAATGAAGGAGTGAAGGAGGGTTTATATAGGAGTGGGGAAAGGGTAGGGTTCGGTTAATGGAGGGTGGGTTTGGGTGGGAAAGTGGTTTGAATTTGAATGGTGAGGAAGGTGGGGTTTTGTGAAGGATGGATGTGAGTGGTGAAGAGAAAGATGGGATTTGATAGGTGAAGGGTTTTTGGGGAAGAGGTGTTGAGGTGATTGGTGAATGGGTGAAGAAGAGAGAGAGTGGTGGGGTAGGTAGGGATCCTGTGGGGTCCACAGATCCTGAGGTGTCAAGGAAAAGTCATCCCTGCACCAAATGGCATGCAAAAATGCGTTTTTAGCCATTTCTGGCGTTAAACGCCGGGCTGGTGCCCATTTCTGGCGTTTAACGCCAGCTTCTTGCCCTTTTCTGGCGTTTAACGCCAGTCTGGTGCCCCTTTCTGGCATTAAACGCCCAGAATGGTGCCAGACTGGGCGTTAAACGCCCAACAGCTAGCCTTACTGGCGTTTAAACGCCAGTAAGTTCTTCCTCCAGGGTGTGCTGCTTTTCTTCCTGTTTTTCATTCTGTTTTTGCTTTTTTCATTGATTTTGTGACTTCTCATGATCATCAACCTACAAAAAACATAAGATAACAAAGGAAAATAGTCAAAATATAACATTGGGTTGCCTCCCAACAAGCGCTTCTTTAATGTCAGTAGCTTGACAGTGGGCTCTCATGGAGCCTCAGAAATGCTCAGAGCCATGTTGGAACCTCCCAACACCAAACTTAGAGTTTGAATGTGGGGGTTCAACACCAAACTTAGAGTTTGGTTGTGGCCTCCCAACACCAAACTTAGAGTTTGACTGTGGGGCTCTGTTTGGCTCTGTTTTGAGAGAAGCTCTTCATGCTTCCTCTCCATGGTGACAGAGGGATATCCTTGAGCCTCAAACACAAAGGATTCTTCATTCACTTGAATGATCAACTCTCCTCTATCAACATCAATCACAGCCTTTGCTGTGGCTAGGAAGGGTCTGCCAAGGATGATGGATTCATCCATGCACTTCCCAGTCTCTAGGACTATGAAATCAGTAGGGATGTAATGGTCTTCAACTTTTACCAGAACATCCTCTACAAGTCCATAAGCTTATTTTCTTGAGTTGTCTGTCATCTCTAGTGAGATTTTTGCAGCTTGTACCTCAAAGATCCCTAGCTTCTCCATTACAGAGAGAGGCATGAGGTTTACACTTGATCCTAAGTCACACAAGGCCTTCTTGAAGGTCATGGTGCCTATGGTACAAGGTATTGAAAACTTCCCAGGATCCTGTCTCTTTTGAGGTAATTTCTGCCTAGAGAAGTCATCCAGTTCTTTGGTGAGCAAAGGGGGTTCATCCTCCCAAGTCTCATTTCCAAATAACTTATCATTTAGCTTCATGATTGCTCCAAGGTATTTAGCAACTTGCTCTTCAGTGACATACTCATCCTCTTCAGAGGAAGAATACTCATCAGAGCTCATGAATGGTAGAAGTAAGTCCAATGGAATCTCTATGGTCTCATTTTGAGCCTCAGATTCCCATGGTTCCTCATTGGGGAACTCATTGGAGGCCAGTGGATGTCTATTGAGGTCTTCCTCAGTGGCATTCACTGCCTCTCCTTCCTCCCAAAATTCGGCCATGTTGATGGCCTTGCACTCTCCTTTTGGATTTTCTTCTGTATTGCTTGGGAGAGTACTAGGAGGGAGTTCAGTAATTCTCTTGCTCAGCTGACCCACTTGTGCCTCCAAGTTTCTAATGGAGGATCTTGTCTCAGTCATGAAACTTTGAGTGGTTTTGATTAGATCAGAGACCATGGTTGCTAAGTCAGAGGTATTCTGCTTAGAACTCTCTTGTCTGTTGCTGAGAAGATGATGGAAAAGGCTTGCTATTGCTAAACCTGTTTCTTCCACCATTATTATTGTTGAAACCTTGTTGAGGTCTCTGTTGATCCTTCCATGAGAGATTTGGATGATTTCTCCATGAAGGATTATAGGTGTTTCCATAGGATTCTCCCATGTAATTCACCTCTTCCATTGAAGGGTTCTTAGGATCATAAGCTTCTTCCTCAGATGAAGCCTCCTTAGTACTGCTTGGTGCATTTTGCATTCCAGACAGACTTTGAGAAATCATATTGACTTGTTGAGTCAATATTTTGTTCTGAGCCAATATGGCATTCAGAGTGTCAATCTCAAGAACTCCTTTCTTCTGACTAGTCCCATTGTTCATAGGATTTCTTTCAGAAGTGTACATGAATTGGTTATTTGCAACCATTTCAATCAGCTCTTGAGCTTCTGTAGGCGTCTTCTTCAGATGAAGAGATCCTCCAGCAGAGCTATCCAAAGACATTTTGGATAGTTCAGAGAGACCATCATAGAAAATACCTATGATGCTCCATTCAGAAAGCCTATCAGAAGGACACTTTCTGATTAATTGTTTGTATCTTTCCCAAGCTTCATAGAGGGATTCTCCTTCCTTCTGTCTGAAGGTTTGGACTTCCACTCTAAGCTTACTCAATTTTTGAGGTGGAAAGAACTTTGCCAAGAAGGCATTGACTAGCTTTTCCCAAGAGTCCAGGCTTTCTTTAGGTTGTGAGTCCAACCATGTCCTAGCTCTGTCTCTTACAGCAAAAGGGAATAGCATAAGTCTGTAGACCTCAGGGTCAACCCCATTAGTCTTGACAGTGTCACAGATTTGCAAGAATTCAGCTAAAAACTGATGAGGATCTTCTAATGGAAGTCCATGGAACTTGCAATTCTGTTGCATTAGAGAAACTAATTGAGGCTTAAGCTCAAAGTTGTTTGCTCCAATGGCAGGGATAGAGATGCTTCTCCCATAAAAGTCGGGAGTAGGTGCAGTAAAGTCACCCAGCACCTTCCTTGCATTGTTGGCATTGTTGTTGTTTTCGGCTACCATAGGTTCTTCTTCTTTGAAGATTTCTGTTAGGTCCTCTACAGAGAGTTGTGCTTTGGCTTCTCTTAGCTTTCTCTTCAAGGTCCTTTTAGGTTCAGGATCAGCCTCAACAAGAATGCTTTTGTCCTTGCTCCTGTTCATAAGAAGGAGAAGGGAACAAGAAAATGTGGAATCCTCTATGTCACAGTATAGAGATTCCTTTAGGCGTCAGAGGAAAAGAAAAGTAGAAGACAGAAGTAGAAAATTCGAACTTATCAAAGAAGATGGAGTTCGAATTTTGCATTAAGGAATAGTGTTAGTCCATAAACAGAAGATTTTGAAAACATTTTTGAAAAACACTAATTGATTTTCAAAAATGAAAGTGGAAAAGAAATCAAGTGATTTTTGAAAAAGATTTTGAAATTAGAAATCAAAAAGATTTGATTGAAAATTATTTTGAAAAAGATGTGGTTAAGAAGATATGATTAGTTTTAAAAAGATGTGATTGAGAAGATATGATTTGAAAAACATTTTAAAAAGATTTGATTTTGAAAATTAAAAACTTGGCTAATAAGAAAAGATATGATTCAAACATTAAACCTTTCTCAACAGAAAAGGCAACATACTTGAAATGTTGAATCAAATCATTAATTGATAGCAAGTATTTTTAAAAATAGAAAGAAATTGATTTTGAAAACATATGATTGAAAAGATATGATTTGAAAAAGATTTGATTTTGAAAAAGTTTGAAAACTGAAAAAAAATCTGCATTAAAAACAAAATCTTCCCTCTTGTGCCATCCTGGCGTTAAACGCCCAGAATGGTGCACATTCTGGCGTTTAACGCCCAAAACTATACCCTTTTGGGCGTTAAACGCCCAACCAGGTACCCTGGCTGGCGTTTAAACGCCAGTCTGTCCTTCTTCACTGGGCGTTTTGAATGCCCAGCTTTTTCTGTGTAATTCCTCTGCTGTATGTTCTGAATCTTCAATTCTCTGTATTATTGACTTGAGAAGACACAAATTAAAAATATTTTTGGATTTTTAATAATAAGGAAAAATCAAAATGCAACAAGAATCAAATAACAATGCATGCAAGACACCAAACTTAGCAGTTTGTATACTACTGACACTAATGAGAATGCATATGAGACACACAAAACACTCAAGTCAAGAGAATTTAAAGATTAGAGTAAGAAATCATCAAGAACATCTTTAAGATCACTAAGACACATGAATGAATGCATGCAACTGACACCAAACTTAACATGAGACACTAGACTCAAACAAGAAATATTTTTGGATTTTATGACTTTGTAAATTTTTTTTTTGTGCTTTTCGAAAATTAAGTGGAAAAAGAAGATAAAGGTATCAAAATTCTTAATGAGAACTCCAGGAATCATGCAATGTTTAGTCTAAGACTCCGGTCCAGGAATTAGACATGGCTTCACAGCCAGCCAAGCTTTCAAGGAAAGCTTCGGTCCAAAACACTAGACATGGCCAATGGCCAGCCAAGCCTTAGCAGATCACTGCTCCAACAGCAAGATTGATAACAATCAACAAGCTCTTGTGATGATAAGTTGAAACCTTGGTCCAATGAAATTAGACATGGCTTCACAGCCAGCCAGACTTCAACAAATCATCATGAAACTCTAGAATTCATCTTCAAGAATTCCGAAAAAAAATACCTAATCTAAGCAACAAGATGAACCGTCAGTTGTCCAAACTTAACAATCCCCGGCAACGGCGCCAAAAACTTGGTGGACGAAATTGTGATCACTACAACTTCGCACAACTAACCAGCAAGTGTACTGGGTCGTCCAAGTAATAAACCTTACGCGAGTAAGGGTCGATCCCACAGAGATTGTTGGTATGAAGCAAGCTATGGTCACCTTGTAAATCTTAGTCAGGCAAACTCAAATGGGTATGGTGATAAACGCATAAAACATAAAGATAAAGATAGAGATACTTATGTAATTCATTGGTAGGAATTTCAGATAAGCGTATGAAGATGCCTTCCCTTCTGTCTCTCTGCTTTCCTACTGTCTTCATCCAATCCTTCTTACTCCTTTCCATGGCAAGCTCAAGCAAGGGTTTCACCGTTGTCAGTGGCTACCTCCCATCCTCTCAGTGGAAATGTTCAACGCACCCTGTCACGGCACGGCTATCCATCTGTCGGTTCTCGATCAGGCCGGAATAGAATCCAGTGATTCTTTTGCGTCTGTCACTAACGCCCCGCCCTCAGGAGTTTGAAGCACGTCACAGTCATTCAATCATTGAATCCTACTCAGAATACCACAGACAAGGTTAGACCTTCCGGATTCTCTTGAATGCCACCATTAGTTCTAGCCTATACCACGAAGACTCTGATCTCACGGAATGGCTGGCTCGTTTATCAGGCGAACACTCGGCTGTCAGGCGATCAACCATGCATCGTGTATGAGGAATCCAAGAGATATTCACCCAATCGAAGGTAGAACGGAGGTGGTTGCCAGTCACACGTTCATAGGTGAGAATGATGATGAGTGTCACGGATCATCACATTCATCAAGTTGAAGAACAAGTGATATCTTAGAACAAGAACAAGCGGAATTGAATAGAAGAACAATAGTAATTGCATTAATACTCGAGGTACAACAGAGCTCCACACCTTAATCTATGGTGTGTAGAAACTCCACCGTTGAAAATACATAAGAACAAGGTCTAGGCATGGCCAAATGGCCAGCCTCCCAATGATCTAAGATAGCATCAGAACAAAGATAACTACCCAGATATCTCAATACAATAGTAAAAGGTCCTATTTATAGAGAACTAGTAGCCTAAGGTTTACAGAGATGAGTAAATGACAAAAATCCACTTCCGGGCCCACTTGGTGTGTGCTTGGGCTGAGCAATGAAGCATTTTCGTGTAGAGACTCCTCTTGGAGTTAAACGCCAGCTTTGGTGCCAGTTTGGGCGTTTAACTCTCATTCTTGTGCAAGTTTCGGCGTTTAACGCTGGGAATTCTGAGGGTGACATTGAACGCCAGTTTGGGCCATCAAATCTTGGGCAAAGTATGGACTATCATATATTGCTGGAAAGCCCAGGATGTCTACTTTCCAACGCCGTTGAGAGCGCGCCAATTGGGCTTCTGTAACTCCAGAAAATCCACTTCGAGTGCAGGGAGGTCAGAATCCAACAGCATCTGCAGTCCTTTTTAGTCTCTGAATCAGATTTTTGCTCAGGTCCCTCAATTTCAGCCAGAAAATACCTGAAATCATAGAAAAACACACAAACTCATAGTAAAGTCCAGAAAAGTGAATTTTAACTAAAAACTAATAAAAATATACTAAAAACTAACTAGATCATACTAAAAACATACTAAAAACAATGCCAAAAAGCGTACAAATTATCCGCTCATCAAGAGTCAAACATTATCTTGTAAGCAATTTTGAGCAAGAATGCTCAAAACTGAGACTTGATTAAACCTCAGTAATAGTCAAACTAAAGACAATAAAGAAGCACTTGCTGGGAGGCAACCAAGCCATTTTGTTAATTAATTGAATTTTACAGGTTCATACTAATTATCTTCAAGGTAAAATAGCAATTGCATGAGTTCACAGAGTTACAGAAGGATTCAAAGGATAAAATAGCAAAAAGAAGCTCACTGGTGCAAAAAAGCCACTAAGAGCTGTTTTAGGCGTTAAACACCCAAAAGGAGCATCTACTGGGCGTTTAACGCCAGTAGAGATAGCCATCTGGGTGTTAAACGCCAGAAAGAAGTAATTTCTGGGCGTTTAATGCCAGATTTGCAACATCCTGGATGTTCAGAAAAACGCCCAGTGATAAAGGATTTTCTAGTGTTTAACGCCAGCCAGATGCTACAGCTGGGCGTTAAACGCCCAGGAGAAGCTACAAATGGGCGTTAAATGCCCAAAACATGCAGCGTTTGGGCATTTAACGCCAGGATTGTGGGGAGGAGGTAAATTCATTTTTCACTTTAAATTTTTTCCATTTTTCATGTTTCAATTCATGATTTCTTGCATAAACATGTTACAAACTCTCATCTTCCAACTTCAATTCCAAAAATTTTTAATCCTAAACATGTTTCTTAATTTTTCTTCAAAATCTTTTCAAACCTTTTTCAAAACTCAATTATCTTTTTGAATTCCTTTAAAATCCTTTTAAATTTTTCTCAAATCTTTTTAAACTCATCATATCTTCTTTTCAAAATTCAGATTTATCTTTTTCAAATATCTTTCATAACTTTTCAATTTTAAATTACATCTTTTTCCTATCATACTTATCTTTTACAAATCATATCTTCTATCTTATCTTTTTCAAAATTTTCGAAAACCCACCCCTCCCCTTTAAATCCACGTTCGGCTTCCCTCCTCTCCTCCACAATTCGAAATTGGCTCTCCTTCTATCCCTCTCCTTTCCTTTCTTTTGCTTGAGGACAAGCAAACCTCTAAGTTTGGTGTGTTTATCCGTGATTACTAAACCAATACCCACTAAGATCATGGCTCCTAAGGGAAAACAAACCACTCCAAGAGGCAAGAAAGAGAATATTCCAAAACCACTTTGGAATCAAGGGAAATTCTTAACCAAAGAATATTCAGACCATTACTACAAAATAATGGGTCTAAGGTCAGTGATCCCAGAAGTTAAATTCGATTTTAAAGAAGATGAATATCCGGAGATCCAAGAGTAAATTCGAAACAGGACTTGGGAAATCCTAGCTAATCCTGAAACAAAGGTGGGAAGAAACATGGTTCAAAAATTCTACTCTAATCTGTGGCAAACAGACAGGTAGAGAATAGCTGGAACCGCCTTCTATGACTATCGGACGCTGGTCAGAGGGAAGATTGTTCACCTCCACCCTGACAAAATCAGGGAGATCTTGAAGCTACCTCAGCTGCAAGATGACCCAGATTCCTTTAATAGGAGAATGATGAGAATAGATAAGAGCTTGGACAAAATTCTAGAGGACATATGCCTCCCTGGAACCAAGTGGACAACCAACACAAAAGGAGTTCCAAACCAACTCAAGAGAGAAGGTCTCAAACCAGTCGCCCGAGGCTGGTTGGACTTCATTGGGCATTCTATACTGTCCACTAGTAACCGCTCTGAAGTCACCATCAAAAGAGCAGTAATGATCCATTGCATTATATTGGAAAAAGAAGTAGAAGTTCATCAGCTGATCTCTTGTGAACTTTACACAATTGCAAACAAGAACTCTAAAGATGCCAAATTGGCTTATCCAAGCTTAATCTCTATACTATGTAAAGATGCTGGGGTAAAGATGGGAGTAACTGAGTATATCTCAGTTGAGTGACCAATCACCAAAAGGTCAATGGAAGGACAACAGTGCAGGACGACCCCATCAAGAGGAAAGCACAGGAGTTCCTCCGGGAAATCCCTCAAATTGAATATTTCTGTAATCCCTAGTAACTATGGAGCAACTAAAGGAAGAATAGCAAAATCAAAGTAGCATGCTTTGAAAACTACTTAGGGAACAAGAAGAGCAAGGGTGTGAACTGAAGCAACTGAAGCGCCAGAAGCTGTCTTTTGAAGGGCCTAGCACCCCACAGATTAAAGGAGCATCTACCTCCTAAAATAAAGGTTGTTGAGTCCTAATCTTAGCCTTAACTCTGTGATAATTGTTCTTATTAGGAATTTACCTTAGAAGTTATATATGAGTAGTAGTAACTAGTATATCTATTTTGATTTTATCTCCAATTGAGCTATACTTTATTTTTCTCATCATCATCAAACATAAATAAAATAGCAGATTTTTAGAATAAGGAGGCAATATTTTTTCGAGTTTTTAATGATGAAAATTTTAATTATTTATATGTGGTGGCAATACTTTTTGTCTTCTGAACGAATGACTGAACAGTGCATTTTTTTTATATTGAATTTTATGAATGTTAAAATTGTTGGCTCTTGAAAGAATGACGAATAAGAGAAATATTATTGTTGATCTAAAAAATCATGAAATTGATTCTTAAAGCAAGAAAAAGCAGTGAAAAAAAGAGAAAGAGAAGTGGAAAAAGCCAATAGCCCTTTAAACCAAAAGGCAAGGGTGAAAAGGATCTAAGGCTTTGAGCATCAATGGATAGGAGGGCCCAAAGAAATAAATCCAGGCCTAAGCGGCTAAATCAAGCTGTCCCTAACCATGTGCTTGTGCCATGCAGGTCCAAGTGAAAAGCTTGAGACTAAGTGGTTAAAGTCGTGATCCAAAGCAAAAGAGTGTGCTGAAGAACTTTGGACACCTCTAATTGGGGACTTTAGCAAAGCTAAGTCACAATCTGAAAAGGTTCACCCAATTATGTGTCTGTGGCATTTATGTATCCGGTGGTAATACTGGAAAACAAAGTGTTAGGGCCACGACCAAGACTCATAAAGTAGCTGTATTTAAGAATCAATGTACTAAAATAGGAGAATAAATAATAATATCGGAATTCTGAGTTTCTATGGATGCCAATCATTCTGAATTTCAAAGGATAAAGTGGGATGCCAAAACTATTCAGAAGCAAAAAGTTGTTAGCCCCGCTCATCTAATTAGAATCTGAGCTTCACTTGAAACTCTTGAGATATTATTGCTTCTTAATTTCTTTTTATCCTATTTTATTTATCTAGTTGCTTGGGGACAAGCAACAATTTAAGTTTGGTGTTGTGATGAGCGGATATTTTATACGCTTTTTGGGGGTAATTTCATGTAGTTTTTAGTATGTTTTAGTTAGTTTTTAGTATATTTTATTAGTTTTTAGGCAAATTTCATATTTCTGGACCTTACTATGAGTTTGTGAATTTTTCTGTGATTTCAGATATTTTCTGGCTGAAATTGAGGGAGCTGAGCAAAAATCTGATTCAGGCTGAAAAAGGACTACTGATGTTGTTGGATTTTGACCTCCCTGCACTCGGAATGGATTTTTTGGAGCTACAGAAGTCCAATTTGCGCGCTCTCAATTGTGTTGGAAAGTAGACATCCAGGGCTTTCCAGTAATATATAATAGTTCATACTTTACTCGAAGATAAATGATGTAAACTGGCGTTTAACGCCAGTTCCATGTTGCATTCTGGCGTTGAACGCCAGAAACAGGTTGCAAGTTGGAGTTAAACGCCAGAAATAGGTTACAACCTAACGTTTAACTCCAAAAATAGCCCAGGCACGTGAGAAGCTCAAGTCTCAGCCCCAGCACACACCAAGTGGGCCCCAGAAGTGGATTTCTGCACTATCTATCTTAGTTTACTTATTTTCTGTAAACCTAGGTTACTAGTTTAGTATTTAAACAACTTTTAGAGACTTATTTTATATCTCATGACATTTTAGATCTGAACTTTGTACTCTTTAATGGCATGAGTCTCTAAACTCCATTGTTGGGGGTGAGGAGCTCTGTAACGTCTCGATGAATTAATGCAATTATTTCTGTTTTCTATTCAAACACGCTTGTTTCTATCTAAGATATTCATTTGCACTTCAATATGAAGAAGGTGATGATCCGTGACACTCATCTCCATTCTCAACCTATGAACATGTGCCTGACAACCACCTCCGTTCTACATTAGATTGAATGAGTATCTTTGGATTCCTTAATCAGAGTCTTCGTGGTATAAGCTAGAATCCATTGGCAGCATCCTTGAGAATCTGGAAAGTCTAAACCTTGTCTGTGGTATTTCGAGTAGGATTCAGGGATTGGATGACTGTGACGAGCTTCAAACTCGCGAGTGTTGGGCTTAGTGACAGACGCAAAAGGATCAGTGGATCCTATTCCAACATGAGTGAGAAACAACAGATGATTAGTCGTGCGGTGACAGCACACCTGACCATTTTCACTGAGAGGACGGATGGTAGCCATTGACAATGGTGATCCACCAACACACAGCTTGTCATAGAAGGAACCTTGCGTGCGTGAAGAAGATGACAGCAGGAGAGCAGAGATTCAGAAAACAAAGCATCTCCAAAACTCCAACACATTCTCCATTACTGCGTAACAATTACTAATTTCATGCTCTTTTACTTTTTACAATTGAAACTAAAGAACCCTATTGGTATCCTGACTAAGAATAATAAGATAACCACAGCTTGCTTCAAGCCAACAATCTCCGTGGGATCGACCCTTACTCATGTAAGGTATTACTTTGACGACCCAGTGCACTTGCTGGTTAGTTTTGCAGAATTACATAGTGTTAGTGTAATTTTCGTGCATCAGTGCCGGAGTTCATTTCCCCTTTCTCCTTTGCTGGAACTAAACTTTGAACTCTAACGCTAGATGCAAACTAATTTTTGGCCCTGTGTGTCGAGAGCTAGTCTTATTTTTTTTTTCAAACGTGTTGAGCGCTGACAAGAGAACTATTGTATAGTTTGGAATCAATCAAAACCAGAATCAAATCATTGGAAGCACAGTCCAAACCAACAATGAATTCTCTTAATCAAATGTTAAATTTAAATTAAAGTAACTGATATCGAGAGTACTTCAACCTCGGGTCATTCTCCCTAGGAGTTGCAATGAAATGTACATTTATTGGCTATGGGAGAGAGCATGGGGACTTGGGAAAGCAAGAAATCAAGAAATCAAGAAATGTAAATAGCAAGGAAGCAACATTAAAAGAATGTAAATGGCAACTCTTGGTGAGAATTGGGTAATCAAGGATTCCTATCCTAGTTATGGACCACAAACATGGCAATTGTGTGGAATCAATCCAAATTAGTCAATCCTCCTTGAGAATTAGTCAAAAGAGTGTAATTAATCTCAATCCATAAGTCCTAGTTAACTCACTAATTACTTAGTGAAAGACTAGCGTCAATGGAAACCAAACCAATTAACTATTCTCACACAATGCGGAATAGACATCCACAACTCAATTCCACCAAACCACCCAATTTCTCAACCAAGAGTATGAAAAGTAAACATGCAAGAAATTAAATGAAAAGCAATAAAGGTCAAAGCAATTAAATGCAAGGAAAGGAAACTTCAAATGCAAGAAAACATCTTGCCATGTAATTGAGAGCTAAAGTTATCTATCCTAGTCATTGACCACAAACACATGATGATTATGAAGAGTTAATCCTACTTAGTCAACCTTACATCGAAGATAAGTCAATTAGGCATAGTTGATTTCAATCCCTAAGTCCTATGTCAACACTAATGGGTCATATAGAGTCAAGGGAGACCAAATCAACTAACTACTCTAATGTATCAAACAAGAATGGACATCAATGACTCAAGGATCACCAAAACCAACAATTTCAAGCCAAGAGTGAAGAAAAACTAAGTAGAAAATAAGCCAAGCATTTTATCAAACACTTGGTGTGCATAGAAATAAAATAACATTAAATTGTATTAAAAATAAAAGCTAACTACCAAAAGCAAGAAAATGACAATAAGAATTAAAGAAAGCATTAAATAAGCATAAAACATAAATTGCATTAATTGAAAATTAAAATAACAAGAGTGTGCATAAACATGAAAATGACAAAATAAAGGAAAATAACAAGAGAAATGAAGAAGAACAAAGATGCAATAACAATAAATGACAAGGAAAAGTAAATGAAAACAAGAATTAAAAATAGAAATTACAAGAAATTAAACTAAAGAACCCTAATTCTAGAGATATGGGGGAGCTTCTCTCTCTAGAAAACAATCTATATAATGCTAAACTAACCCTAATTTCTCCCCCCTTCACATGGAGTGAAGCCCTCTTAGATATAGGAAGAATCCGCTTCAAAAAGTCCAAAACTAGGCTCTGGAGGCCTAGAAATCACCCCCAGCGATTTCCATTAAATGAGTCACGCGCTGGGACCTGTGCGTACGCACAGGTGTGTGCGCACGCACACATGATGATTTTTCTCTTGTGCATACGCACGGGACGTTGTGCGTGCGTACACATGGCTTTGTACTTCTTGTGCGTACGCATAGTAGGTTGTGCGCATGCACACTCCAATGTGTGCTTCTCCTTTGTTTTCTTCATGTTTTCTCCCTTTGTACATGCTTTCTTCTACTTTTGCCTTGCCAAACTTGCCTCTAGGACCTAAAATCACTCAACAAACATGTATCGAATGGCATAAAAGTGGGAATAAAATCACTAATTTAAGCTCAAAATAACATGTTTTTATAATTAGGCACAATTTAGAGAGAAAACACAAAAGCATACTATTTACATGAATAAATATAGGTTTATGTGATGAAATCCACGCAAATCAAACCAAAATATATCGTCAAATATGGATTCATCAATTCTCCCACACTTAAACAATAGCATGTTCTCATGCTAATCACAATCAAAGGAGAAGGATAAAGGGGGAAAGTAGTTTATTCAATACAACTAACTACATGCATGCAACTACACTAACTACTATCTATCTATATGTACAATATGATTTCCCATGGAGTTTGGCAAAAACAAACAAGTGATTCCAATCAATCTAAAATAAACCTTAGGGCCAAGGCAAAGAGTCAATACCCTATGATCAAAATCCAAAGAATTGAATTGAGATTTTCAAAACTAACCAACAAACAACATGCAAGAAGATACAATATAAGGCACAAGAACATAGAATTGAGCGATCGAACCCCTCACCGGATGTGTATTCACTCAAATCGCTTAGTGTTTAGGGCTTAATCGCTCAATTCTCCTTTAATCATGTTTCTCAAAGATTTGCAAGTCATCTAACAATCAACAATTATTTAGTGCATGCATACAAATATCAAGAGGACTTATCCACGGGTTGTAATGGGGCTAGGGTCAAGGTAAGATTGTATTTGGTCAAGTGGGCTAGAATTTGAATCTTTGATCAACCTAAGCTTCCCACCTAACCTATGACAACTTGTACAATTCAAAGCTAACCTAACTACCCATTATTCAATTTTTCACACACTCATGTATTTTCTTTTTGATCACCACACATATGCATTGATTCTTATTTGAATTTCACTTTGGGACATTTTGTCCCTCTTTTTTTCTTTTCTCTTTTTTTTTTCTTTTTTTATTTTCTTTTATTTTCTTTTTTTTCTCTCTTTTTTTTTTCAATTGAACTAAAATATATACAAGAACATCAATGCATATAGTTTAACATTCAGTGCATGAGTATGTACCCAATTCCCAATATTTTGACAAAAATATAAAAACGCCCTTTTATCCCAACCAATGTTCCCAAACTTTCCAAACTTAAATGATAAACACATTCACTAGCCTAAGCTAATCAAAGATCCAAACAAGGGACATTTTTTTTTTTGCTTAAGGTTTATAATGTGTTAAAATTAAGAACAAATGGGTTTAGCATAGGCTCAAAGTTGGCTAACAATGGAGGATAAAGGGTAAGCTATTTGTGTAAGTGAGCTATTTAAAACAATGGCCTCAATCATATACATGCATGTATATACAAAATAATGGACATATAGAATCAAGCAAATCAAAGATTACACTCATAAAAGGAGTTTATCACATAAGAACAAACTTTATGGTTGGAAATGTACAACCATACAATTAAGGCTCAAATCTCACAAAGTTTGTTGTTCTAGCTCTTTTTCTATGTTCTATGAAAAAAAAAATACTTCAAGCAAGTTTGAAAAACAATTTCTCAATTCAATCAATGGCATGCCTTAAAAGGGGTTTCATGAAAATTTCTTGTTGTTTTACAAAACTTATTCAATCTAACACGCACATGCAAGTATTCTCTACCATAATACTATGAGCATTAAAGAAATATATACAAACAAAACAAGAAAAGTGCAAATAAGAACAAAACTACTCAAAAATTGAAGAAAAAGAACAAAAAGAATATTGCAAAGTGTCTAAGAAAAGGATTTTACCCCCTTGAAGTTGGTGATCCTCCCCCACACTTAAATTATGCACAGTCTTCCGTGCATGCACATGATCCGGAGGATGAAGGACTATGAGGCTCCACCTTCAGCTGGTGGACTCCGGGGGCTCCGGTTGCTTTGTAAACAAATAAACAACAATTGAGAAAAAGTAAGATGTGTGTAGTATGATAAAAAGCAATGTGTATATTCTAAATGCACGCACAATTTAGAACACAACACATTGGCTAAGCGAAAAATAAACCACATATCAAAAGAAATGATATGGTCCTCAATTAAATAGCCTAGGTTGCAAGTAAAGAATAAGCAAAACTTAAGACATAAGCAACCTTAGGTAACCACAAAAGTGAATTGAGTATTTGATATTGGTTATTGAAATTGTGCAAGTGAAAGCGAAAAAATTGGTATAAAATAGCACAATACATAATAACCAATCCATTAATGAATGGAAACTCCTTATTCATCATGAAACACAATGAAAAAGTCCCATGGGAAGGTACTTGTTACAAAAAGTGATAAGTTTGATAAGAATCAAGATAAGTCACCAAACAAATGCAAAGCATTAACAAGGAACAAGTACCAGACATGTGATGAATTTGATATGCAAATCAAGATGAACAAGTAATTTCAACTCAAATCACTTAATCCAATGCACTTATGTAATTTTTCCTAGTGGTACAATCAAAATAGGAGTATCCAAACCCACTAGGTACTTGGTAAATTAAGGCAAAGTATAAGTGCATTGGTGGAAACTTCAAGCAACAAGCAATCCAATCAATAAACAAACACTTGCAATTTATTTAATGAATAAACTACCAAACTAAAACTAATATAATTACTAAAATAATAATGAAATGCAAGAAAAACAAACAAGAACAAGTAGTAAATAGGGTGAAAGGAGAAGAAGAGGGAGGAAGAGAGAAGAAGGAAAGAAGCATAAAAGTGAGAAAACAGGGGCGTGCGTACGCACACTATGAGGAAAAAGAAAGGTGTGCGCTCGCACACTCTAAGCGAGCGCTCTTGGCAGAAGAGGGATGAAGAAGTGTGCATGTGCACAAGAGTTTGCGTGTGCACAAGAGTGTGCGCGCGCACAGAAGACTCTTGTTTTGGCATGAAGGATCATGTGTGCGCGCGCACACAGGTCCGTGCGCACACATAGAAGCAAAAGGGCTGGGGTTCACGTGCACAAGCCATGCCAACGCTCCCACCAGAGGGGTTGCGTATTGGCGTGCGGACGCACATGTCTATGCGGCCGCATAAAAAGTGCAAGAAGGGAGATGCGTGCGTACGCACACAGCAGTGTGCACGCATAGGTCAAAAAATGGAGGGAGGTGTGCGCGCACAAGTTGTGCTAGCACTGCAAACAGAGGACATATTCATTGGTGTGTGTGTGAACAGGTCGATTCGCATGCACAGGACGCTGAAAATTGAAGTTCTGTGCGCGCGCACAAATGCCCTATTTTCCAAAAAAAATTTCTTCAAAATTCTAAGGTACCAAGCCTTAGTTCAATCAAAATCTCAACACCAAACATGCAAGAACCCATAAATTCATGATCTAAACCAAAATTAACTTACAAATATCAAAATTAAACTAATTTGAAGCTAACCAACCAAATAAACATGCAATAAACCAAAATATATACAAAAAGAGAAGAGTAGGAACAATGTTACCAAACACTTTTATTTAATGTCTTTAAGTTAGACAATTGGGAGAGCCCCTTGCTATGGTGGCTTGTGCTTGACTTTCCCACCAAAAGCTAGAATGTTCAATGTCCTCCGGGATCCCAATCCTAACCATCAACAAAAACAAAAGATAACCAAAGAGAAAACTATTTACATATTAACATATATACAATAGCCAATAACAATACCATTGCAACTCCCTGGCAACGGCGCCAAATTTGACAAGAGAACTATTGTATAGTTTGGAATCAATCAAAACAAGAATCAAAATGTTGGTTGCACAGTCCAAACCAACAATGAATTCTCTCAATCGAATGTTAAATTTAAATTAAAGTAACCGAGATCGAGAGTACTTCAACCTCGGGCCGTTCTCCCTAGGAGTTGCAATAAAATGTACATTTATTGGCTATGAGAGAGAGCATGGGGACTTGGGAAAGCAAGAAAGCAAGAAATGTAAATAGCAAGGAAGCAAATATACAAGCAAGGAATGTAAATGGCAACTCTTGGTGAGAATTGGGTAATCAAGGATTCCTATCCTAGTTATGGACCACAAACATGGCAATTTTGTGGAATCAATCCAAATTAGTCAATCCTCCTTGAGAATTAGTCAAAAGAGCGTAATTGATCTCAATCCATAAGTCCTTGTCAACTCACTAATTACTTAGTGAAAAACTAACATCAATGAAAACCAAACCAATTAACTATTCTCATACAATGCGGAATGGACATCCACAACTCAATTCCACCAAACCACCCAATTTCTCAACCAAGAGTGTAAAAAATAAACATGCAAGAAATTAAACGAAAAGCAATAAAGGTCAAAGCAATTAAATGCA
The DNA here is from genome assembly GCF_003086295.3 of Arachis hypogaea. NCBI lineage: Eukaryota > Viridiplantae > Streptophyta > Magnoliopsida > Fabales > Fabaceae > Arachis > Arachis hypogaea. The sequence continues at coordinate 86,701,527 of NC_092036.1, read as the reverse complement.
AGGAAAGGAAACTTCAAATGCAAGAAAACATCTTGGCATGTAATTGAGAGCTAAGGTTACCTATCCTAGCCATTGACCACAAACACATGATGATTATGAAGAGTTAATCCTACTTAGTCAACCTTACATAAAAGATAAGTCAGGTAGGCATAGTTGATTTCAATCCCTAAGTCCTATGTCAACACTAATGGGTCACATAGAGTCAAGGGAGACCAAATTAACTAACTACTCTAATGTATCAAACAAGAATAGATATCGATGACTCAAGGATCACCAAAACCAACCATTTCAAGCCAAGAGTGAAGAAAAACTAAGTAGAAACTAAGCCAAGCATTTTATCAAACACTTGGTGTGCATGGAAATAAAATAACATTAAATTGTATTAAAAATAAAAGCTAATTACCAAAAGCAAGAAAATGACAATAACAATTAAAGAAAGCATTAAATGAGCATAAAACATAAATTGCATTAATTGAAAATTAAAATAACAAGAGTGTGCATAAACATGAAAATGACAAAATAAGGAAAATAACAAGAGAAATGAAGAAGAACAAAGATGCAATAACAATAAATGACAAGGAAAAGTAAATGAAAACAAGAATTAAAAGTAGAAATTACAAGAAATTAAACTAAAGAACCCTAATTCTAGAGAGAGGGGAGAGCTTCTCTCTCTAGAAAATAATCTACATAATGCTAAACTAACCCTAATTTCTCCCCCCTCACATGGAGTGAAGCCCTCTTAGATATAGGAAGAATCCGCTTCAAAACGTCCAAAAACTGGGCTCTGGAGGTCCAGAAATTGCCCCTAGCGATATTCATTAAATGAGTCACGCGCTGGGACCTGTGCGTACGCACAGGTGTGTGTGCTCGCACACATGCTGATTTTCCTCTTGTGCGTACACACGGGATGTTGTGCGTGTGCACACATGGCTTTATACTTCTTGTGCGTACGCATAGTAGGTTGTGCACACGCACACTCCAATGTGTGCTTCTCCTTTGTTTTCTTCATGTTTTCTCCCTTTCTACATGCTTCCTTCCACTTTTGCCTTGCCAAACTTGCCTCTTTGACCTAAAATCACTCAACAAACATGTCATGGCATCGATAACATGTTTTCACAATTAAGCACAATTTGGAGAGAAAACACAAAAGCATGCTATTTACATGAATGAATGTGGGTTTATGTGATGAAATCCACTCAAATCAAACCAAAATATATCGTCAAATATGGATTCATCAAGCGCCAAGCTTGGCGTTTGACTTTGGACCCTTGGGAAGTGGACATTCATTGAAGTTGGGCGCCCCGTATAATGAAAAACTTGCTGAAGTTGGGCGCCCATGATTAAAGTTAGGCACCAGGCTTTAATACTCATTCGCATGATCTTAACTTCAATGTCTGAATTTATACTTTGGTTGCTAGCGCTGGACTTCAGCTGTTGAAGTTAGGCGCCAGCTTCCTTTCTTTTTCACTAAGCGTTTCAACTTGGGTTCTTTTAATAGTGCCTTCTCTATTTGCTTCTTTTCACCTGATTTTTTAGAGAATAATTCTGAATACACAATAATTCTAAAACAACTCCAAATGTGTAGATTAGCTATAAAAAATTCAATTAAAACATAAAAACTTCAATGTAATCATAAGAAAACTATTTAAAAATATATGTAAAAATCCCTTAAGATGCCAAGGCATCACCACGATTTATATTACAATAAAATCTTCTTATACGCACGCATGAGATTATTGCAAAGGAAAAAATATCACAAGTCAATGTTTTTTGGCCAAATGGCAACTAAAAGGTCATATCCTCATACTTTAAATTTGACTTATGTTAGGTTTCCCACCAAGTTTGTTTGAAAAAGAGGATATTTCTCAAGTGAAAGGTTGACCATTGATGAGCGGATATTTTATACGATTTTTGGCATTATTTTCATATAGTTTTTAGCATGTTTTGTTTAATTTTTATTAAGTTTTCATAGGTTTTAGTGTAAAATTCACATTTTTGGATTCTACTTTTAGTTTGTTTGTTTTTATGCAATTTCAGGTAATTTCTAGCTAAAATTGAAGAGCTGGAGCAAAAGTCTGATTCAGAGGCAGAGAAAGCATTGTAGATGCTGTCCGGATCTGACCTCCTTGCTTTCAAAAGAGCTTTTCTTGAGCTACAGAAGTCCAATTAGAGCGTTCTCAATGCTATGGAAAGCTAACATCCAGAGCTTTCCAGCAGTATATAACAATTTATACTTTGCTTCAGAATTGAAGGCCCAAAACTGGTGTCCAACGTCAACCTCCTACCCTATTCTGGCGTCTAGCACCCAAAGGAGAATAGACCAGCGTCCAACGCCCATAAAAGACCCCCAAGCCAGCGCTCTAGAGGCCTCCTAACACGTGGATCTCAATCAAGCCCCGCCCAAACACTCACTAAATGGGCCTCAGAAGTAGATTTTAGCACTAAAAGACTATTTTACCCTTCTTAATGTAATCATTCGTCATTAGTTTAGTATTTAAGGAATTTTACACCTCTCATCAAGAGGAGGACACACCTTTACATGTTTTTACCGTTATATTTTCTATCAGTATGAGTTTTCAAACCTCGAAGGTTGAGTGGAGGAGCCCTACTGAGTTTTATGGATTAAGAAAGTATTATTGTTTCTCCTCAATCTGTGTTTGATTCAATTCTAAGATGTATCTTCGTTCTTCAACTTGATGAATGGGATGACCCATGACAATCTTCTTTGTTCTTCATTCTAAAACCGCGTGCCTGACAACCACCCGTGTTCTTCTTGGGTTCATGTGAATACGTAATTGGAAAGCATTGAACCACTAGCTTGATTATACATCCCTTAGACGGCTAATCCATTACTTCGTTAGGGACTTCTCGAGACACCAGTTCAGTCGAGGTATGGGGAGGTTAGGGTCTCTGTGCTAGAGGCTAGAATCCAAAGGCACAACATTCTCTGATCTGAAAGATTCGACCTTGTCTGTGGCGTTTTATGTAGGATCATTAAGGAGAATGGACTGCAAAAGCTTCACCCTCAATCAAATGGATCCACACTAACCTTGGGGTTTAGATCTGGAGGAGTATTGGCGACCTCTCAAGAAAGGCATTGATCACAAACAGCCTGCCATTGAAAAAATCATTCACAGTTGAAGAAGACAGTAAGACCAGAGTTAATCAAGAAGGACCAAGCATCTCCAAGCTTTAACTATCTTCTTATCATTGCAAACATATCAACCTAGTTAAGATCTCTTTATTTCCTTTTATGCAATTAAACAAAATACCTATTTCATCTATTCACCTGACTAAGATCTACAAGGTAACCATAGCTTACTTCAAACCACAATCCTCGTGGGATCAACCTTGACTCGTTTAGGTATTACTTGGACGACCCAGTGCACTTGCTGGTTTGGTTGTACGAAGTGGGGGAATTTGTACGGCTACCAAGTTTTTGGCGTCGTTGCCGGGGACTGTTCGAGTTTGGACAACTAACGGATTATCTTGTTCCTTAGATTAGGTATTGTCTTTAATTTTGTTTGAGTCTTTTTATTTTCTTCTTCTTTTTTCGAAAAACATTTAAAAATTTTTCAAATTTTTTTTCTTTTCTTTGTTTAATCTTAGTTCTTGGTTTGAGTCTTTCTTTCAAAAAAAATTTCAAAAATAGTTTCTTTTGTTTAATCTTGTGTCAATCTTTAAGTTTGGTGTCTTCTTGTGTGTTTTCTTTAATTTTTTGAAAATTGTGTGTTTAGTTTTCAAAAATTTCAAGTTTGGTGTCTTTTGCATGTTCTTGTGTTCTTTGAATTCTTTGAGTTTTATTCTTGGTGTTCTTCTTGATCTTCAAAGTATTCTTGTTTTTCATTTTGTTTTGATCTTAAAATTTTTAAGTTTGGTGTCTCTTTGTGTTTTTCCTTCTAATTTTCACATAGTAGGTGTCTTAGATCTAAAAATTTTACGTTTTGAGCATTTTTGTTATTTTTCTCTTTCCTCATTAAATTCAAAAATAAAAAATATCTTTTCTTATTTTAATGAAATTTTCGAAAATCCCATCATAAATTTCAAATTTGATTTCAAAATCATTATCTTATCCTATCATTATCTTATCCTATCTTAATTTCAAAAATCAAATTTCAAATTTTATCTTTTTATATCTTATCATATCTTTCTCTTAATTTGATTCTTTCTTATCTTATCTTTCTTTTAAATTTTAAAATTCAAAACTTTTTCAAATCTTATCTTATCTTTTGTTATGTTTCATTAAGTTTCAAATTATTATCATATCTTATCTTAAATTTGAATTTCAAAATCAAATCTTTTAAAAAATTAAATCTTTTTCGAATCTTTATCTTATCTTGTTTTAAAATTTAAAAATTTAAAAATTCAAATTTTCAAAATCTTTATCTCATCTTAAATCAATTTCAAATCTCAAAATCAAACCTTTTTCAAAATTCAAATTTCAATTTCTTATCTTATCTTAATTCAATTCAATTTTCAAAAATTCAAATTTCAAAATTCAAAATTTAAAATCAAAATTTCAAAATTTCAAAATTCAAGTTTTCAAAATTCAAAATTTTAAAATTTCGAATTTCAAAATCAAATCTTTTTCAAAATCTTTTCAAATCTTATCTTATCTTGGTTGACTTATTCTTTCAAATCCTAATCTTTCTTTAACGTTTTTTAATTCAATTTTCAAAATTAAATCTTTTACTTTATTTTCAAATCTTGTTGATTAGTTATTTACTTATCTTATCTTATTCTCTTTTCTACTCTTCTTTCTCTTTCCTCTTTTTCAAAACATCCTCACTAATTTCTCTTTCTTCTTTTTCAAAAATTCTTATCTCTTTCTCCCTCTTCTATTTTCGAAAATCATCTACTTCTTTCTCTGTCTTCTTTTTCGATAATTCCCTCTTTGATTTTAAATCTTGTTAGTTAATTGGTTGTCATATCTTTTCTTGATCTTTCCTTTTCTTGTTTTTTTTTTCGAAATTTATTAATTATTTCTTTTATTTCCGAATTAGTTTTCCATTTTTATTTTATTTATTTATTTAATTTTCGAAAAAAATTTATTTTCAAAAAAAAATTTCATCTCTCTCCCTCTACCTCTATTCTTCTTGTCCTCTCAAGACATCTTACTGGAAGTGCTCTATACTCTGATATAGAGACACACACCTTCCCACTTCCTTGTTTACTGACTGAGTGTACAGGAATAGAAAGAGTTCACCATGAACCCGAATGAGGATGAACAATTCAGAAGAACTTTGGGGTCTTATACAGCCTACACTCCTGACTTCTATGGAAGCAGCATTAGCATACTTCCTATTGGAGTAGCTAACTTTAAGCTCAACCTACAGTTAATCATTCTAGTGCAGCAAAACCGTCAATTTCATGGACTTCCACAAGAAGAGCCCATGGAATTCCTTGCAAAATTCCTGCAATTAGCTGACACAGTATACACTGAGGGAGTAGACCAGGATGTCTACATATTGATGCTTGTTTCCTTTGCTGTTAAAGACCAGGCAAAGAGGTGGATAGATAACCTACCCAAGTCTAGCTTGAAAACATGGAATCAGCTGGTGGACAAGTTTTTAAATCAATACTTTCCTCCATGGAAGCTGACCCAGTTGAGGTTGGACATCCAAGACTTCAAACAAGGAGATAATGAATCCCTTTATAATGCTTGGGTGAGATACAAGATGATACTAAGAAAATGCCCTACTGAAATATTTTCAGAATGGGTAAAGTTAGACATCTTCTGTTACGGACTCACAGATATGGCTAAGACGTCATTAGACCATTCTACTGGTGGTTTAATCCACATGAGAAAGACAATTGAGGAAGCTCACGAGCTCATTGAGACAGTTACCAGCAATCAGCATCTGTACTCAGCTGTTGAGACTTCAATGAAAGGAGATGTTAAGACAGTATTCACTAAGTCAGACCCTCCTGAGCAAAGTGAGTCATTAACCTAGGAACTACACTCCATTGCACAACAAACGTTGAAATTGCAAGAGATGTCACAAAAAGCCCGAGCCTCTAACAAGATTATAGAGGCACAGTTGAGTCAAGCTAGACAGCACTTGTCTGAACAGATAAGAGAAGAGTGCAAGCTCTTCAATTAGGGAGTACCTTGAACACCCAGCCGTAGAACAGTAAGAGGAAGGGAAAGGAAGAAATGGCAGCAGATGAACAAGCTGCAGCCCAGGGTACCATTAGGGGCATTGAACGCCCAGAAAGAGATGGCAGTCAGGGCATCCAACGCCTAGAAGGTGACAGCCCAGGCATTGAATGCCAGCCCAAGGGAGACCAAACACGTGTAAATGCTGGGAACTCCTTTCCTAAGCAGGTTGGTGACCCTTCTTTAGGCACTATGGACACTCACCCTGCACCACTCATGGCCCTTGAGTACAAAACCAAGTTACCATGCACTCAAAGACTCCAAAAATCAGAAAAGGATAGGCAATTTTCCTAAGCAGGTTGGTGACCCTTCTTTAGGCACTATGGACACTCACCATGCACCACTCATGGCCCTTGAGTACAAGACCAAGTTACCATGCACTCAAAGACTCCAAAAAGCAGAAAAGGATAGGCAATTTGCCAAATTCTTAGAAGCTTTTAAGAAGCTGGAGATCAAAATTCTCTTTGCAGAGGCTCTTGAACAAATGCCTTCATATGCTAAGTTCATGAAGGAAATACTAAACAACAAGAGGGATTAGAAGGAAGTAGAGATAGTAGCTCTTACTAAGGAGTGTAATGCAATCATTCAGAGGAACCTTCCTCAGAAACTACAGAGACACCCTAACACTGGGAACACCTTTCCTAAGCAGGTTGGTGACCCTTCTTTAGGCACTATGGACACTCACCCTGCACCACTCATGGCCCTTGAGTACAAGACCAAGTTACCATGCACTCAAAGACTCCAAAAAGCAGAAAAGGATAGGCAATTTGCCAAATTCTTAGAAGCTTTTAAGAAGCTGGAGATCAAAATTCTCTTTGTAGAGACTCTTGAACAAATGCCTTCATATGCTAAGTTCATGAAGGAAATACTGAACAACAAGAGGGATTGGAAGGAAGTAGAGATAGTAGCTCTTACTAAGGAGTGCAATGTAATCATTCAGAGGAACCTTCCTCAGAAACTACAGAGACACCCTAACACTCTTCTCAGAGACATAGAAGTGAATCCAAGAGAAGAGTGTCTGGCCCTCATTAGTACCAAGGAGGTTGAGCCTCAAATGGTACACACTGTTGAGGAACTAAATGAAGAAGGAACTCAAGAAGAGGCTGGGAGCACATTGTGCACACCCCTCTTATGGGAAGAAAGCCTGAAGTACCACACTCTCAGATGCCCCAAAAGGAGACCTAGGATGAGCAATGCTCACAATCCTTAGAAGGCTCTGAAAAGATTCAAATCAATATTCCTTTTGTTGAAGTTGTGGAACACTGGTCTCTATCTACTGGAAGAAACCTCTCTAATGCTGAGAGAGGAAAATTAGTTATGAGGTTACAGAAGGATTACATGGTTATCAAGTTCCTTCAACCTCCAATACCCCCTGACAAAGGATGTACTTCCATGTAGAGTACAATACTGGAGACTCCTCCCCTGGTGAAAACACATACAGTTTCTCCAGACATCAAACTTAAGTTTAGTGTTGGGTAGTCGTAGCTGATGAGCGGATAATGTGTACGCTTTTTGGCATTGTTTTTAGTATGTTTTTAGTATGATCTAGTTAGTTTTTAGTATATTTTTATTAGTTTTTAGTTAAAATTCACTTTTCTGGACTTTACTATGAGTTTGTGTGTTTTTCTGTGATTTCAGGTATTTTCTGGCTGAAATTGAGGGATCTGAGCAAAAATCTGATTCAGAGACCAAAAAGGACTGCAGATGCTGTTGGATTCTGACCTCCCTGCACTCGAAGTGGATTTTCTAGAGCTACAGAAGCCCAATTGGCGCGCTCTCAACGGCGTTGGAAAGTAGACATCCTGGGCTTTCCAGCAATATATGATAGTCCATACTTTGCCCAAGATTTGATGGCCCAAACCGGCGTTCAAAGTCACCCTCAGAATTCCCAGCGTTAAACGCCGGAACTGGCACCAAAATGGGAGTTAAACGCCCAAACTGGCATAAAAGCTGGCGTTTAACTCCAAGAAGAGTCTCTACACGAGAATGCTTCATTGCTCAGCCCAAGCATACACCAAGTGGGCCCGGAAGTGGATTTTTATGTCATTTACTCATCTCTGTACACCCTAGGCTACTAGTTCTCTATAAGTAGGACCTTTTACTATTGTATTTTCATCTTTGGATCATTTTAGATCTTTTGATCATCTTTGGACATCTAGTTCTTAGATCATTGGGAGGCTGGCCTCACGGCCATGCCTAGACCTTGTTCTTATGTATTTTCAACGGTGGAGTTTCTACACACCCATTAAGGTGTGGAGCTCTGCTGTACCTCGAGTATTAATGCAATTACTATTGTTCTTCTATTCAATTCTGCTTGTTCTTGTTCTAAGATATCACTTGTTCTTTAACTTGATGAATGTGATGATCCGTGACACTCATCATCATTCTCACCTATGAACGTGTGACTGACAACCACCTCCGTTCTACCTTCGATTGGGTGAATATCTCTTGGATTCCTGATACACGATGCATGGTTGATCGCCTGACAACCGAGTGCTCGCCTGAAAAACGAGCCAGCCATTCCGTGAGATCAGAGTCTTCATGGTATAGGCTAGAACTGATGGCGGCATTCAAGAGAATCCGGAAGGTCTAACCTTGTCTGTGGTATTCTGAGTAGGATTCAATGATTGAATGACTGTGACGTGCTTCAAACTCCTGAGGGCGGGGCGTTAGTGACAGACGCAAAAGAATCACTGGATTCTATTCCGGCCTGATCGAGAACCGACAGATGGATAGCCATGCCGTGACAGGGTGCGTTGAACATTTCCACTGAGAGGATGGGAGGTAGCCACTGACAACGGTGAAACCCTTGCATAAGCTTGCCATGGAAAGGAGTAAGAAGGATTGGATGAAGATAGTAGGAAAGCAGAGAGACGGAAGGGAAGGCATCCTCATACGCTTATCTGAAATTCCTACCAATGAATTACATAAGTATCTCTATCTTTATCTTTATGTTTTATTCGTATATCACCCATATCCATTTGAGTTTGCCTGACTAAGATTTACAAGGTGACCATAGCTTGCTTCACACCAACAATCTCTATGGGATCGACCCTTACTCGCGTAAGGTTTATTACTTGGACGACCCAGTACACTTGCTGGTTAGTTGTGCGAAGTTGTGTTTATGCCATGGTATTGAACACCAAGTTTTTGGTTTCATTACCGGGGATTATTTGATTTGTGAAAAGTATTGATCACAATTTCGTGCACCAGTAGCCCACTAAGGAGGAAGGTCCCAAGAGGAAAATGCATAGGGGATGGAGAAACAATACAAGCCCTACCCTAACAAGCAATGAGAATCAAGCTCATCACACTAAAAGAAAGCTTGTTAGGAGAAATTCAAATCTGAGGGCACTAATCTCCTCCTCTTCTCCCATGGAGTCATTTCTGTTAACTAACTGGAAGAAGAGGAAGAAAGTCAGAAATCAAGTGTCAAGCTAATGACATTAAAGAAGCGCTTGTTGGGAGGCAACCCAACCATGAGTAAAGAATTTCTATTCTTATTTCTTTTGTTTATTTTCATTTGAGTTTATTTTAGTTTATTCTTAGAGATTTCCCTTACTTTTTAATGATTGTGATCATGTGCAGTGATGAGCGGATAATTTATACGCTTTTTGGTATTATTTTTACATAGTTTTTAGTATGTTTTAGTTATTTTTTAGTATATTTTTATTAGTTTTTATGCAAAAATCACATTTCTGGACTTTATTATGAGTTTGTGTGTTTTTCTATAATTTCAGGTATTTTTGACTGAAATTGAGGAACTTGAGCAAAAGTCTTATTTCTATGCAGATGCTGTTGGATTCTGACCCTCCTGAACTCGAAATGAATTTTTTAGAGTTACAGAAGCCCAATTGGCACGCTCTCAATTGCGTTGAAAAGTAGACATCTTGGGCTTTCCAGAAATGTATAATAGTTCATACTTTGCCTGAGATTTGACGGCCCAAACTGGCGTTCAAACGCCCACCAAAGACCCTTTTTTGGCGTAAAACGCCGAAACTGGTATCCAAGCTGGCGTTTAACTCCAAGAATGGCCTATGCACGTGAAAGCTTCAAAGCTCAGCTCAAACACACATCAAGTGGGCCCTGGAAGTGGATTTCTACACTATCTACACTTAGTTACTCATTTTTTGTAAACCCTAGTAACTAGTTTAGTATAAATAGAACTTTTTACTATTATATTAGGGAGCTTATGCCATTTTGCACATTTGGGAGGCTGGCCATTCGGCCATACTTAGACCTTTTTCTCTTATGTATTTTCCAACGGTGGAGTTTCTACACCTCATAGATTAAGGTGCGGAGCTCTGCTGTTCCTCATGAATTAATGCAAGTACTATTGTTTCTCTTTCAATTCACGCCTACTTCTTCTCCAAGATATACTCTCGTTCTTAATTCAGTTAAGTCAAAATGAAAGGGTGACCCGTGACAATCACCCACTATCTTCATTACTCGCTTAGCCAAGATCCGTGTGCCTGACAACCAAGTGGTCTACATGATGTTCAACATAGTCATTGGACGACAGCCGGAGTATAATCTCTTGGGTCTCTGATCCACAGATTTAACTCGCCTCTCCTGACAACAAAGCATTCGAATCTGTGCGATTAGAACCTTCGTGGTATAGGCTAGAACCAATTGGCAGCATTCCTGATATTCGGAAAGTCTAAACCTTGTCTATGGTATTCCAAGTAGGATATGGGATGGGATGACTGTGATAAGCTTCAAACTCGCAAATGTTGGGCGCAGTGACAGTGTGCAAAAGGAGAGAGATCCTATTCCGACACAAGTGAGAACCGATAGATGATTAGCCTTGCGAAAATGTACTTGGACCATTTTCACTGAGAGGACGGATGGTAGCCATTGACAACGGTGATCCACCAACATGTAGCTTGCCATGGAAGGGAGCACACATGATTGGATGAAGACAATAGGAAAGCAGAGGTTCAGAAGCAACAAAGCATCTCCAAACGCTTATCTGAAATTCCCACTAATGAATTACATAAGTATCTTTATTTTGTTTTATGTTTTATTTATCTTTTAATTATCAAAACCTCATAACCATTTGAATCCGCCTGACTAAGAATTATAGGATGACCATAGCTTGCTTCAAGCCGACAATCTCTATGGGATCGACCCTTACTCGCGTAAGGTTTTATTACTTGGACGACCCAGTGCACTTGTTGGTTAGATATGCGGAGTTGCAAAAGTGTGATTGCAATTTCGTGCACCAAGTTTTTGGCACCGTTGCCGGGGATTATTTGAGTTTGGACAATTGACGGTTCATCTTATTGCTTAGATTGGGTAATCTTCTTTCTTGTTTGAGTCTAGTGTCAAATTTTAAGTTTGGTATCAACTGCATTTTTTTAATTTAAGTTTCTTAAAATTTTCGAAAATTCATGCATTATGTTCTTCTTTGATCTCCAAGTTGTTCTTGATGATTTTCTTTGTTTAATCTTATGATTTTCTTGTTTTGTGTTTTATGTTGTTTTTCATATGTATTTTCGAATCCATAGTGTCTAAACATTCAAAATTTCTATGTTTGGTGTCTTGCATGTCTTTCTTTTCTAAAAATATTTTCAAAAATATGTTCTTGATGTTCATCATGATCTTCAAGGTGTTCTTGGTGTTCATCTTGACATTCAAAGTGCTCTTGCATGCATTCCTTGTTTTCATCTTAAAATTTTATGTTTTGTTTGATTTTGTTGTTTTTCTCTCTCCTCATTAAAAATTCAAAAGTAAAAAATATCTTTTCCTTTTTCTTCTCATAATTTTCGAAATTTTGAGTTGACTTAGTCAAAAAAATTTTAAAATTTAGTTGTTTCTTGTTAGGCAAGTCAAAATTTCAAATTAAAAAAAAAGAGCTCACTGGTGTTAAAACGCCAGTAAAGAGGCACTTTGGGCGTTAAACGCCAAAATGGCTATCATTCTGGGTGTTTAACACCAGTAAGGGTATCATTCTGGGTGTTAAACGCCAGAATGGGCAGCATTCTGGGCGTTTAATGCCAGAAATGGCAGCATTCAGGGTGTTTAGAAAAACGCCCAGTAAAGAAGGATTCCTGGCGTTTAACGCCAGCCAGGGTATCTAGCTGGCCGTTAAACGCCCAAAGAGGCAGCTAAGTGGGCGTTAAACGCTAGAATGGATAGCATTCTGAGCGTTTAACGCCAGGATGACACAAGGAAGGTAATTTTGTTTCTAATTCAAATTTTTTTTCAATTTTTCATGTTTTAACTCAACTTTTTGCATCAAACATATTTTAAAACGTTCATCTATCAATTTTTTTTATGTTTTCAAAAATTTTAAAACTAATTTTTCAAAACTTTTTTCTTAATTTTATTTCATATTTTCTAAAATCCTTGCTAACAATTAATGCTTTGATTCAAAAATTTCAAGTTTGTTACTTTCTTGTTAAGAAAGGTTCAATCTTTAAATTCTAGAATTATATCTTTTAGTTTCTTGTTAGTCAAGTCATCAAATTTAATTTTAAAAATAAAATCTTTTTAATTTCTTTTCAATTCTTTTAGTTTCTCTTTTTAATTTTAAAAAGTTTACTATTTTTTATCTTTTTCAAAACCACCTAACTATTTTTCCACTTCTAATTTTCGAAAATCACTAACCACTTTTCAAAAATCTTTTAGTTAACTAATTGTTTTAATTTTTAATTTTTTTTATTTCTTTTTCAAATTTTCGAACTTAACTTAATTAATTAAATAAAAATAAAAATATTTTTCTTTTTCCTCTTTTAAAATTTGAATTCTCCCTCTCTCATCTCTTTCTATTTAATTGCTAACACTTCTCTCTCTGTGTTCAAATTTTTCATCTCCTCTCTCTTCTCATTCTTCTATTCTTCTATTCTTATACTCAAATAAAGGAATCTCTATACCGTGACATAGAGGATTCCACTACTCCCTTTGTTCTCTTATTTTTCATATGAACAGAAATAGGTATAAAAACATTCTTGTTGAAGCTGATCCTGAACCTGAAAGGACTCTGAAGAGAAATCTAAGAGAAGCTAAACCACAAATACTATAGAGAGGACCTTACAGAAAATGTTGAAAAAGAAGTAGACATGGCAGCCGAACCCAACAACAATGCTAGAGATGCAAGCAAGATGCTTGGTGACTATACTGCACCAACTTCCAACTTCTATGGAAGAAGCATCTCAATTCCTGCCGTTAGAGCAAATAACTTTGAGCTTAAGCCTCAATTAGTTTCTCTAATGCAGCAGAATTGCAAGTTTCATGGACTTCCATCAGAAGATCCACATCAGTTGTTAGCTGACTTCTTGTAGATCTGTGATACTGTTAAGACCAATGAGGTTGATCCCGAGGTCTACAGACTTATGCTTTTCCCCTTTGCTGTAAGAGACAGAGCTAGGATATGGTTGGACTCACAACCTAGAGAAAGCCTGAACTCTTGGGACAAGTTAGTCAGTGCTTTCTTGACCAAATTCTTTCCACCTCAAAAGATGAGCAAGCTTAGAATGGAAGTCCAAACCTTCAAACAGAAAGAAGGTCCCTCTATAAAGCTTGGGAAAGATACAAGCAATTAACCAAAAGGTGTCCTTCTGACATGCTTCCAGAATGGAGCATCATATGTATATTCTATGATGGTGTATTGAGTTGTCCAAGATGTCATTGGACCATTCTGCTGGTGGATCTCTTCATCTGAAAACACCTTCAGAAGCCCAGGAACTCATTGAGATGGTTGCAAATAACCATTTCATGTACACTTCTGAAAGAAATTCTGTGAATAATGGGATGACTCAGAAGAAAGGAGTTCTTGAAATTGATACTTTGAATGCCATATTGGCTCAGAACAAAATATTGACTCAGCAAGTCAATATGATTTCTCAGAATCTGACTGGATTGTAAGCTGCATCCGGTAGTACTAAAGAAGCTTCCCCTGAAGGAGAAGCTTATGACCTTGAGAATCATGGAATGGAAGAGGTGAATTACATGGGAGAACCCTATGGAAACACCTATAATCCTTCATGGAGAAATCATCCAAATTTCTCATGGAAGGATCAACAGAAGCCTCAACAAGGCTTCAATAATAATAATGGTGGGAGAAATAAGTTTGGCAATAGCAAGCCTTTTCTATCATCTTCTCAGCAATAGACAAGGAATTCTGAACAGAGCCCCTCTGGCTTAGCAAACATAGTCTCTGATCTATCTAAGGCCACACTCAGTTTTATGATTAAAACAAGGTCCTCCATCAGAAATTTAGAGGCACAAGTGGGTCAGGTGAGTAAAAGAGTTACTGAAACTCCTCCTAGTACTCTCCCAAGCAATACAGAAGAGAATCAAAAGAGAGAGTGCAAGGCCATTAATATAACCAAAATGGCCGAACCTACAGAGGAGGAAGAGGCAGTGATCTCCAGTGAGGAAGACCTCACTGGACATCCACTGACCACTAAGAGGTTCCCTAATAGGGAACCAAAGGAATCTGAGGCTCATATAGAGACTATAGAGATTCCACTGAACTTTCTATTACCATTCATGAGCTCGGATGAGTATTCTTCCTCTAAAGAAGATGAAGATCTTGTTGAAGAGCAAGTTGCTCGGTATCTAGGAGCAATCATGAAGCTGAATGCCAAGTTATTTGGTAATGAGACTTGGGAGGATGAACCTCTATTGCTCATTAATGAACTGAGTGCCTTGGTTCATCTGAAAATACCTCAGAAAAAACCAGATCCCGGAAGGTTCTTAATACCTTGTACTATAGGCACCTTGACCTTTGAGAAGCTCTGTGTGACTTGGGGTCGGGTATAAACCTCATGTCACTCTCTGTAATGAAGAAACTAGAAATCTTTAAGGTACAAGCTGCAATAATCTCACTAGAGATGGCAGACAAATCAATGAAACAGGCTTATGTACTTGTAGAGGATGTCTTAGTGAAGGTTGAAGGCCTCTACATCCCTGTTGACTTCATAATCATATACACTGGGAAGGAGGAGGATGAATCCATCATCCTTGGAAGACCCTTCCTAGCCACAGCAAGGGCTGTAATTGATGTGGACAGAAGAGAGTTAGTCCTTCAATTGAATGAGGACTACCTTGTGCTTAAGGCTCAAGGATCTTCCTCTGTAAACATGGGAAGAAGCATGAAAAGCTTCATCCAATTCTCTCCATACAGAGTCAAGCAGATCCTCCACACTCAAACTCTAAGTTTGGTATTGGGAGGCCACAATCATGCTCTGAGCATCTCTGAAGCTCTGTAAGAGCTTCCTGTCAAGCTATTGACATTAAAGAAGCGCTTATTGGGAGGCAACCCAATCTTATTTATCTATATTAATTACTTTCTCATTTTATTTTCCAGTGTTAGCCTATGTTTTCTTTAGGTTGATGATCATGTGGAGCAACAAAAATAGCTGCAGAATTAAAAAAGCATAAAAAATAGCACACTTTGGAGGACAGGCTTACTGGCGTTTAAACGCCAGTAAGGATAGCAAAATGGGCATTTAACGCCCAGTCTGGCAGCATTCTGGGCGTTAAACGCTAGAAATGGCACACAGACTAGCGTTTAACGCCAGATAGAGGCATCAGCCTGGTGTTTAACGCCAGAAATGGTACACAGAGGGCGTTTAAACGCCAGAAAGGTGCAGGGATGAGAAATCCTTGACACCTCAGGATCTGTGGACCCCACAGGATCCCCACCTACCCCAACTCACTCTCTCTCCTCTTCACACCTTTCCATAACACTTTCCTCCAAACACCATTCACCTATCAAATTCTACCCTCTTCCCCATAATCTCTCCACCACTCACATCCACCCACTCTTCCCCAAAAACCCCTCATAAAACCCCACCTACCTCACCATTCAAATTCAAAATATTTCCCTCCCAAACCCACCCATTCTCACACGGATTCCCTCTCTCCTTCACCCCCTTGGCTGAACCACTCATACACTTCCATCTCCTCCATTTATTCTTCTTCTACTCCCTTCTTTCTTCTTTTGCTCGAGGACGAGCAAACTTTTTAAGTTTGGTGTGGGAAAAAGCTCTACTTTTTTATTTTTCTATAACCATTAATGGCACCTAATGCCGGAGAAACCTCTAGAAATAGGAAAGGGAAGGCAGTTGCTTCCACCTCCGAGTCATGGGACATGAAAAGATTCATCTCAAAGGTCGATCAAGACCACTTCTATGAAGTTGTGACCAAGAAAAAGGTTATCCCCGAGGTCCCTTTTGATGAGGGAAAATGATTCCACACAAAACTCACCGGCAAGTGTACCGGGTCGCATCAAGTAGTAATTACTCACATGAGTGAGGTCGATCCCACAGGGATTGATGGATTGAGCAATTTTAGTTAGGTGATTAGTTTAGTTAAGCAATCAGTTGATGATTTGAGTGAATTGTGATCAACAGAAGCTAAATTGTATGAAAATAAAAGGGAGAGGGGAAATTGACAGAAAAGTAGAGTGAAGAAGAGTAAATTGCATGAAACTTAAAGTGCAAGAAAGTAAAAGAGCTGAAAATTAAAGTGCAAGTAATGTAAATGACTGAAACTTAGAGTGCAAGAAATGTAAATAGCTGAAGCTTAAAGTGCAAGAAATCTAAATCACTAATTCTAAATTGCTAAGGAACTTAAATTGCTTAAAGATTAAATGGATTTGGGTGTTGGGATTCAGAATTTAACAGGAAAATGTAAAGTGCAATCAATCAGAGAAGTAAAAGACGAAATGAGTTACAGAAAATCTAAACAAAAAGGAAAAATTGCTTGAAGAAACAAAACAGAAGAAAACTTAACTCAATTGTGAAATCTGAAAGAGAAATTGAATATCAAAGAGTTGCAATGAGATTAGATAACAAATCTAGATCTCAATTTCTCCCTTGAATAAACAGAAAATAAATTGCAGAAGAAATGTAAATGAAATAGCAAATAAAAACTCAGATCCAATTCCTCAATTCTCAAAATTATGCAGAATAAGAACAAAGATGAATTTCAGATCAAGAATTGAAACAGAATTTCTTCATTCTCAATCCAAAATTCAAAACAGAAAGTAGAAGTTGCCAAAGCAAGAAAAATCAGAAAAGAAAACTAGATCTTGATCCCAATTCCCAAATTCAAAGACAAAATGAAAACTAAAAATGAGCTAAAGGTAAAAGTGAAAGTAAAATTCAGCAAAAAAAGCCTTTTCAAATAAAAAAAACTCCTATTTATACACTTTCTATTTTCGGGATTCAGAATTTGGAATGAGTTTTTCAAGTTGGTGAAGAAGTGGATCCAAGATGGCTTTTGATTGAAAAGTGGTCCAGGGGCTAGCTCCACTGGAGCGCTCAGTTAAGTGAGGTAACGCAGTGCTCACTAGCCCCCTTGTGTGCCTTCAATTTGTCTCGTGCCAAGCTCACATAGCACTCAGTGAGTTGTTTTAACGTAGCGCCACTTGCTTCCTCTTGTCTCCCTCTTCGAATCTTAGCTCTCCCATTTTATCCAAGTTCCTTGTGCAACTAGTAGCGCTCAGTGAAAGGCTTCAACGTAGCGCCCTTCTTTGATTACACAAGGTCCCTATTTCGAACATTGCTGGCTTCATTTGCTAGCAATTTCTTTGTGATGTAGCGCTTTCTCTATGCCTTGTGTGCATGGTTCGAACCTTGGCTGCCCAATTCATGAGAGTGTCGCGCCTTGTTTTTTTTATGGGAGCCCGATAAAGTTAAACAAGTTAATAGAGCACTCCTTGTTTGAGTGCCTCCTTGTAGCGCTCAATTACAAAACTCAATGTAGCGCCCATGGCCTTGTGCCTTGGTGTTGGCGCTCGTTCCTAGCGCTCGATTAGAGAGCGCTATGCTTGGTTCCTTGAGTGCTACGCCTTGCTTCCTTGGTTGAGCGCCACGCTTTATTTTCAAAAGCGTGATCTAAGGTCAAAAGTGTGCTCTAAGATTCCTTTTTCCTTTTTTTCATCATTTCTTCACGTACAAGTAATCAAAACAACCAATCAAAGCATCACCAAATTCACAAGATCTCTAATTTATTCAGAAACCAACTAATTCTAACTTAAACCTTATGATTTTGTGTCAAATAAATGATGGTTGATTGAATTGACATAACCATGCAAATCCACTCCAAATTACTTACTTATAATGCAAGAAAGTGCATAAAACCTAATGAAACAAGTGAAAAATGCTTGAAAAGCTAGCATAAGATGACTTGTCATCACAACACTAAACTTAAATCTTGTTTGTCCCTAAGCAAGCACTAAACATAAGAAGAAATGAAATGAAACAGAGAAGCATACTTGCCCTTATTTAGTAGATAATTGAACTTGGTTCATGGGGTTTGATGCAGACAAATGTAGCTTACTTATTCTTTGCTGATAGATAAGAAATGTTTCCTTAAAGGTTCACTAGAGTTGCTGCTATACTGCCTTGCTTTTCGATTGATCCCTTGCTAGCTTTTTCTTTCTCTCTTTTGCTTTGAAAGATTATTTGTTAATGAAATCTTGGTGCAAGTGTTGCACCAGCCCTTTTTGGCTCAATTTTGCTCAACACTTCTTCACCGCAGACACGTGGCTCACAATTTCTTCCTAGGAACATTGATGCCCAGCATCTCTTTGGATTACTAAATGCTTTGTAACTAGGTTGCTCTTGATAATGGACTTTCGGTTGGCAATCCCGGATTAGTTAATCCAAGTGGCCAAGTTTTAAAATACTCATCAGAACCTAATTGTCCAAGCATATCCTAGTACAAAAACAACACAGGCATATGTCCTAAGGTCCAAGCTATTGGTGCCTAGCCTTATTGTTTGTTTCTTTGCCACTTCTTGGCTTTTCTTTTTCTTTTTCTTTCTTATTTTGCTTTATTCTCAAGGGATATTCATTGATAAAAGGTTTTATAGCAGTAACCTAATTCACACTTCAAAGGACATTTTATTATGCAGCTTTTATCATTGAGCTAATCATTAAATCAAACAAGTACCACCACTGAATTTCATTCTAATTCCTACAACATTAGACAATCACTTCCTGTTTAAAACATTTTTCTTTTATTCATGCAGAAGGGAACAAACTAGAATTTAGGCTAATGAGTAATGACAAGCATAGTATGCAGGTTAGCATCCTTAGCAAACATTTACACTTACACCTAATTGAATACTTCAGCAAGACAAATATGAATCTTCAAGTTAAAACACAGCAAAAGGATTAAGTGTCAATATAACCTGTTGGGACTGTCTCTTAGCTTTTTCTTCTGTCATCATTATTTCTCTTTGTTGTACTTCTTTTGGACAATGATGCAGACCCCCCTCCACAAGTTGAATATTTTCCTGCATAATCCTTAGAAGTTGCTTGTTTCTCAAGCCCTTAGGCAAATGGTTAGCATGCACGATTTTTTTTGCGGGCTTTTGAACTTTCTTTGGTGGTGAACACCAAACTTAGTCCCTTGCCAATGCTTCTTATGCAACAAGTCAACTATTTAACTCTTTACGCAGTTTCATAATGTTCTTCACCAACAATCCGAGGTTGGAGCATAGTTGACGATAGGCCTCCTATCCTGCTGTAAGGAAAGGCCCGCTATCCAATTCCATCAATGACTGCCATCTTGTACTGATGTTTTTTAGTAGGTTAGTGATGGGTTTTTTCTAAATGCTTACGAGACAGAGAGGAGATACGCTAGTGAGATGCGCAGGTGTATGAGCTCTGAGATGTGTAGGTAGAAAGAGAAGAAGCCGTTCCAACTGGTCCTATAATCCTCCTTAGCAAGAATAGTTTGCGAGCCAGTTGCAGTGTACTGCAACTGAAAGCCAGGGTATCTTACCATAAAAGGAAATGAATATTGTGTACGCTGGAGCTGAAACAAGAGCTTTCACGGGTGACCTATGACTTGTTCCCAGAAACCTGCCCTAGAAAATCTTTATTTGACCGATGCAATGAAGCAGGTCAAGGATCGATGCATGGCTTTGAAATAAGTCAATCTAGGCAATGATCAGGCGATATCTACCAACCACACCGGTTTGTTTGGCGGTAGGATTGGGGCGAAGAAATCCCATGTCCTTGTAAAAGCCCTAGTGAGCCGATAGGTGGGAGCGGGAGGGTCGAGCACAAACCGTAGGCCAATAGGCTCGTGGTACCAGCTGCCCAACCAGCCTCCTCTGCTTTGAGAACTGTGTGAACGGAGAGTCAATCAGAATCAGAAATAGCTGTCTTCCGATGATTCATTATTCCGAAAGAGAGGGCTGCGCTAAACCTTACGTAAAAACCAACCACTTAGAAGAGAAAAAGGAGTGCTTAGGCGCATATAGATATGGCTCCGCATGACTTGCCGCTCTGTCATTGTCTGATTTTTGGTTGTCTGATTACAGTCGAAATTATGTATCTACTTATCGTCTTTTTGCCCCTTATCGGTAGTTTCGTCACTTCACCATAGCAGGAACCTCGCTAACCTTACTCTTCCTTATCCAGTGAAAGATTCATTTTTTGAGTTAGATCGAGTGCCGAGAAGAGGTGCCAATCCAGGGCTTCTTCCTCGAGTCCTGTCATGATCGCGCACTCGACGAAAGAGCTTTACAAGCGGCATTGCCCTCAACGAGGTTTATTGCCAGCGATGCTCAAAGACGAATCGTTCCATCCTTGGAGCGAGCCTATAAAAAAATGAAAGTGAATTCAATGAATAGATAGAGTACTAGAAAACAAATAATGGCCAAGTAGTTTCTCTGATTGCTTGGAGCTAGCAACTATTTATGCAGAAGGTGAAAATGTGTTCTCAAATGAGATTTTTTTTGTTGGAATACCAAACTTATCATCCTTCATTCTCCCTTAAATTATTTTTGGTGTGCACATCAAACTTAGCTCTATGCAATATAGATAAAGCCACTCAACCCGTTTTATTGAAATAGTTAGGAAAAGAAAACTACCTCTGGTTGGGTTGCCTGCCAACAAGCGCTTCTTTATTGTCACTAGCTTGACATGTCATCCTTTGATCATAGGGGTTGAAAATCATAGTGCCTCAGCTTTTCTCCTCTTACTGTGAACTTCCTTCTGGTCTCCTCTTTGATGATCTCTAGGTGTTCAAGTGAAAGGACCCGGTTCACAGTGTAGTATTCAAATAATTGTGGAGACACCTTCATTGGTTGGGTGTTTAACACCACTTTATCCCCTGGTGAAAAGCCTTCAGTAGGGATCTTCTTGTTTCTCCACCCCTCTTAGCCTCTTTTTCTTTTCTTTCTTAGAAGATAATCCATGCCTTGGTGGTTCTTTATCTGGGGTGTTGAGTTTCTCATCTGGGGGTTTTGGATCTAGTTCTTCCTTGATTTCTTTGGTCTGTTTCACCATCTCTACTTCTTTCAAGCATGGATTTGGAAGTCTTGGAGTTAACTCATTGACTACCTCCTTCAAGCTTTGATCTTTGGTCTTATCCTTCATACAATCTTCTTCTTGAGTGGGCTTATGCAGGGTTTTAAAAACATGAAATGGTAAGTACTCATCATGCACTCTTAGCAATAATCCCCTTTTTCAACATCTATCAATGCTCTGCCCGTAGCCAGGAAAGGCTTCCCCAGGATGATGGGAGTGTCAGGGTCCTCCTCCATATCCAAGATGACAAAATCAGATGGGAGAAAGAATTTTCCCACTTTTACCAGCATATTCTCTACAACTCCAAGTGCTTGCTGAATGAACTTGTCAGCCATTTGAAGAAGTATTCGTGTGGATTTCAGCTCAAAAATTTGGAGTTTCCTCATTAGAGACAAAGGCATCAAGTTTATGCTTGCACCAAGATCACAGAATGACTTCTCAATTGTTATGTTTCCTATGGTGCAAGGTATATAAAAACTCCCAGGATCATCTTTCTTCTCTGGCAACTCTCTTTGGAGAATAGCACTACATTCCATTGTCATCTCGACAATTTGTCCTTCTTTTAGGGACTTTTTCTTTGTCAGCACTTCCTTCATAAATTTAGCATACAATGGCATCTGTTCAAGTGCTTCTAAAAAAGGAATATTGATGCTGAGTGTCTTGAATATGTCCAGGAACTTTGAGTATTGCTTATCCTCGTTTTCTTTTATGAACCTCTGAGGGTATGGAAGTTCGGGGATATATGGCTTCACCCCTTCCTTCTTCTCTTGTAGCTGTGGCTCAAGGATGTTTTTGTCTCTCTTTGAGATTTGTGCCTTCTTGATTTTCTGATCATCTTCACTTCTCCCCTCTATCTCTTCTTGTGGAACTTCTCTGTTGTGTTTTTCCTTATTGATGGCTTCCTTCTTCATAGTCTTCTCACTTCCCACTGTGATTGCCTTGCACTCTTCCCACTTTGTAGCTTTTCCTTTGCCTCTTGGGTTTTCTTCAATGGCATTGGGGTAGGTATTTGCTCTTTTCTTACCTATTTCTGAAATTTGCTTAGCCATTTGCTCCATATGCCTCTCAAGATTTTTGATTGAAGCTTCTTGGTTTTACTTGTTATGGCTTGATCTTTTCTTGCTATTTCTTGATCTTGTCTGGCCATCTCTCGAGTTTTGATGAGTTTCTCCATTAATATTTCTAAGCTGGAGATATTTTGAGAGTCCGGATTTGGTTGTGATTATGTGAGATGAGATTATTGTTGCTGAAAGTTGTTTGAATTATGTGCGGGGATATTTTGTGGGTAGAATGTGGATGTGGAAAAGTTATTCTAGTGGTTTTGTGAGTTGTTATGAGGTTGGTGGTATGTGTTTTGTGGGTTTTTGAATTGGTTAGTATTATTGGATGAATGGCTTTGGTTGTTTGTGTTGCTAAGGCTGCTATAGTTGAAGTCCCTTTGTCCTTGATTCTGGTGCTCACCCCACCTCATGTTAGAATAATTCCTCCAGGATGGATTGTGTGTATCAACATGGAAGTTGTGTTGGAACGAACTTGAGGTGTTATTCATATATTGTACCTACTCAGGGCTTTATTGCTCATAATTGAATGTCCCAAAACCTTCTTCAGATTGCTTCCACCCATGTGAGGTTTGAGATTGGCTTTGTGTATTTACTGCAGCAATTTGCAGTCCATTAATTTTCTTGGCCATCATTTCCATTTGTTGCTGAAGTTGTTGATGCATCTGTTTGTTTTGTGCCAAGAGAGCGTCAACACCTTCAAGCTCCAAGACATCTTTCTTGGGAGTTGGTTGGCATTGCCTTTGATGATTATAAAAGTATTGATTATTTGCCACAGTGTCTATGAAGTTCTGAGCTTCTTCAGCTGTTTTCATTAGTTGTAATGAACCTCATACGGAATAATCAAGGGCCTCTTGGGCTTTCAGAGTCAAGCCCTCATAGAAGTTTTGAAGTCTGTCCCATTCACTAAACATCTCAAGTGGACACTTTCTGATCAGGGCCTTGTATCTTTCCCAAGCCTCATAGAGTGAGTTTACATCCATTTGAGTGAGTGTTAGCACTTTTGTCTTCAATCTAATGATCCTCTGAGGTGGGTAGAATTTGGCTAGGAATTTGCTCACTAAGTCTTCCCAATTATTGTTGCTTTCTTTGGGAAATGTCTCTAGCCATTGAGAGGCCTTATCCTTCAGAGAGAATGGAAACAGCAGCAGCTTGTAGATGTCTGGATGCACACCACTTGTTTTGATAGTTTCATAAATCCTGAGGAAGATGGATAAGTGTTGGTTTGGATCTTCAAGTGGACCTCTTCCATAGGAGCAATTGTTCTGCACCAGAGTAATAAGTTGAGACTTCAACTCAAAGTTATTTGCATGAACGTTGGGAGTGAGTATGCTACTCCCGCAGTTTCTTGCATTGAGGATAGTGTAAGAGGCCAACACCCTTCTTGCAGGTTGAGCATTGTTGCTCACTCCCTCTTCACGCACCTCAGCCTCCATGACTTGCAAAAAATCACAAACAAACCAAATGAAACCTGGACATTCTGATGCTAGAATGTGGTTAGAAGGTTAGGTGACACAATGTGTCAAATAGTTAATGTGCTTAGTAAAAATAAAAAAGAAAAAGTGCTTAATCTAGATTATCACCCTACTTAATCATTGTCAATCTAGATCAATCCCCTGCAACGGCACCAAAAACTTAATGAGGGAAAAATGATTCCATACAAAACTCACCGGCAAGTGTACCGGGTCGCATCAAGTAGTAATTACTCACATGAGTGAGGTCGAAACCACAGGGATTGATGGATTGAGCAATTTTAGTTAGGTGATTAGTTTAGTTAAGCAAACAGTTGATAATTTGAGTGAATTGTGATCAACAAAAGCTAAACTGCATGAAAATAAAAGGGAGAGGGGAAATTGACAGAAAAGTACAGTACAGGATAGTAAATTGCATGAAACTTAAAGTGCAAGAAAGTAAAAGAGCTGAAACTTAAAGTGCAAGTGATGTAACTGACTGAAACTTAGATTGCAAGAAAAGTAAATAGCTGAAGCTTAAAGTGCAAGAAATCTAAATCACTAAATCTAAATTGTTGAGGAACTTAAATTAATTGAAGAGTAAAGGGATTTGGGTGCTGGAATTCAGAATTTAACAGAAAAATGTAAACTGCAATCAATCAGAGAAGTAGAAAATGCAATGAGTTGCAGAAAATCTAAACAGAAAGGAAAAATTGCTTAAAGAAACAAAATAGAAGAAAACCTAACTCAATTGTGAAATCTGAAAGAGAAATTGAATATCAAAGAGGAGCAATGGGATTAGAAAACAAATATAGATCTCAATTTATCCCTTGATCAAACAGAAAATAAATTGCAGAAAAAAATGTAAATGAAACAGCAAATAAAAACTCAGATCCAATTCCTGAATTCTCAGAATTATGCAGAAGAAGAACAAAGATGAATTTCATATCAAGACTTGAAACAAAATTTCTTCAATCTCAATCTAAAATTCAAAATAGAAAGTAGAAGTTGCCAAAGCAAGAACAATCAGAAAAGAAAACTAGATCTCGATCCCAATTCCCAAATTCAAAGATAAAATGAAAACTAAAACTGAGCTAAAGGTAAAAGTGAAAGTAAAGTTGAGCAAAAAATGCCTTTTCAAATCAAATAAACTCTGATTTATACACTTTCTATTTTTGGGTTTCAGAATTTGGAATGGGCTTTTCAAGTTGGTGAAGAAGTGGATCTAAGATGGCTTTTGATTGAAAAGTGGTCTAGGGGCTAGCTTCAGTGGAGCACTCGGTTAAGTGAGGTAACGCAGCACTCACTAGCTCCCTTGTGTGTCTTCAATTTGTCTCGTGCCAAGCTCACATAGCGCTCAGTGAGTTGTTTTAATGTAGCGCCCCTCGCTTCCTCTTGTCTCCCTCTTCGAATCTTAGCTCTCCCATTTTAGCCAAGTTCCTTGTGCCACTAGTAGCGCTCAGTGAAAGGCTTCAATGTAGTGCCCTTCTTTGATTGCACAAGGTCTCCATTTCGAAAATTGCTGGCTTCATTTGCTAGCAATTTCCTTGTGATGTAGCGCTTTCTCTATGCCTTGTGTGCATGGTTCGAACCTTGGCTGCCCCATTCATGAGAGTGTCGTGCCTTGTTTCTTTTGATGGGAGCCTGATAAAGTTAAACAAGTTAACGGAGCGCTCTTTGTTTGAATGCCTCCTTGTAGCGCTCAGTTACAAAACTCGGCGTATCGCCCTTGGCCTTGTCCATTGGTGTTGGACGCTTGGTGTTGGCGCTCCTTGCTAGCGCTTAATTAGAGAGCGCTGCGCTCGATTAGAGAGCGCTATGCTTGGTTCCTTGAGTGGTACGCCTTGCTTCCTTGTTGAGCGCCACGCTTTATTTTCATGGGTCACGCTTTTCAAAGTGTGGCCTAAGGTCAAAAGCGTGCTCTAAGTAATCAAAACATCCAATCAAAGCATCACCAAATTCACAGGATCTCTAATTTATTCAGAAACTAACTAATTCTAACTTAAACCTTATGATTTTGTGTCAAATAAATGATGGTTGATTAAATTGACATAAGCATGCAAATCCACTCCAAATTACTTACTTATAATGCAAGAAAGTGCATAAAACCTAATGAAACAAGTGAAAAATGCTTAAAAAGCTAGCATAAGATGACTTGTCATCACCCTTCATGCTCAAAAAGAGTGAATATCCGGAGATTCGACGTGAAGTGCGAAGAAAAGGTTGGGAAGTTCTCACCAACCCCATCCAACAAGTCAAAATCTTAATGGTTCAAGAGTTCTATGCTAATGCATGGATCACTAAGAAACATGATCAAAGTATAAACCCGAACCCAAAGAATTGGCTCACAATGGTTCGGGGGAAATACTTGGATTTCAGTCCAAAAACCGTGAGGTTGGCATTCAACTTGCCAATGATGCAAGGAGATCCTCATCCTTTCACTAGAAGGGTCAACTTTGATCAAAGGTTGGACCAAGTCCTCATGGACATCTGTGTGAAAGGAGCCCAATGGAAGAGAGACTCTAAAGGCAAGCAGGTTCAACTGAGAAGGCATGACCTCAAACCCGTGGCTAGAGGATGGTTGGAGTTCATCCAACGCTCTATCATTCCTACTAGCAACCGGTCCGAAGCAACTGTGGATCGGGCTATCATGATCCATAGTATCATAATTGGAGAGGAAGTGGAAGTTTATGAGATCATACCCCTAGAACTATACAAGTTGGCTGACAAGCCCTCCACTTTGGCAAGGTTAGCCTTTCCTCATCTCATTTGTCTCCTATGCAATTCAGCCAGAATTTTCATAGAGGAAGACATCCTCATTGAAGCAGACAAGCCCATAACTAAAAAGAGGGTGGATCAAACAAGAGAGCCCACTCATGGACCTCAACAAGAGCATGAGGAAGTTCCTCATCAAGAAATCCTTGAGATGCCTCAAGGGATGCATTTTCCTCCACACAACTATTGGGAGCAACTTAACACCTCTTTAGGAGATTTGAGCTCCAACATGGAGCAACAAAGGATGGAACACCAAGAGCACTCCATTATCCTCCATGAAATTAGAGAGGACTAAAGAGCTATGAGAGAGGAGCAACAAAGGCAAGGAAGAGATATCGAGGAGCTAAAGCACTCCATAGGGTCTTCAAGAGGAAGAACTAGCCGACGTCAATAAGGTGGACCTGTTCTTTAATTTCCTTGTTATTTGTTCTTTTGTTTTTTCGTTTCCTATGCTTTATGATTTGACTATGTTTGTGTCTTCATTACATGATCATTAGTGTTTAGTGTCTATGCATTAAAGCTATGAATGTTTCATGAATCTTTCACCTTTCTTAAATAAAAAATGTTTCTATTTGCAAAAGAACAAGAAGTACATGAATTTCAAATTTGATCTTAAAATTAGTTTAATTATTTTGATGTGGTGGCAATACTTTTTGTTTTCTGAATGAATGCTTGAACAGTGTATATTTTTTATAGTGAAGTTTATGAATATTAAAATTGTTGGCTCTTGAAAGAATAACGAAAAAAGAGAAATGTTATTGATAATCTAAAAAATCATAAAATTGATTCTTGAAGCAAGAAAAACCAGTGAAAAACAAAGCTTGTGAAAAAAAAAGAAAAAAAAAGCGAAAAATAAAAAGAAAGAAAAAGAAAAAGAAAAAGCAAGCAGAAAAAGCCAATAGCTCTTTAAACCAAAAGGCGAGAGCAAAAAGGTAGTAACCCTTTAAACTAAAAGGTAAGGGTAAAGAGGATCCAAGGCTTTGACCATCAGTGGATAGGAGAGCCCAAAGGAATAAAATCTTGGCCTAAGCGGCTAAATCAAGCTGTCCCTAACCATGTGCTTGTGTCATGAAGGTCCAAGTGAAAAGCTTGAGACTGAGTGGTTAAAGTCGTGATCCAAAGCAAAAAGAGTGTGCTTAAGAACTCTGGGCACCTCTAACTGGGGACTCTAGCAAAGCTGAGTCACAATCTAAAAAGGTTCACCCAGTTATATGTCTGTGGCATTTATGTATCCGGTGGTAATACTGGAAAACAAAATGCTTAGGGTCACGTCCAAGACTCATAAGTAGCTGTGTTCAAGAATCAACATACTAAACTAGGAGAATCAATAACACTATCTGAATTCTGAGTTCCTATGGATGCCAATCATTCTGAACTTCAAAGGATAAAGTGAAATGCCAAAACTGTTCAGAAGCAAAAAGCTACTAGTCCCGCTCATCTAATTGGAACTAAGCTTCATTGATATTTTGAAATTTATTGTATATTCTCTTCTTTTTATCCTATTTTGTTTTTGGTTGCTTGGGGACAAGTAACAATTTAAGTTTGGTGTTGTGATGAGCGGATAATTTATATGCTTTTTGGCATTGTTTTTCATAGTTTTTAGTATGTTTTAGTTACTTTTTAGTATATTTTTATTAGTTTTTATGGAAAAATCACATTTCTGGACTTTACTATGAGTTTGTGTGTTTTTCTATAATTTTAGGTATTTTCTGGCTGAAATTGAAGGACCTGAGCAAAAATCTGATTCAGAGGCTGAGAAAGGACTACAGATGCTGTTGGATTCTAACCCTCCTGCACTCGAAGTAAATTTTCAGGAGCTATAGAAACCCAATTGGCGCCCTCTTACTTGTGTTGGAAAGTAGACATCTTGGACTTTTCAGCAACGTATAATAGTCTATACTTTTCCCGAGATTTGACGGCCCAAACTGGCGTCCAAACTCCCACCAGAGACTTTTTTCTGTCGTAAAAAGCCGGAACTAGCATCCAAGCTGGCGTTTAACTCCAAGAATGGCCTATGCATGTGAAAGCTTCAAAGCTCAGCCCAAACACACATCAAATGGGCCTTGGAAGTGGATTTTTGCACTATTTGCACTTAGTTACTCATTTTTTGTAAACCCTAGTAACTAGTTTAGTATAAATAGCACTTTTTACTATTGTATTAGGGAACTTATGCCATTTTGCACATTTGGGAGGCTGGCCATTCGGCCATGCTTAGACCTTTTTCTCTTATGTATTTTCCAATGGTGGAGTTTCTACACCTCATAGATTAAGGTACGGAGCTCCGCTGTTCCTCATGAATTAATGCAAGTACTATTGTTTCTCTTTCAATTCACGCCTACTTCTTCTCCAAGATATAATCTCGTTCTTAATTCGGTTAAGTTAGAATGAAGGGGTTACCCATGACAATCACCCACTATATTTGTTGCTCGCTTAGCCAAGATCCGCGTGCCTGACAACCACAAGCGGTCTATATGATGTTCAACGTAGTCATTGGACGACAGCCGGAGTATAATCTCTTGGGTCTCTGATCCACAGATTTGACTCGCCTCTCCTGACAACAGAGCATTCAAATCTGTGAGATTAGAACCTTCGTGGTATAGCCTAGAACCAATTGGCAGCATTCCTGAGATCCAGAAAGTTTAAACCTTGTCTGTGGTATTCTGAGTAGGATCTAGAATGGGATGACTGTGATGAGCTTCAAACTCGCGAAGGTTGGGCGCAATGACAGTGTGCAAAAGGATAGAGAGATCCTATTCCGACACAAGTGAGAACCGACAGATGATTAGCCGTGTGAAAACGTACCTGGACCATTTTCACTGAGAGGACGGATGGTAGCCATTAACAACGGTGATCCACCAACATATAGCTTGCCATGGAAGGAAGCACGCATGATTGGATGAAGACAATAGGAAAGCAGAGGTTCAGAAGCAACAAAGCATCTCCAAACGCTTATCTGAAATTCCCACTAATGAATTACATAAGTATCTTTATTTTGTTTTATGTTTTATTTATTTTTTAATTATCAAAATCTCATAACCATTTGAATCCGCCTGACTAAGAATTACAAGAAGACCATAGCTTGCTTCAAGCCGACAATCTCTGTGGGATCGACCTTTACTCGCATAAGGTTTTATTACTTGGACGACCCAGTGCACTTGCTGATTAGTTGTGCGGAGTTGCAAAAGTGTGATTGCAATTTCGTGCACCATGCAGTAGTCAGAATAGAGAACAGAAAGGTTCAATAATGAAAATAGAACACTCTGGATGGAGTGTTTTGCTGGCATTGAATGCTAGCCAGGGGCAGACCCTGGGCGTTCAACACCCTAATTGGCAGCAATGCTGGCGTTGAACGCCAGCCAGGGAGCCAGGTTGGGCATTCAACCCCCAAGAAAGAAGAAGACCTAGTGTTGAACGCCAGGAAGGAGTCCCTCCTAGGCATTCAACGCCACAACTGGGAGGAAAGCTAAAGTTGAACGCCAGCCATGGGGTAGTAGCTGGGCGTTCAACGTCCATATAGAGGGCAGGGAATTCAATTGCCCTAGCCTCTCAGGACCAGTAGGTCCTACAGAATCTCCACCTACACCACCCTCTTCTACTCTATTCTTCCCTATTGTTCATATTTGCTCGAGAACGAGCAAAACTCTTAAGTTTGGTGTTGTAAAAGCTTTGCTTTTTGACTTCTACCACTCCTAAGTATGGCACCAAAGACTTGTAAAACCTCAAGGAAGAGGAAGGGAAAGTCACTTGCCTTCACTTCCCTCACCTCATTTGTCACCTATGCAATTCAGCTGGAATTGTCATAGAAGAGGACAAGCCCATCACTAAAAGAAGGATGGAGCATGTTAGAGAGCCGGCACATGGACCACAGCAAGAACATGTGGAGCTGCCTCAATAGAAATCCTTAAGATGCCTCAATGGATGTATTTTCCTCCCCAAATTTTTTTGGGATCAACTGAATACCTCTTTGGGAGAGTGGAGCTCAAACTTGGAGCAACTGAGGTTGGAACATCAAAAGTCCTCCACCATCCTCCATGAAATAGAGAAGATCAGAGAGCTATGAGGAAAGAACAACAGAGACAAGGGAGTGACATTGAAGAGATCAAGCACTACATTGGATCCTCAAGGAGGAGTAATAGCCGTCATCACTAAGGTGGATTCTTTCTCTTAATTCCCTTTTCTCATGTTACTTTTTTCTGTTTTCTATTATGTTTTATTATCTGTTCTCTTGTTCTTGATGCATGATCATCTATGTCTTAAGGCTATAAAATGTTCCATATATCCCTCACATTGTTTAAAAGAAAATTTTTAATTGAAAAATAATTAAGAAATACATGAACTTCACGTTATATAATAAGAATAGTTCAATTATCTTGATGTGGTGGCATTGCTTTTGTTTTCTGAATGTATGAATGAACAGTGCATATTTGAAATTGAAATTAAGAATGTTGGCTCTTGAAAGAATGATGATAAAAGAGAAGTATTATTGGTAATTTGAAAAATCCAAAAAAAATTGATTCTTGAAGTTAGAAAAAGCAACAAAAAGAAAAAGAAAAAGCCTGTTGCAATAAAAGAAAAAAACATATATATGCATACAAAAAAAAAAGTGGCGAAAAAAATAAATAAATAAAAAGCAGAAAAAGCCAATAGCTCTTTAAACCAAAAGGCAAGAACAAAAAGCCAATAACCCTTTAAACCAAAAGGAAAGGGTAAAATGATCCAAGGCTTTGAGTATCAATGGTTAGGAGGGCCTATAAAGAATAAAATCCTGGCCTAAGCGGCTCAACCAAGTTGTCCCTAACCATATGCTTGTGGTGTGAAGGTGTCAAGTGAAAAGCTTGAGAATGAACAGTTAAAGTTGTAGTTCAAAGCAAAAAGAGTGTGCATAAGAACTCTGGACACCTCTATCTAGGAACTCTAGAAAAGCTGAATCACAATCTGAAAGGGTTAACCCAGTGAAAGTGTCTGTGGCTGATAAACCACTATTTTACGGTTTATTTTGTACTGAATTCAGTGGATTTTATCCATTATTCTCACACTTATTCATAGAATTCTCATGTTTTACATTTTTCTTCCTAATTTTGTGCTATGATTGAAAACATGCTTCTTTGGCCTTAAATTTGCTAATTTAATCCTCTCTTATTACCATTCGATGCCATGATATGTTTGTTAAGTGTTTTCAGGGTTTATAGGGTAGGAATGACTTAGAGGATGGAAAGAAAGCATGCAAAAGTGGAAGGGACACAAGAAATTGAAGGAATTGCTAAGTTGTCAATCCTGACCGCTTCGTACTAAATTGATCATAACTTAAGCTACAGAGGTCTGAATGAGGCGGTTCTAATTGTGTTGGAAAGCTAACAACCGAGGCTTTAAAATGATATGTAATTTTCTATAGTTGCCTTGCAGTTAGGTGATGCATACGCATTGCCCATGCGTGCGCGTCACAAGATCAATGTGACCAGTGCAAGAGGCAGTCGACGCGTACGCGTGGATGACATGTACGCGTGGCTGACGCGTGCGCATGACAGAGCGTCATGTGCTGCAATTACAAAAAACTCTGGGGGCGATTTCTGGGCCACTTTTGACCCAGTTTCAGGCCCGAAAATACTGATTAGAGGCTGCAGACTGAAGCTGGAAGGGAGGATTCAATCATTCACACTTCATTCACATAATTTTAGGTTTTTAGATGTAGTTTTCTAGAGAGAGAAAGGCTCTCTCATCTCTCTAGAATTTAGGGTTTTTAGTCTTATTTCTTCTCCAATTTAGATTTCCATCTTGTTTTAACTTTGTTTATCTTCTACATTCTATTATTCTAGCATCTTAGTTTATTTTTTCTTGTTGATGTCTTTATTTTCCCCGTTTAATTTATGAATTCTTCATGTTAGATTCTATTTCTTTATTAATTCAATTTGAGGTATTTCATATTTATTGCTTCTTTCTTCAATTGTTATTATTGATTCCTTGCAATTGTTGGTCTTAGATGTTACATTCTCTTATTGCTTTTCTATACTTTTATTTTGTGCCTTCCAAGTGTTTGATAAAATTCTTGGGTGGATTTTAATTTAGCTTTTTGTATTCTTAACTTGGATTGAATAATTTGGAGACTCTTGAATTGTCAAAGTCTCTTGTTGGTTGGTGATTGAAAGTTGCTAGTTGGCTTGGGCATCACTAACTCTAGTATTTGATTAGGACTTGTGAACTCAAGTTGATTTACTCACTTTACTTTTCTTCAATTGTTTGAGGTTAACTAAGTGAGAGTATTTTGCTGTTACCTTCACAATTGACAATGATAATGAGGATAGGAATTCCGATTCTCAACCCTTGCTAGGACTTTTCTTAGTTGTTAGTTTATTTTCTTGTCATTTACATTCCTTGTTCAACATTTAAAAAAACCCCAAAAATATACTTTCTCATAATAATAAATACACTTCCCTGCAATTCTTTGAGAGATGATCCGAGGTTTAAATACTTCAGTTAATTTTATTAGGTTTGCTTAAGTGACAAGCAATTTAAATATTGATTGAGGTTTAATTGTCGGTTTAGAACTATACTTGCAACG
The DNA here is from genome assembly GCF_003086295.3 of Arachis hypogaea. NCBI lineage: Eukaryota > Viridiplantae > Streptophyta > Magnoliopsida > Fabales > Fabaceae > Arachis > Arachis hypogaea. The sequence goes on along the minus strand of NC_092036.1, from coordinate 86,668,243 downwards.
TGATATTTTTGTAAAAGTTTTTACCGACATTTTTTCTCCGTCAAATTTTTGGCACCATTGCCGGGGAATTGCAAATGTGTGCATTACTATTGGTTATTGTGAATATTGTGAATATGTTTGCCTTTCCGTTACTTTGTTAGTTGTTTCTAGTTTTAGGAGTTTATTTTCATTATTTCTTATTACTTTTTGTTTTTGTTTTCTCTCGTTACTATGAATTCTCACCCTTTTGGCTGAGTTTGGTTCAAATTATGTTGTAGGGAATGGAAGCTACAATGAGAACATGCATCAAGGATGGGACAATCAAGGATGAGAAGAGCCACAAGGATTTGATCAACCCTTTTGGCAACAACTTCCTCCAATGTACTATGAGCAACAACCATTCCATGATGCATACCAAGACAATGGTTATGGTGGACCTCTTCGTGACAATCAACAACCACCACCATATACCTATAAACCCCCTCCTCAATATTGCTCTCAACCACCATACTCAGAAGTCCCATTTTACCAAACACCTTCATATGACCCTAACCCTTATCCACCATACCAACCACCACATGAACCATATGAAGAACCACCACCACCTCAATATACACTGATGAGCGGATAATTTGTACGCTTTTTGGCATTGTTTTTAGTATGTTTTTAGTATGATCTAGTTAGTTTTTAGTATATTTTTATTAGTTTTTAGTTAAAATTCACTTTTCTGGACTTTACTATGAGTTTGTGTGTTTTTCTATGATTTCAGGTATTTTCTGGCCGAAATTGAGGGACCTGAGCAAAAATCTGATTCAGAGACTAAAAAGGACTGTAGATGCTGTTGGATTCTGACCTCCCTGCACTCGAAGTGGATTTTCTGGAGCTACAGAAGCCCAATTGGCGCGTTCTCAACGGCGTTGGAAAGTAGACATCCTGGGCTTTCCAGAAATATATGATAGTTCATACTTTGCCTAATATTTGATGGCCCAAACCGGCGTTCAAAGTCACCATCAGAATTCCCAGCGTTAAACGCCGGAACTGGCACAAGGATGGGAGTTAAACGCCCAAACTGGCACCAAAGCTGGCGTTTAACTCCAAGAAGAGTCTCTACACGAAAATGCTTCAATGCTCAGCCCAAGCACACACCAAGTGGGCCTGGAAGTGGATTTTTATGTCATTTACTCATCTCTGTAAACCCTAGGCTACTAGTTCTCTATATATAGGACCTTTTACTATTGTATTTTCATCTTTTGATCACTTTAGATCTCTAGATCATCTTGGTTCTTCTGGTTCCCTCTCTGGGGCCGAAGCCAATGATCACTTTTGTTCTTATGTATTTTCAACGGTGGAGTTTCTACACACCATAGATTAAGATTGGGTGGATATCTCTTGGATTCTTTAACCGGAATCTTCGTGGTATAAGCTAGAATTGATGGCGACATTCAAGAGAATCCGGAAGGTCTAAACCTTGTCTGTGGTATTCTGAGTAGGATTCAATGATTGAATGACTGTGACGAGCTTCAAACTCCTGAAGGCTGGGCGTTAGTGACAGACGCAAAAGAATCACTGGATTCTATTCCAACCTGATTGAGAACCGACAGATGAATAGCCGTGCCGTGATAGGGTGCGTTGAACATTTTCACTGAGAGAATGGGAGGTAGCCACTGACAACGGTGAAACCCTTGCATATAGCTTGCCATGGAAAGGAGTAAGAAGGATTGGATGAAGACAGTAGGAAAGCAGAGAGACGGAAGGGACCAAGCATCTTCATACGCTTATCTGAAATTCCTACCAATGAATTACATAAGTATCTCTATCTTTATCTTTATGTTTTATTCATCATCCATAACCATTTGAGTTTGCCTGACTAAGATTTACAAGGTGACCATAGCTTGCTTCATACCAACAATCTCTGTGGGATCGACCCTTACTCGCGTAAGGTTTATTACTTGGACGACCCAGTACACTTGCTGGTTAGTTGTGCGAAGTTGTGTTTATGCCATGGTATTGAACACCAAGTTTTTGGATTCATCACCGGGGATTATTTGAGTTGTGAAAAGTATTGATCATAATTTCGTGCACCATACACCATCTCCATTTCCTTTTCAAGAAGAACCACCTTCATATTATGAGCCCTTTCTCCCAACAAATGAACCCTCCTATCCATCCTAAGCTCCTATAGATGATACCTTTAGTGTTATTCGCCAAGGGCAAAGAGAGCTTCAAACCATATTTACCTCTACTCTCAATGGTCTCACCTTTACTCTCCAATCTCTTATATCACGTGTGCATCCACATAATGATCTCTTCATCCCACCACCACCCTCCATGAAAAAACACCCGTGTCCATCAATCCAAGAACAACATTATCCCTAGTATGCTAGTGACATGGAAAAAGAGAGAAGGGATCGTCTTAGGGACTTAATGGATTGGATTCACACATCCATACTTGAAGAGAAGTAAGAGGAGGCCCAAAAGGTAGAGGAGGAATGTATACACTCTCCAACACATGACTTGATCAATGAGGAAGAGTTAGAAGAAGTTAACAAGAAATAGGGAATTGAAGAAAGTTGTCAAGACGTGGAAGTCATCAAGGAGGAGCTGGATTTTGTACTAGAGAAAGTGAAGAAAGCCGAAATTATAGAAGAAGAGGAAGTGGTTGAAGACTTAGGAGATGCGGAACCTCCATAGAAAACTCAAGTCATAGAGCCTCCTTCCAAGACGTTTGAATTTGATGTTGAGGAAGGTGTACAACCTCCAAGGCATATCATGGTTGAAGACTTTGAGGAGGTTGATCATGAGATGGATTCAATAATTCATGAGTGATGATTGGATTTTTGTGTGGTCTATAATTTTACAATAAATTCTTGTTGAAAGTATAGCTTCTAAACCAAGAATAATCCTTTCACACAAAAGTTTGGTTGTCACAAGTAACAAACCCCTTAAAAATAATAACCGAAGTATTCAAACCTCAGGTCGTCTCTCAAGGAATTGCAGGGAAGTGTACTTATAATTGGTTATGGAAAAGTGTATTTTTGGTGTTTTGAATGAGAAACAAGAAAAGTAAATTGCAATGGAATTTAAATGATAAAACGGTTTTGGCAAGGTTTGGTGGTCAAGGATCTCTATCCTTATCACTAACCACAAGATGAGAATTGGCAAGGATCAATCCCATTAATTCACCCCCTAACTAGTAGTAAAGAAAAGTTAAATGAGTTATATCAATCTAAGTCTATAAGTCTCCACCGATTCAATTAATGAGAACTAGAGTCAATGGCTACCAATCGTCAATTACTTGGACATTAGTAACTCAAGAGTTCCTACGTTACCATCCCAAGCCAAGAACATAAAATCTACTCTAACATCCTTTCAAGAATTTTATCAAACACTTGGAAGGCATAAAATAAAAGCATAGAAAAGTAATAATAGAATATAAAATCTAAAACTAACAATTGCAAAATCAATGATAACAAATAATAAAAGAGGCAATAAACATGAAATAATTCAAATTGTATTAAAAGGAAGTTGAATCTAACATGGAGTTCATAAACCAAATTGGGAAAATAAACAACTTAACAAGGGAAATAGATAAACCAAAGTACTAGAATAAATAAAAGTAGAAGAAGAACTAAATTAAAGCATAATAGAAATCTAAAATTGAGAAAGACTAAATCTAAAATCCTAAAACCTAGAGAGAGGAGAGAGCCTCTCTCTCTAGAAACTACATCTAAAACTTAAATTGTGAATAATGAGAAGTTGTCTTTCTGATTCTCCCACTCTGCAGCCTCTAATAAGTGTTTTTAGGCTTGAAACTGGGCCAAATGCCTCCCTGAAATCGCGGGGTGTGATTTCATTAAGGGTGTCAGCGTGGGTGTCGACGCGTATGCGTACATCGCGCGTACGCGTCCCTGGCGTAGTGCACGATCCACACGGAAACGTCTTGTATGTGCACACGTCCGTAGGGTAGTGCGCGATCCATGCGCACGCATGCTTGGCGCGCGCGCGTCCATAGGTGCGTCCCAAATCCTTGACTTTTCATGATTTCTCCACTTTGCATGCTTTCTCTTCACTCCTTTGATCCCTTCCTAGCCCTTTTCAATCTGAAACCATTAACAAATACATCAAGGCATCTAGTGGAATCAAAGGGAAATTAAAATTATCAATTGAAGAGTCTAAAAGCATGTTTTCACACTTAAACACAAATTAGGGGAAAATCACAAAACCATGCTATTTCATTGAGTAAATGTGAGAAAAGGTTGACAAAACATTCTAAATTTAACACAAGATAAACCTTACAAAAGGGATTTATCAACCTCCCCACACTTAATCCTTAGCATGTCCTCATGCTAAGCTCGAGAGAAACTATAAGAGTGAAGAGGAATGGTAGAAAGTATGAAATGCAACATATCTATATGAATTCAACTACATGCAAAATGTTTCTACCTACTTGGTTAAAAGTAAACAAATCCTTCAAGAACAAATATAAACTGGATTTTACTAATTCAAATCATAAAAATGAAGTACAAATAGACTTGCAGAAGAAAATAGCTCATGAAAGCCAGGAACAAAGAATCGAGCATCGAACCCTCATCGGAAGTGTATATACTCTAATCACTCTAGTGTTTAAAGTTCGATTCTCTCAATTCTCTACTAATCTTGCTTTCTAAGACTTGCTCTTCATCTAACAATCAACAAAGAATTTAATGCACAAATACATAAATCAAGAAGTCTTTTAAGGGTTGTAATGGGGTCAAGTGGACTAAAATCTGAATCCTTAATTAACCTAAACTTCCCACCTAACTTAGGACAATCCATATAATCAAAATGCAAAATCTAACTACCCATTAACTATGTTTTCCACATATTCATGCATCTGAATTTGAGTACAACTCATATGCATTGCTATCATTTACTTTGGGGCATTTTGTCCCCTTTTTATTTATTTGCTCTTTTCGTTTTCTTTTCTTTTTTTGTATTATTTTTTTCTTTGTTTTTCTCAATACATATGATTAAGGTATTGAATGCATAAACATGTCCTCAACATTCTTTTTCACATTTTCACAAGAATATACAACACCCAATTCTCAAACCAAATGCTCCCAAACTAATTTCCCCACACTTAAATCATGAGCATTTTCACTAGTCTAAGCTAACCAAGGATTCAAATTAAGGACATTATTGTTTTCCGCTTAGAGTTAGTGATGAGCTAGAGTAAAGAATAAATGGGATAGGTACGCTCAACATTGGTTTACAAAGGATAATGAAAAGGTTAAGGCCATATGAGTATGTAAGCTCAGTGAAACAAGACCTCAATCATATAAGTGCATGCATACATCAAATAATGGAAATATAGATTCAAGCAAGACAAAGATCACAATTTTAGAGAGAACAATACACACCAAAACTAAAACATTGGTTGATAAAATGCAACCAATCAATTAGGCTCAAAATCTCACGGGTTTTGTGTGTTCGAGCTCTAAACCATGTTCCAAAATAAAATTTCTTGAAACAAGTTTAACAAAAGTTTTAATTCAAGTTATTGAAATGCTATAAAAAAGTTTCTTGAAAAAAAATTTATTACTTCAACTAAGTAGTGGTAAAATATGCACAAAATCAAACAAAAATGCAATCAATCATGTAAATGCAACAATGAACTAACAAGGGAAATTAAACATTGGTGTTGAGAAGGAACTATCTAACCCGTAGAAGTCGGTATCGACCTCCCCACACTTAAAGATTGCACCATCCTTGGTGCATGTAAAGACTTGCAAGTGGGCGGGGGATGTGAGCTATGACGAGAGGACTTTTGCCGGTAAAGAATTTCACAAAAATAATCACATTGTAAGTATAGCTTCTAAACCAACAAAAATCCTTTTGTACAAAAAACTTGTTTGTCACTAAAGCAAACCCAGTAAAATTTATAACCGAATTATTTAAACCTAGGGTCATCTCTCAAGAAATTGCAGGGAGGTATGATTTATTATTAGTTATGGAAAAGTATCTTTTGAGTTTTTTGAAAAGTTTGAACAAGGAATTTATATGGCAAGAAAATAAATTAATAACTAGAAAAACTCTTGGCAAGGTATAAGAACTGAAAATCCCATCCTAGTTATCCTTATCAGTTGTGATGAGAATTGTTTATTGCTCCCACTTAGTTAACCCTTACTAAATAAAGGAAAGTCAAGTGGACTAATCAGTTTGATTCCTCAAATCCTAGTCAACTCCTATGGAAAGACTAGCGTTAGAGGAATCCAAATCAATCAGCAAATTCCAATTTTCAATCAGCACCGAGTTTGATAACTCAAGTGTCACCAATTACTCAACCAAAGCTAAAGGGGAAAATCCAAATTATTTATATCATAAATAAAAGAAAGCAATCATAAATCTGAAATACCTCAAATTATATTAAATATAAAATCAAATCTAACATGAGAATTCATAAATCAAAGTAATAGAATAAATAAAAATAGAAGAGAAACCAAAATAAAGTAACATTGAACCTGAAATGAAGAAGCAGTATACCTAACCTAAGAGAAATCCTAAATCCTAAAAACTAAGAGAGAGGAGAGAGCCTATCTCTCTAAAAAAAACTACATCTAAAACTAAAATTGTGAATAATGAATGATGTATCTCTCCATGAATGGATGCATTCCTCCATTTTATAGCCTCTAATCTGATACGTCCAGCACGCGGCAAAGTCACGCGTACTCATCCACGCGTACGCGTGGATTGAGTTTTCTCCAGGTCACGCGTATGCATGATCCATGCATGCGCGTCACCTATATTCAGAGCAACTATAGTAAATTATATATCGTTGCGAAGCCCCCGATGTTAGCTTTCCAACGCAACTAAAACCGCGTCATTTGAAATTTTGTAGCTCAAGTTATGGTTGATTTAGTACCAAGAGCTCAGGTTGGACAGCGTTAGCAGTTCCTTCAGTTTCTTGTATTCCTTCCACTTTTGCATGCTTCCTTTCTATTCTCTAAGCCATTTCTGCCCTGTAATCTCTGAAAACACTTAACACACATATCACGGCATCGAATGGTAATAAGAGGGGATTTAAACATAGTAAATTTAAGGCCAAAGAAGCATGTTCTCAATCATAGCACAAAGTTAGGAAGGGAAAATGTAAACCATGCAATTTACATGAATAAGTGTGAGATTAGTGGATAAAATCCACTCAATTAAGCACAAGATGTACCACGAAATAGTGGTGCATCAAATCTCCCCACACTTAAACATTAGCATGTTCTCATGCTAAGCTCAAGAGAAGCTATAAGAGTGAAGAGGAATTGTAGGATGTATGAAATGCAACCTACACTACATGAAAAAAGGCCTATGGCTACGCTTTTTTCTTGCCACGCTTTAAAAGCATGGCCAAAAGTGGTCAATGGCCACGCTTTTATGAGGGTGACGAATGATTAGAGATTTGGCTACAGTTTTTTTGCTACGCATAAAAAGCGTGGCAAAAAGGGTCTATGGCCACGCTTTTATGAGGGTGGCAATTGATTAGAGATTTGGCCACGCTTTTTTTGCCACGCTTAAAAAGCGTAGCCATAGAGAGAAACAGGCACGCTTTTAAAGTGCGGCAACAAAGTTTTGTTTTAGTGTCATTTTAAAAACGTGGCCGTTTCTTACAACTCTTTTGGCACGCTTCAAAAGCGTGGCCAAAAAGTCCTTTTAAAAATAAAACGCTGTGTTCCTTTATAAATCAAAAAGCTGCGTTCTCTCCTACATTATTCGAAATTAAAGAACCCCCTTTTTCTCTTCAAAGAACCCATAACCAGAAGTTAGCAATTGACCCATTGTTACATAAATAATTCTCTTCAAATAACAATATATGAAATTAAAGAACCCTCTTTCTCTTTCAAAGAACCCAGAACCCTAAAAGCTTCGAAGAACCGCAGCCCTCCACGAAGAACCCCAGCCCTCTGAAGAACCCAGCCCTCGCAATGCCTCCGCCATCACTCTCTCTTTCGGAACTCCCACCATGGCAGCAGATCCGTCAACCGAACCGCCTCGATAATCTTCTTCAGCGCCTTCAAGTCCTCATAACACCGTTGTAGCGCTCCGAGAAGCTGTCGTCTCTTCTCCGCCACTGATTCCGCCGGAGTAGCTTCCGTTGCTTCGTCCAGTCCCATCAACCTCGCCACCAAAGCCGGTGAGCGACTCTCCGCAGTCGGTGATTGAGGCTTTGTCGCACGAGATCGGCGAATCTCCACGGGTAACGTCGGGCTTCTCAGCACCTCGCACGGCGATATCGATTTCTAGCCGGCGGCAACTTCGGAAGTCTTCTCCTTTTTTGATATTTCTCCAGTGGCGATAAAGGAAATGGCAGAAAAAGAATTATTCTTAGGATTCTTCTTGTTACCTGATAATGAGGTGAATTAAAAAAGAAAAAGAAATGATTAGTTATGTGAAAGATCGAAAATTTAGTGAAGAATGAAAAGGATTTTGGTGTTTTACAGGAGAATGTGAAACGGACCGAAGGTATAATTAATTTTTTTTATCTTTGTATTAATTTAGGGAGGACCTTCTCCTACTCTGGTCAAGGCTGAGGTGCCATGGTCCACTAGAAGGGGAAATCTCTCTGAAAAGGATAGTGTCCTGAAGACTTTTAAAGGGTAACATTTTTTTTATCATCTTAATATTTATTGATATTTGAGTAGGTATCCATTGATGTTAACCCGATGTATATTTTTTAATTGTAGAGTATGCATTACTGTTAACTTTCACACCTCGGTAATAGTAGTTTGAACGGTAATTTGAACCAAGGAACAATTTGAGCGATAATCATCATATATTAAATGGAAACAAATCATGTTTGATGTTTGTTAGTTGTGATAATTTTATTTACTTTTCCTTATTTCCTGCTTAAACTATAGAATTAGCTTCTGAGCATCGTTATATTTTCTATTTTTATTTTAATCATGTACACAAACTTTGTTTGGAGTTCAGAATGTGTGGCTTGTGCTACTACTTACTAATGTTGTTAACTGTTTCATAGAATACTAAATAAGTTGACTCCTAAGAAATTTGACCTTCTAAAGGGTCAGTTGATTGATGCAGGCATAACATCAGCTGACATACTCAAGGTGTTTTTTTATTATTTTTAATTTTGCTGTTGTAATAACATTTTATGTTTCCTTGTTCCTAATTAACTTTGTTTGTAAATGCAGCGGGTCATTTCGCTTATATTTGATAAGGCAGTGCTAGAGCCAACATTTTGCCCCATGTATGCTCAGCTCTGTTTTAATCTTAATGAAAATATGCCTCCTTTCCCATCAGATGAACCTGGTGGGAAAGAAATCACTTTTAAGCGAGTACTCTTGAATATCTGCCAGGAGGCATTTGAGGGTGCAGATAAGTTGAGGGTAGAATTTAGGCAAATGACTTCTCCTGATCAAGAGATGGAGCGCCGTGACAAGGAGAGACTGTCAAGCTTCGTACCCTTCGAAACATCCTCTTAATTGGAGAGCTGCTGAAGCAAAAAATGGTTCTAGAAAAGATTGTCCATCACATTGTTCAGGTTCTAGCATGACTTGAGACTTCACTGATGTAATATTATTTCTTGTTTTGGTGTGTAATATCAAGTTTTATTTGATTGGTTAACTGTGATTTGGAACAGGAGCTTCTAGGACCTCCTAACAGCAAGATGTGTCCAGCTGAGGAAAATGTTGAAGCTATATGTCAATTTTTCAACACCATTGGTAAGCAGCTCGATGAAAGTCCAAAATCACGGTAGAAAAGCTAAGACCATTACTGAAATTCATTCCGAGGCCGAAAAGAATCTTGGTCTGCGTCCAGGTGCTACTGCAAGTATCAGAAATCCCCGTGGTGTAGTTTTTGGTGTTCTTGGAAATACCAACCCTGGGGGATTCCCCATTGCCCGACCTGGCATTAGGGGATTGATGCCTGGGATGCCTGGGATGCCTGGGACAAGGAAGATGCCTGGGATGCCTGGAATTGATAATGACAGTTGAGGATGTTATTAATTTTTATAACTACTTTGTCTATAAGAAATTGATATAGCTAATTTGGTTTGAATTCTACTAATGTAATACTAATTTTTATTGATTAATTTTTAAAAATAATATTCACATATTTTTGTTAATGTTTTTTATTGTTTTTAGAGTGTATTAGAGTACATGTAAAAGTATATACTAGGATTTTTTTTTAAATTTGATAAGGATATTGGCACGCTTTTAAAGCGTAGCCATATGTAATTCTATTGGCACGCTTTTAAAGCGTAGCCATATCTGGCACATATGGCCACGCTTTTAAAGTGTAGTGATATTTAAAAGCATGGCGATAGGTTACCAAAAGCGTGGCAATAGAGCAACCGGCACCCTTTCAGACATGACCCTTTCAAAAGCGTGTCAGTAGCTCAAAAAGCATGGTGAAAAGCTATCACTACGCTTATTTCAACTTTTCGCCACGCTTTAAAAGCGTAGCAAAAGACGTGTTTTCTTGTAGTGCTATTTATATGAATGCAACTAAATACAAAATGCTTTTACCTACTTGGTTAAAGGTAAATAAATCTTCAAGAACAAAAATGAACTTGATTCCACTAATTCAAATCATAAAAATGAAGTAAAAATAACTTGAAAGAAGAAGATAGCTCATGAAAGCCGGGAACAAAGAATCGAGCATCGAACCCTCACCGGAAGTGTATACACTCTAATCACTCAAGTGTTTAAGGTTCGATTCTCTCAATTCTCTACTAATCTTGCTTTCTAAGGCTTGCTCTACATCTAACAATCAACAAAATTTAATGCACCAATACATAAATCAAGAGATCTTTTGAGGGTTGTAATGGGGTTAGGGTCAAGGTAGGATTGTATTTGGCCAAGTGGACTAAAATCTGAATCCTTAATTAACCTAAACTTTCCACCTAACTTAAGACAATCCATGTAATTAAAATGCAATATCTAACTTCCCTTTAATTGTGTTTTTCACATATTCATGCATTCTAAATTTAAGTACAACTCATATGCATTGATATCACCAATTACTTTGGGGCATTTTGTCCCTTTTTTTATTTGCTATTTTTCTTTTCTTTTTTTTCTTTTATTTTTCTTGTATAATTTTTTTCTTTTCTTTGTTTTTCCCAATGCATATGATTATGGTATTGAATGCATAAACATGTCCTCAACATTTTTCATATTTTCTCAAGAATATAGAACACCCAATTCTCTAACGAGATATTTTCAATCCCAATTTTCCCACACTTAATTCATGAACACTCTCACTAGTCTAAGCTAACCAAGGATTCAAATTAAGGACATTATTGTTTTCCTCTTAGAGTTAGTGATGTGCTAAAGTAAAGAACAAAGGGGTAAAATAGGCTCAAAATTGGTTTGCAAAGGATAATGAAAGGGATAAGGCCATATGGGTATGTAAGTTTAGTGAAAGAAGGCCTCAATCACATAAGTGTATGCATACAATAAACCATGGAAATATAGAATTAAGCAAGACAGAGATCACAATTTTAGAGAGAACAACACACACAACAAAACAGAATATTGGTTGATAAAATGCAACCAATCAATTAGGCTCAAAATCTCACTAGTTTTGTGTGTCCGAGCTCTAAACCATGTTCCAATATAATACTTCTTCAAACAAGTTTAATAAAAGTTTTAATTCAAATTAGTGAAATACTATAAAATAATTTCTTGAAAAAGAAAATATTACTTTAACCAAGTAGTTGGTAAAATATGCACAAAATCAAACAAACATGCAATCAAACATGCAAATGCAACAATGAACTAACAAAGGAAATCCCACATTGGTGTTGAGAAAGAACTAACAAACCGTGGAAGTCGGTATCGACCTCCCCACACTTAAAGATTTCTCCGTCCTCGGTGCATGCTGAGATGCGCAAGTGGGTCGGTTACTCCAACTGATGCTCTTTCTCTAATGGATTATGCAGATGGACTTGTTGTTCGCCCCATTTAAAAGCTTTTCCTTTTTCTTTCTTGATGGCCATCCTGAAAGAAGAGAGAAAGGAAGAAGAGTAACCCACAAACAAAGATAGGAAAACAAATAGAATATGGGTGGGTTGATGCCAAATAATGAGGATCTCAACTACATGGTAGCTATAACATGCAAGTGAGAAAACAGTAGAAGCAAATGGCATATGAATAGTGCAAAAATTGCAATAATGGGTGAGATAGTGTGGGTAATGAAAGATAATATAAGTGCGTATCAATGCAAATGGAATACAAATGTCGTAAAAGATTAGCATTGACATATAGATAATATTACCCAACAATGGAAACAAGTCACGAAGCACCAAAAGAAGGCAAGAGAAGTGTAACATTGGAATAAGAAAATTTAACACCAATAGAAAAATAATAAACATAGAAAAGAAAATAAAAACATGCATACAGTTAAAATGCAATGAATGAAAGTATGTAAATGAAATGAGAAAAAAAAATGAGAGGGAAAAGGGAGGAGATGAAAGTAGGAAAAGAGGAGGAAAGAATGCGAAAGGAGAGAGAAAAGTAGAAGAATGGAATCTGCGAAGCAATGCGTAAGCGTCGCCCATGCGTATGCGTGGGTGTTCAAAAGAGAGTCGACACGTAAGCGTCGTCCACGCTTACGCGTGGGTGAGCAAGAATCCAAGTGATGCGTAGGCGTTGGTCACGCGTACGCGTGACCATTGGTTGTGCTAAATGCACAACACCAGCACCAAGGCAGCACAACTCTCGGCCAAATCACCCATTGACGCCGATTTTCCATCCACACGTACGCGTTGCTAATGCTTACGCGTGGTTAACTAAAATACGGGTGACGTGCATGCGTCGCCCACGCGTACGCGTGGGTTGGCTTGTGCGCAAGGCACCCTTCCTGCACAGCTCCCGTGTAACCTTCTGTAAGGTTTAGCGTCGCATGTGACGCGTGTGCGTGGTCCACGCTCACGCGTGGAATGCACTTTTCTCTTGTTTTTATGCAGAATGCAGGGGATGAATGCAGACTATATGCAGTAATAATGAGAAGAATCAATAAAATGAAACTAAGAAGGGAGAAAGGAATGATCATACCATGGTGGGTTGTCTCGCACCTAGGACTTTTAGTTAAAGTCCTTAAGTTGGACATTCGGGGAGCTCTTTGTCATGGTGGCTTGTGCTTGTACTGATCCTTGAATCCCCACCAATGTTTGCAATTCCAATAACCTCCAGGATCCTAAACTAGGCGCATACAGCCGTCAAGCAATCTAAAGTAGGTGACAAGGCCCCAAGAGTGTTGATTGCTAGAATAAATTCTAGGGTCCCAAACCTTGCTTTTGCACCCGTCTTCTTGTTAACCATCTTTGTTCCAACCGGGTGGTAAGCAATCCGAATTCTCACTGAGGCATCTAAACAGCTTTCCAGACCCATACAATTTAGTATTCTTACAACCATGATAATTCAACCATGAGCTTCCTACAACAATGAACCTAGGATTGTGTTGCCAACCACTAACCTTCTCCCTCTTACTCTTATAGCCACAAAGAGCTCTAAGCTGCCCATCCATCTTAAGCAAAACATATTCAAGTAGGCTAATTAAGTTTAGAGATGATAGATTTACCCACTTGAATGAAGGGATGTATGGTGATGGCTTTGGGGGAAAGGTCTCCGGTAACCTTGGCAAGGTGATTTTGCCTCCATTCTCTTGGGCTCTTCTTTGACAACTTCCACCTCTTTGCAAGCCTCTTCAACTTCAACTGCTTCCTCTTGGTAGCTTTCTCCCAATTCAATCTCTTCTGCATTGCCTACCAAGAGCATGGGAGGCTGTGCTTCTTCTTCTTTAATCTCCAACTCTTAATCAACCTCTACAAATTCTTCAACAATGATCTGCCTTGGAGGTTGTACGCCCTCCTCAATATCAACATCAAACACCTTGGAAGGAGGCTCTATGACTGGACTTTCCAATGGAGGTTCAGCATCTCCTAAGTCTGCAACCACTTCTTTCTTTTCAATAATTGCTGCTTTGTCTAGTTGTTTAAGTATAAAATCGTACTCCTCCTTGATGATTTCCTTTCCATGACAACTCCCTTCAACAACTCCTTCATCTTCAAGGGTCTCTCCTACCTCCACCTTTAGGGCCTCCTCGAGCTTCTTATGAAGTATGAATTCATGAAGACGATTCCTTCTCTCTTGTTCCATGTCAATAGCATAATTGGGATCATCTTGCTCTTGGATTGATGGATGTGGGTGCTCTTCCATTGAATGTGGTGATGGGATTTAAAGATCATTATGTGGTTGAAGAGGAAGTGCACTAGAGCTTGAGAGTTGAATATTAGAGGTAGAGGGTTGGTCCATGCGGGATATAAGATGTTGGAGTTTAGAGGTGAGACCAATGAGAGAGGTAAGTGCGTTCTCCATGGAGGTTTGGGATGGATAGGAGGGTTCATTTGATGGGAGAAAGGGCTCATAACACGGAGTTGGTTCTTCTTGATAAGGATATGGAGATGGTGAATATTGAGGTGGTGGTTCTGGGTATGGTTCATATGGTGGTTGGTGTGGTGGATAAGGATTAGGGTCATATGGAGGTGAATGGTGGAAATGGGCTTGTGATTATGGTGGTTCAGAGTTATGTTGAGGGGGTGGTTCATAAGCATATGGTGGGGCTTGTTGGTAACTACAAGGGGGTCCACCATATTCATCATCTTGGTACGCTCCCTGGAATGGCTCTTGACCATAGTAATTTGGTGGAGGTGGGTTGTCACGAAGAGGTCCACCATAACTATTGTCTTGGTATGCATCATAGAATGGTTGTTGGTTATAGCGCATTGGAGGGGGTTGTTGCCAAGAGGGTTGATCAAATCCTTGTGGCTCCTCCCATTTTTGATTCTTCCAACCTTGATACATGTTCTCATTATAGCTTCCATTCCTTATAACAACATTGGAACCAAACTTAAAGCCAGAGGGGTGAGAATTCATAGTAGTTAATAAAAATTGAAAACAAAAACGAAAACAAACAAACAAGCAAAAGCAAATATTTACAATAACCAATAATAAGGCACACGTTTGTAATTTCCCGGCAACGGCGCCAGTTTGACGAGAGGACTTTTGCCGGTAAATAATTTCACAAAAATAATCACGTTGTAAGTATAGCTTCTAAACCAACAAAAATCCTTTCGTACAAAAAACTTGTTTGTCACCAAAGCAAACCCAGTAAACGTTATAACAAAAGTATTTAAACCTCGGGTCGTCTCTCAAGGAATTGCAGGGAGGTATGATTTATTATTGGTTATGGAAAAGTATCTTTTGGGTTTTTTGAAAGGTTTGAACAAGGAATTTAAATGGCAAGAAAATAAATTAATAACTAGAAAAACTCTTGGCAAGGTATGAGAACTGGAAATCCTATCCTAGTTATCTTTATCAGTTGTGATGAGAATTGTTTATTGCTCCCACTTAGTTAACCCTTACTAAATAAAGGAAAGTCAAGTGGACTAACCAGTTTGATTCCTCAAATCCTAGTCAACTCCTATGGAAAGACTAGCATTAGAGGAATCCAAATCAATCAGCAAATTCCAATTTTCAATCAGCACTGAGTTTGATAACTCAAGTGTCACCAATTACTCAACCAAAGCCAAAGAGGAAAAAGTATAAATTATTTATATCATAAATGAAAGAAAGCACTCATAAATCTGAAATACCTCAAATTATATTAAATATAAAATCAAATCTAACATGAGAATTCATAAATCAAAGTAATAGAATAAATAAAAATAGAAAAGAAACAAACGTAAAGGAACATTGAACCTAAAATGAAGAAGTAAACCAAACCAAAGAGAAATCCTAAATCCTAAAAACTAAGAAAGGGGAGAGAGCCTCTCTCTCTAAAAAAAAAAACTATATCTAAAACTAAAATTGTGAATAATGAATGTTGTATCTCTCCAAAAATGGATGCGTTCCCCTACTTTATAGCCTCTAATCTGTGTTTTTTGGGCCGAAAACTGGGTCAAAAACAGCCCAGAAATTGTTCTCAGCAATTTCTAATACGTCCAGCATGTAGCAAAGTCACGTGTATGCGTCGTCCACGCGTACGCGTGGATTGAGTTTTCTCTACGTCATGCGTGCGCGTGATCCATGCGTGCGCGTAGCCTATCTTTGAGGCAGATATGGAAAATTATATATTGTTGCAAAGCCTCAGATGTTAGCTTTCCTACGCAACTAGAACATCATCATTTGGATCTTTGTAGCTCAAGTTATTGTCGATTTAGTACCAAGATGTCAGGTTGGACAGCTTTCACAGTTCCTTCAGTTTCTTGTATTCCTTCCACTTTTGCATGCTTCCTTTCCATTCTCTAAGCTATTCCTGCCCTGTAATCTCTGAAAACACGTAACACACATATCACGGCATCGAATGATAATAAGAGGGGATTTAAACATAGCAAATTTATGGCCAAAAGAAGTATGTTCTCAATCATAGCACCAAGTTAGGAAGGGAAAATGTAAAACCATGCAATTTACATGAATAAGTGTGAGATTAGAGGATAAAATTCACTCAATTAAGCACAAGAATGAAGAAGAAAGAAGAAAGAAGATAGAAGGAAGAATTAGTATTGAGAGAGAATTAGGATTTGGGGGGTGGAAAGAATGAAAACTGGTGGCGCTGGGATTTAGTGGTGCCGCGCAACCGACGCGCACGCGTATTGCATGCGTCCGTGTGGGTTGCGCAAAAGGAGAGGGATGCGGAGGCGTCCAGTACGCGTACGTGTGATCGAAGCAGTGCCTCTAGCGCGAATCCATTGCGAGGCCAGCACAACTTTCGGCCAAAACACTCAATTACGCCGATTTCCAGGGGCACACATGCGCGCCATGGGTCGCCGAAACTGCGAGGGACGCGTACGCGTCAGGTACGCGTCCGCGTGGGTGAGCTTGTGCGTTGGGCATGCTTCCTGCACAGCTCCTACAGAACCCTCTGTAACTTGGGCATTAATTCTATTCCCCCAAGGATGCGTGCGCGTCATAGACGCGTAAGCGTCGAAGGATCTCTCTTTTTTTTGTTATTATGAAGAATGCAGATGATGTAGAACTTTTGAATTAACACTGATAGAAATAAAATAAAATAAAACTAAGAATAAAAATGGACGATCATACCATGGTGGGTTGTCTCCCTGGTGCACGAAATTGTGATACACAGTGGCGCCAACAACTTGGTCGCACAATTATAATCTCACTTCTTTGTCACAACTTCACACAACTAACCAGCAAGTGCACTGGATCGTCCAAGTAATACCTTACGTGAGTAAGGGTCGATCCCACGGAGATTGTCGGCTTGAAGCAAGCTATGGTCACCTTGTAAATCTCAGTCAGGCGGATTCAAATGGGTTATGGAGTTTTAATAATTAAAAGATAAATAAACAGAAAATAAAGATAGAGATACTTATGTAAATCATTGGTGGGAATTTCAAATAAGCGTATGAAGATGCTTCATCCCTCTTGAATCTCTGCTTTCCTACTGCATTCATCTAATCCTTCATAGTCCTTTCTATGGCAAGCTGTATGTTGGGTTTCACTGGCGTCAATGGCTACTTCCTGTCCTCTCAGTGAAAAAGGTCCTTTATGGTTTTCCGCATGGCTAATCAGCTGTTGGTTCTCAATCGTGTAGGAATAGGATTTACTATCCTTTTGCGTCTGTCACTACGCCCTACAGTCGCGAGTTTGAAGCTCGTCACATTCATCCCTTTCCAGATCCTTCTCAGAATACCACAGATAAGGTTTAGACTTTCCGGATCTCAGGAATGGCTGCGATAATTCTAGCTTATACCACGAAGACTCTAATCTTTCGGAATGGAGACTAAGAGATACACGCTCAATCTTAAGTAGAACGGAAGTGGTTGTCAGTCACGCATTCATAGGTGAGAATGATGATGAGTGTCACGGATCATCACATTCATCAGGTTGAAGTGCGAGTGAATATCTTAGAACAAGAATAAGCATGAATTGAATAGAAAACAGTAGTAATTGCATTAATACTCGAGGAACAGCAAAGCTCCACACCTTAATCTATGGTGTGTAGAAACTCCACCGTTAAAATACATAAGAACAAGGTTCAGGCATGGCCGTGAGGCCAGCTCCCAAAATGTGATCAAGAGATCAAAAGATGATCAAAAGATGAAAATACAATAGTAAGAGGTCCTATTTATAATGAAACTAGCTACTAGGGTTTACAGAAGTAGGTAAATGATGCAGAAATCCATTTCCGGGCCCACTTGGTGTGTGCTTGGGCTGATCATTGAGCTTCACACGTGTAGAGGCTTCTCTTGGAGTTAAACGCCAGCTTTGGTTCCAGTTTGGGCGTTTAACTCCAACTTTTATGCCAGTTCTGGCGTTTTGACTTCAGAATAGGGCAGAGAAGGGGCGTTTGAACGCCAGTTTGCATCATCAAAACTCGAGAAAAGTATGGACTATTATATATTGCTGGAATGCGCTGGATGTCTACTTTCCAACGCAATTAAGAGCGCGGCATTTAAAATTCTGTAGCTCACAAAAATCCATTTTGAGTGCAGGGAGTTCAGAATCCAACACCATCAGCAGCCCTTTGTCAGCCTCTGAATCAGATTTTTGCTCAGGTCCCTCAATTCAAGCCAGAAAATACCTGAAATCACAGAAAAATACACAAACTCATAGTAAAGTCAAAAAATGTGAATTTTGCATAAAAACCAACAAAAACATCTCAAAAAGTAGCTAGATCCTACTAAAAACTACTTAAAAACAATATCAAAAAGCATATAAATTATCCGCTCATCACAACACCAAACTTAAACTGTTGCTTGTCCACAAGCAACTGAAAACAAAATAGGATAAAAAGAAGAGAATATACAATGAATCCCATAGTATCAATGAAACTTAGTCCTGATTAGATGAGTGGGGCTTGTAGCTTTTTGCTTCTGAACAGTTTTGGCATCTCACTTTCTCCTTTGAAATTCAGAATGATTGGCATGTATAGGAACTCAGAATTTTATATAGTGTTATTGATTCTCCTAGTTCAGTGCGTTGATTCTTGAACACAGCTACTTTATGAGTCTTGGCCATGACCCTAAGCACTTTGTTTTCCAGTATTACCACCGGATACATAAATGCCACAGACACATAACTGGGTGAACCTTTTCAGATTGTGACTCAGCTTTGCTAAAGTCCCCAATTAGAGGTGTCCAGAGTTCTTAAGCACACTCTTTTGCTTTGGATCACGACTTTACCACTCAGTCTCAAGTTTTTCACTTAGACCTTCATGACACAAGCACATAGTTAGGAACAGCTTGATTTAGCTGCTTATGCCTGGATTTTATTTCCTTGGGCCCTCCTATCCATTAATGCTCAAAGCCTTGGATCCTTTTTACCCTTGCCTTTTGGTTTAAAGTGCTATTGGCTTTTTCTGCTTGCTTTTTCTTTTTCTTTTCTCTTTTTTTGCCATTTTTTCTCTCTCTTTTTTTTCACTGCTTTTTCTTGCTTCAAGAATCAATTTCATGATTTTTCAGATTATCAATAACATTTCTCTTTGTTCATCATTCTTTCAAGAGCCAACAACTTTAACATTCATAAACAACAAGATAAAAAATATGCACTGTTCAAGCATTCATTCAGAAAACAAAAATTATTGTCACCACATCAAAATAATTAAACTAATTTCAAGATAAAATTTGAAATCCATGTACTTCTTGTTCTTTTGTAATTAAGCACATTTTTCATGTAAGAGAGGTGAAGGATTCATGGAATTATTAATAGCTTTAAGACATAGACACTAGACACTAATGATCATGTAGTGAAGACACAAACATAGATAGAACATACAGCATAAAGCCGAAAATAGAAAATAAATAGACAAGGAGATTAAGGAATGAGTCCACCTTAGTAAGGGTGGCATCTTCCTCTTGAAGGTCCAATGGTGCTCTTGAGCTCCTCTATGTCTCTTCCTTACCTTTGTTACTCCATCCCTAGTGATTTTGGTGCTCCTATCCTTAGTTGCTCCCAATAGTTGTATGGAGAAAAATATATCCCTTGAGGCATCTCAGGGATTTCTTGATGAGGAACTTCTCCATGCTCTTGTTGAGTGCCATGAATAGGCTCTCTTGATATGCAGTCAAATGCTCTACTACTGAGCTATGGACCCTAGAGATAAATCTCTCCATCTCCCATGACTCGGAGGTGGAAGCTTTTGTCTTCCCTTTCCTCTTTCTAGAGGTTTCTGCAGCCTTAGGTGCCATAAATGGTTATGAAAAAACAAAAAGCAATGCTTTTACCACACCAAACTTAAAAGGTTTGCTCGTCCTCGAGCAAAAGAAGAAGAACAGAAGGGGAAAATGGAGGAGATGGAAGGTGTATGTGTTTCGGTCAAGGGGAGGGGAAGGTGTGTATGATGTGTGAAAATGAAGGAGTGAAGAGGGGTATTTAGGGAAGAGATATGGAGGTGATTGGTGAAGGGTATTTGGGGAAGAGTGTTGTAGCAAGGTGTGAAGAGGAGAGAGAGTGAGTTGAGGTTGGTGGGGATCCTGTGGGGTCCATAGATCCTGAGGGCTCAAGAAATTCTTCATCCCTACTCCAATTAGGCATTCACAACGCCTTAGAGTGCAATTCTGGCATTTAAACGCCAGTTTGCTGCCCTGTTCTGGCGTTTAAACGCCAGTCTGGTGCTCTGTTCTGGCCTTTAAACGCCTAGAAAGGTGTCAGATTGGGCGTTTAAACGCCCTTTTTGCTACCCTTACTGGGGTTTAAACGCCAGAAACGCCAGTAAGTCCTTCCTCCAAAATGTGCTATTTTCAATGCTGTTTTTGATTTTTTTTCTTTATTTTTGTAATTGTCTTTGTGACTTCACATGATCATCAACCTTAAAAGAAAACAAAATAATATAGATAAAATTAAAATAAAATTGGGTTGCCTCCCAATAAGCGCTTCTTTAATGTCAATAGCTTGACAGTGAGCTCTTATGGAGCCTCACAGATGATCAGAGTATGGTTGAGATCTCTCAACACCAAACTTAGAGTTTGGCTGTGGCCTTCCAACACCAAACTTAGAGTTTGAATGTGGGGACTCTGTATGACTCTGCATTGGGAGAAGCTCTTCATGCTTACTCTCTATGGTTACAGATGGAGAACCTTGAGTCTTTACTACAAGGCATTCTTCATTCACATGAAGGATCAACTCTCCTCTGTCAACATCAATCATAGCTCTTACTGTGGCTAGGAAGGGTCTTCCAAGGATGATGGATTCATCTTCATCCCTCCTAGTGTCTAGGATTATGAAATCAGCCGGGAAGTAAAGGCCTTCAACCTTCACTAGCACGTCCTCTATTAGTCCATAAGCCTTTTTCATAGATTTATCTACCATCTCCAATGAGAATTTGGCAGCCTGTACCTCATAGATTCCCAGCTTCTCCATTACAGAGAGTGGCATCATGTTTATCCCTGACCCCAGGTCACACAGAGCTTTTTCAAAGGTCATGGTGCCTATGATACATGGTATTAAGAATTTACCAGGATCCTATTTCTTTTGAGGTAAATTTTGCTGAACCAATGTATGCAGTTCATTGGTGAGCAAGGGAGGCTCTTCCTCCCAAGTCTCATTACTAAATAGCTTGGCATTCAACTTCATAATTGCTCCTAAATATTGGGCAACTTGCCCTTCAACAATGTCTTCATCCTCTTCAGAAGATGAATAGTCATCAGAGCTCATGAATGGAAAAAGGAGGTCCAAGGAAATATCTATGGTCTTTGTATGAGCCTCAGATTCCTTTGATTCCTCATTAGGGGATTCCGTACTGACCATTGGACATCCCCTGAGGTCTTCCTCATTGGGATTCACATCCTCATCCTCCTCTAAGATTTCGGCCATGTTGATTATATCAATGGCCTTACACTCTCCTTTGGGATTCTCTTCTGTATTGCTTGGGAGAGTGCTAGGAGGAGTTTCAGTAACCCTTTTACTCAGCTGGCCCACTTGTTTCTCCAAATTTCTAATAGAGGATCTTGTTTTAGTCATGAAACTAAGAGTGGCCTTAGATAGATCAGAGACTATTGTTGCTAAGCTACAAGGATTCTGCTCAGAATGCTCTGTCTGTTGCTGAGATGATGATGGGAAAGGTTTGCTATTGCTAAACCTGTTTCTTCCACCATTGTTATTATTGAAGCTTTGCTTCTGTTGATCCTTCCATAAAAAATTTGGATGATTTTTCCATGAAGGATTATAGGTCTTGCCAAAGGCTTCACCCATGTAATTCACCTCTGCCATTGCAGGATTCTCAGGATCATAAGCTTTTTCTTCAGAAGATGCTTCTTTAGTACTGTTGGATGCATTTTGCAATCCATTCAGACTCTGAGAGATCATATTGACTTGTTGGGTCAATATTTTGTTCTGAGCCAGTATGGCATTTAGAGCATCAATTACAAGAACTCCTCTCTTTTGAGGCGTCCCATTACTCACAGGATTCCTCTCAGAGGTATACATGAACTGGTTATTTGCAACCATTTCAATAAGTTCCTGAGCTTCTGCAGGTGTTTTCTTTAGCTGAATGGATCCATCTGCAGAGTAGTCCAGTGACATCTTGGAAAATTCAAACAGACCATCATAGAATATATCTAATGTGGTCCATTCTGAAAGCATGTCAGAAGGACACTTTTTGGTCAGTTGCTTGTATCTTTCCCAAGCTTCATAGAGAGACTCACCATCTTTTTGTCTGAAGGTCTGAACATCGACTCTAAACTTGCTCAGCTTTTTAGGAAGAAAGAACATGGATAAGAAAGCCATGACCAGCTTATCCCAAGAGTCCAGGCTATCTCTAGGCTGTGAGTCCAACCATATTCTAGCTCTATCTCTTACATCAAAAGGGAAAAGTATAAGCTTGTAGACTTCAGGATCAACTCCATTGGTCTTAACAGTATCACAGATCTGCAAGAACTCAGTTAAGAACTAATAAGGGTCTTCTGATGGAAGTCCATGAAACTTGCAGTTCTGTTGCAGTAGAGAAACTAATTGAGGCTTTAGCTTAAAATTGTTTGCTCCTATGGCAAGGATTGAGATGCTTCTTCCATAAAAGTTCGAAGTTGGTGTAGTAAAATCACCAAGCATCTTCCTTGCATTGTTGTTTGGTTCGGCCATAATTGTTTCTTTTGCTGCTTCTTTTTCGAAAATTTCAGTGAGGTCCTCTTCAGAGTTTTGTGCTTTAGCTGCTCTTAGCTTCCTCTTTAGAGTCCTTTCAGGTTCAGGATCAGCTTTAACAAGTATGCCTTTATCTTTGTTCCTACTCATATGAAAGAGAAGAAAACAAAGAAAATATGGAATCCTCTATGTTACAGTATAGAGATTCCTTGAGAAGTCAGAGGAATAGAAGAAGGAGGTAGGTAAAATTTCGAACACACAAAGAGAGATGGAGTTCGAATTGACAATGGAGGAGGAATTTTCGAAAAAACCTTATAACTAAAAAATGAAAATTTAAAAGAATTTTGAAAAATTGGTTGTGGTTTTCGAAATTGAAGTAAAAAAATATGATTAGGTGATTTTGAAAAAGATGAGAAATAAATTTGAAAAGATAAGAAGTTAGAAAAAGATTTTTGAAATCAAATTTTTGAAAAAGATATGAATTGAAAAAGATATGATTAAAAAGATATGATTGAAATTTATTTTGAAAAAGATTTGAAAAGGAAATTAAAAAGATTTGATTTTTGAAAAAGATATGTTTGAAAAGATTTGATTTTGAAAAAGATATGATTGAAAATATTTGATTTGAAAAAGATTTGATTTTGAAAAAACAGAAGATTTGAAAAAGATTTGATTTGAAAACAAAATTCCTCTCCTTGTGTCATCCTGGCATTAAATGCCCATGAGCTGCATGTTTTGGGCGTTTAACGCCCAATTGCTGCATGGTTTGGGCATTTAAACCCCCAGCCAGGTACCCTGGTTGGCGTTTAAACGCCAGTTTTCCTTCTTCACTGGGCGTTTTGAACGCCCAGCTTTTTCTCTGTAATTCCTCTGCTTTATGTTCTTGAATCTTCATTTTGCTAAATCCTTTATTCAAGAAGATATGTTTTCAATTTTGAAAAACAACAAAATGAGTCGAAACATATAATTCTTGGATCAAAACACAAGATATATGCAAGAACATTATGAATGTCAAGATGAACACCAAGAACAATTTTGAAGATCAAGATGAACATCAAGAACTCAGTTTTCAATAAAAGAAAACATGCAAGACACCAAACTTAGAATTTTCTCATGTTTGGGCCATATGCTTTGCAAGAATGCACATGTAAAACATCATGCAGTGCAAAACAAGAAATCATGAAGATTAAACAGGGCAATTCATCAAGAACAGCTTGAAGATCATCAAGAACACGATGAATGTGTTTCGAAAATTGCAGGACAATCAAAATCATGCAATTAACACCAAACTTAGAATTTAGCACTAGATTCAAACAAGAATCATGAAATATTTTTGGATTTTTTATGATTTTATGAATTTTTTTTGGGTTTTTTCGAAAATAATTTTGGAAAAACGAAAAAGAAGAAAAATTTTAAAAGATTTTTGAAAACTTTTTGAAAACAAAATATGAAGAAAATTACCTAATCTGAGCAACAAGATGAACCGTCAATTGTCCAAACTCAAACAATCCCCGGCAACGGTGCCAAAAACTTGGTGCACGAAATTGTGATACACAATGGCGCCAACAACTTGGTCGCACAATTGTAATCTCACTTCTTTGTCACAATTTCGCACAACTAACCAGCAAGTGCACTGGGTCGTCCAAGTAATACCTTACGTGAGTAAGGGTCGATCCCACGGAGATTATCGGCTTGAAGCAAGCTATGGTCACCTTGTAAAACTCAGTCAAGCGGATTCAAATGGGTTATGGAGTTTTAATAATTAAAAGATAAATAAGCAAAAAATAAAGATAGAGATACTTATATAAATCATTGGTGAGAATTTCAGATAAGCGTATGAAGATGCTTCATCCCTCTTGAATCTCTGCTTTCCTACTGCATTCATCCAATCCTTCATACTCCTTTCTATGGCGAGCTGTATGTTAGGTTTCATCGGCGTCAATGGCTACTTCCCGTCCTGTCAGTGAAAAAGTTCCTCTACGGTTTTCCGCATGGCTAATTAGCTGTTGGTTCTCGATCGTGTAGGAATAGGATTTACTATCCTTTTGCGTCTGTCACTACGCCCTACAGTCGCGAGTTTGAAGCTCGTCGTAGTCATCCCTTTCCAGATCCTACTCGGAATACCACAGATAAGGTTTAGACTTTCTGGATCTTAGGAATGGCCACCAATAATTCTCGCTTATACCACGAAGACTCCAATCTTTTGGAATGGAGACTAAGAGATACACGCTCAATCTTAAGTAGAACGGAAGTGGTTGTCAGTCACGCGTTCATAGGTGAGAATGATTACGAGTGTCACAGATCATCACGTTCATCAGGTTGAAGTGCGAGTGAATATCTTAGAACAAGAATAAGCATGAATTGAATAGAAAACAGTAGTAATTGCATTAATACTCGAGGAACAGCAGAGCTCCACACCTTAATCTATGGTGTGTAGAAACTCCACCGTTGAAAATACATAAGAACAAGGCCCAGGCATGGCCGTGAGGCCATCCCCCAAAATGTGATCAAGATATCAAAAGATGATCAAAAGATGAAAATACAATAGTAAGAGGTCCTATTTATAATGAAACTAGCTACTAGGGTTTACAGAAGTAGGTAACTGATGCAGAAATCCACTTCCGGGCCCACTTGGTGTGTGCTTGGGCTGAGCCTTGAGCTTCACATGTGTAGAGGCTTCTCTTGGAGTTAAACGCCAGCTTTGGTGCCTGTTTGGGCGTTTAACTCCAACTTTTATGCCAGTTTTGGCGTTTTGACTTCAGAATAGGGCAGATAAAGGGGCGTTTGAACGCTAGTTTGCGTCATCAAAACTCGAGCAAAGTATGAACTATTATATATTTATGGAAAGCCCTGGATGTCTACTTTCCAACACAATTGAGATCGTGCCATTTAAAGTTCTGTAGCTCCAGAAAATCCATTTCGAGTGCAGGGAGTTCAGAATCCAACAGCATCAGCAGTCCTTTATCAGCCTTTGAATCAGATTTTTGCTTAAGTCCCTCAATTTTAGCCAGAAAATACCTAAAATCACAGAAAAATGCACAAACTCATAGTAAAGTCCAGAAATGTGAATTTTGCATAAAAACTAATAAAAACATCCCTAAAAGTAACTAGATCCTACTAAAAACTACCTAAAAACAATGCCAAAAAGCGTATAAATTATCCGCTCATCACTTCCACCTAGCACTTTTTATTAAAGTCCTTAAGTTGGACATTTGGTGAGCTTCTTTTCAGGGCGGCTCATGCTTGAACTCTTCCAGGAATCCCCACCAATGCTTGCAATTCCAATAGCCTCCGGGATCCCAAACTAGGCGCATAACGCCTTCAAGCAAGTTGAAGCAAGTGACAAGGCCCCTAGAGTGTTGATTGCTAGAATAAATTCTGAGGTCCCAAACCTTGCTTTTTCACTAGTCTTTGTGTTGGTCACCATTGTTCCAACCGGGTGGCAAACAATCTGAATTCTCACTGAAGCGGCCAAACAACTTCCTAGACCCATTCAATCGAGCTCTACACCAACCTTTGCATTTCAACTTGGAGCATACAACCATATTGAACCTTGCTGACAACTCCAACAACTAACCATCTTCCTCTTACTCTTAACGCCATAAAGAGCTCTAAGTTGACCATCTGTCTCAAGTAACCCATATTCAAGTGGAATGAGAAAGCTAAGGAATATGAATTTTACCCACTTGAATGTTGTGAAGAATGGTGGCGACTTAAGGGGAGGGGTCTCCTACAACTTTGGCAAGGTGATTTCAAGCTTCACTCCCATGTGTTCTTTCTTGACAACTTCCACCTCTTTGCAAGATTCTTCAATATCAACCTCTTCCTCTTGGTAGCTTTCTTCCAATTCAATCTCTTTTTCATTGCTCACCAAGGGCTTGTGAGGTTGTACACCCTTCTCAACATCAATTTCAAACTTTTAGAAGGAGGCTCTATGACTTGACTTTCCCATGGAGGTTCCGCATCTCCCAAGTCTTCAACCACTTCTTTCTTGTCTTTATTAATCATAGGTTCCTTCAATTGTTCCAATCTCTCCTTCATGCTATACTCTTCATTTGATTCCCCACATGTAGCCATCGGGGCACTTTAAGTGCTCAAGCATTAGGAGGCTAATTGATGCACTAACTCTTCCAAGGCGGCGACGGATTCTAGTGCCTCTCTTTGGATTTCTCTTTGTTCTTGAAGTAGCAAAGAGAGAGAATCATCAATTGGGGTTTGGGGTGGATAGAAGGGTTCATTATTTTGGAGGAAGGAGTGATGATTAGATTTTTGACGGTTTAGAATTTCACTAATGAAGTCACATTGTAAAGTATAGTTTCTAAACCAAACAATAATCCTTTCATACAAAAAGTTGTTTGTCACTAGTACAAACCCCTAAAATTTATAAACCGAAGTATTGGACCTCGGGTCGTTCTCCCTAGGACTTGCAATGAAGTGTCTTGTTATTGGTTGTGAGTTATTTTGGGGTTTTTATAAGAAACATGAAAGATAAATGGCAATGGAATTTTATTAACAAAACGGTCTTGGCAAAGTTTGGTTGTCAAGGTTTTTCATCACTATCACTAGCCACAAGTATGGTAGTTGCAAGGATTAATCCCACTTAGTTATCCTTAAATCAATTAACAAAGGAAAGTCACGTGAGCTATATCAATCCTAGTCCATAAATCCTAGGTTCTCATTAATTGGATTAATGAAGGCTAGAGTCAATGGCTATCAACTATCAATCAATTGGACACTAGTAATTCAAGAAATCCTAAGTTACTTTCTCAAGCCAAGAACATAAAATTCTATTCTAACATTCTCCCGAGCATTTCATCAAACACTTGGAAGGTATAGAAGAAAAGCATAGTAAATCACAACAAAAATGAATTCTAACAACAATTGAATACAAAGAATTAACAACAACAATCAAGGAAATCACAATTATCATGAATTACCTCAAATTACATTATTGAAAAGAAAAATAAAGGAACAACAATCTATCCAAAACAAAGTGAAGAATCACAATCATCAAAGCACATAACTAGAAAGAGGAAGATGAGGAAAGTAAGAATTGATATAGGAGAAGTGAATTAAAGCATGAATTAAACCTAGATCTAAGAAGAGAGATTAACCTAAACCTAATCCTAATTCTAGAGAGAAGTGAGAGCTTCTCTCTTTAAAAACTAACTAATCCTAATCCTAATGATGCTAAATGATAGATTGATGCCTTCCCCTTCATCCTTGGTCCTTTTAGTTCATTTTGGCGCCAAAATTGGCTACAGAGACCCCCCAAAATCGCCAGGCACGTGTTGCTTTAATGAGATCACGTGTGGACTGCGACGCGTGCGCGTCCCTGGCCGATTCTGCAATGTGCGCGCGAGCGCCTTGTGTGCATGCGCGTGCTTGGCTGATTTCACTTCTTTGACTTTTTATGCTTCTCTCCACTTGTATGCTTCCTTCCTTGCTCCTTTGATCCATGCCTAGCCTAATCCAATCCTGGAATTACTAGCAAACACATCAAGGCATCTTATGGAATCAAAGAGGAATTAGGATTCATCAAAATAAGGCTTAAAAGGAATGTTTTTACACTTAAGTACAAATACGGGAGAGATAATAAAACCATGCTAATTCATAGGTTAAATGTGAGAAAAGGTCATCAAAATACTCTAAATCCAATACAAGATAAACCATCAAATTAGGGTTTATCAACCTCCCCATACTGAAACCTTAGCATGTCCTCATGCTAAAATAAGAAGGAACTAAGGGGTATGACATTTATTAAATGCAACTAAACTATATGAACCTATCTAAATGCAACTACCTAAAGTGAATGCAAATGCTTGGTTCAAACAAATCAATTCCAAGGAAACATGTGTAAGCACAAGAACTAGAGCAATAGGAATCAAGTCCAAACCACAATTGTATTGAAACTATCAAAAGAAATTCAAGCTTGAAAGAATATAGATAATATGAGTGAACACATGTGATTGAACTTTTGAACCCTCACTGGATGTGTATCCGCTCTATTCACTCAAGTGTTTAAGGGTTAATTCACTCAATTCCCTTCTAATCATGCTTTCCAAAATTTGATTTTCTTATAACAATCAACACCTATTCAATGCATGCATACATTCATCATGAGATCTTTCATTTAGGTTGTAATGGGGTTAGGGTCAAGGTAGGATCATTTACGGTTAAGTGGACTAAAGTTTAGACCTTTGATTAGCATAGACATTCCCACCTAACCTATATAATGACCTATACAAGTTCAAACTATTCTAACTACCCATTCTTCACTTTTTCTTACATATTCATGCATTCTATTCCTTGATTCATAACACTTATGCATTGATTCCCTTTTATTGTGCTTCACTTCGGGGTGTTTTGTCCCCTTTGGTTGCTTTCTTTTCATTTTCTTCTTTCTTTTTTCTTCTCTTCCTTTTTTCTATATTTCTCTCTTTTTTTTCTTTTCATTTTATTTTTCTCTTCTTTTTTTCTTTTCTTTTTATACTTTGTACAAGGACATCAATTGCATAAGGTCTTATACATTCAATCAATACATGAATATATTCCCAATTCCTAAATATGGAAGTGTACTACCTTTTTTATCCCATCCAATGTTCCCAAGCCTTACCAACCTTGAATAATAAGCACTCTCACTAGCCTAGACTAATCAAAGATCCAAGCAAAGGACTTTCATTGGTTTTCCGCCTTGGACTTGTAATGTGCTAAAATGAGAACAAGTTAGTTAAGCATAGGCTCAAAATTGGCTAACAATGGAGAGTAAAAGGTAGGCTATTTGGGTACGTGGGCTAATGAAATAATGGCCTCAATCATACAAATGCATGAATACAAGAAATAAATGGACATATAGAATCAAGCAAATCAAGGATCACAATCATAGAAAGAGAACAATTACACATACGAATGGAAAATAAGTGGTTATAAGATGTAACCACATCAATAGGCTCAAGTCTCACAAGCTTGTTTTCTTAGTCCAATACATGTTTTCACAAAATATAGATAATTCAAGCAAGTTACCTAAAAATATTTTTTTCAATCAACTAGGTTGGTGTCCTATAATTAAGTTTCTTGGAGAATCTCAATATTTGACTAAACATTGTTGTGATTGAGAAATTTAAAAAAAATTTCAAAAATTTCCTTAGTTTACCCTTTCCTTTTTCACTTAAAACCAATTTCTTATGCGAAAAGGGTGACTAAGTTTTAACAATTCCAAACATGGTTTCTAATCACAACCACAAACTAAAAAGAAAGGTATGTAAACTAAAAAAAAAAGATATGCAAAAGTGTATAAAGAAAAATCCAACTAAAAGCATGGAATCTATCATCCAAAACATCTAAAAATATCCAAAAGCATCAAAATATCTAAAATATCAAGTATATACAAAATGAGATAACTAGGCAGCATAACTAAAGTGTTCACCGGTCTCCTAAAGGTGCCACCGGCTACCTCTCCACACTTAAGATCAAGCATCGTCCTCGATGCTAATCCTGAGGATCAGGGGTAGGTACACCGGTAGGTGCTGACTCTAGCTGAGGCTGTGGGACCGGCTCCTCATGGGACTGCTGAATCTCTGTGGCGGCAGGTGCAGCTGGAGGCGCATCCTGCTGAGGTGGTGCATCAACATCCTCCTCCTGATGATCCTGCTCATCGGAGGCTAGAGAATCTGGAAGCGGAGGTAACTCAGTGCCCAGGGAGATGAGCGCCTGATCCATCTGATCCAGGCGGTGCATGATCTGGCGCTTTTCGTGCTCCAAAAATCGAAACAGACGCTGAACCAGTAGGTAAGTCGGCTCAGGTGCTGAAGAAGGGGCTGTCGAAGAAGATGGAGCTGCTGCTGTAGAAGAGGATGGGGCTGCTGTCGAGGCTGAAGGTCCAGCTGCCCCTACAACTGCTCTAGCCCTAGATCGGCGTCTAGTCGGGGGCTTCTCGTGCACCCAGCCAGCCCAAGGAATAGTAACCTCCTTGTCATCGTTATTTGGGGGTGGTGGTACCGCATCATCATCCAACCAGGGGACCTCGGCTAATGCGGCCATACTGGTAACCAAGGTGGGAAACGGAAGTAGGTCACGAATATGTGCTCGCCACATACACTGTCGAACCAATCGAGGAAAATAAACCTCCTTACCCTCCATAACACAACCAATCAGAAGTAGCATCTCTATAGGGATCTCAGAAAAGTAAGTGGTGGGTAAGACATAGTGGGCAAATATCATCTGCCAAGTCTTGGCCTCTCTAGTCAGATGAGCAAAGAGCA
Organism: Arachis hypogaea; assembly: GCF_003086295.3. NCBI lineage: Eukaryota > Viridiplantae > Streptophyta > Magnoliopsida > Fabales > Fabaceae > Arachis > Arachis hypogaea. Next base: position 86,636,916 of record NC_092036.1, on the reverse strand, counting down.
TCCCTTTAGGCTTAGTGTTGTTCGCATCCATGACCCAAGGAGCATCTGGGAAGGCAATCACGCGCTTAAGCGCCTCATAGTCAAAGGTCATGCAGTGGATAGCGACCTCAGCCTGCTGATGAGCGCAGGTGCCCTCAAAAAGATGGCGGCACTGCAATGCCTCCTCAATAGCAGTCTTGGTAATCATAATCTCTCTTCCCCGTAGCTGTACTGAATCCAGAGTAGGACGGAAGAAGTTGCAATAAAACTCCTTGACCCATGAGACATTGATGTTTCCCAAATCCCTATCAAGAAAGTCCATACCCAACTCAAGAATACGAGAGGTGATAGCACACCTCACATCATTGGGAGGGACAAGATTCTTCTCCATATTCAATTTCTTCGTCCGATACTTGGGAAGGCGAAGCTCACAGTAAAGGTTGGGAAATTTTTCTGGCTCATTGGAAGGTAGCAACTAATTTGCCTTATCAATTTCATTTAGTGGATTCTTAGCATAGTTCGCATAGGGGGAAGGAGTGGAGGTCTCAGAGCGTTTCCTTTTCCGGGAGGTAGCGGCCTTGGCCTTTCCCTTGTCTGACATCCTGAAAATAAGGGTAGAATAGAATATAAGCAATTAAGCACGTAGCACGAAACAAGTAAACAATGTTCAGGATGTAAGATAGACAGCAAGCAAACATGATAAGAGTGAAACTTGAAAACTTGGATAGCAAGTAAGAATGGAAAACATAGCCATAAACCAAGAATTCAATGCTCAATAAAATCAACAACTCTTACTCATTAAGCAATAAAAGCATCATACCTTGAAAGAATGGTGAAAGAGGGGTAAGTGTAAGTAAAAGTGAAGTGGTGAAAGGAATTAGCGAGTTAGGGAATTTGGAAGTAGAGATTGATGGTATGATGAAAGATAAGCCGAATAAAGTAAAGGTTGTAACTAAGCATATAAATCATGTTCACAAAGGTTAATGCAAATTCTGGGAGTAAAAATGAAACGGAAAGCAGCCCAAATTTGCAATAGAGATTAGAAATGAAAATAGTTTCTTGAAAATTGGGCAGCATTCCGGCTTGAAATTGGACGTTCCCGAATAGCAATATAGCACAAACAGCATGGTTACAGTCTCATTTAATCACAGCAGCAATGGTATAGCATTCAGGCAACACAAATTGAACATAGAGCGGTCCAAAATCAGCATACAACAGACAGGTAATCAAACAGAGAATGACCACAAACGGAGCACTTATCAGGCCTAGAATCCTCTAACCACAACCTAGCTACCTAACAACAGTTATTTCTAACTAACCTAACATGCAAAATTCAAATACTAACTAACTAAAATTAAGCTAACAGTAAGGAAAATTAAAGGAAACAGAGTTGAAGCATGGAACCTGGGAGCAGAGTAAAAAGAAATGGAAATGGAACTGGGAAGTAGGGGCGGCAGAGAAATGAGCTGGACGCAGGACGCCGCCGCGGAGGGTGGCGGTTACGGCGGTGGTCACAGACGGTTGGCGGAGAGAGTGAGGGTGAGTGGTTGTGAGAGAAAGGGAGCGAGTGAGAGGGTGGATAGGGTGAGGGTTAGTGATGTGGTGGCAGCGATGGACGGCCGCTGTTGAAAGGAGAGAAGGGACGGAGATGGTGAAAGGGGGAGAAGAAGAGATGTGCGCTGCTGCGCAGTAGTTCTTGCATAATAGGGTTATCCATTTCTTGAATTGACGCGGGCGCGCACCGTGCGCGTCCGCGTACATTGATGAGATTGGGGACCTATGCGTGCGCGTACGGTGCGCGCACGCGTACAAGGAGTTGGGCTGGAGGCTTAGAGTGGGCTCAATACGCGCCCAACTCTCTGGACGAAAGCTGGGATGGTGGCATCAGCCAGTGGACGCGCAAGCGGTACGTGCTCTTCCGCATACATTGGCAATTTATCTTAAAGCGGGCAGGCGCGATGCGTGCGCTCGCGTCCTTTCCTCCTTTTGTAGATGGGCGCGCACGCGACAAGTGCGCGTCCGCACGAGGTGAGTTGGGCTGGGGGCTTAAAGTTGGCCCTGATCCAGTGCAACTCTCTGGATATTGGCTCAAAAGTTGCAGCAGCAGATCGACGCGGACGCGGCAGGTGCGTGTCCGCGTGCATTTCCTTATAGCTGTATGGACGCGCACACACATAGTGCGCGTCAGCGTGTAATGAGTTGGGCTCGAGGCACAACGTTGGCCTAGGAGAGGCCAAACTCTATGGAATTTGGGTAATGATGCACCTACTCAGGGACGCGTGCGTGTACATCGTGCGCATGCATCCACCTCTTTTTTTATTGCTCTTTAAGCAGAAAAATTGTGCTCAGGTGCTCCCTATACTGCTCACAACTCTTTATTCAATCAACCATCATACAATTCACAAAAAATGCAATTTGATTTTATTCATCTACTACTAAACACAACATACATGTGACTATACTAACAATGAAGTTGTACAAACAAATCTATATGAAACATCTACCTACAATGGCAACTCAAATCACTTATTAAGCAAAATTAAAAGAGAATGGAAAGAGTTTACCATGGTGGGGTGTCTCCCACCTAGCACTTTTATTTTAAGTCCTTAAGTTGGACATGTTGAGAGACTCATTATTATGGTGGCTTGTGCTTGTACTCATCCTTGAATCTCCAAGGGTCTTTGCTTCTCAATTGGTTGACAGAATTTCCAACCATCTTCATCAAGCTTGGGTAGAGTTCCACCCAAGATATGAGTCCCCATAGTTGATCGTCATATGGCGAACCGGGATCCCATATCTTGTCTTCACACCCATCCGTGAGTTTAATTTCATGACTATTCCATACGGGTGGTTGACTTAAATGTGGTTGACACGTAGAATCCTCTTTAGTCCACCAATGCTTCCTTCTAGACCCATACAAAGTGATTCTTGTCTCAACATCATCCTTATACCTTGAAGCCTTGACCTTGATGAGCTTAACACCGAAATTCCAACCACTACACAACTCATTCTTACTTTTAATTCCACAAAGAGCTCTAAGATGACCATCTGTTTCAATCAAACCATATTCAAGTGAGAAATTAAGGCTTAGGGATAGAGATTTTACCCACTTAAATGTTGTATTGGATGGTAACTTGGGAAGGGAGACTTCCCCACACTTAGACAATGCAAGGTCCACTTCCTTGCGCTCTTCTTTGCGTATTTCCACCTTTTGACAAATTTCTTCAATTGCAACCTTTTCTCTTTTACTTGGCTTGGTGTTGTCTTCAAGAGCTTCGGTTTCTTGCCCGATGAGAGGTGATTCGATATTGGTTAGGAATTCATTAATGAATGAATCCATCTCTTGATCAACCTCTTCATATTCTTTAATTTCAATATACATCGTACCAACATTCTCTCCCTTGTGGATCTCCTTCGGTTTATTCTCTTCTTCATTGTTTACCAAGGATATGGGTGGTTGTGCACACTCTTCTATTATCCCAATGGAGGGGGATTTAATTGTAGATAGAAATTCCTCCATGATTGAATCTATTTCTTGAGTAGCCTCCTCATATTCTTCAATTTTGATATGCTCCGGAGGTTGTTGGGATTCACATGGGGGTTCCACATCTCTTAGATCTTGAACCACTTCCTTCTTTGTTTTAATAACCGTGGGCCTCTCCAATTGTTCTATTACTACTACCGATTTTTCCTTTTTCACCGTATTCTCCGATATCTTCTTCACGCTTTGCTCTTCCTTAGGTTTTCCCCATGTGGCTACGGGGAGAACTTGAGTATTCAAACATTGGTGGGCTAAGGCATGCACCACCTTGGTCAAATTGGTCACAAACTCAAATGTGTCCCACTTCATGGCTTCTTATCCTTGAAGTAACAAAGTGAGAGAATCGTCTATTGGGGCTTAGGGTGAGTATGAAGGTTCATTGTTTTGGAGAGAGGATTCATGGTAGGAAGGTGGTTCTTCTTGGTAAAATTGTGGAGGTGGTGTGCATTGAGGTGGTTCTTGGTAGTAATCTTGATAGGGTTGTGGTGGTTCTAAAGGTTCTTGCTCATAATGGTCATAAGAGTATGGCATGAATGATTGGTGATATGGTGGATATGGATCATAGGAAGGTGCTTGATGTGGGAAGGCTTGTGAGTATGGTTGAGGTTCATGTTGAGGATAAGATTCATAGGTATATGGTGGTGGTGACTGATTATCACAAAAAGCTTCACCATAGCTATTGAATTGACATGCATTAGGGTGAGAATTATACCTATAAGTGTCCGGAGGTTGTTGCCAATAGGAGTGATCAATTCCTTGAGGCTCCCCCCATCTTGGAGTGTTCCATCCTTGGTACATGTTATCATTGAAGTGCACATTTCCTACAACACAATTAGAACCAAACTCATAGCTAAAGTGAGAATTCATTATGGAAAAACAAAATAAAACTAACAGAAACTAGAAAACAAGCAAAAGACAAGCTATTCACACTATTCACATATGCACAATAACCAATAACATAACACCATTGCAACTCCCCGGCAACAGCGCCATTTTGATGATTAGATTTTTGACGATTTAGAATTTCACTAATGAAGTCTCGTTGTAAAGTATAGTTTCTAAACCAAACAATAATCCTTTCATACAAAAAGTTGTTTGTCACTAGTACAAACCCCTAAAATTTATAAACCGAAGTATTGGACCTCGAATCGTTGTCCCTAGGACTTGCAATGAAGTGTCTTGTTATCGGTTGTGAGTTATTTTGGGGTTTTTATAAGAAACATGAAAGATAAATGGCAATAGAATTTTATTAACAAAACGCTCTTGGAAAAGTTTGGTTGTCAAGATTTTTCATCACTATCACTAGCCACAAGTATGGTAGTTGCAAGGATTAATCCCACTTAGTTATCCTTAAATCAATTAACAAAGGAAAGTCAAGTGAGCTATATCAATCCTAGTCCATAAATCCTAGCTTCTCACTAATTGGATTAATGAAGGCTAGAGTCAATGGCTATCAACTATCAATCAATTGGACACTAGTAATTCAAGAAATCCTAAGTTACTTTCTCAAGCCAAGAACATAAAATTCTATTCTAACATTCTCCCAAGCATTTCATCAAACACTTGGAAGGTATAGAAGGAAAGCATAGTGAATCACAACAAAAATGAATTCTAACAACAATTGAATACAAAGAATTAACAACAACAATCAAGGAAATCACAATTATCATAAATTACCTCAAATTGCATTATTGAAAGGAAAAATAAAGGAACAACAATCTATCCAAAACAAAGTGAAGAATCACAATCATCAAAGCACATAACTAGAAAGAGGAAGATGAGGAAAGTAAGAATTGATATAGGAGAAGTGAATTAAAGCATGAATTAAACCTATATCTAAGAAGAGAGATTAACCTAAACCTAATCCTAATTCTAGAGAGAAGTGAGAGCTTCTCTCTCTAGAAACAAACTAATCCTAATCCTAATGATGCTAAATGATAGATTGATGCCTTCCCCTTTTATCCTTGGTCCTTTTAATGCATTTTGGCGCCAAAATTGGCTGCAGAGACCCCCCAAAATCGCCAGGCACGTGTTGCTTTAATGAGATCACATGTGGACTGCGACGCATGCGCGCACTGTACGCGTGCGCGTCCCTGGCCGATTCTGCAATTTGTGCGCGAGTACCTTGTGCGCGTGCGCGTGCTTGGCTGATTTCACGTCTTTGACTTTTTATGCTTCTCTCCACTTGTATGCTTCCTTCCTTGCTCCTTTGATCCATGCCTAACCTAATTCAATCCTGGAATTACTAGCAAACACATCAAGGCATCTTATGGAATCAAAGAGGAATTAGGATTCATCAAAATAAGGCTTAAAAGGAATGTTTTTACACTTAAGTACAAATACGGGAGAGATAATGAAACCATGCTAATTCATAGGTTAAATGTGAGAAAAGATCATCAAAAGACTCTAAATCCAATACAAGATAAACCATCAAATTGGGGTTTATCAAGGAGTCATAATAGGAAAGTGGTTCTTTTGGTAGGGTTGTGGCGGTTCAACACTCTCCAATGTTTCCACTTGATGCACAACACACTCCACGGTTGCTCCTCCACGCTCATCCTTGAACATGTTTTGCTTGGGGCATGAATCCCATTGATGGATGGTTGCTTGAAGCCAGTCCATTGTTTCCTTGAGCGCGTTGCAAGTAGAAGTAAGATCATCTTGCTCTTGGATCAATGGACATGAATATTCTTCCATGGAGGGTTGTGGTGAAAAGTAGCACTTATCTTGTGGTTAAAAATTTGCATACATTGGAGGTGGTCCATCTTGGTAATAGTATGGAGGGGTGGTTCTTATAGGTGTTGAGGTTGGAATAGTGGTGGTTCTATATATGGTTTATATGGCTCATATGGTTGTTGGTATGGTGGGTAAGGATTAGGGTCATATGGGGGTGTTTGGTGGTAAAGGGCTTGTGAGTATGGTTATTCAGAACTATCTTGAGAAGGGGGTTCATAGGCATGTGGTGGTGGTTGTTGACACGTACAAGAAGGACTACCACATCCATTAGATTGGTATGCATTAGGATTGGAGTTATACCTATATGAGACCGGAGGAGGTTGCTGCCAAGAAGGTTGAGCATATGCTTGAGGCTTCTCCCACCTTTGATTGTTCCATCCTTGATGCATATCCTCATTGTAGCTTCCATTTCCTGCAACATAGTTTGAACCAAACTCATAGCCAAAGGGATGAGAATTCATAGTAGCAAATAAAAACAAAAAACTAACAAAAATAAGCAAAAAAGTCCTAAAACTAACAAAAACTAACAAACAAGCAAAAAGCAAATATTTACAATAACCAATAATAAGGCACACGTCTGTAATTCTCCGGCAACGGCCCCATTTTGATTATCGGATTTTTGTGTTGTCTAGAATTTTACAATAAATTCTCGTCGAAAGTATAGCTTCTAAACCAACAATAATCCTTTCATACAAAAGTTTGGTTGTCACAAGTAACAAACCCCTTAAAAATAATAACCGAAATATTTAAACGTCGGGTCGTCTCTCAAGGAATTACAGGGAAGTGTACTTATAATTGGTTGTGGAAAAGTGTATTTTTGGGGTTTTGAATGAGAAACAAGGAAAGTAAATTGCAATGGAATTTAAATGATAAAATGGTCTTGGCAAGGTTTGGTGGTCAAGGATCTCTATCCTTATCACTAACTACAAGATGAGAATTGGCAAGGATCAATCCCATTAATTCATCCTCTAACTAGTAGTAAAGGAAAGTTAAATGAGTTATATCAATCCAAGTCCATAAGTCCTAGCTCTCCACCAATTCAATTAGTAAGAACTAGAGTCAATGGCTACCAATCGTCAATTACTTAGACATTAATAACTCAAGAGTTCCTACGTTACCATCCCAAACCAAGAACATAAAATCTACTCTAACATCCCTCCAAGAATTTTATCATATACTTGGAAGGCATAAAATAAAAGAATAGAAAAGTAATAATAGAATATAAAACCTAAAACCAACAATTGCAAAATCAATGATAACAAATAATAGAAGAGGCAATAAACATGAAATACTTCAAATTGTATTAAAAGGAAGTTGAATCTAACATGGAGTTCATAAACCAAATTGGGGAAATAAACAACTCAACAAGAGAAATAGATAAACCAAAGTACTAGAATAAATAAAAGTAGAAGAAGAACTAAATTAAAGCATAATAGAAATCTGAAATTGAGAAAGACTAAACCTAAAATCCTAAAACCTAGAGAGAGTAGAGAGCCCCTCTCTCTAGAAACTACATCTAAAACCTAAATTGTGAATAATGAGAAGTTGTCTTTCTGATTCCCCCACTCTGTAGCCTCTAATCAGTGTTTTTGGGCTTGAAACTGAGCCAAAAGCCTCCCTGAAATCGCTGGGTACGATTTCATTAAGGGTGTCAACGTGGACGTCGACGCGTACGCGTACAGTGCGCGTACGCATCCCTGGCATAGTGCACGATCCACACGGAAACGTCTTGTGCATGCGCGCGTCCGTGGGGTAGTGCGCGATCCACGCGTACGCATGCTGTGCGCGCGCACGTCCATAGGTGCATCCCAAATCTTTAACTTTTCATGATTTCTCCACTTTGCATGCTTTCTCTTCACTCCTTTGATCCATTCCTAGCCCTTTTCAATCTGAAACCATTAACAAATATATCAAGGCATCTAGTGGAATCAAAGGGAGATTAAAATTATCAATTGAAGAGTCTAAAAAAAATGTTTTCACACTTAAGCACAAATTAGGAGAAAATCACAAAACCATGCTATTTCATTGAGTAAATGTGAGAAAAGATTGACAAAATATTCTAAATTCAACACAAGATAAACCCTACAAATGAGGTTTATCAATGAGTTTTTATCTACAATTGAATCCTCTCCTATTGGACATAAAAAAGAGATTAATGTTGAAGAAGGTTGTCAAGAGGTGGAGATCATCAAAGAGGAGCCCAAGAGAGTGAAGCATACATTGGCAAGGCCGCCATTCGAGACACCTCTCCCGAAGCCATCCCCATCCGTCCTTTCATTCAAGTTAGTAAATATCTTCCTCTTAAGCTTTAATTTCTCGCTTTCATACGGTTTTCTTGAGACAAATGGAAAACTTAGAGCTCTTTGTGGTTTTAAGAGTAAAAGGGGGATGGTTAGTGGTTGGCAATATAATCCTAGGTTCGTTATGGTTGGATGTTCAAGGTCTAAGTGTAATGGTTGGTATAGTTCTCAATTGATTGGGTCTAGGAAGTTTTTGGGATGCCTTAGTGAGAATTCCGATTACTGGCCACCCGATTGGAACAATGATGATCAACTTGAAGACGGGTGTAGAAACAAGATTTGAGATCCCGGCATACAAGAAGATCAACTTTGGGAGCTCAAGGCTTGTCAAGAACTTCTTCAAGGCTTGGTGAATTCACTTGGAAATGTTGGAGCTTATTGGAAGTCTAAGCGTTGGTGGACGTTCCAAGATGAGTTCAAGCATAAGCCACCATGACAAGGAGCTCATCACATGTCCAACTTAAGGACTTTAACTAAAAGTGCTAGGTGGGAGACACCCCACCATGATAAACTCTTCCTATTTTCCCTTTGATTTATGTTGGTAATAAATTGAATTTTTTTTTAGTTAGGATTATTTGGTTTAAGTTGTGATTTTACTGGTTTAATAATGTTTGGCATTAATTTGATAGCTTGTTGATATAAAAAAAATGTCCCCCGCGTGCGCATGGCCGACGCGCACGCATCATATTGGAGTTTTCTCTCTGGTGCATTTTTCCTGAGAGTTGTGCTGGAATTGTGCGGGTGGTAAGCTTGGCGCACAACCCACCCGACGGGTATGCATACGCATCACCCAGCCATTTCATCTTTTCACGCGTACTCATGAGCGACGCTTACGCGTCGTATTCTCAACCTACTACCCACGCATAAGCGTGGGCGATGCTTACGCGTCGTTTCCCGTTTTCCATTCTTCTTCTTTCTTCTCTCCTTTCTTATTCTTTTTTTCCTTTCTTACTTTCTTCTTCTTCATTTCTCCTCCCTTCTCATCCTTGTTCTCTTTCATTTTCTTTTACTTATTGCATTTGCATACTTTAATTCATTGCATTTTAATTTTGTGCATGTTTTTATTTTCTTTTCTAAGTTACTATTTTTCCATTGGCGTTGCATTTTCTTAATCACCTGTTGAATTTTTTTCCATTGTTTTGGTGCTTAGTGACTTATTTTCTACTGTTGGTGATATTATTTATCGGTTAATGCTAATCTTTTATTACATTTGTATTCCTTGCGCATTGATATGACCTTATATTGTCTTTCATGACTCACTCTCTCTCCATCATTGTTACAATTCCTGCACTATTGATATGCCATTCGCCTATATTGCTTTCTCACTTGCATGTTGTAGTTACCATGTAGTTGAGAACCTCATTATTATTTGGCATTAGCCCACCCATATTTTATTTGTTTACATATCTTTGTTTATGGGTTACTCTTCTTCCTTTTTCTCTTCTTTCAGGATGGCCATTAAGAAGGGAAATGGAAAACTTCTAAATGGGGCGAACAACAAGTCATTCTGCACAAGCTTTTGAAGGAACTCCGCTGTTGTAGCAGCCCGTCCACTTGCACATCTTTGCATGCACCGAGGATGGTGCAATCTTTAAGTGTGGGGAGGTCGATACCGACTTCCATGGGTAACTACTTCCTGTTTCAACGCCAATGTTTAGTTTTCTTTGTTAATAAGTTGTTGCATTGCATAGTAGATTGCATGTGTAGTTAATTGCTTGCATGTATGTACTACTTGGTTGAAGTAATGAATTCTTTTTCAAGAAAATATTTTATAGCATTTCACTAACTTGAATTAAAATTTTTGTTGAACTTGTTTGAAGAATTTTATTTTGGAACATGGTTTTAGAGCTTGAACACACAAAACTAGTGAGCTTTTTGAGCCTATTTGATTGGTTACATTTTATCAACCAATATTTTATTTTAGTGTGTGTTGTTCTCTCTAAAATTGTGATCTTTGTCTTGCTTGATTCTATATTTCCATTGTTTGATGTATGCATGTACTTATGTGATTGAGGCCTTTGTTTCACTAAGCTTACATACGCATATGGCCTTACCCTTTCATTATCCCTTGCAAACCAATGTTGAGCCTTTTAACCCCATTTATTCTTTACTTTAGCTCATCACTAACTCTAAGCAGAAAGCAATAATGTCCTTAATTTGAATCCTTGGTTAGCTTAGACTAGTGAGAGTGTTCATGATTTAAGTGTGGGCAAGTTGGGTTTGGAAACATTTGATTTGGGAATTAAGTGTTGTATATTTTTGAAAAATGTGAAAAAAATGGTAGAGCACATATTTTTGCATTCAATTCCTTAAGTATATGCATTGCGAAAAATAAAAGGAAAAAAAAGAGAAAAAAAAGAGAAAAAAAAAAGAAAAGAAGAAGAGAAAATAATAAAAGGGGACAAAATGCCCCAAAGTAAATGGTGATAGCAATGCATATGTACTGTACTCAAAATTGGGATGCATAAATATGTGGTAAACATAGTTAATGGGTAGTTAGATTTTATATTCTGATTACATAGATTGTTCTAAGTTAGGTGGGAAGTTTAGGTTAATCAAGGATTCAGATTTTAGTCCACTTGACCAAATACAATCCTACCTTGACCCTAACTCCATTACAACCCTTAAAAGACTTCTTGATATGTGTATTTGTGCATTAAAATTTTGTTGATTAGTAGAAGAAGATCAAGTCTTAGAAAGCAAGATTAGTAGAGAATTGAGAGAATCGAATCTTAAACACTAGAGTGATTAGAGTGTATATACTTCTGGTGACGGTTCAATGCTCAATTTTTTGTTCCTGGCTTTCACGAGCTTTCTTCTTGCAAGTCTATTTGTACTTCATTTTATGATTTGAATTAGTGGAATCTAGTTTATAATTATTCTTGGAGAATTTGATTTACTTTTAACCAAGTAGGTAGAATCATTTTTTGTATGTAGTTGCATTCATATAGTAGGTCGCATTTAATAAGTCTTACCATTCCTCTTCACTCTTATGGTTCTCTTAAGCTTAACATAAGGACATGCTAATGTTTAAGTGGGGGGAGATTGATAAACCGCTATTTTACAGTTTACTTTGTACTGAATTGAGAGGATTTTATCCATTATTCTCACACTTATTCATAGAATTTGCATGTTTTACATTTTTCTTCCTAATTTTGTGCTATGATTGAAAACATGCTTCTTTAGCCTTAAATTTGCTAATTTTAATCCTCTCTTATTACCATTCGATGCCGTGATATGTTTGTTAAGTGTTTTCAGGGTTTATAGGGTAGGAATGGCTTAGAGGATGGAAAGGAAGCATGCAAAAGTGGAAGGAACAAAAGAAATTGAAGGAATTGCTAAGCTGTCAATCCTGACTGCTACGTACTAAATCGATCTTAACTTGAGCCACAGAGGTCCAAATAAGGCGGTTCCAGTTGAGTTGGAAAGCTAACATTCGGGGCTTCAAAATGATATGTAATTTGCCATAGTTGCCTTGCAGTTAGGTGATGCATACGTGTCGCCCATGCGTGCACGTCGCAAGATCAACATGACCAGTGCAAGAGGCAAACGACGCGTACGCATGGCTGACGCGTACGCATGACAGAGCATCACGTGATGTAATTACAGAAAATGCTGGGGGCAAATTTTGGGCCACTTTTGACCCAATTTCAGGCATCAAAATACTGATTAGACGCTGCAAAGTGAAGCTAGAAGGGAGGATTCAATCATTCACACTTGATTCACATAATTTTAGGTTTTTAGATGTAGATTTCTTAAGAGAGGGGCTCTCTCCTCTCTCTTGGTTTTAGGTTTTATAGTCTTATTTCTTCTCCAATTTAGATTTCCATCTTGTTTTAATTTAGTTTCTCTTTTACATTTTATTATTCTAGCACATCTTAGTTTATTTTCTCTTGTTGATGTCTTTATTTTCCCCATTTAATTTATGAATTCTTCATATTAGATTCAATTTCCTTATTAATGCAATTTGAGGTATTTTATGTTTATTGCTTCTTTCTTCAATTGTTATTATTGATTCCTTGCAATTGTTGGTCTTAAATGTTACATTCTCTTATTGCTTTTCTATGCTTTTATTTTATGCCTTCCAAGTGTTTGATAAAATGCTTGGGTGGATTTTAATTTAGCTTTTTGTATTCTTAGCTTGGATTGAGTAATTTGGAGACTCTCGAATTGTCAAAGTCTCTTGTTGGTTGGTGATTGAAAGTTGCTAATTGGCTTGAGCTTCACTAACTCTAGTCTTTGATTAGGATTTGTGAGAGCATTTTGCTATTACCTTCACAATTGACAATGATAATGAGGATAGGAATTCCGATTCTCAACCCTTGCTAGGACCTTTCTTAGTTGTTAGTTTATTTTCTTGTCATTTACATTCCTTGTTCAACATTTAAAAAAACCCCAAAAATATACTTTCTCATAACCAATAATAAATACACTTCCCTGTAATTCCTTGAGAGATGACCCGATGTTTAAATACTTCGGTTAATTTTATTAGGTTTGCTTAAGTAACAAACAATTTAAATATTGATTGAGGTTTAATTGTCGGTTTAGAACTATACTTGCAACATGATATTTTTGTAAAAATCTTAACCGACATTTTTCCTCCGTCAGTGGCATTTATGTATCCGGTGGTAATATTGGAAAACAAAGTGCTTACGGTCACGGCCAAGACTCTAAAAGCTGTGTTCAAGAATAAAAAAGAACTGAACTAGGAAAGTCAATAATATCATCTGGATTCTAAGTTCCTAAAGAGACCAACATTTTTTAGTTCCAATAGATAGTGAGATGCCAAAACTATTTAAGAGGCAAAAGGCTAATAAGTCTCGTTCATCTAATTGAAAACGAGCTTCATTGGAAACTCTGAGATTTATTGTATATTACTCTTCCTTTTATCCTATTGTATTTTTAGTTGCTTGGGGCAAGCGACAGTTTAAATTTGGTGTTGTGATGAGCGGATATTTTATACGCTTTTTGGCATCATTTTCATATAGTTTTTAGTATGTTTTGTTTAATTTTTATTAAGTTTTCATAGGTTTTAGTGTAAAATTTACATTTTTGGATTTTACTTTGAGTTTGTGTATTTTTATACAATTTCAGGTAATTTCTGGCTGAAATTGAGAAGCTGGGGCAAAAGTCTGATTCAGAGGCAGAGAAAGTACTGCAAATGCTGTCCACATCTAACCTCCTTGCATTTGAAAGAGTTTTTCTGGAGCTACAGTGGTCCAAATGGAGCATTCTCAACGGCTATAGAAAGCTAACATCCATAGATTTCTAGAAACATGTAATAGTCCATGCTTTGCTTCAGAATTAGAGGCCCAAAACTGGCGTCTAACGCCAGCCTCCTACGCTATTCTAGCGTCCAGCGCTCAAAGAAGAAGAGACCAGCGTTCAACGCCCATAAAGGATCCCCTAGCCAGTGTTCAATGCCCTATAGTCCTCCTAGCACGTGGATCTCAATCAAGCTCAGCCCAAACATTCACCAAGTGGGCCCCAAAAGTGGATTTTAGCACTAAAAGATTGTTTTACCCTTCTTAATGTAATCCTTAGTCATTAGTTTCATATTTAAAGACTTTTACACCTCTCATCAAGAGGAGGACGCACACTTTACACGTTTTTACCATTGTATTTTCTATCAGTATGAGTTTCTAAACCTCCTAAGGTGAGGGGAGGAGCCCTGCTGAGTTTTATGGATTAATAAAGTATTACTATTTCTCTTCAATCCGTATTTGATTCAATTATAAGATGTATCTTGGTTCTTCATTCTAAAACCGCGTGCCTGACAACCACCCGTGTTCTTCTTGGGTTCAAGTGAATACGTAACTGGAAAGCATTGAACCACCAGCTTGATTATACATCTCTTAGACAGCTAATCCATGACTTCGTTGGGGACTTCTCGAGACACCAATTCAGCCGAGGTGTGGGGAGATTAGGATCTATGTGGTAGAGGCTAGAATCCAAAGGCACAACATTCTCTGATCTGGAAGATTCGACCTTTTCTGTGGAGTTTTGAGTAGAATCATTAAGGAGAATAGACTGCAGGAGCTTCACCTTCAATCAGAATGGATCCACACTAACCCTGGGGTTCAGATCTGAAGGAGCATTGGCGACCTCTCAAGAAAGGCGTTGATCACAAACAGCCTGCCATAGAAGAAATCATGCACAGTTGAAGAGGACAGTAAGACCAGAGTTAATCCAGAAGGACGAAGTATCTCCAAGCCTCAACCATCTTTTTATCATTGCAAACATATCAACGTAGTTAAGATCTCTTTATTTCCTTTTATGCAATTAAACAAAATACCTACTTCATCTATTCACCTGACTAAGATCTACAAGATAACCATAGCTTGCTTCAAACCACAATCCTCATGGAATCGACCCTGACTCACTCGGGTATTATTTGGACGACCCAGTGCACTTGTTAGTTCGGTTGTACGAAGTGTGGGAATTTGTACAGCTACCAACCATGTACTTGCAAGTAATCATAAATTTATGTTCACCTTTCTTTCGTATGTTTAATAATTCAAATTCGATGTCTTAATAACATGTACTTCACATAACAATTAGTTATACATATGTAACTGCTTTATAAATGTCTTGAAAGTATAATTTTAACTAATATTTTTTTAGAAAATGGTAAAGATTATTACCACCGACTTCTGTTAGAATATTTAAAGAGGATGTATAAATTTTGAAAATATAAGGACAACAAGAGTAATGCTTCATGCTACTTATAAGGATACATATTTTACTTTTGGATTGTTATAATATGACAGGGAATTCATAAATGTCAATAAAGAAGAAAGTTTATAGGCTTCAAAATCATATGACAGGAGATTATTTATCATTCTACTAATTTTTAATAATATCTTAATATCATAACATATCTGGAATAACTGTTGGTATGAACTCTTAGATGATGTTTTGTATCAATGAAGAATAATATTGAAATAATAGAAATTTATAATTATTGATCATTGTAAGTCAATTAAATTTTAATATTATTATGTAGTATGTGTAGAGTTAATCATGAAGAATGATAAGATTAAGTAGTAGTTGAGTTTATTTGATATAAATAAAATCATACAATTCTATGGTAAGACCTTGAAAGATTATCATTTTATTCTTTAGCAACTAAAATTGATAGTTTTTGGTTAGATAAAATAATTTCTATAAAAAAACTAAATTTTGAGAGGGATGAGCTAAACAAATAACCTTAACCACATTGACTTTTAAAATATATCTAAGCAGAAAAACTTATATTTCATAAAGTTATTATGATTTTGTACCTTAGATAAGGGATTTTGGCTTTTTTTTCTTACTGAAGATAGAGAGACTCGAACTTGCAACCTCTTAAGTGAGTATGGGGAGACTATGCCATTTGAGCTATAACTCATCGACGATTTTGGCTTTATTTATGATCATGAGGTTATGACAACAATATTTCTTTGGAGCTTGATTTCAGTTGAAATCCGCTCATATGTGACATATACGAAATTTTACTTTTAAGTGATATTACATTTTTGTTCTTTTTCAATAGAAAAATAGTATACGCTTAGGTTCAAAATACCACTAAATACAATTGAGATGCTTTATTCAAAATTTAACCTTATTCCTTTCAGCAATGTTAGTGAGAACTAATTTATAATTTGAGAAGAGAATCCTATATAGTTAGTAGGTATTGTTGTGAGAAAATTGATAAATAATTGAGCGATACATCATATTTTTTCTAACATATAACAAAAATTTGTCTTTTAGAGAAAAAAGTGGTTGTACTAGGCAAGGACTTTAGACAAATATTTTTTATTATTCCGTGAAGATCAACACAAGATATTATGCATTCAATCATGTATTCATCTTATCTTTAGCAATTTTATTAGGTGTTCAAACTAACAAAAAAATGAAACTATTTCTAGGTATAAATACAAGTATACAACTACTTCAACTCAAGAGGGGATAAAATAAGTTGGTAAGTTTCAACAAGTAACGACGTTTATTGTATTATTTTGATTCTAATAATAAATATAATACCAATAAATAAAACAGTCCCAGATAAATTTCAATAAAAATGGTTATCCATAATAGTATCTTTTGCCATTAATAAAGAAGGTTTAAGGGTAAACTTTATCTCATGTTAGATTGTACTTTATCAAATTGATTTTAATGTAAAAGTAATGGTTTAAAAATTTTAGTAATGATTCATAAGAAAATATTACAAATTCAAACACCAATATTGTTTAAAGATAAGTCTTTGAAAAGATAATGTCCTAATGTAAATATTTCAATTTGATAAAAAAAGCTATATAATACTACCAATGAGTAATTGTTTCTACTTTGAAGACAAGTAAAATAAGGATTATGTACTATTTTAGTCTTTATGATTTTGACTGAAAATCGAATCGTCTCTAATGTTTTTCTTTTGTGTGTTCAAAATTGTCTTTACCATTAACTTTAGAGTTCAAATCATTCTTTCAGTTTCAAACGTTTTTCTAGAGATAAAATTTCTCTTTTGTTTCATTTACTTTTTATCATTTTTGCAAAAATTTTCATTCATCCTTCATCACTTATAACGTAAAAAAAATCGTCAGGATAATTGCTTGAATGCTTAACACCAGTGCTAATTGTAGAGAATTCATGTTAAGGCTTTAAGCAACCATCATGGTGAGTGTTTTATTTTGTTACATTTCTGAGCAATGAAGGATATACAAGATTTTGTGAGGATGAAAAAAAAAACAAAAAGACAATTTTGTCTTTTAAAAAATGTTTGGGAACAAAAATATGACTTTAAAACTAAAATTAATGTTAGGAATGATTTTGAACACAAAAAAAAAAATTAGAGACTGTTTTAATTTTTAATCAAAATTAAAAGGACCAAAAAAATACTCAACCTTCACTACAAGAAGAAAGGACTATGGCCATGCTTTTTTTTGCTACGCTTTAAAAGTGTGGCTAAAAGTGGTCTATGACCACGCTTTTATGAGGGTGGCGATTGAATAGAGATTTGGCCACGTTTTTTTTTGCTACGCTTCAAAAGCGTGGCGAAAAGGGTGAATGGCCACGCTTTTATGAAGGTGGCAATTGATACGAGATTTGGCCATGTTTTCTTGCCACGCTTAAAAAGCGTAGCCATAAAGAGAAACCGGCATGCTTTTAAAGCGTCGCAACAGGGTTTTATTATTGTCACGTTTGAAAAGCGTAGCTGTTTCCTACAAGCCTTTAGGCACACTTCAAAAGCGTGGCCAAAAGGTTTCCCCAAAAAAAATAAATTTTATAAAGCTCGTACCCTTCAAATTAAAATGTCTCTTTCTTGCTTCTTCTTCATTCAAAGACCCGCCGTAAGCCTTAACTCCTCCTTCAAAAGCCCCAACTCGTTCAGTGGTGATAACCTTAACCCTCTCTTCATTGTGCCTCACCCTCACCGCTCCGACAACGCTCCGACGATACTCTGTGAAGAACGTCGCTGCGCTCGCAATGCCTCTGCCGGCAATCCCTCTTTCGGCACCCCTAACCCTCCTTCTTCGGTGACTCTCTCTGGCAGTGACTCCCTCCGCTCACTTGCCGTCGCAAACCCGCTGTCGATGCTTCCTCCGCCGTCGCTCCCTTCCGTCGATGCAAAATCCCTAACCCCTTTCCCTTTTTCGCTGTGCTATCGAGCCAGCAGGTAGCAGCGTCTTCATCCCCTACGCCATCGCGACAAACCCCTTTGCCCTCCATCGTCGAGCCCCGGCCAAGCGTCATCGTCCATCACCTCTCCCTTTCTGGCAGCCACCGCGTCTTCCTCCACTCCTCCCTGCATCCTGCCACTCTTTGTCTGCATCATCAAGAATGGAGCCTCTGACTTAGGTTGGTTCTTGATTTTTTTTTGTCTGGTTTTTCACTACTTCTATTTGTTTTTCTATTCTGTTCTTGAGTTAATTCTGGTTTGTTCCTAAGTATTTTAGTTCTTGATTTTAGTTATAATTTTTAATTTGTTCTTGATTCTCGGTTGGTATATTTTCTGTAGTTCTCTAGTATTCTCTTGGTTGCTATTCTTGATTCTTGATTTTTGTTATGATTTTTTAATGCTTCTATTTTTTCCTGTTCTGTACTTGAGTTGATTCTGTTCTTTGATTTTTGCTTCTTGATTTTTCACTGCATCTATTATGATTCACCATAGCACGCTATTTGATGTTATTTTATATACGAGTGTTTCATTTATATCATAATTGGTAATACAACTCTAAATCTATTGCTACACTTTTTTAGACTTTTTGCCACGCTTTAAAAGCGTAGCAAAAAGCTTGTTTTCCTGTAGTACTTTAAATAAAATGATTACTCATTATTTTTAATATTAAAACAATCTAACTTTAAATTTAATTAACTTTTGTAAAGTTTTTGTAGCTGTAATTGTTATATGTATTTTTGTTATATATATATATATATATATATATATATATATATATATATATATATATATATATATATATATATATATATATATATATATATATTACTCTCTACCTTAGTACGGGTGCATACATTAGTATTAATTAAATTTGAGAAAATTATTCTAGACATTTGAAGGAAACGCTTTTCTTTTGTTGTAATAATAATAATATTAATATTATTTCTTCTTCTTCTTGCTAGAGTAGTTTTATTCACTTTATTAGGAGGATAAATATATAACGTATTTTACAAGTGTGTAATAGCATGGTTAATGAAAGAGGACAATGTATCTGAGATCTCAAGCAACCATTTCTATTGAGTTAATCGTTATTTAACTCTGAAGCAAAATTTTCATGATTCTTTAGAATGATAGCAATTCATTTAGAAGGTTTAATCTATCACACTCATGAGTCATAAGAATTGTTTCCTGGTAAAATTTCAGTTCCGAAATAGGGAGGATAAATATATAACCCGGTTATTATATTATTCTTATGGTCAATGTCCTTAAACTGAATTAATTAGTTTCATGGTTCCTAACTTCCTATCATCATCATGCAGAAAAATATAATATCTTACAGTAGCCCCATTCTTTTTCTTGAGTTTTATGGTCAGGGGGAAAAGGCCTAATTCAAACACACAGTTTTACCCCCCACAAATTAAAAGAGGAGCAGCAACAACCACAACACACAAATTAGAAGTGATTGGGTTGCCTGGTTACATATATGTTTCTTTTAAGTAAATGGTCAAACCCAAGAAAATATAAATAGGTTCAATTAACTCGAGCAACTGTTTGAACAAAAACATAAAAACATTATTATTATTATTTATTGTCCAGCAAAATACTCTTAAATAGAGTTTAAATTTGTGACAAATTAATTATTGACCTCTCAAGTTGGAAATACCTTAAAAAACTAAAAAAAAATAAAAAATAAAAACATTAAAACCCACTCGAGCATCTTGCTAACCCATAAAAAAAATACCTGGGAACTTTACTTCACAGTCACACAACCAATTATTTGTTACAAATTTAAAATAATTAATCGATGAGTCACATGATTGTAATTAGACTTCGTTAAAAATTCTTAACTTTTCAAATGCAATTATATTTTGGTTAAAAGAAAATCATTTAACACTTTATTTTATGAATTTAATTTTGATATACTATACGTACAAAAAAATCTTATACATATATTTTAATTATAAATATTATATCGGTAAGATTCTGAATTTTTAAAAATTAAATAATAAATTATTTATAATTTATTTTATTTATTTGAGAATATATTTTTAAAATTTTTTATATTAATTAGATATTTTTTATTATTGAATTAAAGCTTTAGTAATTAAAAAATAATAAAAAAATTAAATTTTTTAATTTAAATAATTAGATTTTAAACTTTATTTTAAGATTTTAAACGAAATTAATTTGATTATCTCTAATTATTGAATTAGAGTATTTATTTGAAAATAATTTGCAAGTTGATAATAAAATAGTATTTCAAAGATAATTATTTTTTTATTTAATTTAGTTTTAAAATTATTACTTTACCCTTCAAATTTTATTAAAGTTCTTACTTTACCAAAATCTCCAATTTCATACACAAACCCTAATTTTAACACACACAATCCACTCTCTTCTAACCCTAGCCGCCACATCCCTCCAACCATTCACCCCCTCACCAACGCACACACACGGCACACACCACACACAACCACCGTGAAAGAGAAGAAGAGAGGAAGGAGAAGAAGAGGACGTCGTTGGCGGGGTTGGGAGCGCCGTCGCCATCGCCGCTGAAGGAGGAGGGCAGAGAGAGGGACGCCGTCGCACACTAGAGGAAGAGAGAGAGCGTTCGGGCAGAGAGACGAAGACAGAGGGAGAAGGAGGCGCTGCTTGTGCCGCCGCACCTTGTCGCCGTCAATGGAGAAGATGCCGCCAAGCTTGCCTTCGTCGTGGCCGTTGATGTAGAAAACGCCACCGAGAATCAGTGAGCCCTTGTTTTGTGCCAGTCACGACGAATCTACCACGGTTGTTGCTGTCTCGCCTCCACTAAGGTACATCGCCGCTGTGCTCGTCACCTTGTCTGTCCACGGAATTGCAAGATGCCGCCATCGGAAAAATTGAATTCCGCATAAACTAACCGGCAAATGTACCGGGTCGCATCAAGTAGTAAAACTCATGTGAGTGAGGTCGATCCCACGAGGATTGATGGATCAAGCAACTTTAGTGAGGTGATTAGTCTAGTCAAGCGGATATTAATGAATTGAATGAAATTGGATTAACAGAATGTAAATTGTAGGAAATTTAAAATGCTGAATGTAAATTGCTTGAATCGTAGAGAGCAAGAAAGTAAAAGAGCTGACTGTAAATGACAACAGAATGTAAATTGCATCAAATGTAAAGGGGCTTTGGGGTGTAGGTGGTGCGGTGTTTATAACCCACAAACTAACCGGCAAGTGCATCGGGTCGTACCAAGTAATACCTCAGGTGAGTGAGGGTCGATCCCACGAAGATTGATGGATCAAGCAACAATGATTGATTGATTGGCTTAGTTAGACAAACAGAAAAGAGTGTTTGAGTGTTCAAAGAGCATTAAACAATCGTTCAGAAAATAAAATAGTAGAGTAAATAAGTTGGGAATAAAATATGGAGAGGGCAGTTAAGGTTTTAGAGTTATCTATTTTTCCGGATTAACTTTTCTTACTAACTATTTTAATCATGTAGGATTTAATTTATGGCAAACTATATGTGACTAGACCTTAATTTCTTAGACCTTTCTAGTCTCCTCTAAAATTCATCAACAGCCAATTCCTTGGTCAATTAATTCCAATTAGAGGGTGATGATCAAACTCTAGTTTATATGCCACAAAAACTCTAATTACCCAAAAATAAGGGAATTATATGTCACGTATCCTGTTAAATCCAGATAGTTAAAATTTAGGAGAATATGTTTTTAAGCTGTTGTTCAAGTAAAGAGCTTTTCCAAGTTATACAAGAACTCAAATAGAAAGAGGGGCATACTTCCGTTCCACCCAAATTCATAAGATGAAGAGCGAAAATAATTCTTAAATTATAAATCCATACATGAATAAAAATAGAAAAAGCAATAAAATCAATCCATACAATAGACAGAGCTTCTAACCTTAACAATGGAGGTTTAGTTGCTCATGGCTCAAAGAGAAAATAAGGATTCAGGTAAAATGTACAGAGTTCCAATTTGATCGGCTCTCAAGTTAACTAATGGAATCCCTTTTTATAACTAATCCTAATAAATTTAAAATCTAATTATCTAAAACTAAAAAGAATATCTTTTCCTAAAAATAACATTTGAATTTAAATCATAATAATCAGCAGGTCTTCAGTTGATGGGTGGGGACCACATGTTTTGTCCATTCTGCAGCTTCTAATTTGTGTTTTCTGGGCTGAAAACTGGGTCAACACAGCCCAGAAATTGCCCCCAGCATTTTTCTACATTTTTTGCACGTGGCGCATGTCACGCATACGCGTTAGTCACGCGTACGCGTGGATGATCTTTTTCGCAAGTCATGCGGACGCGTCGGTCACGCGCACGCATCGCTGTGCAATTCTTCAAAACACGCGTACGCGTTAGTCACACGCACGCGTGGCCATGGAAAGCTCTAAATCTCGGACACACGTCAGTCACGCGTACGCGTCGCTCTTCGCTGGTGTCTCCTTT
This sequence comes from Arachis hypogaea, assembly GCF_003086295.3. Lineage (NCBI taxonomy): Eukaryota > Viridiplantae > Streptophyta > Magnoliopsida > Fabales > Fabaceae > Arachis > Arachis hypogaea. The sequence continues at coordinate 86,614,246 of NC_092036.1, read as the reverse complement.
AATTCTTGAGCTGTAGAAACTCCATCAAATCCAGTCGAATGCTACCTAAAATAAACAAAATTGCAAAAGACTCAAGGTAGCATCCATATTGGCTAAAAGATAATTAATTCTTTATTAAAATCAACAAATTAGATGCAAATTCACTAGGAAAAGATAGGAAAGATGCTCACGCATCACAACACCAAACTTGAATTGTTCCTTGTCCTCAAGCAACCAGAATTAATATAGGCTTAGGATGTGAATTTGCATGAGAATGAGAGTTTGATTAAGCCCATGTCTCTTCTTATAGTGGGGTTTACAATTGCAATCCTGAATAGTTTTGGCATCTTACTCTCCTTTGAATCAAAAGGATGTCACAGTCATTCGGAATTAGAATCCGGATAATATTATGAATTCTCTGATCTTTTGTAACTTAATTTAATCTTTGAACATAGCAATTTTTTTCTTTGGTGCTTTGCACCTTGAGTCTAGCCGTGACTTGAAATATTTTGTCTCAACCTTTACTTGACACAGAAACACCACAAGCATTTAACTGTGGGAACTCTCTTTAAGTTCTAAATATTTTTATTTATTTTTTAAAATTTTTTTTATTATTATCCCCAGACAGTGGTGTTAAAAGCCTTTGGCGTACTCTACAATTGATCTCGACTCTAAATATTTTGTCTCAAGGATTACTTGACACAAGAACACCACAAGCATGTGACTAGGGAAACAACTCTTTGAGCTTTTAATCATGTCTGACCTCCCTAGTCATTGATGCTCAGAGCCTTGGACCTTGCTTTTATTTTTCTTTTGTTGTTTCTTTTGTTTCAAGGATTAAACTTTCCATTAATTTCAGAGAAATCATAATAATTCTCTAAATTCCTGTTCTTTGTACATCAACACTCTTTGATTCAAATTTAAATATGCACTGTTCATATCATGCATTCAAAATTACAATTAATACCACCACATTTAAGTAAATAAGACTACTCTTAAAATTAACTCAATTTCTCATGCAATATATCACTTCTGTATTTTTTATTTGAATTCAAGCTCAGTGAGTAATACATGAGACATCTTTTCAGAATTAAGGCAAGTAAGAGAAAAACTAAACTAGTCCTAGGATTCTAACTAATAAAGGATCATGCAACAAACAAAGCAAAATAGCAGAAAGCCGGAACATAACATAGAAAAAAGAGGGGATGAATAAAAAATGAAAGGAACTCAACCACCTTAGTTATCCTAGCGGTCGTTTTATTCTTCAGGTTGTGCTCCTTAGTGAAGATGATTCACCTCCCTTTTGGTGCCATAGGAATAAACAGAAAACCCTTAAGCGAAGCATCAACACCAAACTTAAAGGTTTGCTTGTCCTCAAGCAAAGAAGAACTGAAATAGAAAGAAACAAATATTATGATGAAAGAAAAAGAAAAGGATAAAAGAACAAGAGAGAATTAGGATTGAGAGAGGGGGAAAGAAAATTAAAACTGGGCGGCAAACTAGTGTAGTTGTGCGGCGCAGGCGACGCGTATGCGTGCAGCACGCGTACGCGTGGGGGGCAAAATTTCCTTAATGACGCGTAAGCGTCAGGCACACGTCCGCGTGCCCTGGGTTTTGTGCGATTTGCATGAAGCCAGCCACGCGCATGCACAACACTCCGTTCGCGTGGCTTGGGAACCCAGATTTTCAATCGACGCGTGTGCGTCATGCACGCGCACGCGTGGATGGCCATTTGTGCAAACGACAAGTTTTGTGCTTCTAGCACACTTCCAGCCCCAAGCCAGCACAACTCTCTGCCCAAACACATATTTACGCCATTTTTCCAGGTCACACGTACGCGTGAGTTTGTCTGTGTGAAAGGCTTCATTCTGGCGCCACTCCCGCGCAACTCTCTATTTATTTTTATTTTTTACGCACACCCATCTGACGCGTACGCGTTAGCGACTCTTGCGCGTCGTGTGCCCTTTTTTTTATGTTCGACTCCTGTTCTAATAGAGCTGCATGATCTGAAAAATAGAAACTTAGTAAAAAATCAAATAAGGAAGAAACCTACTACTACGAAAAAATAGCTAAGGATATGAATTTATCGGGTTGCCTCCCGATAAGCGCTTCTTTAACGTCACTAGCTTGACAGTCAATTCTACTAGTTCAGCAGATGAGTGGACCTCTGGCGATGAATCTCGCCTCCAAGATAGTACTTCAGCCTCTGGCCATTCACGGTAAATTTCCTGTCAGAATTCTCTTCCTGTATTTCCACATGACCATAGGGTGAAGCTCTGGTAACCACAAACGGTCCTGACCACCGGGATTTCAGCTTCCTGGAAAAGAATTTGAGCCTTGAATTATACAGAAGCACTCTTTGTCCTGGCTCAAAAACTCTGATGGAAATCTTCTTGTCATGCAGTAGCTTAGTTCTCTCCTTATAGAGCTTGGCATTCTCATAAGCTGAATATCTGAATTTATCAAGCTCATTCAACTGAAGCATTCGCGTAATTCCTGCAGCTTCTGAATCAAGATTCAGATACCTAATTACCCAGTAAGCTCTGTGCTCCAACTCAACTGGCAGGTGACAGGCTTTGCCATAGACCAACTGATAAGGGGACATGCCGATAGGAGTTTTGTATGCTGTCCGGTATGCCCAGAGAGCATCTGATGCAAGTGGAAATTGTCTCTCAACAAATTTCCTTCGGCAAGTGTACCGAATTTATCGTCAAGTAAAAACTCACAATAGAGTGAGGTCGAATCCCACAGGGATTGATTGATCAAGCAATTTTAATTAGAAGAAAGTTCTAGTTAAGCGAATTCAGAATTTGGGTTGAGATTTACAGAAGTTAAAATGGCAGGAAGGTAAATAACAGAAAAAGTAAATGCTAGAATTAAAGTGCTGAAAGTAAATGACTGAAAGTAAATTGCAGAATTGTAAATGGGAATGGGGTGTTTGCTCATGAAAGTAAATGCAGAAATTAAAGAGAACGGGTGAGATCAGAATTGGGGAGTTCATTGGGCACAGGGGATGTTGCAATTCTCCGGATCAAGTTCATTTTCATCTCTTCCTCAATCAATGCACTCATTGATCTCCTTGGCAATCTTAATTGATTGAATTACAATTTCTTGCAATTCAATCTCTCAAATCTTGATTAATAGCCAATTCCTAGGTCAATTGCTCATGAGAAGAGATGAAGTGTGGTCACTGATTATACCACATGCATTTCCCAAATCAAGTATTGAGAGGATTATAGTCATATATCCATCCAAACCCAATTTGGTCCAGCATGAGAAAGCATTTCTTGCTTGATCTCTTCATTCCTCTTTCAAGGTTCAGAAGAGATCCAAGTTTGAATAGTTCTTTTTCCAAAATAACTACCTAATGGGATGAAGATCGAAAGCTTTCAAGTAAAATCAAGAGAAAAGATAGAAGAAGAAGAATGAAAATTAGTATTGATCCATCAACTTACAACAGAGCTCCCTAACCCAATGAAAGGGGTTTAGTTGTTCATAGCTCTAGAAAATGAAAACAAAGATGGAGAATACATCATGGAACTAGAAGAGCAGAGTAAAAATACAGAGAGTAGTGCTATTTTCCCCCAACTTTTCTGAACTGCTCAATAATTCAAAGCTACTCCTATATATACTACTCTTCTCAGCTTCTAGTTAGTTCTTCAAGTCTTGGGCCTTTAGATCTTGAGTTTGAAGCAGTTCTCTTCTTCATTTGGGCTTGGGTTTACTTGCAGAGAGAAAGTGTGAAGTGGGCAGAGACTTTAGCTCAGGACGTTAGGGGTGTTAACGTTTTAGTGAAAGAATGAGTTCGAGAACGTTAGTGACACTCAACATTGTCACTAACGTTCCAATGTACCCCTTTGCCTCACGTTAGATCCCACGTTAACTAGGTTAACGTGGCTTCTAACGTGGCCTTGCCATCCTTCGAGAACGTTAGTGACACTCAACATTGTCACTAACGTTCCAATGTGCCCCTATGTCTTACGTTAGAGTCCACGTTAACTAGGTTAACGTGGCTTCTAACGTGGCCTTGCCATCCTTCGAGAACATTAGTGACACTCAACATTGTCACTAACGTTCCAATGTGCCCCTATGTCTCACGTTAGAGTCCACGTTAACTAGGTTAACGTGGCTTCTAACGTGGCCATTCTTAGCCATCCCCAACGTTAGTGACAATGTTGAGTGTCACTAACGTTGGCTCATCTTTCACTCATCATCGTTAGCTTTCCACGTTAACTCAGTTAACGAGGAAGTTAACGTGGCTCCTTAGGGTTTTGTGGTTGCTTCCAACGTTAGTGACAATGTTGGGTGTCACTAACGTTGTCGACCACCCTTGCCTCTTACGTTAGCTCCCACGTTAACCAAGTTAACGTGGGAGTTAACATGGTATATTGCACCTTAGGCCAACGTTAGTGACAATGTTGAGTGTCACTAACGTTGGCTTCCTTCCCCCTTTTAACGTTAGAGGCCACATTAACTAAGTTAACGTGGACTCTAACGTAGCCACTTATGATCATTGGCCAACGTTAGTGATAATGTTAAGTGTCACTAACGTTGGCTCAAAGTCCCTTCTTCACGTTAGAGTTCATGTTAACTTAGTTAACGTGACTCTTAACGTGGGCAATGATGGCTTCAAGAGCGTTATTCGCAATCACTTTTCTCATTAACTTTGCAAGTTACCTCCCATTCGACGTTAGTGGTAAGGTTAATTAGATTAACGTGACTGCTAAGTGGTTCTTCCTTGCTTCCTTTGGTCCTGAAATCAAGCAATAGAGTGCATCAAAGTTCTAGTCCAAGTCATGGGTAATGCAACATACAATTTGTTACTAAACTCATGCAAAATCCTCATGAAATCATGTAAAATTCACAATATATGCTTGAATCAAGGTGTAAGTTAATATCTACCCAAAACTAGCTTATTTCCTAAAGAAATGCATGAAACTACCTTAAAAATAGTAAAGAAAAGGTTAGTGAAACTGGCCAAGATGCCCTGGCATCACAACACCAAACTTAAAGCTTGCTTGTCCCTAAGCAAGTACTGGAACAAGAGAATGATGAATGGAATGCCAAGAGAAATGAGTCATTCTTGTGGAAGTCATGTCACTGATTTTATGGTGGTTTCATGCATAGCAACTTAGGTTCATTCCATTCCTGGCTTTCAGACCTTTATCATGTCCTAAAACACTGACTCTGCTTACATCCCATGAGACTTTTATTGATCCTTTTATTGGCATTCCAGGGCTTATTTGTGTTTTTCAAGCTAAGTGCTCTGTAAGGGGGCAACTCTTTAAGATAAGCTTTCAGCCAACACTCCCGAACCAGTTGGTTCAAGGTGCTAGGTGTTGATACACCCCTAAGGACTTACTCCCTCAAGTCTCTCCTCCATACATATACACCACATGCATCTGGTTCATTTATTTTCCTTCTTGAGACCTTGGTGTCCAGCACCTCTTTGGGTTACTAAATGCTCTGTAGTGAGGGTTACTCTTGATAGTGGACTTTCAGCTGATAATCCCGAGTTAGTTAACCCAAGTTACCAAGTGATAAGGCACCCGTAAGAGCTTATTCATCCAAGTAAATCGCTCACACAGGAACACCACAGACACATGCCTTAAGATTAAAACCATTGGTGCCTAGCCATATTGCTTACTCTTTTTCTTTTATTTTTCACTTTAAGTGTTCTTTCCCTTTCTCTTATTAGGATCTTGTTATTTACTTAGTCTCATGGGTATATTCAAAGTATAGTATTCAGGCCAGATAGATGTCATCCTCACCTTATGGTTGAACCAACTTAGCTAACTTATGATCACACCAAAGATTCATGAATGCACTTCCATATTATGAACTCCACTCTGGTCTATTTAAAACACAATCATTCTCTTTTTCATTTGATTTAAAAGACAAGCATACAATAAGTAATGGCATGATGCAGTAACACTTAAACCAGAAGTCATAGACCTAAGCAATAAAACTTAAAATGCATAATTGAAAAGGTTCAAACTAACACATGACTATTAATTAACAGTGCATTCGGACTTCCCATTTTTAACACGATGAGTAGATGGAGTTAAGTAGCAATACAACCTTTGGGAGATGGTTTGCCACACCATTCAGTTGCCCTCTTGTTGTCATTGTCATAGTTATTGATGCCTCACTGTCTTAGTTGAACGTGCACCATCTCCTCATGAGCTTCCTGCACGGTTATTGGAAGTTGCTTGTTTTCCAAGCACTTGAGGAATAGTCAACTTGCATGTATGCTTATGACTTCTGAACTTATTTTGGTGTGTGAACACCAAACTTAGTCCCTTGCCTACTACAAAACCTTACATGCATGCGTAAAACCTCGTATCTTGCTGTTAGCAAACAATTAACTAAAGACTAATCTATATCCAAGTGGTTCCCTTGATTGGTCAGAGCTAGCAATGTGCTTTGAGAGTGTAGTGTGATTCTAACTAGCATCCTTTGGTGGGACACCAAACTTAGAATCGCACTTTCACTCTTGAATTGTTTTGGTGTGGAACACCAAACTTAGCTCCTTGCAATACAGGGGAAACAACTTGTGATCTTCATTGAAATGCAGCTAAAAAAGTAGTTACCTAAGGTTGGGTTGCCTCCCAACAAAGCGCTCTTTTATCGTCGCTAGCTCGACGGGTCCTTACTTCACTTGAGATGATATTTTACTCTAGGGTTTTCCCCCATGTTGCCCAGATAATGCTTGAGTCTTTGTCCATTCACTGTAAAAGTCTTCTCTAACCTTTCATCCATGATTTCGATGTGTCCATATGGTGAGACTTTTGTGACAATGAAAGGCCCGGACCACCTCGATTTGAGTTTTCCTAGGAACAGTCTCAATTTGGAATTGTAGAGGAGTACTTGCTGCCCCTTTTCGAAATCCCTGGGTGCAAGATGCAGGTCATGTCTCCTCTTTGCCTTCTCTTTATATATCTTAGTATTTTCATAGGCTTGTGACCTGAATTCCTCCATCTCTTGCAGCTGCAAGATCCTCTTTGCACCAGCAGCAATGCTGTCAAAGTTTAGTATCTTGATGGCCCAGAGAGCTTTGTGTTCCAATTCTAGTGGTAAATGGCAAGCTTTCCCATAAACCAGTTGATATGGGGACATTCCCAGTGGTGTTTTGAATGCTATCCTGTATGCCCAAAGAGCATCATCCAGCTTCGTTGCCCAATCCTTTCTTGATGCACCCACAGTCTTTTCCAGAATCCTCTTTAGCTCTCTGTTGGATATCTCCGTTTGTCCACTTGTTTGGGGATGGTAAGGTGTGGCTACCTTGTGTTTCACCCCATATCATAGGAGAAGAGCCTCTAGTGGTTTGTTACAAAAATGGCTCCCTCCATCACTGATGAGGGCTCTTGGGACTCCGAACCGGCTGAAAATATTCTTCCTGAGGAAGTTCATGACCACTTTGTTGTCATTTGTTGGGGTTGTAATGGCCTCTACCCATTTGGACACATAATCCACTGCTACCAAGATGTACTTGTTTGCATATGAGGTTAGGAATGGTCCCATGAAATCTATTCCCCACACATCAAATACTTCCAGTTCCAAAATGAAATTCTGTGGCATGGCATTTCTTTTGGGCAAGTTCCCAGATCTTTGGCATTCATTGCAGCTCCTTACCAGTTCTTTGGCATCCTTGAAAAGGGTGGGTCAAAAGAATCCACTTTGTAACACCTTTGCTGCAGTCCTGTCCCCTCCAAAGTGGCCTCCGTAGCATGAGCCGTGGCAATTCCATAGTACCTCTCGTCCTTCCTCTTCTGAGACACATCTTCTAAGGATTCCATCTGAACACTTCTTGAAGAGATAAGGCTCATCCCAGACAAAGTATTTTGCATCATTCATGAGCTTTTTCTTTTGATGTTTATTGATCCCTGGAGGTAGAGCCCCAGTTGCCTTGAAGTTGGCAATGTCTGCAAACCATGGGGCATTATGCACTGTCATTAACTACTCATCAGGGAAGAGCTCGTTCACACTCATATCATGTGTTCCTCCTTCCTTATGAGGAATCCTGGATAGGTGATCTGCCACCTTGTTCTCCACTCCCTTCTTGTCTCTGATTTCAATATCAAACTCCTGCAATAATAAGGTCCATCTTATTAGTCTTGGTTTTGATTCTTGCTTGGCAAATAAATATTTAAGTGCAGAGTGATCTGTAAAAACAATGACTTTAGCACCAATGAGGTATGATCTAAACTTGTCAAATGCAAAAATTATGGCTAGCAATTCCTTTTCAATGGTGGTATAATTTCTTTGAGCATCATTGAGGACCTTGCTAGCATAGTATATTACATGGACTAAGTTATTTTTCCTCTGCCCTAACACTGCCCCTACTGCAAAGTCAGATGCATCACACATCAATTCAAAAGGTATGTTCCAATCAGGTGGGGAGATGATAGGGGCAGAGGACAATCTTTCTTTCAAATGCTCGAATGCCAACATGCAGGTTTCATCGAAGATGAATGGTGTATCTGATACAAGGAGATTACTCAAGGGCTTAGCTATTTTTGAAAAATCTTTAATAAATCTTCTGTAAAAGCCAGCATGCCCTAAAAAGCTTCTAATTTCCTTGACATCATTGGGTGGAGGAAGCTTTTCAATAAGTTCCACTTTAGCCCTGTCCACTTCGATTCCTTGGTTAGAAATCTTATGGCCAAGAACTATTCCTCCTGTCACCATAAAGTGACATTTCTCCCAGTTCAAGACCAAATTGGTCTCTTGGCATCTTTTCAATACCAAGGCTAGGTGATTCAAGCAACTAGTAAAAGAATCTCCGAATACCGAAAAATCATCCATAAAAACTTCAATGAATTTCTCTATCATATCTGAGAAGATAGAAAGCATGCAGCGTTGGAAAGTCGCAGGTGCATTACATAGCCCAAATGGTATGCGCCTGTAGGCAAACACTCCATATGGACAGGTAAATGAAGTTTTCTCTTGGTCTCCAGGATCAACCACTATTTGGTTATATCCTGAATAACCATCAAGAAAACAGTAATAAGCATGTCCTGCGAGTCTTTCCAACATCTGATCCATGAATGGGAGAGGGAAATGATCCTTTCGTGTAACTTCATTGAGTTTCCGATAGTCAATGCACATCCGCCATCCCGTGACGGTCCTTGTAGGTATCAGTTCGTTCCTCTCATTGGGAACCACAGTGATTCCTCCCTTCTTGGGCACAACATGCACGGGACTGACCCAAGGGCAGTCTGAGATCGGGTATATTACTCCTCCTTGCCAAAGCTTCATAACCTCTTTCTGTACCACTTTCTTCATGATTGGTTTCAGCCTTCTTTGGGATTGAATGGATGGTTTTTCATCATCTTCCAACAGTATTTTATGCATGCATATAGCTGAACTGATTCCCTTCAGGTCAGCAAGGGTCCATCCGATGGCGTCCTTATGCTCCCGCAGCACCTTGAGCAGTTTATCCTCTTGATCTTGGTTGAGGCATGAGCTTATGATTACTGGGTAGTTTTCATTTTCTCCTAGGTATGCATATTTGAAAGTGGGTGGCAGTGCTTTGAGTTCAACCTTGGGTGCCTCTGACTTTTCAGTCTCTTCCTTTGGTGCATCTTGAACATGACTCTCTGCTGTTGCAACATCCTCACTTGATATATACTCCTCCTCCATTGATCTGTCAGGCTCTTCATGCTCTTCTTCTTCAAAACACTCCTGCACTTCTTCTTCAAGTGCGTCTAACCTCATGCCTTCCCCCAATTGTTCTGGTGGGTAACTCATGGCCTTAAACGCATTGAATGTCATCTTTTCGTTGTGTAATCTCAAGGTAAGATCACCTTTTTGGACATCAATGATAGCTCCAGCAGTAGCCAAGAACGGCCTTCCCAGAATAATGGAGGTCTTGGCTTCCTCATGCATGTCCAACACTACAAAATCTGCCGGGAATATGAAGTCTCCTACTTTCACCAACAAATCCTCTACTATGCCATGAGGGAACTTGAACGATCGGTCTGCCAGTTGTAAGGCCATTTTTGTTGGTTTAGCCTCCTCGATCTTCATCTTCCTCATCATTGCTACTGACATCAAATTGATGCTGGCTCCTAAGTCACAAAGGGCCTTCTCTACTGTGATTTCCCCTATAATACAAGGGATCTGAAAGCTCCCAGGATCCTTCAACTTCTGGGGTAGTTTGTGCTGGATGATAGCACTACATTCTTCGGTTAGTATCATAGTCTCATTGTTCTTCCAGCTTCTCTTCTTAGTCATTAGCTCCTTCAAGAACTTGGCATAGAGTGGCATTCTATTGCTTCAGCAAAGGGTATGTTGATTTGTAGTTTCTTGAAGATTCCCAAGAATCTCATGAACTGGTTGTCATCTTCTTTTTTCTTCAACTGCTGAGGATATGGAGCTCTTGAGATGTTCAGTTTTGGCATCCCTTTTTCTTTTTGTGGACTTAAAGTGGGAGTTTGAACTCCCTCTTGCTCTTCTCCCTTTTTATTTGAGCCTTCTTTTTGTGGTTTTTGGGAGAGTTCCTTAAGTTCCTTCCCACTCCTAAGTGTTATAGCTTGACACTCCTCCTCCTTGCTTGAATTGTTATCATTGCAAAGGTTATGGTTAGAAAGCTGCTTGAATAGATAACCAATTTGTGTCTCCAGTTTCTTGATGGCAGCATTTTGATTTTGCATGTTTGACTGCACTTCCTCTCTAAATACTTTACTGTTTCGGACGTCTTTGCATACTTCCTCAAGTAAGGTTTCAAGCTTAGAGATTCTGTCATCAATAGAGGTGGAAGGATGAGAGGTGTTGTTATGGTTTTGATATGGGTGTGGAGAAGTGTTATTGTGGGGGTGTTGATATGTCCTTTGTGTGAATTATTGATGAGCTGCATTGTTGTTGGAGTTGTAATGTCTCTGGTCTTGGCTTTGATCTTGTTGATTCCCCCACCCAAAGTTTGGGTGGTTCCTCCATCCAGGGTTGTATGTCTTGGAGTATGGATCATGGTTCTGTCTAGGTGAATTCCTAATGTAGTTGGCTTGCTCAAGGTTACCCTCTACTTCTTCTTCAACTCCTTCTTGGGTTGTTGAGGAGGTGGTGATTGCTGCCACTTGGTTCCTCTCCATCTTCTTGGTGAGGTCAGCTAGCTGCTTGGTAATGAGCTTGTTCTGAGCCAGCAGAGCATCTACATTGTTTAGCTCTATTACTCCTCTAGTGTTCCCTCTTTCGGAAGCATAGAAGTAGTCATTCTCAGCTACAGTCTCAATTACATCTATGGCTTCTTCAATGGTCTTCTTCTTGTTCAATGATCCTCCAGAGGAATGATCTACTGCTTTCTTTGATTCATATGACAAGCCTTCATAGAAGATGTGCAACTGCACCCATTCATTGAACATATTTGGTGGACACCTCATTGTTAGGTCTTTGAACCTTTCCCAAGCTTCATAACGTGTCTCCCCATCTTGCTGTCTGAACGTCTGCACTTTAGTTCTCAGCCTATTGATCCTTTGAGGGGGGTAAAACCTTGCCAAAAACTTATTCACTACCGCCTCCCAATTTGTCAGGCTTTCTTTTGGGAAGGATTCAAGCCATTTGGATGCCTTGTCCCTTAGTGAAAAAGGGAATAAGAGCATCCTATAGACATCCGGGTGGACTCCATTGGACTTCACTGTGTCACAAATCCTCAAGAAGATGGTCAAGTGTTGATTCGGATCTTCTTGAGCACCTCCTCCAAATGAGCAATTATTCTGCACAAGAGTGATGAGCTGAGGTTTTAGCTCGAAATTGTTGGCATGTATGGTGGGCTTCTGAATGCTACTCCCACAGTTGCCTGGGTTTGGATTGATGTAAGAGCCTAGCACTCTTCTATCCTCCTCAGCATGATTTGCTCTACCTCCTCCACCATGGTTATTAGCCTCTTCTTCATGTTGGTTTTCCATGTTGCCTTCCATGTTTAGTTCAAAGTGTTCCTCCTCCTCTTCAGCACCGATTTCACGTTTTCCTCTTGCTTCCCTCCTTAATCTAAGGAGGGTCCTCTCTGGTTCAGAATCGAAGGAAGTTGAAGCCCCGCTTCTTTTCCCTGTCATACAACCAACAAGTACAAGCAAATAACAATATGTGCAGATAGTATTGCTGTCAGAATTACTGTTAGTTGTCAGTGATGCAATATATCAAACAGTTAGTGGGTTAGCAAACTGAATGGTAAATAATAAAGACAACGAAAGAGTAGAGGGGGAGGAGGAGAGGTTAACTAAGACAGAAGGTAAATTACTCAAACAGAAAATTAAATCAACAAAACAAAAATTTTCAATCTAGTGATCTCCTAATTTAATCATTGTTGATGCACAATCAATCCCCGACAACAGCGCCATAAACTTGATGCAAGTGGAAACTGTCTCTCAACAAATTTCCTTCGGCAAGTGTACCGAATTTGTCGTCAAGTAAAAACTCACAATAGAGTGAGGTCGAATCCCACAGGGATTGATTGATCAAGCAACTTTAATTAGAAGAAAGTTCTAGTTGAGCAAATTCATAATTTGGGTTGAGATTTGCAGAAATTAAAATGGCGGGAAGGTAAATAACAGAAAAAGTAAATGCTAGAATTAAAGTGCTGAAAGTAAATGACTGAAAGTAAATTGCAGAATTGTAAATGGGAATGGGGTGTTTGCTCATGAAAGTAAATGCAGAAATTAAAGAGAATGGGTGAGATCAGAATTGGGGATTTCATTGGGCACAAGAGATGTTGCAATTCTCCGGATCAAGTTCATTTTCATCTCTTCCTCAATCAATGCACTCATTGATCTCCTTGGCAATCTTAATTGCTTGAATTACAATTTCTTGCAATTCAATCTCTCAAATCTTGATCAATAGCCAATTCCTTGGTCAATTGCTCATGAGAAGAGATGAAGTGTGGTCACTGATTATACCACATGCATTTTCCAAATCAAGTATTGAGAGGATTATAGTCACATATCCATCCAAACCCAATTTGGTCCAGCATGAGAAAGCATTTCTAGCTTGATCTCTTCATTCCTCTTTCTTGGTTCAGAAGAGATCCAAGTTTGAATAGCTCTTTTTCCAAGATAACTACCCAATGGGATGAAGATCGAAAGCTTTCAAGTAAAATCAAGAGAAAAGATAGAAAAAGAAAAAGGAAAATTAGTATTGATCCATCAACTTACAACAGAGCTCCCTAACCCAATGAAAGGGGTTTAGTTGTTCATAGCTCTAGAAAATGAAAACAACGATGGAAAATACATCATGGAACTAGAAGAGCAGAGTAAAAATATAGAGAGTAGTGCTATTTTCCCCCAACTTTTCTGAACTGCTCAATAATTCAAAGCTACTCCTATATATACTACTCTTCTCAGCTTCTAGTTAGTTCTTCAAGTCTTGGGCCTTAAGATCTTGAGTTTGAAGCAGTTCTCTTCTTCATTTGGGCTTGGGTTTACTTGCAGAGAGAAAGTGTGAAGTGGGCAGAGACTTTAGCTCAGGACGTTAGGGGTGTTAACGTTTTAGTGAAAGAATGAGTTCGAGAACGTTAGTGACACTCAACATTGTCACTAACGTTTCAATGTACCCCTTTGCCTCACGTTAGATCCCACGTTAACTAGGTTAACGTGGCTTCTAACGTGGCCTTGCCATCCTTCGAGAATGTTAGTGACACTCAACATTGTCCCTAACGTTCCAATGTGCCCCTATGCCTTACGTTAGAGTCCACGTTAACTAGGTTAACGTGGCTTCTAACGTGGCCTTGCCATCCTTCGAGAACGTTAGTGACACTCAACATTGTCGCTAACGTTCCAATGTACCCCTATATCTCACGTTAGAGTCCACGTTAACTAGGTTAACGTGGCTTCTAACGTGGCCATTCTTAGCCATCCCCAACGTTTGTGACAATGTTGAGTGTCACTAACGTTGGCTCATCTTTCACTCATCATCGTTAGCTTTCCACGTTAACTCAGTTAACGAGGAAGTTAACGTGGCTCATTGGGGTTTTGTGGTTGCTTCCAACGTTAGTGACAATGTTGGGTGTCACTAACGTTGTCGACCACCCTTGCCTCTTACGTTAGCTCCCACGTTAACCAAGTTAACGTGGGAGTTAACGTGGTACATTGCACCTTAGGCCAACGTTAGTGACAATGTTGAGTGTCACTAATGTTGGCTTCCTTCCCCCTTTTAACGTTAGAGGCCACGTTAACTAAGTTAACGTGGACTCTAACGTAGCCACTTATGATCATTGGCCAACGTTAGTGATAATGTTAAGTGTCACTAACGTTGGCTCAAAGTCCCTTCTTCACGTTAGAGTTCACGTTAACTTAGTTAACGTGACTCTTAACGTGGGCAATGATGGCTTCGAGAGCGTTATTGGCAATCACTTTTCTCATTAACTTTGCAAGTTACCTCCCATTCCACATTAGTGGTAACGTTAATTAGATTAACGTGACTGCTAAGTGGTTCTTCCTTGCTTTCTTTGGTCTTGAAATCAAGCAATAGAGTGTATCAAAGTTCTAGTCCAAGTCATGGGTAATGCAACATACAATTTGTTACTAAACTCATGAAAAATCCTCATGAAATCATGTAAAATTCACAATATATGCTTGAATCAAGGTGTAAGTGAATATCTACCCAAAACTAGCTTATTTCCTAAAGAAATGCATGAAACTACCTTAAAAACAGTAAAGAAAAGGTCAGTGAAACTGGCCAAGATGCCCTGGCATCAGCATCATCAAGCTTCCTAGACCAGTCCTTTCTTGAAACACTGATGGTTTTCTCTAGAATCCTCTTGAGTTCCCTATTGGAAACTTCAACCTGTCCACTTGTCTGAGGGTGATAAGGGGTTGCCACTTTATGACGGACTCCATATCTCTGCAGAAGAGAGTCTAGCTGTCTGTTATAGAAGTGACTTCCTCCATCACTAATGAGTGTCCTTGGGACACCAAACTGGCTAAAGATATATCTCTGAAGAAAACTCATTACCACCTTGGCATCATTGGTGGGTAGATCCATAGCTTCCACCCACTTGGACACATAATCAACTGCCACTAGAATATAGTTATTTGAATATGAGGGTGGGAAAGGTTCCATGAAATCAATACCCCACACATCAAACAACTCAACCTCAAGGATCCCCTGCTATGGCATTTCATGGTTGGCAGGGAGATTTGTGGCTTTTTCACATCTATCACAGTATTTCACAAATGCTCTTGAGTCTCTGAAGAGAGTTGGCCATTAAAACCCGCTTTGAAGGACCTTTGTAGCTGTCCTTTCACCACCAAAGTGGCCTCCATACTTAGAACCATGACAGTGCCAAAGAATCTGCTGTTTTTCTTCATCTGTGACATATCTCCGGATGATTCCATCTGAACACCTTTTAAAAAGGTATGGTTCCTCCCAAATGTAGTACTTTACATTAGTCAATAGCTTCTTCACTTGTTGCCTACTGTACTCCCTTGGGATAAAATTCATGGCTTTATAATTTGCAATGTCTGCAAACCATGGAGCCTGCTGAATGAGAAATAACTGCTCGTCCGAAAATGTCTCAGTCACAGCTATGGGTGGTTGTACTCCTACTTCAGGCTCAATTCTGGAGAGATGGTAAGCTACCTGATTTTCTGACCATTTCCTGTCTTTTATCTCAATATCAAACTCCTGAAGGAGCAACACCCATCTGATTAATCTTGGTTTAGAATCCTGTTTGGTTAGAAGGTACTTCAAAGCAGCATGATCAGTATAAATAATAACCTTAGAACCAAGTAAATAGGACCTAAACTTGTCAACAGCATACACAACAGCTAATAATTTCTTTTCTGTAGTTGTATAATTCTTTTGGGCATCATTTAACACACGACTAGCATAGTAAATGACATGTAGAAGCTTACCATGCCTCTGTCCTAAAACAGCTCCTATAGCAAAGTCACTAGCATCACACATTAATTCAAATGGTAGATCCCAGTCAGGGGGAGCTATAATGGGAGAAGAGGTAAGGTTTGCTTTCAGAGTTTCAAAAGCATGCAAACAATCAGAATCAAAAACAAAAGGAACATCAGCAACCAACAGGTTGCTTAGAGGTTTAGCAATTTTAGAAAAATCTTTTATAAATCTTCTATAAAATCCTGTATGACCCAAGAAACTCCTGACTGCCTTAACATTAGTTGGTGGTGGTAATTTTTCAATTACCTCCACCTTTGCTCTATCAACCTCAATTCCCTTACTTGAAATCCGGTGTCCAAGAACAATTCCTTTTGTAACCATAAAATGACATTTTTCCCAATTTAAAACAAGGTTTGATTCTTGACACCGTTTCAAGACAAGAGATAAATGCTTAAGGCAGGATTTAAAAGAATTACCAAAAATAGAAAAGTCATCCATAAATACCTTAATAAACTTTTCAACCATATCAGAAAAAATTGAGAGCATACACCTCTGAAAAGTTACTGGAGCATTGCAAAGTCCAAAAGGCATTCTTCTGTAGGCAAATACTCCAAAGGGGCAGGTGAATGCTGTCTTCTCTTGATCTTGAGGGTCCACTGCAATTTGATTATATCTAGAATATCCATCTAGAAAATAATAAAAAGCATGACCAGCTAACCTCTCAAGCATTTAATCAATGAAAGGCAGGGGGAAATGATCCTTCTGGGATGGTGAATCATCAACTTCAACTAATTCATACTCAGAAATAGGATCCAAAATGTCATCAAGCACCTCAGCTTTCAGTACCTCTTGAACAAGTGGTTCAATAACATCTATTTTCATACACCCTTCAGAATCATTAGGGTGCTTGAAAGCTTCAAAAACATGAAGGACCACCTGTTCTTCATTGACCCTTAGGGTCAATTCACCATTTCGTACATCAATCAGAGCTCTACCTGTAGCTAAAAAGGGTCTACCAAGTATAATAGAGGATTTTACCTCCTCTTCCATGTCTAATATAACAAAATCAACAGGAAAGATGAATGGTCCTACTTTAACAAGTAAATCCTCAACAACACCCACAGGTAATTTAATAGAAAGATCAACAAGTTGAAGAGAAATACGAGTGGGTTTTACCTCCTCAATTTGATGGTTTTTCATCACTGAAAGTGGCATGAGATTGATGCTAGCTCTAATGTCACATAAAGCTCTCTGAATGGTGACATCTCCAATGGTGCAAGGAATTACAAAGCTCCCTGGATCTGGCATCTTCTCAGGAAGGTTGTGTTGAATAATGGCACTGCATTCCTTGGTTAACACCACTATTTCTTGTTCCTTCCAATTCCTCTTATGGGTCAACAGTTCTTTCATAAATTTAGCATAGAGAGGCATTTGCTCAAGAGCCTCTGCAAAGGGAATGTTGGTCTGTATCTTCTTGAAGACATCTAAAAATTTAAAAACTATTTTTCTTTGGAAGCCTTCTGAAGCCTCTGAGGATATGGCATTTTTAGCTTGTATTCAGGAGCCTTTGGCAAGGTGGGATAGGTGTCAAGAGAATCAGGGAATGGGTTGTCTGCACACTTAGGAGGGGCACGTTCTACCTCTTCCTTCTTCTCCTCTGCCGCTTCTTTTTCAACTAACTCTTTATTGACCTTGGTCTCAGAGCCAGCTACTTTACCACTCTCAATTGAATAACCTTACAGTCTTCTCTAGGGTTCACCACTATATCACTTGGGAATGTACTAGCAGACCTCTCAGGTATTTGCTTGCTCAGTTGACCCATCTGCACGTCCAAGTTTCTAATGGAAGCCCTGGTTTCCTGCATAAAACTCCTCATCATCTCCTAATTAGAATCTTCTTGGGATTTAGAGTTTGCTTGCTGCGGTGGTTGTTGTTGATGAGACTGAAATTGACGGTTATTGTGATTGTTCTGTTGGAATCCATCCTGAGAATTATTGTTAAAGTTCTGAGGTCTCTAAGGTTGGTCCCTCCACCCAAAATTTGGGTGATTTCTCCATCCTTGATTATATGTCTTAGAATATGGATCATTGTTGGAATTTCTCTGGCCACTCCCCGTGTAATTGATCTGTTCAAAAGAGGATTGAGCATAATCATAATTATTATTTTTGTACAAAATTACCTGCCATGTCATAAGAGGCTTCTTGAGGTGAATTTTGGGTGTTGATAGCTGAGACTTGCATGCCACCCATCTGTTGAGAAAGTAGACTTATTTGTTGAGACATAAGCTTGTTCTGAGCAAGAAGAGCATTAACAGCTTCCACTTCCAACATGCCTCTCTTTTGAGAGGTCTCAGAGTTCACAGGATTCATGTTAGATGTGTATAAGTATTGGTTGCTAGCAACCAATTTAATAAGCTCAATAGTCTCCTCCAGTGTCTTCTTCTTATGCAATGAACCTCCTGCAGAATTATCTAAACACATCTTGGACATTTCACCTAAACCTTCATAAAAGTTGTCTAGTTGGGTCCACTTGGAGAACATGTCCGGAGGACATTTCCTAGTCAGTAGCTTGTATCTCTCCCAAACTTCATAAAGAGTTTCACCATCCTTCTGCCTGAAGGTCTGAACCTCCACCCTAAGCTTAGTCAGCTTCTTTGGTGGGAAAAATTTAGTAAGAAACTCAGTAACAACCTTGTTCCAAGTATCCAAACTCTCCTTCGGTTAGGAATCTAGCCATAGCTTTGCTTCATCCCTCAGAGCAAACGGGAAGAGCATGAGTTTGTATACCTCTGGGTTCACTCTATTTGTCTTCACAGTATCACAAATCTGTAGAAAACTAGAAATAAACTGATTTGAATCTTCATGGGGAAGACCATGATACTGGCAGTTTTGTTGCACCAGGGTGACCAGTTGAGGCTTCAACTCAAAGTTTTTCGCAGCTATAGGAGGCACCACAATGCTTTTTCCATACAGATCTGCTGTAGGAGCAAAGAAGGAACCAAGTACTCTCCTTTGTTGTTCATTTCCATTCAGATTTGCCACATTGGCATTATCAGCATTGTTAGGATCCATAGTGGATTCTACCTCCTTGTAAAGTCTTGCTTGTTGCAAACGCCGCCTGAGAGTTCTTTTAGGTTCAGGATCAAAGTCTAAGAGATGTTCTTTGTCTCTGTTCCTGAGCATAAACAAATAGAAGACGAAAAAAATGTAACTCCCTATGTCAGAGTGTAGAGAATTCAAAGTGAGGTAATCTGAACAGCGGCAACACCAAACTTAATATCAGAAATTACTGAAAATATTAGTGTTATTAAAAATTATATATATATATATATATATTTTGAAAATACTAAAGCAAAATTTAAATAAAATTAAAACTAAAATGCCTAATCTAAGCAATCAAATAACTAATAGTTGTTAATCACTATCAATCCCCGGCAATGGCGCCAAAAACTTGGTGCGGTTTTTGCAACCACAGACTAACCGGCAAGTGCACCGAGTCATACCAAGTAATACCTTAGGTAAGTGAGGGTCGATCCCACGAGGATTGATGGATCAAGGAACAATGATTGATTGATTAGCTTAGTTAGACAAACAGAAAAGAGTGTTTGAGTGTTCAAAGAGCATTAAACAATCGTTCATAAAATAAAATAGTAGAGTAAATAAGTTGGGAATAAAATATAGAGAGGATAGTTAAGGTTTCAGAGTTATCTATTTTTCCGGATTAACTTTTCTTACTAACTATTTTAATCATGTAGGATTTAATTTATAGCAAACTATATGTGACTAGACCTTAATTCTTTAGACCTTTCTAGTCTCCTCTAAAATTCATCAATAGCCAATTCCTTGGTCAATTAATTCCAATTAGAGGGTGATGATCAAATTCCAGTTTATATGCCACAAAAACTCTAATTACCCAAAAATAAGGGGATTATATGTCACGTATCCTGTTAAATCCAGATAATTAAAATTTAGGAGAATATGTTTTCAAGCTGTTGTTCAAGTAAAGAGGTTTTTCAAGTTATACAAGAACTCAAATAGAAAGAGGGTCATACTTCCGTTCCACCCAAATTCATAAGATGAAGAGCGAAAACAATTCTTAAATTATAAATCCATACATGAATAAAAATAGAAAAAGTAATAAAATCAATCCATATAATAGACAGAGCTCCTAACCTTAACAGTGGAGGTTTAGTTGCTCATGGTTCAGAGAAAAAATAAGGATTCAGGTAAAATGTACAGAGTTCCAATCTGATCGTCTCTCAAGTTAACTAATTGAATCCCTTTTTATAACTAATCCTAATAAATTTAAAATCTAATTATCTAAAATTAAAAATAATATCTTTTCTAAAAATAAGATTTGAATTCAAATCAGAATAATTAGCAGGTCTTCAGTTGATGGGTGGGAACCACATATTTTGTCCATTCTGCAGCTTCTAATCTATGTTTTTGGGCTGAAAACTAGGTCAAAATAGTCCAGAAATTGCCCCCAGCATTTTTCTGCGTTTTCTGCACGTGGCGCATGTCATGCGTACGCGTCAGTCACACGTACTCATCGATGGTCTTTTTCGCAAGTCACGCAGACGCGTCGGTCACGCACACGCGTCGCTGTGCAATTCTTCAAATCACGCATACGCGTCAGTCACGCGCACGCGTCGCCATGGAAAGCTCTAAATCACGCGCACGCGTCAGTCACGTGTACGCATCGCTCCTTGCTGATATCCCCTTTAATTCTTGAGCTGCAGAAACTCTATCAAATCCAGCCGAATGCTACCTAAAATAAACAAAATTGCAAAAGACTCAAAGTAGCATCTATATTGGCTAAAAGGTAATTTATTCTTTATTAAATTCAACAAATTAGATGTAAATTCACTAGAAAAAGATAGGAAAGATGCTCACGCATCAACAGGAAAATGTAAGAAGCAGAAATAACAGATGGAAAGATTCATTAGGGATTGGAGATATCATAATCTGTCGTGAATCAAATAGGTCTCAACTTCTTTCTCAATCATATGAGTAGATCTATGGCAGATTGAAATTGATTGGATCCCAATTCCTTGGTAATCCGATCTCTCTAATCACAATCAATCTTGCCAATTCCTTGTTCTAATTGTCATGAGAAAAGGTTCAGTACATGTCTCTCATCCATAAGCCACACTAACTCTCAAGATCTCAATTCCTCCCGAATGGTGTTGATCAAGAGAGTAGTGAAGGATAGAGCTTCAATTCTAATGCTCATGATTCCCCTTCTGAGGCTCACACAAGCATTTACATATTCAAACCCCCTACTGAAGTGAATGAATCATTAATCAAAATAGGGGATATCCAATAGCTACTCAAATGAATTAAGAAGAAGAAGAAGTTCACTCAATCATGTGAATTATAATAGAGCTCCTTCCCTAATGAAGTGGTGTTAATGGATCATCACTCTAAAAACACTTGCAGAAAATGTAAATTGCATGAAAAGTTAACTCAGCTCAAAGCAAACTCAAATGTAACATTGCAGAGGAGAAGAATTGCAGGAAATGAAATTTCATAAACCAAACTGAATTCAATACCATTGAAATGTAAGAAGTGCAGCAAAGATAAAGTGTATCAAACTAAAATTCTAAGCTGAACTCTCTGGAGTCTCTAATCCTCCAAGAGAGTTCTCTACCAGAGCCTTCTACCCTACTCCTACTCCTACTCCTACTACCAGTCTCTTCAGAGCCAAGCCTCCGTTCTTTTCTTTAAACCTTCTTCTATTTATACTCTTTTCTCATCCCCAAAAATGGGTCTTTAGTGTACTTGAATGTGGGCTTTTGGCCTTGGTTGAAGTGGGTCAGAATGGGTCTTCAGTTGGTATGGTGGAAGTCAGCTTCAGGAGAACGTAGCGCTCTTGAATGCAAGGTAGCGCTCGTTAACCAACGCGTACGCGTCTCCTGTGCTTGCGCGTCCTTTACATTTTGGCTCATCGATGCATACGCATCACACACGCGTACGCGTCCCTTGTAGCGTTCACTATTCCAGCGTAGCGCTCGCAATAGGAGTGCTCTCCCACGTGTACGCGTCACCCACGCGTACGCGTGGATTGCACAATGCAAATTTTACGCTGCTGCTTCATCCGCGCGTTTGCATACTTCTTCACAAAAATCACACCCACATGTACGCGTCACTGACGCGTACGCGTTGATTGCCAACTTTGAATCCCAAATTTTAAAATTGTTGCAGGCACTCGTTGATGAAGAGCATGGTGCTCTTAGCTTGAGAACGCTGATCACACCCACGCATACGCATCATGCACGTGTACACGTGGATCTCCAAAAATGCTTGCTCTACGCGTAAGCGTTCTGTACACGTGCACATCGCTAGAGAGCGTAGTGTTCTTTGAAATGGAGCATGTCGCCAATGTTTATGTTACAAGGAAACGTAGCATTCTCTAAATGAACCTAGCGTTCATTTGCCCTGCTTCTTCCTTGCTTCTTTTTGCCTATCATCAACCAAACAAAAATGCATCAACGTCTTGGAATAATCATCAAATCGTGCATCATTTATTTCATCAAACAATTCTTACAAAAATCTCATGAAAATACATAAAATTAACAATGTTTAACGGAATCAAAACAACCATGAATTTCTCATCCAAACACTTACTTATTTTCTAAGAAATGCATAAAAACCAAGTAAAATAGATGAAAAAGGCTTGTGAAACTAGCCTAAGATGACTTGTCATCACAACACCAAACTTAAATCTTGCTTGTCCCCAAGCAAGCAGTAGAACATAATGAGAATGAATGAAAACAGAGAGAGGTATAAGTCTTTATTGGAAGACATTCAATTCTAGTTAATGGGGTTTTCATGCATGGTATCTTAGTGATTTTTATTTGTGGCTGAAGTATAGACACTCTTTTGGATCCTTACTTAAATTACACAAAAAATGAGACTTGGTATGGATTGGTCCTTAGTTTTATTTTTCTTTTATGACTGAGATTTATTGCTTGTTGAGGCTAAATGCTATGTGTTAAGACAGCTCTTTAAAGTAAGCTTTCAGCCAGCATTCCCACCCCAGTTGGTTCAAGATGCTAGGTGTTGAAACACCCTTAAGGACTTACTTGCTCAAGCCTCTCCTTAACACACACACATCACAGGCATTTAGCTTGTTTTATGCTTTGGACCTTGGTGCCCAGCACTGATGAACGGATTTTTGTCAGTATAGAATTCACAAATAAATTCTCGTTGCAAGTATAGTTTCTAAACCAACTAAAATCCTTCCATACAAAAAATTGTTTGTCACAAGTACAAACCCCTAAAAATAATAACCGAAGTATTCAAACCTCGGGTCATCTCTCAAAGGAATTGTAAGGTAGTGTTCTTGTTATTGGTTATGGACATGTATATTTTGGGGTTTTGGATGAGAAACAAGAAAAGTAAATTGTAATGAAAATTAAATGATAAAAAGGTCTTGGAAAGGTTTGGTGGTCAAGGATCTCTATCCTTATCACTAACCACAACATGATAATTGCAAGGATCAATCCTATTAAGTCATCCTCTAACAAGTAAAGGAAAGTCAAATGAGCTATATCAATCCAAGTCCATAAGTCCTAGCTATTCACTAATTGAATTAATGAAGACTTGAGTCAATGGCTACCAACTATCAATCACTTGGACATTAGCAACTCAAGAATTCCTACGTTACCATCCCAAGCCAAGAACATCAAAAGTCTACTCTAGCATCCTTCCAAGCATTTTGCCAAACACTTAGAAGGCATATAAGGAAAGCATAGTAAATTGGCAACACGAATAAAATCTAACAACAACTAATTGCAAAGAATCAACAACAACAATCAAAGAAATCACAATTAACATGAATTACCTCAAATTGCATTAAAAGAAAATGAAAGGAACAAGAGTAGATCAATAACAAAATATAGAAACAAAATAGAGGAAATTGCAACAAGAGAATAGAAAAACAAGATGTAGCAACAAAGAATTGAAAGGTAGAAGTAGATGAAAGCAAGAATTAAAACCTAGATCTAAGCTTATTCTAATCTAACCATAATCTTAATTCTAGAGAGAAGAGAGAGCTTCTCTCTTTAGAAAACTAACTCCAAAACTAGATCTAAACTAACTAATTCTCATGTGAGTCAATGATGCCTTCCCTTTCAATCCTATGTCCTTTTCCCGCCAAAATTCAACTCCAAACTGGGCCAGGGCACTTCAGAATTTGCCAGGCACGATTTTACTACAGAAGTCACGTGCGGACATCAACACGTACGCATACAGCATGCGTGCGCATCCCTGGAGATTTTACGTCCACGCGTGCGCGTCTGTTGCGCGTGCACGTGGATGAGTGCATCCCAAATATTTGGCTTTCCATGATTTCTCCATTTTGCATGCTTTTCCTTTTACTCCTTTGATCTATTCCTAGCCTTTTCAACCTGAAATCACTAACAAACACATCAAGGCATCTAGTGGAATCAAAGGTAAATTAGAATTTGCAAATTAAAGACCTAAAAAGCATGTTTTCACACTTAAGCACAAATTAAGGGAGAATCACAAAATCATGCTATTTCATTGAATAAATGTGAGGAAAGGTTGATAAAATACTCTAAATTCAATACAAGACAAACCCTAAAAATGGGGTTTATCAACCACCTCTTTGGGTCACTAAATGCTTTGTCTCAAAGTAGCTCTTGATAGTGGACTTTCGGTTGGCAATCTCGGGTTAGTTAACCCAAGTTGTCAGGTGATGAAGCACCCCTTAGAAACTAGTTATTGATGACCGGAATTCACTCCTCATATAAAAAATGATGAATCCGTTCTTTTGGCATGCACACCAAAATTGTCGTCAAATAATAACCCACAGTGGAGTGGTATCGTATCCACAGAGATTGGTAGATTTGAGCAATTTTAATCAATGGGTGAATTAGTCAAGCTGAACAATATAGAGTGTGATTACAGAATTGTAAATGGGCAAGAAAGTAAATGACTCAAAGTAAAGAGAAGCAGTAAAGTGCAGAAAAGGAAATGGCTAAAAAGGTAAAGTACAGAAACATAAATGACTTAATTATAAATGGGAATGGGGATTGACAGAATTGTAAAGAAAGCTATAAAGAATGTGGAAGATAAGAATAGGGCGAATTCATTGAGATCAGAAGTTGTTATTCTCTTTGGATTAAATCCAGCTCATCTTATCTTCAATCATGCAACTCATTAACCTCTTGGCAATCATGATTGATTAAGCCCCAATCACTTGGTGACTCAATCTCTCAAATCTTGATAATCAGCCAATTCCTTGGTCTAATTGCTCATGAAGAGAGATATGCTTGGTCCCTGATTATACCACACATCATCATAGGTCCAAGTAATGGGTGGATTATATGTCACCATATCCAATCACCAAAACCCAGATTTTACTCAAGTGTGAGAAGGGATTTCAAGCATGGTTTCATGTTTCCTTTTCCAAGGTTCCCATGAAACCCATTTTGCATTCAACCTCTTTCCCAAGATGATTGAACACTAGCATGAAGAATGAAATTCCTTCTAGCAAATCAAAGAGAGATAAAAAGGAGAAGAAATTCACTATCATTAATCCATCAAGTATAATAGAGCTCCCTCTCTCAATGAGAGGAAATTTAGCTACTCAAAGCTTAAGAGAAAAGTACAAGAGATGGAAGAGATGATTTGAAAAGTAAATATAACTATGCTTCAACGAAACTACTACTCAACAACCCCCTTTTTCAGTACTTTCAGGGGTTATTTATACCACTCCTAGCTCTAGAATAAAGAAAATACAAAAGAGAAAAGAGAAATTACAATTGGAGGGAAAAGAAAACTCAAAAAACGTGACCTTCCAGCTCGGTGTGTGACAGACGTTTAAGTGGCATGCCACGCCCAGCTCCAAATTTGGCTTGGCGCGCCATGCCCAGCTCTGCAAGTGGCACACTGAAAAACTGAAGATTGACGGTTTAGAAGTTATAGTAAACTCTCGTTGTAAGTATAGTTACTAAACCAAGCAATCAACCTTTCTTACAAACGTTTTGGTTGTCACAAGTAACAAACCCCTAAATAAATTGATAACCGAAGTATTTAAACCTCGGGTCGTCTTCTCAAGGAATTGCAGTGAGGTATGTTCTTATTATTGGTTATGAAGATTTGTAAATCGGGGTTTTGAAGATGAGGGAGAAGTAATTTAAATGGCAGATAAAATAAATAATTAACTATAAAATAAACTCTTGGCAAGATATGAAAATTCGGAAGTCCTATCCTAGTTACTCCTATAAGAATGGAAGTTAATCCCACTTAGTTAACCTTTGCGTAATCAAGGGAAAGTCAAGTGAACCAATTGGTTAGATTTCCCAAGTCCTAGCCAAATCCTAAGGAAAGACTAAAGTTAGTGGAATTCCAGTTAATTAGCCGACATAACAATCAATCATGAATAGTTGGTAACTCAAGAGCTTCTAGTTAATCAATTAAAGCCAATAATATAAAAAGCTAAATAAGAATCATAAATATCTAGAATACCTCAAATAACATACATTCAAAGCAATAAAATCTAACATGGACAATATTCATAAGCCAATTGGGCAACATAAATCAAACATAAATAAAAGCATTAAAGTATCTCAAAGTAGAAGAAAAGTCAAAATAAAGGAATATTAAACCTGATGTAAAGATGAGATAAATCCCTAATTTCTAAAAATCCTAATCCTAAATCCTAAGAGAGAGGAGAGAGCCTCTCTCTCTAAAAACTATATCTAAAACCTAAAATTGTGAATTATGAAAGCATAATTATGAATGGATGCATTCCCCCACTTTATAGCCTCTAATCTATGTTCTTCGAGCCGAAAACTGGGTCAGAAACAGCCAAGAAATTGCTGATTGTGAAATCTGGTCTGTACAGGTTGCGGCAAAGTGACGCGGAGGCGTCATCCACGCGTCCGCGCGGATTGAAGTTCACAGATGTGACGCGTCCACGTGAAGCACGCGTTCGCATCGCCTATCTGTACGGCTACTATGGCAAATTATATATTAAATCGAAGCCCCAGACGTTATCTTTCCAACGCAAGTAGAACCGCACCATTTAGATCTCTGTAGCTCAAGTTATGATCGTTTTAGTGCGAGAGGGTCAGACTGACAGCTTTTGCGTTCCTTCAACCTCTTGTATTCCTTCCACTTTTGCATGCTTCATTTCCATCCTCTAAGTCATTCCTGCCCTGTAATTCCTGAAATCACTTAACACACATATCAAGGCATCTAATGGTAATAAGAGAGGATTAAATAAAAGGAAATAAAAGCCAAAGAAGCATGTTTTCAATCATAGCACAGAATCAGGAAGGAAAATATAAAACATGCAAATCATATGAATAAGTGGGTAAAGAGTTGATAAAATCCACTCAATTAAGCACAAGATAAACCATAAAATAGTGGTTTATCAACCTCCCCACACTTAAACAATAGCATGTCCTCATGCTAAGCTCAAGATAAGCTATAAAGGGGTGAAGAGGGATGGTAGAATGTATGCAATGCAACCTATGAATGCAACTACATGCTAAATGCTTTTACTTACTCGGTTAAGAGTAAATAAGTTCTTCAAGACAAATATAAATCAGATTTCACTAATTCAAATCATATAAAATAAAGACAAGTATACTTGTAAGAAGATAGCTCATGAAAGCAGGGAACATAGAATTAAGCACTGAACCCTCACAGGAAGTGTATATGCACTCTAATCTCTCAAGTGTATAGGGTAATTCACTCTACTCTTCTCTAATCATGCTTTCTAAACTTTGTTCTTCATCTAACCAATCAACAAATATTTAGTATACCAATGCAAACATCATGAGGTCTTTTCAGGGTTGTAATGGGGCTGAGGTAAAGGTAAGGATTTACATATAAGGCTAAGTGAGCTAACAGAGTGAATCTTTGATTAGTCTAAGATCTCACCTAACATATACATACTTTATAAAATTTAAAATTCTTTACCTAGCTACCCAAATTTTTCCCACTTTTGTATTACATGCTCATGTATCAAACTTATTTTTAAATTTTGTCCCATGTGTATTGCTTTATTTTGCATTTTGGGGAATTCTTTTGTATCCCCTTTAAATTTTTTTTCTTTCTTTTTTTTTATATACACATGGTAATTTAATTACTTTGATTTCACATGAGCATGCTTCCCAAAAAATTTTTTATTTTGAAATATCTTTATTCTTTTCAACTTTCTACCTTGTTTCTATCATCCATGTTCCCATAAAGTTTCTCCACACTTAAACAATTATACAATTTCTATCTTAAGCTAACCAAGGATTCAACTTGGGATTTTTATTTTATTTTTCTACTTAAGGCTAGTAATGTGGTTATAAAACAAGGGGGAATTTAAAAGCTCAAGGGGGCTAACAAGGGTGATGTAGAAGGTAGGCTTTATTTGGGATAAGTGAGCTAAAATCAAACAATGGCCTCAATCATATGCAAGCATGTAAATATACTAAACATTTGACATATAGACTGAAACAAAGTAAAGATTGCAATTATAGGGAAGAAAACACACAAGAATAAAATATTATGGTTAAATAATATAACCATGCAATTAAGCTCAAAATCTCACAGGTTGTGTGTTCTTTGGCTCAAAAACCATGTTCCAAACACAACTTCAAACAAATTTAACAAAAAAAATTTCAATTTAAAGTAGTGAAATACTATAAAAATTTCTTGAAAAAGAAAATATTACTTCAACCAAGTAGTGGCTAAATGCATAAAATCAAACAAACATGCAAATACAACAATTAACAAATTAACATTGGTGTTGAGAAGGGATTAACTAACCCACGGAGATCGGTATCGACCTCCCACACTTAAAGATTGCACCGTCCTCGGTGCATGCTGAGATTTGCAGGTGGATGGGGGTTGTGGTTCCTCAGCTGGTGCTCTTTTTGTTCCTTTCCTTACCAGTGGTTTGGGAGTAGCTTTCTCTCTTTACCCTTCTTGGTGGCCATCCTGAAAGGGGAAAAGGAAAGTAACAAGTAAAGTTAGGGGTTCCAGCAAGGAAGAGAACGGGAAAGGTGGTAATCAATGCACAGTAAAAAATGACGTTAACACATGGTCATGACTACATGTGAAAAGTCATCAATGGAAATATAGCAAGTGCATGTAATAACAATTAAATGCAAGATGTTTATTGGTATGCTGGCAAAGGCATGAGTAGCATAGATCAAGCATTCAATGTCCAAGTTAGATTACCAAGTCTTCCAAACTAACAATATGTTTGTAATGACAATTATAAATAATTAATAAAATATAAAAAGGGTTTTGTGAAAAACAGGCATGAAAGTAGAATAACAAAAAAGTAGTGCGTGATGCCATACGGGCTTTTTCACAAATGCATAGCATGCATGGTAAATAAGTTATTGAAAATGTTAAATTGAACATGCAAGAAATCCTATAAAAATAATATATAATTGTCAAATAGTTCCTTTTAATAATTCACAAGCAAAATGTGGAAAATAACGATCCAAATAAATTTCCAACACCAACATAAAAATGCATGAAAATAAAAAAAAAAGAAGGAGAAAGAAGGAAGAAGAAAGAAGAAAAGATAAAAGAGATTAGGATTTAGAGAAAAAAATAAGATAATTAGCGCTGATCTGGATAAGTTGTGCGACTCAGGTGACGCGGACGCGTGGGGTGTGATGAATTCAAGTGACGCGGACGCGTGGGGCACGCGGACGCGTGACTCGAATTGTGCTAGTGGCGCGAAAGTAGCCTCGCGCACGCACAACTCTCTGTTTAAATGCATTTTTGCCAAAAATCTAGGGTGACGCAGTCGCGTGGTCGACGCGATCGCGTGGATGGCGTAAACTTGAAATCGGCGCAGACGCATAGGGCACGCGTACGCGTGGCAGGGCTTGTGCTTCTAGCACGAATCCAGCCCAATTCTAGCTCAACTTTCGGCCATACACCCTTTTTACGTCGATTTCAGGGCACGCGTTCGCGTGGGTGACACGAACGCGTGGGAGGCATTTTTCCCACATGACGCGGACGCGTCAGTGATGCGGTCGCGTGGATTAATTTGTGCCAAAGGCACGTGATGAGCGGATAATTTATACGCTTTTTGGCATTATTTTTAGGTAGTTTTTAGTAAGTTCAAGCTACTTTTAGGGATGTTTTCATTAGTTTTTATGTTAAATTCACATTTCTGGACTTTACTATGAGTTTGTGTGTTTTTCTATGATTTCAGGTAATTTCTGGCTGAAATTGAGGGACTTGAGCAAAACTCTGAGAAAGGCTGACAAAAGGACTGCTGATGCTGTTGGAATCTGACCTCCCTGCACTCGAAATAAATTTTCTGGAGCTACAGAAATCCAAATGGCGCGCTCTCAACGGCTTTGGAAAGTAGACATCCAGAGCTTTCCAGCAATATATAATAGTCCATACGTTATTCGGAAATTGACGACGTAACTCGGCGTTGAACGCCAAGTACATGTTGCTGTCTGGAGTTAAACGCCAGAAACACGTCATCATCCGGAGTTGAACGCCCAAAACACGTTATAACTTGGCGTTCAACCCCAAGAAACGTCTCAGCTCGTGGATAGATCAAGCTCAGCCCAAACATACACCAAGTGGGCCCCCGAAGTGGATTTATGCATCAATTACTTACTCATGTAAACCCTAGTAGCTAGTTTAGTATAAATAAGACTTTTTACTAGTGTATTATTCGGTCTTTTGACCATTCGGTCTTTTGACCACGTTTCATCTTTGGTCTCATTTTTGTTTTATTCTTCATCTTAAGAGGCTATTGATCACGTTTTATGGGGGCTGACCATTCGGCCATGCCTGAACCTTTCACTTATGTATTTTCAACGGTGGAGTTTCTGCACACCATAGATTAAGGGTGTGGAGCTCTGCTGTACCTCAAGTATCAATACAATCACTATTACTTTCTATTCAATTCTCTTTTATTCTTATTCCAAGATATACATTGCACAACACTTTGATGAATGTGATGATCCGTGACACTCATCATCATTCTCACCTATGAACGCGCGTGATTGACAACCACTTCCGTTCTACTCTAGGCCGGGCGCATATCTCTTAGATTCTCCAACAGAATCTTCGTGGTATAAGCTAGATAGATGGCGGCATTCATGGAGATCCGGAAAGTCTAACCTTGTCTGTGGTATTCCGAGTAGGGTCCTGGGAATCCGGAAAGTCTAACCTTGTCTGTGGTATTCCGAGTAGGATTCCGGTATTGAATGACTGTGACGAGCTTCAAACTCCTAAAGACTGTGTGTGATGACAAACGCAAAAGAATCAATGGATTCTACTCCAAACTGATTGAGAACCGACAGATGATTAGCCGTACTGTGACAGAGCATTTGGACCATTTTCACTGAGAGAATGGGATGTAGCTATCAACAAGGGTGATGCCTCCAGACGATTAGCCGTGCAGTGACAGCGCATAGGACCATTTTCCCGAGAGGATTAAAGTAGCCATTGATGATGGTGATGCCCTACATACAGCTTGCCATGGAAAGGAGTAAGAAGGATTGGATGAGAGCAATAAGAAAGTAGAGATTCGAAAGGATTCTAGCATCTCCACACGCCTATCTGAAATTCCCACTATTGATTTACATAAGTATTTCTATCCCTTTTTATTTTATTTATCTTTTAAATTATCTAATCCAATTACATTTGACCCTATGAATCCACTTAACTGAGATTTACAAGGTGACCATAGCTTGCTTCATACCAACAATCTCTGTGGGATCGACCCTTACTCACGTAAGGTATTACTTGGATGACCCAGTACACTTGCTGGTTAAGTTGAACGGAGTTGTGTCCACACATAGTTGAAAAAGCAATGAATTTTACAAAATATAATAATAAAGGAATCACAATTTCGTCCACCAAGTTTTTGGCGTCGTTGCCGGGGATTGTTCGAGTTTGGACAACTGACGGTTCATCTTGTTGCTCAGATTAGGTAATTTTCTTTTCAAAAATCTTTTTCAAAATTTTTCTTTTATTTTTCGTTTTTCCAAACTTTATTTTCGAAAAAAACTTAACAAAAATCCAAAAAAATCATAAAATCATAAAAATCAAAAAAATATTTTGTGTTTCTTGTTTGAGTCTTGAGTGAACTTTTAAGTTTCGTGTAAATTGCATGCTTTTTAAAATTTTTTCTTGCATTTTTCGAAAATTCCATGCATTCATAGTGTTCTTCATGATCTTCAAGATGTTCTTGACAAGTCTTCTTGTTTGATCTTGATGTTTTTTTGTTTTGTGTTGTTTGTTGTTTTTCATATGCATTTTTCGCTTGTTAGAGTCCATGCATTAAAGATTTCTAAGTTTGGTGTCTTGCATGTTTTCTTTGCATCAAAAAAAAATTTCAAAATTATGATCTTGATATTCATCATGATCTTCAAAGTGTTCTTGGTGTTCGTCTTGACATTCATAGTGTTCTTGCATGCATCATGAGTTTTGATTCATAATTTTCATGTTGTGAGTCATTTTTGTTGTTTTTTCTCTCTCATCATTAAAAATTCAAAAAAAAATCAAAAAATATCTTTTCCTTATTTTCCTCCAAATTTTCGAAATTTTGGGTTGACTTGGTCAAAAACTTTTAAAAATTAGTTATTTCTTACAAGTCAAGTCAAAATTTCAATTTTAAAAATCTTATCTTTTCAAAATCTTTTTCAAAAATTATATCTTTTTCATTTTTTTTCTATTTCTCGAAAATTTCAAAATTCTTTTTCAAAATATTTTCAAAATCTTTTTCTTATCTTTATATCATATTTTCGAAAATTAGCTAACAATTAATGTGATTGATTCAAAAATTTGAAGTTTGTTACTTTCTTGTTAAGAAAGGTTCAATCTTTAAGTTCTAGTATCTTATCTTGTAGTTTCTTGTTAGTGAAGTAAGTAATTTCAAATTTTTGAATAAAATCTTTTTATCTTTTATCTTATCTTTTTCAAAAATTTTATCTTTTTCAAAATTTGGTTTCAAAATATCTTATCTAACTTCTTATCTTCTTATCTTTTTCAAATTTGATTTTAATATCTTTTTCAATCAACTAACTAACTTTTTGTTTGTTTCCTATCTTTTTCAAAACCAACTAACTACCTATCCCTCTCTAATTTTCGAAAATACTTCTCTCTTTTTCAAAAATTCTTTTTAATTGTTTTAAATTTTAATTTTAATTATATCTTATCTCTGATTTTCGAAAATCACTAACCACTTTTTCAAAATTATTTTCGAAATTCTCCATCTCTTTTCTTATTCTATTTAATTATTTATTTACTAACACTTCTCTTCACCTCTCTTCATCTAAAAATCCGAACCTATTCTTCTTCACTCTTATCCCCTTTCTTCTTCTACTAACATAAAGAAATCTCTATACTGTGACATAGAGGATTCCTCTTCTTTTCTTGTTTTCTTCTCTTTCATATAAGCAGAAACAGGGAAAAAGGCACACTTGTTGAAATTGATCCTGAACCTGAAAGGACTCTGAAAAGGAAACTAAGAGAAACTAAATTACAACAATCCAGAAACAACCTTTCAAAAATTTTCGAACAAGAGAAGGAGATGGCAGCCGAAAATAATAATAATAATGCAAGGAGAATGCTTGGTGACTTCACAAAGCCAACGTCCAAATTTGATGGAAGAAGCATCTCCATTCCTGCCATTGGAGCCAATAACTTTGAGCTGAAACCTCAGCTAGTTGCCTTAATGCAACAAAACTGCAAGTTTTATGGACTTCCATCTGAAGATCCTTATCAGTTTTTAACTGAGTTCTTGCAGATCTGTGAGACTGTAAAGACGAATGGAGTTGATCCTGAAGTCTACAGACTCATGCTTTTCCCTTTTGCTGTAAGAGACAAAGCTAGAATATGGTTGGATTCACAACCCAAGGATAGCCTGGACTCCTGGGATAAGCTGGTCACTGCCTTCTTAGATAAATTCTTTCCTCCTCAAAAGCTGAGCAAGCTTAGAGTGGATGTTCAGACCTTCAAAAAAAAGATGGTGAATCCCTCTATGAAGCTTGGGAAAGATACAAGCAGCTGACCAAAAGGTGCCCATCTGACATATTTTCAGAATGGACCATATTAGATATATTCTATTATGGTCTATCTGAATTTTCGAAAATATCATTGGACCATTCTGCAGGTGGATCTGTTCACCTAAAGAAAACGCCTGAAGAGGCTCAAGAACTCATTGACATGGTTGCAAACAACCAATTCATGTACACTTCTGAGAGGAATTCCGTGAATAATGGGATACCTCAGAAGAAAGGAGTTCTTGAAATTGATGCTCTGAATGCCATATTGGCTCAGAACAAAGTGTTGACTCAACAGGTCAACATGATCTCTAAAAATCTGAATGGATGGCAACATGCATCCAACAGTACTAAAGAGGCAACTTCTGAAGAAGCTTATGATCCTGAGAACCCTGCCATGGCAGAGGTTAATTACATGAGTGAACCTTATGGAAACACCTATAACTCATCATGGAGAAATCATCCAAATTTCTCATGGAAGGATCACCAAAAGCCTCAACAAGGCTTTAACAATGGTGGACGCAACAGGCTGAGTAATAGCAAGCCTTTTCCATCATCTTTTCAGCAACAGACAGAGAATTCTGAACAAAACACTTCTAATTTAGCCAATCTAGTCTCTGATCTGTCAAAAGCCACTTTCAATTTCATGAGTGAAACAATATCCTCCATCAGAAATCTGGAGGCACAAGTGGGCTAGCTGAGTAAGAAAGTCATTGAAACTCCTCCCAGTATTCTCCCAAGCAATACAGAAGAGAATCCAAAAGGAGAGTGCAAGGCCATTGATGTGATCAATATGGCCGAATGCACAAGGGAGGAGGAGGACAAAAATCCTAGTAAGGAAGACCTCCTGGGACGTCCCTCAAGCAAGAAGGAATTTCCTATTAAGGATCCAAAGGAATCTGAGGCTCATATAGAGACCATAGAGATTCCATTAAATCTCCTTCTGCCATTCATGAGCTCTGAAGACTATTCTTCCTCTGAAGAGGATGAAGATGTGACTGGAGAGCAAGTTGCTCAATATTTAGGAGCTATCATGAAGCTGAATGCCAAGTTGTTTGGTAATGAGACTTGGGAAAGTGAACCTCCCTTGCTTATTAATGAACGAGATACCTGGATTCAGCAAACTCTACCTCAAAAGAAACAAGATCCTGGCAAGTTTATAATACCTTGTACCATAGGCACCATGACCTTTGAAAAAGCTCTATGTGATCTAGGGTCAGGGATAAATCTTATGCCACTCTCTGTAATGGAGAAGCTGGGGATCATTGAGGTACAACCTGCCTTGTTCTCATTACAATTGGCAGACGAGTCATTGAGACAAGCTTATGGAATAGTGGAGGACGTGTTAGTAAAGGTTGAAGGCCTTTACATCCCTGCTGATTTCATAATCTTAGACACTAGGAAGGAAGAGGATGAATGCATCATCCTTGGAAGACCTTTCCTAGCTACAGCAGGAGCTGTGATAGATGTCAACAGAGGTGAAATAGTCCTTCAATTGAATGGGGACTACCTTGTGTTTAAGGCACATGGCCATCCCTCTGTGACAAAAGAGAGTAAGCATGAAGAGCTTCTCTCAGTTCAGAGTCAAGAAGAGCCCCACAGTCAAACTCTAAGTTTGGTGTTGGGAGGCCACAACCAAACTCTAAGTTTGGTGTTAAGACCCCATATCCAAACTCTAAGTTTGGTGTTGGGACTATACAACATTGACCTGATCACCTTTGTGGCTCCATGAGAGCCACTGTCAAGCTATTGACATTAAAGAAGCGCTTGTTGGGAGGCAACCCAATTTTATTTATCTAATTTTTATTTTATTTTATTCTATTGTTATTTTGTTTTTTTTAGGTACATGATCATGTGGAGTCACGAAAAAAAATATAAAAATTAAAAACAGAATCAAAAAAATAGCAGAAGAAAAATCACACCCTGGAGGAAGCACAGACTGGCGTTCAACGCCAGTAAGGAGCATCTGGCTGGCGTTCAACGCCAGAACAGAGCATGAAACTGGCGCTGAATGCCAGAAACAAGCAACATTCTGGTGCTGAACGCCAGGAATGTGCCTAGAGGAAAAGCTGGCGCTTAACGCCAGTAACAAGCATGAAGCTGGCGTTCAACGCCAGAAACATGCTTTACATGGGCGTTGAACGCCCAGAACGTGCACCACTCGGTGTTTAAACGCCAGAATGGTGTGCAAAGGCATTTTACATGCCCATTTGGTGCAGGGATGGAATTCCTTGACACCTCTGGATCTGTGGACCCCACAGGATCACCTCAGGATCTGTGGACCCCCCAGGATCCCCACCTAACATATTCCCACCTTACCTCCTAATCCTATTTTACTCTTCCCCATGTCACACTTCCCAAAAACCCTTCACCAATCACCTCAATCTCTCTTCCTAATCACCTATTCACCACTCACATCCATCCACTCTTCCCCATAAACCCCACCTACCTTCAAAATTCAAAAACATTTCCCCCCCCCAATCCCACCCTAAATGGCCGAACCTACCCTCTCCCCTCTCCCTATATAAACCCCTCCATTCCACTCCATTTTCACACAACACTATCCCCTCTACTATACCCTGGCCGAATCCATCTCCCATCACTTTCCTCCATTTTCTTCTTCTTCTTCTTCTTCTCTTCTTTCTTCTCTTACTCGAGGGCGAGCAATATTTTAAGTTTGGTGTGGTAAAAGCATAAGCTTTTTGTTTTTCCATTACCATCAATGGCACCTAAGGCCGGAGAATCCTCTAGAAAAGGAAAAGGGAAGACAAAAGCTTCCACCTCCGAGTCATGGGAGATGGAAAGATTCATCTCCAAAAGCCATCAAGATCACTTCTATGATGTTGTGGCAAAGAAGAAGGTGATCCCTGAGGTCCCTTTCAAGCTCAAGAAAAATGAGTATCCGGAGATCCGACATGAGATCCGAAGAAGAGGTTGGGAAGTCCTAACCAACCCCATGCAACAAGTCGGAATCTGAATGGTTCAAGAGTTCTATGCCAATGCATGGATCACTAGGAACCATGATCAAAGTATGAATCCGAGTCCAAAGAATTATCTCACAATGGTTCGGGGGAAATACTTAGATTTTAGTCCGGAAAATGTGAGGTTGGCATTCCACTTGCCCATGATGCAAGGAGATGAACGCCCCTACACTAGAAGGGTCAACTTTAATCAAAGGTTGGACCAAGTCCTTACAGACATATGTGTGGAAGGAGCTCAATGAAAGAGAGACTCCAAAGGCAAGCCAGTTCAACTAAGAAGACTGGACCTCAAGCCTGTGGCTAGAGGATGGTTGGAGTTCATTCAACGCTCCATCATTCCCACTAGCAACCAATCTGAAGTTACTGTGGATCGGGCCATCATGATTCATAGCATCATGATTGGAGGGGAAGTAGAAGTTCATGAGGTCATCTCCAATGAAATCTACAAAATAGCCGACAAGCCCTCCACCATGGCAAGGCTAGCTTTTCCTCACCTTATTTGCCATCTATGTTACTCAGCTGGAGTTATCATAGAAGGAGACATCCTCATTGAAGAGGATAAGCCCATCACCAAGAAGAGGATGGAGCAAGCAAGAGAAACTCTCCACGGTTCTCAAGAGATGCATGAGGAAGCTCATCATCAAGAAATCCCTGAGATGCCTCAAGGGATGCACTTTCCTCCCAACAACTATTGGGAACAACTCAACACTTCCTTAGAAGATTTGAGCCACAATGTGGAACAATTAAGGGTGGAACATCATGAGCACACCATTATTCTCCATGAAATAAGAGAAGATCAAAGAGCAATGAGGGAGGAGCAACAAAGGCAAGGAAGGGACATAGAAGAGCTTAAGGACATTGTTGGTCCTTCAAGAAGAAGACGCCACTAAGGTGGATTCATTCCTTGTTCTTATTTCTTTCTGCTTTTCGGTTTTTATGTTGTATGTTTATCTATGTTTTGTGTCTCTACTTCATGATCATTAGTAGTTAGTAACTATGTCTTAAAGTTATGAATAATCCCATTAATCCTTCACCTCTCTTAAATAAAAAATGTTTTAATTCAAAAGAACAAGAAGTACATGAATTTCAAATTTATCCTTGAAATTAGTTTAATTAAATTGATGTGGTGACAATACTTTTTGTTTTCTAAATGAATGCTTGAACAGTGCATATTTTTGATCTTGTTGTTTATGAATGTTAAAAACTGTTGGCTCTTGAAAGAATGATGAACAAAGAGAAATGTTATTGATGATCTGAAAAATCATAAAATTGATTCTTGAAGCAAGAAAAAGCAGTAAATGGCGAAAAAAAAAAGAGAAAGAAAAAGAAAAAAACAAGCAAAAAAAGCCAATAGCCCTTAAAACCAAAAGGCAAGGGTAAAAAGGATCCAAGGCTTTGAGCATCAATGGATAGGAGGGCCCAAGGAAATAAAATCCAGGCCTAAGCGGCTAAATCAAGCTGTCCCTAACCATGTGCTTGTGTCATGAAGGTCCAAGTGAAAAGCTTGAGACTAAGTGGTTAAAGTCATGATCCAAAGCAAAAAGAGTGTGCTTAAGAGCTCTGGACACCTCTAACTGGGGACTCTAGCAAAGCTGAGTCACAATCTGAAAAGGTTCACTCAGTCATGTGTCTGTGGCATTTATGTATCCGGTGGTAATACTGGAAAACAAAGTGCTTAGGGCCACGGCCAAGACTCATAAGTAGCTGTGTTCAAGAATCAACATGCTTAACTAGGAAAGTCAATAACACTATCCAAAATTCTAAGTTCCTAGAGAAGCCAATCATTCTAAACTTCAAAGGAAAAAGAGAGATGCCAAAACTGTTCAGAAGCAAAAAAAAAAAGCTACAAGTCCCGCTCATCTAATTAGAATTAATATTCATTGATATTTTGGAATTTATAGTATATTCTCTTCTTTTTATCCTATTTGATTTTCAGTTGCTTGGGGACAAGCAACAATTTAAGTTTGGTGTTGTGATGAGCGGATAATTTATACGCTTTTTGGCATTGTTTTTAGGTAGTTTTTAGTAAGTTCAAGCTACTTTTAGGGATGTTTTCATTAGTTTTTATGTTAAATTCACATTTCTGGACTTTACTATGAGTTTGTGTATTTTCCTGTGATTTCAGGTAATTTCTGGCTGAAATTGAGGGACTTGAGCAAAACTCTGAAAAAGGCTGACAAAAGGACTGCTGATGTTGTTGGAATCTGACCTCCCTGCACTCGAAATGGATTTTCTGGAGATACAGAACTTCAAATGGAGCGCTCTCAACGGAGTTGAACAGTAGACATCCAGAGCTTTTCAGAAATATATAATAGTCCATACTTTTTTCGGAAATTGATGACGTAACTTGGCGTTGAACACCAAGTACATGTTGGTGTCTGGAGTTAAACGCCAGAAACACATCATGATCCGGAGTTGAACGCCCAAAACACGTTATAACTTGGCGTTCAACCCCAAGAAAAGCCTCAGCTCGTGGATAGATCAAGCTCAGCCCAAACATACACCAAGTGGGCCCCGGAAGTGGATTTATGCATCAATTACTTACTCATGTAAACCCTAGTAGCTAGTTTAGTATAAATAAGACTTTTTACTAGTGTATTAGTCGTCTTTTGACCACGTTTCATCTTTGGTCTCAGTTTTGTTTTATTCTTCATCTTAAGAGGTTATTGATCACGTTTTATGGGGGCTGGCCATTCGGCCATGCCTGAACCTTTCACTTATGTATTTTCAACGGTGGAGTTTCTGCACACCATAGATTAAGGGTGTGGAGCTCTGCTGTACCTCAAGTTTCAATACAATCACTATTACTTTCTATTCAATTCTCTTTTATTCTTATTCCAAGATATACGTTGCACAACACTTTGATGAATGTGATGATCCGTGACACTCATCATCATTCTCACCTATGAACGCGCGTGATTTACAACCACTTCCGTTCTACTCTAGGCCGGGCGCATATCTCTTAGATTCCCCAACAGAATCTTCGTGGTATAAGCTAGATAGATGGCGGCATTCATGGGGATCCGGAAAGTCTAACCTTGTCTGTGGTATTCCGAGTAGGATCCCGGGAATCCGGAAAGTCTAACCTTGTCTGTGGTATTCCGAGTAGGATTCTGGTATTGAATGACTGTGACGAGCTTCAAACTCCTGAAGGCTGGGCGTGATGACAAACGCAAAAGAATCAATGGATTCTACTCCAACCTGATTGAGAACCGACAGATGATTAGCCGTGCTGTGATAGAGCATTTGGACCATTTTCACTGAGAGGATGGGATGTAGCTATCAACAAGGGTGATGCCTCCAGACGATTAGCCATGCAGTGACAGCGCATAGGACCATTTTCCCGAGAGGATTAAAAGTAGCCATTGATGATGGTGATGCCCTACATACAGCTTGCCATGGAAAGGAGTAAGAAGGATTGGATGAGAGCAATAAGAAAGTAGAGATTCGAAAGGATTCTAGCATCTCCACACGCCTATCTAAAATTCCCACTATTGATTTACATAAGTATTTCTATCCCTTTTTATTTTATTTATCTTTTAAATTATCTAATCCAATTACATTTGACCCTATGAATCCACTTAACTGAGATTTACAAAGTGACCATAGCTTGCTTCATACCAACAATCTCTGTGGGATCGACCCTTACTCACGTAAAGTATTACTTGGATGACCCAATACACTTGATGGTTAAGTTGAATGAACTTGTGATCATAAATTCCAATAGAGCCAATTTTTAAATCTCATGCAAATACAAAGAGGATCACAATTTCGTCCACCAAGTTTTTGGCGCCGTTGCCGGGGATTGTTCGAGTTTGGACAACTGACGGTTCATCTTGTTGCTCAGATTAGGTAATTTTCTTTTCAAAAATCTTTTTCAAAATTTTTCTTTTATTTTTCGTTTTTCCAAACTTTATTTTCGAAAAAAACTTAACAAAAATCCAAAAAAATCATAAAATCATAAAAATCAAAAAATATTTTGTGTTTCTTGTTTGAGTCTTGAGTCAACTTTTAAGTTTGGTGTCAATTGCATGCTTTTTAAAATGTTTTCTTGCATTTTTCGAAAATTCCATGCATTCATAGTGTTCTTCATGATCTTCAAGATGTTCTTGACAAGTCTTCTTGTTTGATCTTGATGTTTTCTTGTTTTGTGTTGTTTGTTGTTTTTCATATGCATTTTTCGCTTGTTAGAGTCCATGCATTAAAGATTCTAAGTTTGGTGTCTTGCATGTTTTCTTTGCATCAAAAAAAAATTTCAAAATTATGATCTTGATGTTCATCATGATCTTCAAAGTGTTCTTGGTGTTCATCTTGACATTCATAGTGTTCTTGCATGCATCATGAGTTTTGATTCATAATTTTCATGTTGTGAGTCATTTTTGTTGTTTTTTCTCTCTCATCATTAAAAATTCAAAAAAAATCAAAAAATATCTTTTCCTTATTTCCCTCCAAATTTTTGAAATTTTGGGATGACTTGGTCAAAAATTTTTAAAAATTAGTTATTTCTTACAAGTCAAGTCAAAATTTCAATTTTAAAAATCTTATCTTTTCAAAATCTTTTTCAAAAATCATATCTTTTTCATTTTTTTTCTATTTCTCAAAAATTTCAAAATTCTTTTTCAAAATATTTTCAAAATCTTTTTCTTATCTTTATATCATATTTTCGAAAATTAGCTAACAATTAATGTGATTGATTCAAAAATTTGAAGTTTGTTACTTTCTTGTTAAGAAAGGTTCAATCTTTAAGTTCTAGAATCTTATCTTGTAGTTTCTTGTTAGTGAAGTAAGTAATTTCAAATTTTTGAATTAAATCTTCTTATCTTTTATCTTATCTTTTTCAAAAATTTTATCTTTTTCAAAATTTGATTTCAAAATATCTTATCTAACTTCTTATCTTCTTATCTTTTTCAAATTTGATTTTAATATCTTTTTCAATCAACTAACGAACTTTTTGTTTGTTTCCTATCTTTTTCAAAACCAACTAACTACCTATCCCTCTCTAATTTTCGAAAATACTTCTCTCTTTTTCAAAAATTATTTTTAATTGTTTTAAATTTTAATTTTAATTATATCTTATCTCTTATTTTCGAAAATCACTAACCACTTTTTCAAAATTATTTTCGAAATTCTCCATCTCTTTTCTTATTCTATTTAATTATTTATTTACTAACACTTCTCTTCACCTCTCTTTATCTAAAAATCCGAACCCATTCTTCTTCACTCTTATCCCCTTTCTTCTTCTACTAACGTAAAGGAATCTCTATACTGTGACATAGAGGATTCCTCTTCTTTTCTTGTTTTCTTCTCTTTCATATGAGCAGGAACAGGGAAAAAGGCACTCTTGTTGAAATTGATCCTGAACCTGAAAGGACTCTGAAAAGGAAACTAAGAGAAAATAAATTACAACAATCCAAAAACAACCTTTCAGAAATTTTCAAACAAGAGAAGGAGATGGCAGCCGAAAATAATAATAATGCAAGGAGAATGCTTGGTGACTTCACAAAGCCAACATCCAAATTTGATGGAAGAAGCATCTCCATTCCTGCCATTGGAGCCAATAACTTTGAGCTGAAACCTCAGCTTGTTGCCCAAAACTGCAAGTTTTATAGACTTCCATCTGAAGATCCTTATCAGTTTTTAACTGAGTTCTTGCAGATCTGTGAGACTGTAAAGACGAATGGAGTTGATCCTGAAGTCTACAGACTCATGCTTTTCCCTTTTGCTGTAAGAGACAGAGCTAGAATATGGTTGGATTCACAACCCAAGGATAGCCTGGACTCCTGGGATAAGCTGGTCACTGCCTTCTTAGATAAATTCTTTCCTCCTCAAAAGCTGAGCAAGCTTAGAGTGGATGTTCAGACCTTCAAACAAAAAGATGGTGAATCCCTCTATGAAACTTGGGAAAGATACAAGCAGCTGACCAAAAGGTGCCCATCTGACATGTTTTCAGAATGGACCATATTAGATAGATTCTATTATGGTCTATTTGAATTTTCGAAAATATCATTGGACCATTCTGCAGGTGGATCTGTTCACCTAAAGAAAACGCCTGAAGAGGCTCAAGAACTCATTGACATGGTTGCAAACAACCAATTCATGTGCACTTCTGAGAGGAATTCCGTGAATAATGGGATACCTCAGAAGAAAGGAGTTCTTGAAATTGATGCTCTGAATGCCATATTGGCTCAGAACAAAGTGTTGACTCAACAGGTCAACATGATCTCTCAAAATCTGAATGGATGGCAACATGCATCCAACAGTACTAAAGAGGCAGCTTCTGAAGAAGCTTATGATCCTGAGAACCCTGCCATGGCAGAGGTTAATTACATGAGTGAACCTTATGGAAACACCTATAACTCATCATGAAGAAATCATCCAAATTTCTCATGGAAGGATCACCAAAAGCCTCAACAAGGCTTTAACAATGGTGGACGTAACAGGCTGAGCAATAGCAAGCCTTTTCCATCATCTTCTCAGCAACAGACAGAGAATTCTGAACAAAACACTTCTAATTTAGCCAATCTAGTCTCTGATCTGTCAAAAGCCACTTTCAATTTCATGAGTGAAACAATATCCTCCATCAGAAATCTGGAGGCACAAGTGGGCTAGCTGAGTAAGAAAGTCATTGAAACTCCTCCCAGTATTCTCCCAAGCAATACAGAAGAGAATCCAAAAGGAGAGTGCAAGGCCATTGATGTGATCAATATGGCCGAATGCACAAGGGAGGAGGAGGACAAAAATCCTAGTGAGGAAGACCTCCTGGGACGTCCCTCAAGCAAGAAGGAATTTCCTATTAAGGATCCAAAGGAATCTGAGGCTCATATAGAGACCATAGAGATTCCATTAAATCTCCTTCTGCCATTCATGAGCTTTGAAGACTATTCTTCCTCTGAAGAGGATGAAGATGTGACTGGAGAGCA
This sequence comes from Arachis hypogaea, assembly GCF_003086295.3. Taxonomy (NCBI): domain Eukaryota; kingdom Viridiplantae; phylum Streptophyta; class Magnoliopsida; order Fabales; family Fabaceae; genus Arachis; species Arachis hypogaea. The sequence continues at coordinate 86,570,498 of NC_092036.1, read as the reverse complement.
AGTTGCTCAATATTTAGGAGCTATCATGAAGCTGAATGCCAAGTTGTTTGGTAATGAGACTTGGGAAAGTGAACCTCCCTTGCTCATTAATGAACGAGATACCTGGATTCAGCAAACTCTACCTCAAAAGAAACAAGATCCTGGCAAGTTTATAATACCTTGTACCATAGGCACCATGACCTTTGAAAAAGCTCTATGTGTCTAGGGTCAGGGATAAATCTTATGCCACTCTCTGTAATGGAGAAGCTGGGGATCATTGAGGTACAACCTGCCTTGTTCTCATTATAATTGGCAGACAAGTCATTGAGACAAGCTTATGGAATAGTGGAGGACGTGTTAGTAAAGGTTGAAGGCCTTTACATCCCTGCTGATTTCATAATCTTAGACACTAGGAAGGAAGAGGATGAATGCATCATCCTTGGAAGACCTTTCCTAGCTACAGCAGGAGCTGTGATAGATGTCAACAGAGGTGAAATAGTCCTTCAATTCAATGGGGACTACCTTGTGTTTAAAGCACATGGCCATTCCTCTGTGACAAAAGAGAGTAAGCATGAAGAGCTTCTCTCAGTTCAGAGTCAAGAAGAGCCCCCACAGTCAAACTCTAAGTTTGGTGTTGGGAGGCCACAACCAAACTCTAAGTTTGGTGTTAAGACCCCATATCCAAACTCTAAGTTTGGTGTTGGGACTATACAACATTGACCTGATCACCTTTGTGGCTCCATGAGAGCCACTGTCAAGCTATTGACATTAAAGAAGCGCTTGTTGGGAGGCAACCCAATTTTATTTATCTAATTCTTATTTTATTTTATTCTATTGTTATTTTGTTTTTTTTTTAGGTACATGATTATGTGGAGTCACGAAAAAAAAATATAAAAATTAAAAACAGAATCAAAAAAATAGCAGAAGAAAAATCACACCCTGGAGGAAGCACAGACTAGCGTTCAACGCCAGTAAGGAGCATCTGGCTGGCGTTCAACGCCAGAACAGAGCATGAAACTGGCGCTGAACGCCAGAAACAAGCAACATTCTGGCGCTGAACGCCAGGAATGTGCCTAGAGGAAAAGCTGGCGCTGAACGCCAGTAACAAGCATGCAACTGGCGTTCAACGCCAGAAACATGCTTTACATGGGCGTTGAACGCCCAGAACGTGCACCACTCGGCGTTTAAACGCCAGAATGGTGTGCAAAGGCATTTTACATGCCCATTTGGTGCAGGGATGGAATTCCTTGACACCTCTGGATCTGTGGACCCCACAGAATCACCTCAAGATCTGTGGACCCCACAGGATCCCCACCTATCATATTCCCACCTTACCTCCTAATCCTATTTTACTCTTCCCCATGTCACACTTCCCAAAAACCCTTTACCAATCACCTCAATTTCTCTTCCCAATCACCTATTCACCAATCACCTATTTTACTCTCTGTTCACTTTAATTTTCTTCCCAACGCACTAGTGACACGGACGCGTCAGCGACGCTGCCGCGTCGCGTGCGTGTTTTTTTTATGCAATATGCAGAATGCAAAATGTAATGAATGTCATGCAAAAATTGTAGGTTCAATAAAAATTCAAAAACAGACTAAAATTAAAACTAAAAAGAGAACGATCATACCATGGTGGGTTGTCTCCCACCCAGCACTTTTAGTTAAAGTCCTTAAGTTGGACATTTGGCGAGCTCCTTGTCAAGGTGGCTTGTGCTTGAACCCATTCTGAAATCTCCACCAGTGCTTGGAGTGCCAGCATCCTCCGGGATCCCAAACAAAGTACGTAAAGCCCTTGTGTGAGTTCAAACAGGCTTGCAGGCTCCCGGAGTGTTGAATGTCAGAATAGACTCTAGGATCCCAAACTTTTCTTCTACACCCGTCTTTGTCTTGATCTACATCTTTCCAGTCGGGTGATGTGTAATCCGAATTCTCACTGCTGTGACCAAACAGCTTCCGAGATCTTTTAAATTGAGCTTGACACCAATTCCTGCACCTCAAATTGAAGTGAGAAACCTCATTAAATCTTGCATACCAGCGCTGAGTGCGAGTCATTTCCCTTTTTCTCTTAAAGCCGCAAAGAGCTCTAAGCTGGCCATCTGTTTCAAGCAAACCATATTCAAGTGGGAAATTGAAGATGAAAGTCAAGGATTTTACCCACTTGAGGTTTGTGTTGGGTGGTAATGGCCTTGGGGTCAGTGTTTTCAGTGGGTTTGCAAGCTCTACTCCCTTGTGGTCTTCTGTAAATTCCTCCACTTCTTTGCAAATTTCTTCAACTTCACCCATGTCTTGATCAAAGTCATTGATATCGTCCTCATCGCTTGAGTCGTAAATAGAAGGTTGAGAAAAGTCGACCTCTGCATCATCTTCATATTCACTTGGGGAAGATTCTTCAGTCTCAAAGAATTCACTTGCGGATGCAAGTTCGTTACTAAGAGAACTCGACTCGTGATCATCGTCATCAAGGAAACTTGCTTCTTGGGTTATTTCGTCCAGTTCTTCATAAGATATCTGCATTAGAGGCTGCGCAACATCCTTTGTGGTATCAATTGTAACATCCTTGACGAAATTCTCCACAACTCTGGATTCAGGTGGCGGTTCGGCATCTCCTAAATCTTCAACCAATTCTTCTTCTTATACAATGACAGCGTCCTCTACTTATTCCAGTACGAAGTTATGCTCTATGCTATCCACTGGAGTCTCTAGTGTCTTCTTTGTGTTGCATTCTTCATTGGATTCTCCACATAAAGCCATGGGAGTCTGTTGAGGGACTGAACGTCTAGAAGATAATTGATTTCTTGCTTGATCCAGGTATTTAAGTATGAAATCGTATTCATCCTTGATGATTTCCTATTTAACTATTTCTTCACCATCAAGTACAAAATCCTTCTTGTTGTCTTCTTTCACTAGTTCTTCAACTGCGCTGTCGACTTCAAGGGTCTCTACTACCTTCACCTTTAGTGCCTCCTCTAGCTCCTTATGAAGTATGGATTCGCGAAGATGATCCTCTCTCTCTTGTTCCATGTCAATAGTATCATTGGGATCATGTTGCTCTTGGATTGATGGATGTGGGTGCTCTTCCATAGATGGTGGTGATGGGGTGGAGAGATCATTCTGTGGTAGTGAATGGTGAAAAGAAGCTTGTGAGTGTGATGGTTAGAAGTTATGTCGAGAAGATGGTCTCTGAGCACAGGGTGGGGCTTGTTGGTAGTTACAAGGCAGTCCACCAAATCTATTAGTTGGGCATGCATTGTAAAATGGTCTTTGTCCATGATAAATAGGAGGATCTTGTTGCCTAAAGGATTGATCGGATCCTTGTGGCTCCATCCATCTTTGATTGCTTAGACCTTGATGCATAGTCCTGTTATAGCTTCCATTCCTTGCAACAAAATTAGAACCAAACTCAAAGCGAGAGGGGTGAGAATTCATAATAGATATCAGAAATAAGAGGGAAGAGAGAAAACAAATAAACAAGTAAAAGAAAAATATTTTTTTTGAAAAATATTTACAATAACCAATAATAAGGCACACGTTTGCAATTTCCCGGCAACGGCGCCATTTTGCAAATTTAGCTCCCTCTCTCATAATAGATATCATTAATCCATCAAGTATAATAGAGCTCCCTCTCTCAATGAGAGGAAATTTAGCTACTCAAAGCTTAAGAGAAAAGTACAAGAGATGGAAGAGATGATTTGAAAAGTAAATATAACTATGCTTCAACGAAACTACTACTCAACAACCCCCTTTTTCAGTACTTTCAGGGGTTATTTATACCACTCCTAGCTCTAGAATAAAAAAAATACAAAAGAGAAAAGAGAAATTACAATTGGAGGGAAAAGAAAACTCAAAAAATGTGACCTTCCAGCTCGGTGTGTGACAGACGTTTAAGTGGCATGCCACGCCCAGCTCCAAATTTGGCTTGGCGCGCCATGCCCAGCGCTGCAAGTGGCACGCTAAAAAACTGAAGATTGACGGTTTAGAAGTTATAGTAAACTCTCGTTGTAAGTATAGTTACTAAACCAAGCAATCAACCTTTCTTACAAACGTTTTGGTTGTCACAAGTAACAAACCCCTAAATAAATTGATAACCGAAGTATTTAAACCTCGGGTCGTCTTCTCAAGGAATTGCAGCGAGGTATGTTCTTATTATTGGTTATGAAGATTTGTAAATCGGGGTTTTGAAGATGAGGGACAAGTAATTTAAATGGCAGATAAAATAAATAATTAACTATAAAATAAACTCTTGGCAAGATATGAAAATTCGGAAGTCCTATCCTAGTTACTCCTATAAGAATGGAAGTTAATCCCACTTAGCTAACCTTTGCGTAATCAAGGGAAAGTCAAGTGAACCAATTGGTTAGATTTCCCAAGTCCTAGCCAAATCCTAAGGAAAGACTAAAGTTAGTGGAATTCCAGTTAATTAGCCGACATAACAATCAATCATGAATAGTTGGTAACTCAAGAGCTTCTAGTTAATCAATTAAAGCCAATAATATAAAAAGCTAAATAAGAATCATAAATATCTGGAATACCTCAAATAACATACATTCAAAGCAATAAAATCTAACATGGACAATATTCATAAGCCAATTGGGCAACATAAATCAAACATAAATAAAAGCATTAAAGTATCTCAAAGTAGAAGAGAAGTCAAAATAAAGGAATATTGAACCTGATGTGAAGATGAGATAAATCCCTAATTTCTAAAAATTCTAATCCTAAATCCTAAGAGAGAGGAGAGAGCCTCTCTCTCTAAAAACTACATCTAAAACCTAAAATTGTGAATTATGAAAGCATAATTATGAATGGATGCATTCCCCCACTTTATAGCCTCTAATCTATGTTCTTCGGGCCGAAAACTGGGTCAGAAATAGCCAAGAAGTCGCTGATTGTGAAATCTGGTCCGTACAGGTCGTGGCAAAGTGACGCGGAGGCGTAATCCACGCGTCCTCGCGGATTGAAGCGCGCGTTCGCATTGCCTATCTGTACGGCCACTATGGCAAATTATATATCAAATCAAATCCCCGGACGTTAGATTTCCAACGCAAGTAGAACCGCACCATTTGGACCTCTGTAGCTCAAGTTATGATCGTTTTAGTGCGAGAGGGTCAGGTTGACAGCTTTTGTGTTCCTTCAACTTCTTGTATTCCTTCCACTTTTGTATGCTTCATTTCCATCCTTTAAGCCATTCCTGCCCTGTAATTCCTGAAATCACTTAACACACATATCAAGGCATCTAATGGTAATAAGAGAGGATTAAATAAAAGGAAATAAAAGCCAAAGAAGCATGTTTTCAATCATAGCACAGAATCAGGAAGGAAAATATAAAACATGCAAATCATATGAATAAGTGGGTAAAGAGTTGATAAAATCCACTCAATTAAGCACAAGATAAACCATAAAATAGTGGTTTATCACACGCCCCATGTGTTTGTGTCCCTGGCGTGCCATGCCTTTGAGTCCAAGTGGCACGCCCAGGGTCTTGTTAAGCCTTGGTTAGCCTGGCGTGCCACGCCTTCGAGCCCAAGTGGCACGCCCAGGTCTTTTCCCTCTTCCTCTTGTCTTTGGAAAATTGAACTAACATGGCCACGCCTAGAACTCAAGTGGCACGCCTAAGTCTTCTTTTTGTTGTGGTTGATGATGCTGGCGTGCCACGCCTGAGGCTCAAGTGGCACACCCAAGTGAGAAATGATAGCTGGCGTGCCACGCCTTCGACACCAAGTGGCACGCCCATGTGTTTGGCCTTCTCTGGAAAGTTGTACTAGCGTGCCACGCCCAAGGTCTGGCGTGCCACGCCCATAGTGCAAGCTTCTTCACCTTTCTGGAAAATATAAATAGCGTGCCACGCCCAGGGTCTAGCGTGCCACGCCCATAGTTCCTCTTTGTTCCAGTAGCTGGCATGCCACGCCTAGCATTCAAGTGGCACGCCCAGGTAGTTCATGAGAGTTGGCGTGCCACGCCTTCGATCTCAAGTGGCACGCCCAGCTTTGCTTGCCCTTTTCTAGTATTAGTGTGCCACGCCTGGGTCTTCAAGTGGCACGCCTAAGTGAAGATGAGAGCTTGGCGTGCCACGCCTTTGATACCAAGTGGCACGCCCCAGTGCTTGGACCTTTGACCTCTTCTCTGGAAACTTGTACTGGCATGCCACGCCCTTGATGCTCAAGTGGCACGCCTACTTTAATGTGACTCCATTAGCTTGGCGTTCCACGCCTGGGTCTTCAAGTGGCACACCCAAGTGATGATGAGAGCTTGGTGTGCGACGCCTTCGACACCAAGTGGCACGCCCAAATGAATTCCCTTTCTGGTTGATGAGTTGGCGTGCCATGCCCCGATTGGCGTGCCACGCCCTTCTTGTGGCCTTCATCATTGCTCTCTGGGATTTGTTACTGGCGTGCCACACCCATTCTTTTTTTGTGGCATTTGTTCCAAGTGACACGCCCTCTTCACACGCCCAGCATTTACTTATTGTTTTCTTCCTTTTTTATTGCTCTTTCACTTGAAATTCAACACAAACCCATTTCAAAGCATTGTACCATAATACTTATCATTTAGCTCATGAAATTGCATTGAAACAATGACTATGTGCTTTTTTATGGTCCTTTTGCATAGGTAAAAAGGGTAAATGATGCAAGTCATCACAACACCAAACTTAAGCTTTGCTTGACCCAAGCAAATCAATGGGAATTGCTCTTAAATGAATTGAGATTTCGACCATGAATAAGTGCATTCATTACGAGGAATAAAGCTAAGTGTTAACACATGCATGAGTATTGTTGTTTCAATGCCACAACGAACTCCTAGACTCTTAAGGATTTTCCAAGTGTTTGTCTTAGGTACCCTTTTTATTGATTGTCACCTTGAAGTAGCAAGAGTTGTTTCATTTCCTTTCTTTTCAATTGACCACGACTCTAAGTGTTTTGTCTCAAGACGACCCTTTAGATTAGACTTTCAATTAACACTCCCAAACCAGTTGGTTGTAGGGTGTTAGGTGTTGAAACACCCCTAAGAATTTACTTGCCCAGGTCTCTCTTCTTGACACATCTTCATCACAAGCATCTACTAGGATCTTTAATTCTTTTGAGTTTATTGGTGCTTCCTTTTATCCTAGTAGGTGATGCTTAGAGTCTTGGGTCTTTTGTTAGTTTACTACTTCTTGGTTCTATAGATATTCAAGGGACATCCTTAGCTTTACTTGTCACTCCTCTAAGTCTAGTTACTCACCATGACTCATTTTTTTTATTCATTCAAGGTCCTGCACTTAGTTCCTTTATCTCTTGGTTTTGAATACCCTTACTTGGCCTTAATTTCTTTTACTCTTGTTTTTGCAACAACTCACCATAGACTCTTAGGGACACAAACTACTTCTTTTATTTGATAATTGCAAAAATCAACATTGCATTTTCTTTCTTGAAAACATAAAGGACTCATAAAAGAAACTTCAATGAATCAAACATGAAACATAAACTATCCTAACATTGAAATTTATTCTTAAATAGAAATTAAATCATAAAGAACTTAAACATGATGAAATCAGACAGAAATTCAGAATTTTAAATGGACAACCATGAGACTCAACAACCTTGAGCAGCTTCAGTTCATTGGCCCTTTTCCCTTGTCCTTCTTCTTGGAGGGGGAGGAGTCATCATCATCCTTCTTGGAGGATCCTTCTTGTGCCTTTGTGTCCTTGGACTTCCAAAATCTCAGCCTTCTCATGTAATTCCTTTCATCCTCCTTATGCTTAGCCAGAATTTCCTCTTGTCTCGCGCTTAGCTCCTCCATTCCTTGCATGAATGTTGGGTATTCGGGGTTCAAGGCTGCCACAATATTACACAAGTGATTCAGCTTTGCTTGTGTGTTGATATCATATTGCCCTCTTGAAATGGTTCTAGCATCATAAAGATGCCTAAACTCAACAAGGTTCCTCTGATGCCATTTGTTTTGTTCCACTATTTTGTTGAGTGCACCTTGCATTTCACCCCAGTCAAACTGTTCTTGCTGCTCCTTCATTGACTCCACACTTCCTTGGAGTTGTTGTATATTCTCATTCATGTGGTCCCAATGCTGTTGTTCCTTGAGTCGGTTGACATCCCCTCTCAGATAGTGTATGTCTCCTCTCATTTGGTGTATGTCTCCTTGCAGTTGTTCCCAATTGAATCCTTCGAAAAATTGTTGGTATTGTTGGTAAGGTGGTGATTGAAGTGCTAGGTAATGTGGTTGATCTTCATCCTCTTCTTCTTGTTGTGGTTGCCCTTGTGGCACCTGAGCATGGGCTCTGTGCTCCCTGGCCCTTTGAAGTAGGTTAACAGCCACCACTTTTGCCATCTTCTTGGCAGTTATGGCTTTTCTTGATCTACCAGCACCTCATCAATGATCTTCTCAACACCCCTGCTTCAACACATAGCCTTTGGATGATGTTGGGGAATGCCAACCTTGTACTATCCTTGGTGCTTTTCAGCACCCTATTAATGTTGTTGGTAATCATCTCCCCAACATTCACGTTTTCTCCCTTCATGATGTTGTATATGAGCACAACCCTCTCCAATGTCACCTCAAAAGTGTTGGATGTTGGGTTGAGAGATCTTCTCACAAAGTCTAGCCACCCTCTAGCTTGGGGGCTCAAATCTCTTCTCCTTAGCTGGTTAGGTCTTCCATCCTTGTCATTGATCCACTGTACATTCAGCACACAGATTTCATTGAGGATTTCATCAAATCCTGGGTCCTGTTGCTTGATCCTCTCTTCATAACTCTGGGTGGAGCTTGTTTGCTTCACCATTAACATCCTGTCTATGTTGGAGGGGCTATAGTCAATTTCCTTTCCCCTCACATAGCTAAGATAACCATAGGGTTGCCCAGGTTGAGGCACTGCGTTGGCATAGAATTCTCTAACCAAGCTCTCCACCACCTTCCTTGGCGGGTTACACAAGAGTGCCCATCCCCCTGCTGTTGATTTCCCTGATGATTTCAGGATTCTCATTCCTCCCAAGTTAGAAGCCAACCTCCGGAATGATTTGCCTCTCACTCACCCAACCATAAAATTGGTTTAGGTTGAATGATGAGAGAAACTTATATTCATTGTGGCTTGAGGATCCTGAGGTTGGTTCCTTGGTCTTTCTTTTCTTTGATGATGAGGCTCTTGGTGGTGCCATTGGGTGAGAAAAGAGGTTTGAAAGGTTGAATAAAATGGAAGAAGAGGTAAAGCAAAGCAAAGGTTTTCTCCACAACACCAAACTTAGAACTTGATAGTCCCTAATCAAGGAAAAGAAAAGAAGGTAGTAAAGAGAAAGAAAGGGTGAAGAGGGGAGGTGTGGAGGTTCTTTCGCGTGTGAAACTTGGGGATTGAAGTGTGGATAGTGGTGGGAAAGTGTTTGGCTTTTATAAGAGGGAGAGATGCAGTCTGGAAGGGGGGGTTGTGGTGGGAAGTAAAAGCAATTCAACCTTTTCCCACTTGGGAAGTGGCGCCTAGCGTGGGAAAAGGTGCCAACCCTTTTCTCTGCATGTTTTGAGTTCCAAAGTGTAAGTACACTTTGACTCCTTCTTTTAGTGAGCCATCAATCATGTGGATCCCATTCTCTCTCCTGAAATTGAAAACCGAAAATCCCATTAATGAAAAGAACCTCTTTATATCCCATTTTATAACATACAATTAAAATGCATTTGATGAGTGTCCCTTAGGACCCCAAACTTAATTTCTTTGCATCTAATAAATTGGGCTTATCATTGGATTTTTAATATGTTCATAAGGGTGAAATAAATTCACTTCTTTCACATTCTATCTTCTATAACTCCTCCCGAACACATTAAAGAGGCCTTACATGCTTAACCAATTTATTTAATGCATTCAAACTAAGAACATGTTGGGCTTGCTATGCGAACATCATATGGTGGTGGTCATACCAAACTTAATTTTTGGGCTTACTTTCAAAGTTAAATCATTCAGTGGTTGTAAGCATAAATTAAGTGGGTTAGTGGCCACATCAAACTTAGCTCTTTAGTTAGATCTACAGCCCAATTCAATTAGTGTTAATGAGTGAACCCAGCAGCCTTGCACTTCTAGTGGAAAAAAAATATATCTACTAACTAACAAACACTTTTAAACTCCCTAAGTTGCCACAACTATTTATGAAAAGCAGAAAATTAAAAAGATTAACTAGAACTTAAACTATTTAAACCAACTATCCTAAACTACTTCAAGAAAGCAGGAAATCAAAGGATATGAGTGTTGGGGTGCCTCCCAACCAGCACTTCTTTAATTTCATTAGCTTGACATTCCTCCATCTTTAGTTGAGGTTGTAGCTCACTCTCTGCTCTTCCAAAGAGTCCCCAAAGTAGTGCTTTAGCCTGTGGCCATTGACAGTAAAAGTCCTTTGTGTCTTGTCCTCCATAAGCTCTACATGCCCATAGGGAGACACCTTGAGGATTTTGAATGGTCCAGACCACCTTGACTTAAGCTTCCCTGGGAAGAACTTGAGTCTTGAGTTGTATAGTAGCTCCTTTTGACCCTCTACAAAATCTCTTCTTGCTATCTTTTGATCATGCCACCTCTTAGTTTTCTCCTTGTAGATTTTGGCATTTTCATATGCTTGAGATCTGAGTTCTTCTAATTCTTGCAATTGCAAGATTCTTTTCTCCCCAGCAGCATTACTATCAAAATTCAGTAGCTTGAGTACCCAAAAGGCTTTGTGTTCAAGATCAAAGGGTAGGTGACATGCCTTCCCATACACTAGCTGATATGGGATCATCCCAATAGGTGTTTTGAAGGCTGTTCTATATGCCCAAAGAGCGTCGTCCAGCCTCTTTGACCAATCCTTTCTTGAAGCTCCCACAGTTTTCTCCAGGATCCTTTTTAGCTCTCTATTGGATACCTCAGTCTGCCCACTTATTTGAGGGTGATAAGGTGTTACAACCTTATGTTTCACTCCATATTTCATAAGGAGGGCTTCCAATGATCTGTTGTAGAAATGACTTCTTCCATCACTAATGAGGACTCTGGAAACTCCGAAGCGGCTGAAGATGTTCCGCCTAAGAAAGTTCATGACTATCCTATTATCATTTGTTGGGGTTGCAATAGCCTCCACCCACTTAGATACATAGCCCACTGCCACTAAAATGTACTTGTTTGAGTATGAGGTAGGGAAGGGACCCATGAAGTCAATTCCCCATATATCAAATAGCTGAAGTTCTAGAATGAATTGCTGTGGCATCTCATTCTTCTTGGGTAGATTACCTGCTCTTTGGCATTCATTGCACCTTGACACTAATTTCTTTGCATCTTTGAATATCGTTGGCCAAAAGAATCCATATTGGAGCACCTTTGCTGCTGTTCTTTCTCCACTAAAATAGCTATTACCACAACACTTCTTGCCCTTCCTCTTGTGAAATACACCTTCTCAAGATTCTATTAACACCCTTTTTAAACAAGTAGGGTTCATCCCAGATATAGTGTTTAGCATCATTGAGTAGCTTTCTCCTCATGTACTTGGTGAAGTTGGTGGGCAATTCCCCAATAGCCTTGAAGTTGGCTATATCAGCAAACCAAGGGCTTCCTTGAATCATCATCAACTGCTCATCAGGGAAGCTTTCATTCACTTCAAATTGATGTGCTTCATCCTCTTCATGTAGGATTCTTGATAGGTGGTCAGCCACCTTGTTCTCTGCCCTACCTTTATCTTTTATTTCTATGTTGAACTCTTGAAGTAGCAAGATCCACCTTATCAACCTAGGCTTGGATTTTTGCTTGGTCAGCAGATATTTGAGGGCTGCATGATCAGTGAAAACAGTAACTTTAAAGCCAGTAAGATATGATCTGAATTTATCAAAAGCAAAGACTATGGCTAAAAGTTCTTTCTCTGTAGGGGTGTAGTTTCTTTGATTCTCATTGAGAACTTTGCTAGCATAGTAAATAACATGTACTAGCTTATCTTTTCTCTGTCCTAGAACAGCACCAACAGCAAAATCAGATGCATCACACATCAATTCAAAGGGCAAATCCCATATAGGTGGTGCTATAATAGGTGCAGAAAAAAGTCTGTTTTTAATCTCATTAAAGGCTAACATGCACTCTCTATAAAAAACAAAGGGAGTATTTGAAACAAGTAGGTTGCTGAGAGGTTTAGCAATCCTTGAAAAATCTTTAATAAACCACCTATAGAACCCAACATGCCCTAAAAAGCTTCTAATTGCCTTCACATTGCATGGTGGAGGCAATTTCTCAATTACTTCCACCTTTGATTTGTCCACTTCTATACCCTTTTTAGAGATCTTATGACCAAGAACCACCCATTCAGTTACCATAAAGTGACACTTCTCCCAGTTTAAAACAAGGTTGGTTTCTTTGCATCTCTTTAGCACCAAGGCCATGTGGTGTAAGCATTTAGAATATGAATCACCAAATACAGAAAAGTCATCCATAAACACTTTAATGAACATTTCAATCATATCTAAAAATATGGAGAGCATGCACCTTTGAAATGTTGCAGGTGCATTGCACAATCCAAAGGGCATTCTCCTATAAGCAAAGACTCCATAGGGACAAGTAAAGGAAGTTTTCTCTTGGTCCTTGGGGTCTAAAACTATTTGGTTGTAGCCAGAGTAACCATCTAAGAAGCAGTAATATTCATGTCCTGCAAGTCTTTCTAGCATTTGGTCCATGAAAGATAGGGGGAAGTGATCCTTCCTGGTGGCTTCATTGAGCTTCCTATAATCAATGCACATACGCCAGCCAGTTACTATTCGTGTAGGTATCAATTCGTTCTTCTCATTTGGTATAACAGTGATCCCTCCCTTCTTAGGAACCACTTAGATAGGGCTCACCCAAGGGTTGTCTGAGATAGGTTAAATCACCCTGCTTGCCAAAGTTTCAACACCTCTTTTTGGACAACTTCATTCATTGTTGGGTTTAGCCTTCTCTGTTGCTGTCTTGAGAGCTTTGCACCTTCCTCAAGTAGGATTTTGTGCATGCACATTGAAGGGCTTATCCCTTTTAAGTCCGCAAGTGTCCATCCAATGGCATCTTTGTGTTGTTTTAGCACTTGGATTAGCTCCTCTTCTTGTTGTTCATTCAAACTTGAGTTGATGATCACTGGATATGTGTTGTTCTTACCCAAGTAAGCATACTTCAAGTTTGAAGTTCAAAGTTTTCAACTCCAGCTTTGGTGCCTCCACTTCTATTTTGCTTGTCTTGTCCATCATGATTGGTTCATCCATAATCTCCAGTGGTGGCTCACCACATGAGACTTGTTGATCTTGCTCTTTGATTTCTTCATATTGTTCTTCCTCTAGGACTCCTTGAACCAAGTTTTCAATTGTATCCACCATCATGCATTCACCAATGACTTTCTTAGGGTAGCTCATGGCCTTGAAGACATTGAAGACCATCTTCTCTTCATGCAATCTTAAGACTAGCTCCCCTTTTTAAACATCAATTATGGCCCCAGCAGTAGCTAAGAATAGTCTTCCTAGAATGATTGATGTGTTAGCCTCTTCTTCCATATCAAGCACAACAAAATCAGCTGGAAAGATGAACTCTCCCACTTTCACCAACAAATCCTCCACTACACCATGGAGAAATTTAAATGTTCTGTCAGCCAATTGAAGTGCCATTCTTGTTGGCTTGGCCTCTTCTATTCTCATCCTCTTCATCATAGCCAATGACATGAGGTTGATGCTGGCTTCTAGATCACATAGTGCCTTCTCAATGTTTATATCCCCAATGATACAGGGATTTGGAAGCTCCCAGGGTCTTTCAGTTTTTGGGGGAGCTTCTTTTGTATTATGGAACTACACTCCTCAGTAAGCACTACAGTCTCCTTCTCTCCCCAATTCCTCTTCCTTGTCATGAGCTCCTTTAAAATTTTGGCATAGAGTGGCATTTGCTCTAGTGCCTCAGCAAAAGGTATGTTGATTTGGAGCTTCTTGAAGATTTCTAGGAATCTAGAGAACTAGCTGTCTTTTCCATCCTTCTTCAGTCTTTGTGGATAGGGTGCCTTGGGCACATAAGACTTTAGGACTTGCTTTGGTGAGGATGGTGCAGAGGTCTCTTCTTCTTTCTTGGTTTCAGGTTCCCTTGCAGCTTCTTCTTCTTGGTTGCTTTGGCCTGGGGTTGCTTCTTCTACAACTCTTCCACTTCTTAGTGTGATGGCCTTACATTTCTCTCTTGGGTTGGCCATGGTATCAGTGGAAAATATATGTGTAGGCATTGGTATTTGTTAGACAAGCTCCCTACTTATGCTTCCAATTTTGAAATTGCTGCCCCTCACTACAAAAAAAAGGCCTAAGGTCACGGATAGCTAGTAAAAAGGGTGACCATAGATCTATGGTCACGGTTTTGGACCTATGGTCACGGTTTTTTACCGTGGCCTATTCTCTCGTGGCCATAGGTCTATGGTCACGGTTTTTTATGGTCACGATTTTAATTTTCAAAATCTGACACTTTAGGCCACGTTTTTTTTACCGTGACCATAGATAAGGCTAAACCGTGACCATAGCCTCTATGGTCACCCTTCCTTAAAATCGTGACCATAGCCCTATCTATGATCACGGTTTTCACTGTGGCCATAGCCTCTATGGTCACCCCACCTAAAACCGTGACTATAGACTCATTTATGGTCACGATTTTTTTAAAATGGTGACTATAGCCTATTGTTGTTTATGAGATTCAATCTTTTTAAATTATAATCACATCCCAAAATGATAATAATCACAAAATAAATCTAAATCATAAAAGTTTCATTATAAGATAGATATGTTTAATTTTTAGTCTAAACAACACAAATTAAAATAGAGTGTAATTTTTCCAATTACATGTAATACTACCTCAAAGTACATAACACATCAACAAAATATTACATTTACATAACTAAGGTCATTGTAAGACTATCCCATGTGATATTTGTATGGAACATATTTTCTTCATCACATCATGTCTTTCTGCACGTAAAAGAAATAAACATGTTAGATATCTTGCAAAAATACTTTTGATGATGCAATACATATGCAACAAAAGAAGGGAAACATTCATCCACTACAACACTCAAGAATTATTCACAACCATTATTCACTAAATACAATTATTTTAATAATTAGTTGGCACATAAAAGGTGGGATTTATTTTTAAATAATGTTACAAATCACCAACAAGTAAACCTTGGCAAATATTCATATTTAGATAGTTATTATAATAACCGACAATTAAGTTCTCAAAAAAAAAAATACCAAGTGACAAGCAATTGAGACATAATGAGTAAAAAGTAAAGATACAACATAATATGAACTTTGTTTTTCTTAACATATTCTTTCATTAACATAGAATAGAGAGCAACATATATACATCCAATATCCATGCATAATTATAAATGATTCACAATCCTAAAACCTTAACTTTAACTCAAATTCATGAAATATTAGTAAAGCAATGAGATTTTTCTACCTTTTCAGCATTACATAAATAAGAATTCATATTATTTATTCAGTCAAGATTTATATGTTCATCAAACTAGGAAAATAAAAATTGGATTGATTGATCAATGTCATATTTTGAGCCAAAGTGACTTACTTGATCTGTTCTTTGGCTTGATCATGTTAATCCTTTTCTATGTGGATTACAGGCAAACCAGAGAGATGGAAGAGTTGTCAAATAGAAATAAACAATATGAATTAAGATAATACTAAAATAATAAACAATATGAATTAAGATAACTCTAAACCATAAATGTTTTCGCCATCATAGTTAGTTTCTTTATTCAACAAAAACTAATACCAAGATAATAAACGGAATACCAAAACTAATGAGGCATTATCTTTGAATTAACAAAATTATAACCTTCTAATAAACATTGCATTTGCACTTAGAATTAGAACAAAGCACGTCTATGCTATATGTAGTTTATATATAATATTATGGCCAAAATCTCTAATCTCTCACTTTGATCCAAACAAATTCAAAAAAAAAAAAAAGATGGCCATTTCTTTCTGCTTATAAGCAATGCCACATGTTCAGGACTGCTTCATGCATAATTATGGGTTTAAACAATAACTTATAATAAAATAATAGTAATACTAGTCAAAACTTAAAACTTACTCAAAGACATGCCTCATAATTCATTTCTTCCTTGAGTTGAGCAACATTGTTTTGAGATCATTATATCAGCCACTCAGCATTACTTTCAACATTACTTGCTCCAAATTACCAAGTTTGTCCATGCTATCAGGGGTTAAAAAAAGAAACAATCTAAGAATTTTGTGGAAAATTGGAATAAGTCACAAGAAAATTCAATGCTTGTGCTTACTTGTTTATGATGCCATTAAAAGATGCCACACCATGAGCATGTGAGGGTTGTACATACATGAAAGATTAAGGCTCATGCCACCACAAAATAAAATTAACTTTCAACTATATGACTTACCCCACCTTTCTGTCTCTACTCTAACACCTCCTTAGTAAAGTAAACTGTAGAGTCAAGCTACTTCAACATTTTTCTTTTGTGTTCACATTTTGAAATTTCTTCCAAAGCCTCAGAATTGATCCTTCTTCCCATATTGCTAATTAACCCAATGCAGATTAATTAAAAGAGTAATTTTTGTTATGTGCTTGTCCACAGTGCTAATTAACATTCAACTATGTTTATCATATCAAACTTGACCTTAACAGCTAATTGAGAAAAGAAAATTGTCAAGCTTTCATTTTTCATTGAGAATCAAGAAACAAAAAACACTACAATACACCAAGCAAGATCATCAAAGGGACACACAACCAATCAAACAACACCAATACATACAACTGAATAAAGTAGCAAAATTAGAACTTTCAAATGATTTAAACAACATTGGGAAGTATAACAAATAACATGCGAATTACCGGAAATATTGGATGAAGCAAAGAAATGATGAATAATCAGTACGGAGAATATAAGCCCAGAAGTTTCAACATATAATTAGCTCCACGATTAGGAATTATTCAGTAAAGTTTCAAAATATACACTACATTTTCCAGCCACTACTGCTGAACCTGCCTAATGGTGATGTTGGGGTGAAATTTACGGTAGAAACCCCCAAAGCAAAAGAGGCGGAATTTGAGGAGTAGCAGTAGCGCTGGTGGCCCTGGCAGCAAGGACGCGACACCGATTCACCTCTAGGGACAGCGAGCTCCACCGGTGGCAACTGGGTGCGGTGGCGGTGACGGAAATCGGCTCCCCTTCTCTCACGCGCTTCACTGGCTTCCGTCAATCTCTCTCAGCGTCGCTCTCCCTTTCTCCTCAGTTCGCGATTCCAACAACGGTGGTGGTCTCCATAGCTGCGACAACAAGGCATGACAGTGACGGCGCGAGATAGCGGCCCTCCTCCTCTTCTCTTGCGCTAGCTTTCTCTCTTTCACTTCTTGTCTGCAGTAGCGCTGACGAAGAACCCAGCAGCGACAACGAGCGACGGCCCATGATGAGGCGGCGACAGCTCGACGGCGACGAGCTTGGTGCGATGCCGGCACGCCCTTCTCCCTCTCCTTCCCTTCTTCTTCCCCCTCGAGCTCCCCCTGTTCCTCGTTTCCTTCCTTTTTTGAACGTGTGTGTGCGTTGTGTTTTGATTTAGGGATTGGGGAAATAAGGGTTTTTTTTAGGAATTTTAGAGTTAGAATTAGTAATATAATAATTTTATAAAATATTTTGATAGAATAACAATCTAAAATTTAAATATAATATTATAAAGATTATTTTTAAAACAGATAAAATTTTATTTATATCATTAATTTTAAATAATTATTTTTAATTTAAATTATAAAATAAACATACTAATCATATTTTATAAAATACAGTTAAATTTAAAATATCAATTATCTAAATTAAATTATATGATCTTTATTATTTTTTTTATCATAATTTTAATTTTAATTTATATAAAAAATTAATTAAAATAAAAATTGTACATAAATATTAATCGACTTAAATCTAAAGTATTTATAAAAATCTATTAAATCATTTCTAATAAATTAATCTCTAACTCTAAGAACTCAATTTAATAAATAAACCATAATTTATTCATAATAGAAATTTCTTAAATTTATTATATAACACTTCCATTATTAAGTTATTAAATCATTTTTTATGTTATTAAGTTTTAAATTTTTTAATTTAAAATTAATAGTATTCAACTTAATTTTTTATTTATAAAATTAAATTTAAAATTTTAATATTTAAAATAAATCATATAAAATTATTATTAGTTTCTAATTATTAAAATTTTTAAAAGATAAAATATTTAAAATTATAAAAAATACATAAAAATCTTAATTAATTTAAACTCCAATGATTAAAACTATGACCATAGACCCCTTTAGGTCACCCCCAAAATCGTGACTATAGACCATTTTAGGTCACCATTTTAAAAAATCGTGACCATAGACACTTTTTGGTCACTGTAAAAAACCATGACCGTAGACCTCTTTAGGTCACCCTCAAAACCGTGACCATAGACCCTTTTAGGTCACCCTTCCGAAAAATCGTGACCATAGACCCTTTTTGGTCGCTGTAAAAAACCGTGACCATAGACACCTTTAGGTCACCCCCAAAACTATGACCATAGACCCTTTTAGGCCACCCCCAAAACCGTGACCATAGACGCTTTTAGGTCACCCTTTTTTTGAAAAACCGTGACCATAGCCCCTTTTTGGACACTGTAAAAAACCGTGACCATAGACCCCTTTAGGTTACCCCTAAAACCGTGACCATAGACCTTTTAAGCCACCCCCAAAACCGTGACCATAGACCCATTTAGGTCACCCCCCAAAATCGTGACCATAGACCCTTTTAGGTTACCATTTTTTGAAAAACCGTGACCATAGCCCCTTTTTGGTCACTGTAAAAAATCGTGACCATAGATCCATTTATGTCACCCTCAAAACCGTGACCATAGACCCTTTTAGACCACCCTCCAAAATCGTGACCATAGACCCCTTTAGGCCACCCTCCTAAAACTGTGACCATAGACCCTTTTAGGTCACCCTTTTTTGAAAAATCGTGACCATAGACCCCTTTTTGGTCATTATAAAAAACTGTGACCATAGACCCCTTTAGATCACCCCTCAAAACCGTGACCATAGACCCTTTTAGGCTACTCTTTTTTTTAAAAACCGTTACCATAGGTACTCTATGGTCACCCTTTTTAAAAAAGCCGTGACCATAGCTTTTTTTTTTGGTCACCCTAAAAAACCGTGACCATAGAGGGTCTATGGTCACGGTTTTTTACCGTGACCAAAAAACCTGTGGCCATAGAGCCAAAATGTTGTAGTGCCTTGATTCTTTATGTTGGATCTGAACTCTTCTTGGTTTGCATCTATCTTTCTTTCAGCCTGTAGTTGTCTCTATAGAACAGTGGAGATAGTTCCAGTAAGTTGTGCTGACAATTGTGCTATGGCAGCTTCTAATGTTGAGAAACTGCTGCTGGTTTCACATGGTTGCATGGTGGAGGTTGATGTATCTTGGTCATGGTTATTGTGTGTTTGTTGGGTGGAGTGATATGATGTATTTTGTGGGTTGTGATAGGGTCTGTTGTTGCTTGATTGGTGGTTGGGGTTGTGGTTGTTGTGATGGTTAGAGTGGTATAGTTTGTGGTCTTCTTGGTTTTCCTACCCAAAATTCGGGTGGTTCTTCCAACCTGGGTTGTATGTCTTAGAGTTTGGATCATATGGTGGTCTAGAGGGATTATTCACATAGTTTGCTTGCTCCCATTCACATTCAGCTTCTGGTGCATCTCCTTCTTCTGGTGGTGCTTGGGCTTAGACAGCTGAGACTTGGCTTGCTTCCACCTTCTTTGTTAGGGCTGCTAATTGTGTTGCGATTATCTTGTTCTGTGCCAACAAGGCATCCATAGAATTGAGTTCCAGCACTCCTTTCTTTTGAGTTCTTTCTGAAGCATATAAATACTCATTCTCGGCCACAGTCTCTATAACATCTATGGCTTTTTCAATGGTTTTCTTCTTGTTGAGTGAACCCCCTGAAGAGTGGTCCATAGCTTTCTTCGCTTCATATGATAACCCTTCATAGAAGATGTGTAGTGGAACCCATTCGTTGAACATATCCGGAGGGCACTTCCTTGTCAATTCTTTGAACCTTTCCCAAGCCTCATAAAATGTTTTACCATCTTGCTGTCTGAAGGTTTGCACCTCAGTTCTCAATCTATTGACTCTTTGTGGAGGGTAAAATCTTGATAGAAACTTGTTCACAACCTCATCCCAAGTGGTCAAGCTCTCTTTGGAAAATTCTTCTAACCACTTTGCTGCCTTATCTCTGAGAGAAAAAGGGAACAAAAGTAGTTTGTAGGCATCAGGGTGTACACCATTGGACTTTACAGTGTCGCATATCCTCAAGAATGTAGTGAGATGTTGGTTTGGGTCCTCTTGGGTACCCCCTCCATATGAACAATTATTCTGGACAAGTATGATGAGTTGAGGTTTCAACTCGAAGTTGTTAGCATGAATTGTTGGCTTTAGGATGCTACTGCCACAGTTTCTTGGGTTAGGGTTGATGTAAGAGCCTAAGACTCTCCTTTCTTTCCCAACAGGATTGCCAGCATCTTCTCCAACATGGTTATGCACCTCTTCCTCCATAGTAACTCTCAAATCTTCCTCCACTACTTCCTCTCCAACTATGCCTTTGCCTCTTGCATCCCTCCTTAATCTAAGGAAGGTCCTCTCAGGTTCATGATGAGCGGATAATTTATACGCTTTTTGCCATTGTTTTTACATAGTTTTTAATATGTTTTAGTTACTTTTTAGTATATTTTTATTAGTTTTTATGCAAAAATCACATTTCTGGACTTTAATATGAGTTTGTGTTTTTTTCTGTGATTTCAGGTATTTTCTGGCTGAAATTGAGGGACCTGAGCAAAAATCTGATTCAGTGGTTGAGAAAGGACTGAAGATGCTGTTGGATTCTGACCTCCCTGCACTCGAAGAAGATTTTATGGAGCTATAGAAGCCCAATTGGCGCGCTCTCAATTGCATTGGAATATAGACATCTTGGGCTTTCCAGCAATGTATAATAGTCTATACTTTGCCTGAGATTTGATGGCCCAAACTGGCATCCAAATGCCCAACAGAGACCCTTTTCTGGCGTAAAATGCCAGAACTGGCACCAAAGCTGGAGTTAAACGCCCAAATTGGCACTAAAACTGGCATTTAAACTCCAAGAAGAGCCTATGCACGTGAAAGCTTCAATGTTCAGCCCAAACACACACCAAGTGGGTCCCGAAAGTGGATTTCTGCACTATCTACACTTAGTTACTCATTTTCTGTAAACCTAGTTTACTAGTTTAGTATAAATAGTACCTTTTACTATTGTATTCACATCTTTAGATCATTTTTGAGACTATCTTTGGATCACTTTTGATCTCTTGATCACGTTTTGGGGTCTGGCCATTCGGCCATGCCTGGACCTTAATCACTTATGTATTTTCAACGGTGGAGTTTCTACACCTCATAGATTAAGGTGTGGAGCTCTGCTATTCTTCATGAATCAATGCAAAGTACTATTGTTTTTCTATTCAATTCACACCTACTTCTCCTCCAAGATATACTCTCCTACTTAATTCAGTTAAGTTAGAATGAAAGGGTGACTCGTGATAATCACCCAATCTTCGTTACTCGCTTAGCCAAGATCCGCGTGCCTGACAACCACAAAGTGGTCTACATGATGTTCAATGTAGTCATTGGACGACAGCTGGAGTATATTCTCTTTGGTCTCTGACACACAGATCTGAATCACCTCTCCTGACAACAGAGCATTCGAATCCATGATGTTAGAACCTTCGTGGTATAAGCTAGAACCAATTCGCAGCATTCTTGAGATTCGGAAAGTCTAAACCTTGTATTCCGAGTAGGATCTAGAATGGGATGACTGTGACGAGCTTCAAACTCGTGACTGTTGGGCACAGTGACATTGTGCAAAAGAATAAAAGTATTCTATTCCGACACGATCGAGAGCCGACAGCTGATTAGCCATGCGAGAAACCGTAGAGGACATGTTTTCACTGAGAGGACGAATGGTAGCCATTGACAACGGTGATCCACCAACATACAGCTTGCCATAGAAGGGAGTATGCATTATTGGATAAGGACAATAGGAAAGCAGAGGCTCAGAGGGAACAAAGCATCTCCATACGCTTATCTGAAATTCCCACCAATTAATTGCATAAGTATCTATATCCTATTTTATATTTTATTTCTCTTTTAATTATCAAAACCTCATAACCATTTAAATCTGCCTGACTGAGATTTACAAGATGACCATAGCTTGCTTCAAGCCAACAATCTCTGTGGGATCGACCCTTACTCACGTAAGGTATTACTTGGACGACCCAGTGCACTTGCTGGTCAGCTATGCGGAGTTGTGAAAAGTGTAACTCACGATTTCGTGTACCAAGATTTTGGCGCCATTGCCGGGGATTGTTCGAGTTTGGACAACTGACGGTTCATCTTGTTGCTTAGATTAGGTAATTTTCTTCTTGTTTCAACCTTTATTTTATTCTCAAAAAGTTTTCAAAAATCTTTCAAAAATTTTTTTTTCTTCTTTTTCGTTTTTCCAAAAATTTTTTGAAAAAAAAATTAATAAAATCATAAAAACCAAAAAAATTTGTGTTTCTTGTTTGAGTCTAGTGTCAATTTTTAAATTTGGTGTCAATTGCATGTTTTTATTTTTTAGCATTTTTTGAAAACTCATGCATGGTGTTCTTCATGATCTTCAAGTTGTTCTTGATGATTGTCTTTATTTAATCTTGTGATTGTCTTGTTTTGTGTCTTTTGTTGTTTTTCATATGCATTTTTTTATTTGTTAGTGTCTAAGCATTAAAAATTTCTAAGTTGGTGTCTTGCATGTGTTTATTTTCTTAAAAAAATTTTCAAAATAAGTTCTTGATGTTCATTTATTTAATTACTAACACATCTCTTCTTTTTAAAATTCGAACCCACTCTCCCTCTTTGTGTTCGAATTCTCTTTATTTTCTCTCTACCTCATTCTTCTCTTCTTCTCTTCTTTTACTCACACAAAGGAATCTCTATACTGTGACATAGAGGATTTCTCTTCTTTTCTGTTCTCTTCTTTTTCACATGAGCAGGAACAAGGACAAGGATATTTTTGTTGAAGCCGATTTTGAACTTGAAAGGACTCTGAAGAGGAAGCTAAGAGAAGCTACAGCACAACTCTCTGGAGAGGACCTGACAGAAATTTTCGAAAAAGAAGAAGACATGGCAGCCGAAAATAACAACAATGCCAACAATGCAAGGAAGATTCTTGGTGACTATGCTGCACCAACTTCCAACTTCTATGGAAGAAGCATCTCAATTCCTACCATTGGAGCAAACAACTTTGAGCTTAAGCCTCAATTAGTTTCTCTAATGCAGCAGAATTGCAAGTTTTATGGACTTCCATAAGAAGATCCTCATCAGTTCTTATCTGAATTCTTGTAGATCTGTGATACTGTTAAGACCAATGGGGTTGATCCTGAGGTCTACAGACTTATGCTTTTCCCCTTTGCTGTAAGAGACAGAGCTAGGACATGGTTAGACTTACAACCTAGAGAAAGCTTGAACTCTTGGGACAAGCTGGTCAATGCTTTCTTGACCAAATTCTTTCCACCTCAAAAGATGCGTAAGCTCAGAGTGGATGTCCAAACCTTCAGACAGAAGGAAGGTGAATATCTCTATGAAGCTTAGAAAAGATACAAGCAATTAACCAAAAGGTATCCTTCTGACATGTTTCCAGAATGGAGCATCATATGTATATTCTATGATTGTCTGTCTGAGTTATCCATGATGTCATTGGACCACTCTGTTGGTGGATCTCTTCATCAGAAAATGCCTGCAGAAGCCCAGGAACTCATTGAAATGGTTACAAATAACCAGTTCATGTACACTTCTGAGAGAAATCCTGTAAATAATGGGGTGACTCAAAAGAAAGGAGTTCTTGAGATTGATACTCTGAATGCCATATTGGCTCAGAACAAAATATTGACTCAGCAAGTCAATATGATTTCTCAGAGTCTGACTGGATTGCAAGCTAAAGACGCCTCCTCTTAAGAAGAAGCTTATGACCCTGAGAATCCTGCAATGGAAGATGTGAATTACATGGGAGAATCTTATGGAAACACCTATAATCCTTCATGGAGGAATCACTCAAATTTCTCATGGAAGGATCAACAGAAGCCTCAACATGGCTTCAATAACAATAATGGTGGGAGAAACAAGTTTGGCAATAGCAAACCTTTTCTATCATTTTCTCAGCAACAGACAGAGAATTCTAAGTAGAGCCTCTCTAGCTTAGCAAACATAGTCTCTGATCTATCCAAGACCACTCTCAGTTTCATGACTGAGGCACGGTCCTCCATCAGAAATTTGGAGGCACAAGTGGGTTAGTTGAGTAAAAGAGTTCCTAAAACTCCTCCTGGTACTCTCCCAAGCAAGACAGAAGAGAATCCAAAAAGAGAGTGCAAGGCCATCTACACGTCCAACATGGCCAAACTTGTAGAGGAGGAAAAGGCAGTGATTTCCAGTGAGGAAGACCTCATGAGATGTCTACTGGCCAACAAGGAGTTCCCTATTGAGGAACCAAAGGAGTCTGAGGCTCATCTAGAGACCATAGAGATTCCACTGAACTTCCTATTACCATTTATGAGCTCTGATGAGTATTCTTCCTCTGAAGAAGATGAAGTTATTACTGAAGAGCAAGTTGCTCAGTATTTAGGAGCAATCATGAAGCTGAATGCCAAGTTATTTGGTAATGAGACTTGGGAGGATGAACCTCCATTGCTCATTAATGAGCTAAACGCCTTGGTCAGCTGAAGATACCTAAAAAAGAAACCGGATCCTGGAAGGTTCTTAATACCTTGCACCATTGGCATCATGACCTTTGAGAAGGCTCTGTGTGACCTGGGGTCAAGTGTAAACCTTATGCCACTCTCTTTAATGGAAAAACTAGGGATCTTTGAGGTACAAGCTGCAAGAATCTCACTGGAGATGGCAGACAAATCAAAGAAACAGGCTTATGGACTTGTAGAGGATGTCTTGGTAAAGGTTGAAGGCCTTTACATCCCTGATGACTTTATAATCATAGACACTGGGAAGGATGAGGATGAATCCATCATCCTTGGAAGACCTTTCCTAGCCACAGCAAAAGCTGTGATTGATGTAGACAGAGGAGAGTTAGTTCTTTAAGTGAATGAGGACTACCTTGTGTTTAAGGCTCAAGAATCTTCCTCTGTAAACATGGAGAAGAAGCATGAAAAGCTTCATCCAATTCTCTCCATGCAGAGTCAAGCAAAGCCCCTACACTCAAACTCTAAGTTTGGTGTTGGGAGGCCACAATCATGCTCTGAACATCTGTGAAGCTCTAAAAGAGCCCACTGTCAAGCTATTGACATTAAAAAAGCGCTTATTGGGAGGCAACCCAATTTTATTTTATTTATCTATGTTATTTTATGTTTTATTTAGGATCATGATCATGTGGAGTCACAAAAACAACTGCAAAAATTAAAAAAATAAAAAATAGCATAAAAAATGGCACACCCTGGGGGACGAGCTTACTGACGTTTAAACGCCAATAAGGATACCAAAATGGGCGTTTAACGCCCAGCCTGGCACCATTCTGGGCATTTAAATGCCAGAAATGGGTAGCAGTCTGGCATTTAAATGCCAGAACTGGCAGGAAAACTGGTGTTTAAACGCCAATAAAGGTATAAAAATTGGTGTTTAAATGCCAGAAAAGGGCAGCAGACTGGAGTTTAAACACCAGAAAAGGACATCAGCCCGGTGTTTAAACGCCAGGATTGGCACTCAGAGGGCGTTTAACGCCAGCAAGGTGCATGGATGTAAAATCCTTGACATTTCAGGATCTGTGGACCCCACAGGATCCCCACCTACCTCAACTCACTCTCTTTCCTCTTCACACTTTCCCATAACACTCTTTCCAAACCACTATTCACCTATCAAATCCTACTCTCTTCCCCAAAAAAACTCTACCATCATACAACCCACCTACCCCTACTCACTCAAATTCAAACCATTTCCCTCCCAAACCCACCCCTTTTCACATGAACCAACTCCCTCTCTTACCCAATAACTACCTCTCCTTACTCCTTCATTTTCACACATCACATACACTAAAAACCCCCTTTGGCTGAACCCTCTCAAGCATCCATCTCCTACTTGTCTTCTTTTTCTACTCTCTTCTTTCTCCTTTTGGTCGAGGACGAGCAAACTTCTTAAGTTTGGTGTGGAAAAAGCCTTGCTTTTTAATTTTTCATAACCACTAATGGCACCTAGGGCCGGAGAAACCTCAAGAAAGAGGAAAAGGAAGGCAATTGCTTCCACCTCCGAGTCATGGGAAATGGAGATATTCATCTCAAAAGTCCATCAAGACCACTTCTATGAAGTTGTGGCCAAGAAAAAGGTGATTCCCGAGGTCCCCTTCAAGCTCAAAAGGAGCGAATATCTAGAGATCCAACATGAGATTAGGAGAAGAGGATGGGAAGCTCTCACCAATCCCATTCAATAAGTTAGAATCTTAATGGTTCAAGAGTTCTATGCTAATGCATGGATCACTAGAAACCATGATCAAAGTACGAACCCGAACCCAAAGAATTGGATCACAATGGTTCAGGGGAAATACTTAGATTTCAGTCTGGAAAATGTGAAATTGGCGTTCAACTTGCCAATTAGGTAAGGAGATCTTCATCCTTTCACAAGAAGGGTCAACTTTGATCAAAGGTTGGACCAAGTCCTCATGGATATCTGTGTGGAAGAGAGACTCCAAAGGCAAGCCAGTTCAATTAAAAAGGCTTAACCTCAAACCCATGGCTAGAGGATGGTTAGAGTTCATCCCAACGCTCTATTATTCCTACTAGCAACTGGTCCGAAGTAACTGTAGATCGGGCTATCATGATCCATAGCATCATGATTGGAGAGGAAGTGAAAGTTCATGAGATCAAACCTCTAGAACTGTACAAAGTGGTTGACAAGCCCTCTACTTTGGCAAGGTTAGCCTTTCCTCGTCTCATTTGTCACCTATGCAATTTAGTTGGAATTGTCATAGAGGAAGACACCCTCATTGAAGAGGACAATCCCATCACCAAAAAGAGGATAGAGCAAACAAGAGAGCCCACTCATGGACCTTAACAAGCGCATGAGGAAGTTCCTCATCAAGAAATCCCTGAGATACCTCAAGGGGTGTATTTTCCTCCACACAACTATTGGGAGCAACTCAACACCTCCTTAGGAGATTTGAGTTCCAACATAGAGCAACTAAGGATGGAGAACCAAGAGCATTCCATTATCCTCCATGAAATTAGAGAGGACCAAAGAGTCATGAGGGAAGAGCAACAAAGGAAGGAAGAGACATTGAGGAGCTCAAGCACTCCATAAGATCTTCAAGAGGAAGAACTAGCCGCCATCACTAAGGTGGACCCATTCTTTAATTTCCTTGTTCTTATTTTTCTATTTTTTGATTTTTAATGCTTTATGTTTGTCTATGTTTGTGTCTTTATTACATGATCATTAGTGTCTAGTGTCTATGTCTTAAAGCTATGAATAATTCCATAAATCCTCCACCTTTCTTAAATGAAAAATATTCCTAATTACAAAAGAACAAGAAGTACATGAATTTCAAATTTTATCTTAAAATTAGTTTAATTATTTTGATGTGGTGGCAATACTTTTTGTTTTCTGAATGAATGCTTGAACAGTGCATATTTTTTATAGTGAAGTTTATGAATGTTAAATTTGTTGGCTCTTGAAAGAATGATGAAAAAAGAAAAATGTTATTGATGATCTGAAAAATCATAAAATTGATTCTTGAAGCAAGAAAAAGCAGTGAATAACAAAGCTTGCGAAAAAAAAAGTGGCGAAAATTAAAAGAAAAAAAAGAGAAGAAAAAGCAAGCAGAAAAAGCCAATAGCTCTTAAAACCAAAAGGTAAGGGTAAAAAGGATCCAAGGCTTTGAGCATTAATGGATAGGAGGGCCCAAAGGAACAAAATCCTGGCCTAACCATGTGCTTGTAGGTCCAAGTGAAAAGCTTGAGACTGAGTGGTTAAAGTCGTGATCCAAAGCAAAAGAGTGTGCTTAAGAACTCTGGACACCTCTAACTAGGGACTCTAGCAAAACTGAGTCACAATCTGAAAATGTTCACCTAATTATGTGTTTGTGGCATTTATGTACCCGGTGGTAATACTGGAAAACAAGATGCTTAGGGTCACAACCAAGACTCATAAAGTAGCTATGTTCAAGAATCAACATACTAAACTAGGAAAATCAATAACACTATCTAAATTCTAAGTTCCTAATGGATGACAATTATTCTGAACTTCAAAGGATAAAGTGAGATGCCAAAACTGTTCAGAGGCAAAAAGCTACTAGCCCCGCTCATCCAATTGGGACTAAGTTTCATTGATATTTTGAGATTTATTGTATATTCACTTCTTTTTATCCTATTTTGTTTTCAGTTGCTTGGGGACAAGCAACAATTTAAGTTTGGTGTTGTGATGAGCGGATAATTTATACGCTTTTTGGCATTATTTTTACATAGTTTTTAATATGTTTTAGTTACTTTTTAGTATATTTTTATTAGTTTTTATGCAAAAATAACATTTCTGGACTTTACTATGAGTTTGTGTATTTTTTGTGATTTCAGGTATTTTCTGGCTGAAATTGAGGGACCTGAGCAAAAATCTGATTCAGAGGCAGAGAAAGGACTGAAGATGCTGTTGGATTCTGACCTCCTTGCACTCGAAGTAGATTTTCTGGAGCTACAGAAGCCCAACTAGCACGCTCTGAATTGTGTTGGAAAGTAGACATATTGGGCTTTCCAGCAATGTATAATAGTCCATACTTTGCCCGAGATTGGATGGCCCAAATTGGCGTCCAAACGCCCACCAGAGACCCTTTCCTGGCGTAAAACGCCAGAACTGGCACCAAAGCTGGAGTTAAACGCCCAAACTGGCACCAAAACTGGCGTTTAAACTCCAAGAAGAGCCTATGCACGTGAAAGCTTCAATGCTCAGCCCAAACACACACCAAGTGGGTCCCAGAAGTGGATTTCTGCACTATCTACACTTAGTTACTCATTTTCTGTAAACCTAGTTTACTAGTTTAGTATAAATAGCACCTTTTACTATTTTATTCACATCTTTAGATCATTTTTGAGACTATCTTTGGATCACTTTTGATCTCTTGATCATGTTTTAGGGGCTGGCCATTCGGCCATGCCTGGACCTTCATCACTTATGTATTTTCAACGGTGGAGTTTCTATACCTCATTGATTAAGGTGTGGAGCTCTGCTGTTCCTCATGAATCAATGCAAAGTACTATTGTTTTTCTATTCAATTCACGCCTACTTCTCCTCCAAGATATACTCTCGTACTTAATTCAGCTATGTTAGAATGAAGCGGTGACCCGTGACAATCACCCAATCTTCGTTACTCGCTTAGCCAAGATCCGCGGGCCTGACAACCACAAAGCGGTCTACATGATGTTCAACGTAGTCATTGGATGACAGCTAGAGTATATTCTCTTTGGTCTCTGACCCACGAATCTGAATCACCTCTCCTGACAACAGAGCATTCGAATCCGTGACATTAGAACCTTCGTGGTATAAGCTAGAACTAATTGGCAGCATTCTTGAGATCCAAAAAGTCTAAACCTTGTCTGTGGTATTCTGAGTAGGATCTGGGATGGGATGACTGTGATGAGCTTTAAACTTGTGACTGTTGGGCGCAGTGACAGTGTGCAAAAGAATAAATGTATTCTATTCCGACACGATCGAGAACCGACAGCTGATTAGCCATGCGAGAAATCGTAGAGGACATGTTTTCACTGAGTGGATGGATGGTAGCCATTGACAATGGTGATCCACCAACATACAGCTTGCCATGGAAGGGAGTAGGCATGATTGGATAAGGACAATAGGAAAGCAGAGGCTCAGAGGAAACAAAGCATCTCCATACGCTTATCTGAAATTCCGACCAATGAATTGCATAAGTATCTCTATCCTATTTTATGTTTTATTTCTCTTTTAATTATCAAAACCTCATAACCATTTGAATCCGCCTGACTGAGATTTACAAGATGACCATAGCTTGCTTTAAGTCAAAAATCTCCGTGGGATCGACCCTTACTCACGTAAGGTATTACTTGGACGACCCAGTGCACTTGCTAGTCAGCTTTGCGGAGTTGTGAAAAGTGTAACTCACGATTTCGTGTACCAGTTCACTATCAAAGGAGCTGATGAATTTCTTCCTCTTCTTCCAGTTTGTCAAGAGGAATGACCTCAGGGGGAGAGAAGAGCCAGTCAGCATCCCCTGTCTTGGCCTCTTCCCAGAAAGCTTCCCTTTGTCATTTGCTTGATTGAACTTGCTTGCTGGATCAGGGGTTGGATTGATTGAAGTTGACATTTTCTTCTCCATGGATATGGTCAATTGTAACTTGGTCACAATTCTCTCTTTGGTGCTCTTGTTAGTTGCCTTCACTTTTTGGATATCAAGACTTGGATGTTGTGTGATTGTTAGAATGTTCTCTTCATCAAGAGCCTCTTTAATTGGTAGTTCAATGAACCCTTCATCTATGTAGCTCTTTGCTTTAATTGAGTGTGAACTTCCTTGATTGGCTTCCCCCTTTCTTCTGTATGATCTTCTATTAAGTCCTTTAGGAGGAGGTTTTCATGTTCCTCGAACACCTCAATCAACCTCTGTGGACATGGAATCATAGGCTCAAATATTTCCACAACCTCTTTCTTCATTGGGGTTTCACTTGGTATTGGAGCCTCTTTTCCTTGTTCTTCCACTTCCTCCTTTTCACTCATCATTTGATTTAACAGCACTTCTATGGAGGAGGTTTGTTGTTCTTCCCAAGATTTCTTCATCTCCTCTTCATATCTTTCAATCACAGACTTAAGTGTTGAGAGTCTTTGGTTCAGGGAAGTTTGTGGGGGTTGTGATTTTCATGTTCCTTTGTCATCTCAAGTGGCCTCTGTGGATATAAAATCATTGGCTCATATACCTCCACCACCTCATTCTTCATTGAAATTTCACTTGATATAGGGGCCTCTTCTTCCACTTCTTCACTCACAGATTGGTCTTCATCCTCAATGCTTGGCAATCTCAAGTGTTTCCTTATTGTCTCCAAGTGCCCGTCCATCTTCTGGAAGAGGATTTCTTGTTTTCTCTAGGATTGTTCTTGCCTTTTCAATAATTCTATGGACTTTTGAAGGAGATCCTCAATGTGTTATGGTGAAGTTGTTTTGAGGGGTATGGAATGAGTCTTGTGAGTTATAAAATGAATTTTGTGAATGTTGAGATGAGTTTTCTGTGTAGTGGAATGAATTGTGTGGTTGGTGAAATGAGTCAGGTGGATTTTAGAAAGAATTTTGTGTTGAGGCATATTCAAGTGATAAAGAATTTTCAAATGAGAAACTGGGAGGTGAGGTTGGGTAATTTTGTATAAATGAGTTGAAAGTTTGCTCAAGTGATGATGGCTCTTGATCAATAGAGTATGAAACATTGAGTGCTCTCTGATTTTGATCCTCCCACCCACAACGTGAGTAATTGTGGGATTCATCAAAGTATGGATCATCTTGTGGCACTAGGGTGCAATCTTGCATGACTTTATTGAAAGCACACTCAAGTGATGATGTCTCTTGATGAATAGAATATGGAGCATTAAAATCTCTTTGATTTTGACCTTCCCAGCCACAATATGAATAGTTGTTAGATTCATCAAAATCTGGGTCATATTGTGTCCCTGGGAAGAATTCATACTCCATCATTTCTTGTTGATACTACCATCCACCATTAAAATAATGACATGAATCATTTTGTGGTGTTGGGTAATATCCATTGAAACTGTCTTGATCATTTTGTGGCCCTGGAGCATATTCCCACTGGGTAGATTGCTCATAATCTGTCATTTCTTGGTGATATTCCCAGCCACCATTAGAATAGTCATTTTGTGATGGTGGGCTATATCCAATGAAATTTTTTTGATCAAAAGATGAGGTGAACTCCAGTTGAATTTTGAAAAACACAATCACTAAAGAAAATTGAATTTTCTCATGTCACGGAGGAAAATTTCTTAGTGAGGCAATAACACAAACACCTTAGTGTCAAGAGAAAATAGAAAATTAAAAGAACTTAAAAGAACAAAAACAAAGAAAAATGCTTAATCTAGACTTATCACCCACTTAATCATTGTTGATCTTAATCAATCCCCGGCAACGGTGCCAAAAACTTGTTGGGAAAAAATTGAATTCCGCATAAACTAACCGGCAAGTGTACCGAGTCATATCAAGTATTAAAACTCATGTGAGTGAGGTCAATCCCACGAGGATTGATGGATCAAGCAACTTTAGTGAGGTGATTAATCTAGTCAAGCGGATATTAATGAATTAAATGAAATTGGATTAACAGAATGTAAATTGCAGGAAATTTAAAGTGCTGAATGTATTTGCTTGAATCGTAGAGAGCAAGAAAGTAAAAGAGCTTAATGTAAATGACAACAGAATGTAAATTGCATTAAATGTAAAGGGGCTTTGGGGTGCAGGGAAATGTAAGAAGCAGAAATAACAGAGGGAAAGATTCTTTAGGGATTGGAGATATCATAATTCGTCATGAATCAAATAGGTCTCAACTTCTTTCTCAATCATATAAGTAGATCTATGGCATATTGAAATTGATTGGATCCCAATTCCTTGGCAATCCAATCTCTCTAATCATAATCAATCTTGCCAATTCCGTGATCTAATTGTCATGAGAAGAGGTTAAATACATGTATCTCATCCATAAGCCACACTGGTGCACGAAATTGTGATCATCAATGGTGCCATCAACATGGTACGCTCAATTGCAATCTCAACTATTTATCACAACTTCGCACAACTAACCAGCAAGTGTACTGGGTCGTCCAAGTAATAAACCTTACGCGAGTAAGGGTCGATCCCACGGAGATTGTTGGTATGAAGCAAGCTATGGTCACCTTGTAAATCTCAGTCAGGCAGATTCAAATGGTTATGGATGATATACGAATAAAGCATAAAATAAAGATAGAGATACTTATGTAATTCATTGGTGAGAACTTCAGATAAGCGAATGGAGATGCTTTGTCCCTTCCGTCTCTCTGCTTTCCTACTGTCTTCATCCAATCCTTCTTACTCCTTTCCATGGCAAGCTGTATGTTGGGCATCACCGTTGTCAGTGGCTACAATCCCGTCCTCTTAGTGAAAATGTTCAACGCACCCTGTCATGGCACGGCTAATCATCTGTCAGTTCTCAATCAGGTTGGAATAGAATCCATTGATTCTTTTGCGTCTGTCACTAACGCCCAGCCTTCAGGAGTTTGAAGCTCGTTACAGTCATTCAATCATTGAATCCTACTCAGAATACCACAGACAAAGTTTAGACCTTCCGGATTCTCTTGAATGCCGCCATCAATTCTAGCTTATACCACGAAGATTCTAATCAAGGGATCCAAGAGATAAACATTCAAGCCTTGTTTGCTTGTAGAACAGAAGTGGTTGTCAGGCACTCGTTCATAAGTGAGAATGATGATGAGTGTCACATAATCATCACATTCATCATGTTCTTGGGTGCAAATGAATATCTTAGAACAAGAATAAGCTGAATTGAATAGAAGAACAATAGTAATTACATTAATACTCGAGGTACAGCAGAGCTCCACACCTTAATCTATAGTGTGTAGAAACTCCACTTTGAAAATACATAAAAACAAGGTCCAGGCATGGCCGTGAGGCCAGCCCCCATGATCTAAGAACTAAACGTTCAGAGATGATCCTAAGATCTAAATTGATCAAAAGATGAAAATACAATAGCAAAAGGTCCTATTTGTAGAGAACTAGTAGCCTAGGGTTTACAGAAATGAGTAAATTACATAAAAATCCACTTTCGGACCCACTTGGTGTGTTCTTGGGCTGAGCATTGAGGCATTTTCGTGTAGAGACTTCTCTTGGAGTTAAACGCCAGCTTTTGTGCCAGTTTGGGCGTTTAACTCCCATTCTTGTGCCAGTTCTGGCGTTTAATGCCGGGCAGTTTTGAGCTGATTTGGGACGCCGGTTTGGACCATCAAATCTCGGGCAAAGTATGAACTATTACATATTGCTGGAAAGCCCAGGATGTCTAATTTCCAACGCCGTTGAGAGCGCGCCAATTGGGCTTCTGTAGCTCCAAAAAATCCACTTCGAGTGCAGGGAGGTCAGAATCCAACAGCATCTACAGTCCTTTTCAGCCTCTGAATAAGATTTTTGCTCAAGTCCCTCAATTTCAGCCAGAAAATACCTGAAATCACAGAAAAACACAAAAACTCATAGTAAATTCCAGAAAAGTGAATTTTAACTAAAAACTAATAGAAATATACTAGAAACTAACTAAAACATACTAAAAACAATGCCAAAAAGCGTACAAATTATCCGCTCATCACAACACCAAACTTAAATTGTTGCTTGTCCCCAAGCAACTGGAAATCAAATAAGATAAAGAGAAGTGAATATGTAATGAATTCCAAAAACATCTATGAAGATCAGTATTAATAAGATGAGCGGGGCTTTTAGCTTTTTGCCTCTGAATAGTTTTGGCATCTCACTCTATCCTTTGAAATTCAGAATGATTGGCTTCTATAGGAACTCAGAATCCAGATAGTGTTATTGATTCTCCTAGTTAAGTATGATGATTCTTGAACACAGCTACTTTATGAGTCTTGGCCGTGGCCCAAAGCACTTTGTCTTCCAGTATTACCACCGGATACATACATGCCACAGACACATAATTGGGTGAACCTTTTCAGATTGTGACTCAGCTTTGCTAGAGTCCCCAATTAGAGGTGTCCAGGGTTCTTAAGCACACTCTTTTTGCCTTGGATCACACTTTTATTTCTTTCTTTTTCTTTCTTTTTCTCTTTCTCCTTTTTTTTTCGCTTCTTTTTTTTATTCACTGCTTTTTCTTGCTTCAAGAATCATTTTTATGATTTTTCAGATCCTCAGTAACATGTCTCCTTTTTCATCATTCTTTCCAGAGTCAACATTCATGAACAACAAATTCAAAAGACATATGCACTGTTCAAGCATACATTCAGAAAACAAAAGTATTGCCACCACATCAATATAATTAATCTGTTATAAAATTCAAAATTCATGCAATTCTTCTCTTTTACAATTAAGAACAATTTTTTCATTTAAGAAAGGTGATGGATTCATAGGACATTCATAACTTTAAGGCATAGATACTAAGACACTAATGATCACAAGACACAAACATAGATAAACATAAGCATGAAAATTCGAAAAACAGGAAAATAAGGAACAAGGAGATTAAAGAACGGGTCCACCTCAGTGATGGCGGCTTGTTCTTCCTCTTGAATATCTTATGGAGTGCTTGAGCTCCTCAATGTCTCTTCCTTGCCTTTGTTGCTCCTCTCTCATGATTCTTTGATCTTCTCTAATTTCATGGAGGAGGATGGAATGTTCTTGGTGCTCCACCCTTAGTTGTCCCATGTGGAACTCAATTCTCCTAGGGAGGTGTTGATTTGCTCCCAATAGTTTTGTGGAGGAAAGTGCATCCCTTGAGGTATCTCAGGGATTTCATGATGAGTGGGATCTCTTGTTTGTTCCATCCTTTTCTTATTGATGGGCTTGTCCTCATCAATGAGGATGTCTCCCTCTATGTCAACTCCAACTGAATAACAGAGGTGACAAATGAGATGAGGAAAGGCTAACCTTGCCAAGGTAGAGGACTTGTCCGCCACCTTATAAAGTTCTTGGGCTATATCCTCATGAACTTCTATTTCTTCTCTAATCATGATGCTATAAATCATGATGGTCCGGTCTATAGTAACTTCGGACTGGTTGCTAGTGGAAATGATTGAGCGTTGGATAAACCCCAACCATCCCCTAGCCACGGGCTTGAGGTCATGCCTTCTCAGTTGAACCGGCTTTCCTCTTGAATCTCTCTTCCATTGAGCGCCCTCTTCACAGATGTCTATGAGGACTTGGTCCAACCTTTGATCAAAGTTGACCCTTCTAGTGTAAGGGTGTTCATCTCCTTGCATCATGGGCAAGTTGAATGCCAACCTTACATTTTTCGGACTAAAATCTAAGTATTTCCCCCAAACTATTGTAAGCCAATTCTTTGGGTCCGGGTTCACACTTTGATCATGGTTCTTGGTGATCCATGCATTGGCATAGAACTCTTGAACCATTAAGATTCCACTTGTTGAATAGGGTTGGTAAGAACTTCCCAACCTCTTCTTCGAATCTCATGTTGGATATCCGGATATTCACTCTTTTTGAGTTTGAAAGGGACCTCAGGGATCACCTTCTTCAAGGCCACAACTTCATAGAAGTGGTCTTGATGCACCCTTGAGATGAATCTCTCCATCTCCCGTGACTCGGAGGTGAAAGCTTTTGCCTTCCCTTTCCTCTTTCTAGAGGTTTCTCCGGCCTTGGATGCCATAAATGGTTATGGAAAAACAAAAAGCAATGCTTTTACCACACCAAACTTAAAAGATTTGCTCATCCTCGAGCAAAAGAAGAAAGAAGAGAGTAGAAGAAGAAGAAATAGAGGAGATGGAGATGGCTTTGTGGTTCGGCCAAAGGGGGAGAAGTAGTGTTTAGGTTGTGTGAAAATAAAGGAGTGAAGATGGGTTTATAGAGGGGTGGAGAGAGGGGTAGGGTTCGGTTATAGGAGGGTGGGTTTGGGAGGGAAAGTGGTTTGAATTTGAATGGTGAGGTAGGTGAGGTATTAGGAAGGATGGATGTGAGTGGTGAAGAGAAAGATGGGATTTGATAGGTGAGGGGTTTTTGGGGAAGAGGTGTTGAGGTGATTGGTGAATGGGTGAAGAAGAAGAGAGAGGGTGGTGGGGTAGGTGGGGATCCTGTGGGGTCCACAGATCCTGAGGTGTCAAGGAAAAGTCATCCCTGCACCAAGTGGCGAGAAAAAATGCTCTCTGTGCCAATTCTGGCGTTAAACGCCGGGCTGGTGCCCATTTCTGGCGTTTAATGCCAACTTCTTGCCCTTTCCTGGCGTTTAACGCCAGTCTGGTGCCCCTTTCTGGCGTTAAACGCCCAGAATGGTGCCAGACTGGGCGTTAAACGCCCATTGGCTACCTTTACTGGCATTTAAACGCCAGCAAGGTCTTCCTCCAGGGTGTGCTGTTTTTCTTTCTGTTTTTCATTTTGTTCTTGCTTTTTCAACTGATTTTGTGACTTCTCATGATCATCAACCTACAGAAAACATAAAATAACAAAGGAAAATAGATAAAATATAACATTGGGTTGCCTCCTAACAAGCGCTTCTTTAATGTCAGTAGCTTGACAGTGGGCTCTCATGGAGCCTCAAAGATACTCAGAGCAATGTTGGAACTTCCCAACACCAAACTTAGAGTTTGAATGTGGGGGTTCAACACCAAACTTAGAATTTGGTTGTGGCCTCCTAACACCAAACTTAGAGTTTGACTGTGGGGCCTCTGTTTGACTCTGTTTTGAGAGAAGCTCTTCATGCTTCCTCTCCATGGTGACAGAGGGATATCCTTGAGCCTTAAACACAAGGGATTCTTCATTCACTTGAATGGTCAATTCTCCTCTGTCCACATCAATCACAGCCTTTGCTGTGGCTAGGAAGGGTCTGCCAAGAATGATGGATTCATCCATGCATTTCCCAGTCTCTAGGACTATGAAATCAGCAGGGATGTAATGGTCTTCAACTTTTACCAGAACATCCTCTACAAGTCCATAAGCTTGTTTTCTTGAATTGTCTGCCATCTCTAGTGAGATTTTTGCAGCTTGTACCTCAAAGATCCCTAGCTTCTCCATTACAGAGAGAGGCATGAGGTTTACACTTGACCCCAGGTCACACAAGGCTTTCTTGAAGGTCATGGTGCCTATGGTACAAGGTATTGAAAACTTCCCAGGATCCTGTCTCTTTTGAGGTAATCTCTGCCTAGACAAGTCATCCAGTTCTTTGGTGAGCAAAGGGGGTTCATCCTCCCAAGTCTCATTACCAAATAACTTGTCATTTAGCTTCATGATTGCTCCAAGGTATTTAGCAACTTGCTCTTCAGTGACATACTCATCCTCTTCAGAGGAAGAATACTCATCAGAGCTCATGAATGGCAGAAGTAAATCCAATGGAATCTCTATGGTCTCAGTGTGAGCCTCAGATTCCCATGGTTCCTCATTAGGGAACTCATTGGAGGCCAGTGGACGTCCATTGAGGTCTTCCTCAGTGGCGTTCACTGCCTCTTCTTCCTCTCCTAGTTCGGCCATGTAGGTCATGTTGATGGCCTTGCATTCTCCTTTTGGATTCTCTTCTGTATTGCTTAGAAGAGTACTAGGAGGGAGTTCAGTAATTTTCTTGCTCAGCTGACCCACTTGTGCCTCCAAATTCCTAATGGAGGACCTTGTTTCAGTCATGAAACTTTGAGTGGTTTTGATTAGATCAGAGACCATGGTTGCTAAGTCAGAGTGGCTCTGCTTAGAATTCGCTGTCTGTTGCTGAGAAGATGATGGAAAAGGCTTGCCATTGCTAAACCTATTTCTTCCACCATTATTATTGTTGAAACCTTGTTGAGGTCTCTGTTGATCCTTCCATGAGAGATTTGGATGATTTCTCCATGAAGGATTATAGGTGTTTCCATAGGGTTCTCCCATGTAGTTCACCTCTTCCATTGAAGGGTTCTCAGGATCATAAGCTTCTTCTTCAGATGAAGCGTCCTTAGTACTGCCTGGTGCATTTTGCATTCCAGACAGACTTTGAGAAATCAAATTGACTTGCTGAGTCAATATTTTGTTCTGAGCCAATATGGCATTCAGAGTATCAATCTCAAGAACTCCTTTCTTCTGATTCGTCCCATTGTTCACAGGATTCCTTTCAGAAGTGTACATGAATTGGTTATTTGCAACCATTTCAATGAGCTCTTGAGCTTTTGTAGGCGTCTTCTTCAGATGAAGAGATCCTCCAACAGAGCTGTCCAATGACATCTTAGACAGTTCAGACAGACCATCATAGAAGATACCTATGATGCTCCATTCAGAAAGCATATCAGATGGACACTTTCTGATCAATTGTTTGTATCTTTCCCAAGCTTCATAGAGGGATTCTCCTTCCTTCTGTCTGAAGGTTTGGACTTCCACTCTAAGCTTACTCAATTTTTGAGGTGGAAAGAACTTTGCCAAGAAGGCATTGACTAGCTTTTCCCAAGAGTTCATGCTTTCTTTAGGTTGTGAGTCCAACCATATCCTAGCTCTGTCTCTTACAGCAAAAGGGAATAGCATAAGTCTGTAGACCTCAGGGTCAACCCCATTAGTCTTGCCAGTGTCACAGATTTGTAAGAATTCAACTAAAAACTGATGAGGATCTTCCAATGGAAGTCCATGGAACTTGCAATTCTGTTGCATTAGAGAAACTAATTGAGGCTTAAGCTCAAAGTTGTTTGCTCCAATGGCAGGGATAGAGATGCTTCTCCCATAGAAGTCGGGAGTAGGTGCAGTAAAGTCACCCAGCACCTTCCTTGCATTGTTGGCATTGTTGTTGTTTTCGGCTGCCATGGGTTCTTCTTCTTTGAAGATTTCTGTTAGGTCCTCTACAGAGAGTTGTGACTTAGCTTCTCTTAGCTTTCGCTTCAAGGTCC
The DNA here is from genome assembly GCF_003086295.3 of Arachis hypogaea. Taxonomy (NCBI): domain Eukaryota; kingdom Viridiplantae; phylum Streptophyta; class Magnoliopsida; order Fabales; family Fabaceae; genus Arachis; species Arachis hypogaea. The sequence continues at coordinate 86,530,863 of NC_092036.1, read as the reverse complement.
TTTCAGGTTCAGGGTCACCCTCAACAAGAATGCTTTTGTCTTTGCTCCTGCTCATATGAAAGAGAAGAGAACAAGAAAATATGGAATCCTCTATGTCACAGTATAGAGACTCCTTGAGGTGTCAGAGGAAAAGAAAAATATAAGGAAGAAGTAGAAGAATTCGAACTTATCAAGAGAGATGGAGTTCGAATTGTTCATTGAGGAATAGTGTTAGTCCATAAATAGAAGGATGTGAGAAGAGGGGAAGAAATTTTCGAAAATTAATTAAAAAGATTTTAAAAACATTTTGAAAAATACTAATTGATTTTCGAAAACTAAGAGTGGAAAAGAAATCAAGTGATTTTTGAAAAAGATTTTGAAATAAGAAATTAAAAAGATATGATTGAAAACTATTTTGAAAAAGATGTGATCGAGAAGATATGATTTGAAAAATAATTTAAAAAGATTTGATTTTGAAAATTAATGACTTGGCTAACAAGAAAAGATATGATTCAAACATTAAACCTTTCTCACAGAAAAGGCAACATACTTGAAATGTTGAATCAAATCATTAATTGATAGCAAGTATTTTTGAAAATGGGAAGAAATTGATTTTGAAAAAGATTTGATTGAAAAGATTTGATTTTGAAAAATGTTGAAAACTTGAAAAAAAATTGAATTGAAAACAGAATCTTCCCTCTTGTGCCATCCTGGCGTTAAACGCCCAGAATGGTGCACATTCTGGCGTTTAACGCCCAAAGCACTACCCTTTTGGGCGTTAAACGCCTAGCCAGGCACCCTGGCTGGCGTTTAAACGCCAGTTTGTCTTCTTCACTAGGCGTTTTGAACGCCCAGCTTTTTCTGTGTAATTCCTCTGCTGTATGTTCTGAATCTTCAATTCTCTGTATTATTGACTTGAAAAGACACAAATTAAAAATATTTTTTTTGGATTTTCAATAATGAGGAATAATCAAAATGCAACTAAAATCAAATAACAATGCATGCAAGACACCAAACTTAGCAGTTTGTATACCATTGACACAACAAAACACTCAAGACAAGAGAATTAAAGATCAGAACAAGGAAATCATCAAGAACAACTTGAAGATTAATGAAGACACATGCATGAATTCGAAAAATGCAAGAAGAACAGAAACATGCAATTGACATCAAACTTAAAATGAGACTCTAGACTCAACAAGAGACATACAATATTTTTGGTTTTTTTCGAAAATTAAGTGAAAAAGAAAATAAAGATATCAAAATTCTTAATGAGAATTCCAGGAATCATGCAATGTTAGTCTAAAGGAATTAGACAGGCTAGCCAAGCTTCAGCAGGACATTGCATTCAAGAGCTAAATTGATGAAAATCAATCAGCTTTGGTGATGATAAGAACATCACCTTGAAGCAAGCTATGGTCACCTTGTAAATCTCAGTCAGGCAGATTCAAATGGTTATGGATGATATACGAATAAAGCATAAAATAAAGATAGAGATACTTATGTAATTCATTGGTGAGAACTTCAGATAAGCGAATGGAGATGCTTTGTCCCTTCCGTCTCTCTGCTTTCCTACTGTCTTCATCCAATCCTTCTTACTCCTTTCCATGACAAGCTGTATGTTGGGCATCACCGTTGTCAGTGGCTACAATCCCGTCTTCTCAGTGAAAATGTTCAACGCACCCTGTCACGGCACGGCTAATCATCTGTCGGTTCTCAATCAGGTTGGAATAGAATCCATTGATTCTTTTGCGTCTGTCACTAATGCCCAGCCTTCAGGAGTTTGAAGCTCGTCACAGTCATTCAATCATTGAATCCTACTCAGAATACCACAAACAAAGTTTAGACCTTCCGGATTCTCTTGAATGCCGCCATCAATTCTAGCTTATACCACGAAGATTCCGATCAAGGGATCCAAGAGATAAACATTCAAGCCTTGTTTGCTTGTAGAACAGAAGTGGTTGTCAGGCACTCGTTCATAAGTGAGAATGATGATGAGTGTCACATAATCATCACATTCATCATGTTCTTGGGTGCAAATGAATATCTTAGAACAAGAATAAGCTGAATTGAATAGAAGAACAATAGTAATTGCATTAATACTTGAGGTACAGCAGAGCTCCACACCTTAATCTATGGTGTGTAGAAACTCCACCGTTGAAAATACATAAGAACAAGGTCCAGGCATGGCCGTGAGGCCAGCCCCCATGATCTAAGAACTAAATGTCCAAAGATGATCCTAAGATCTAAATTGATCAAAGGATGAAAATACAATAGCAAAAGGTCATATTTGTAGAGAACTAGTAGCCTAGGGTTTACAGAAATGAGTAAATTACATAAAAATCCACTTCCGGGCCCACTTGGTGTGTGCTTGGGCTGAGCATTGAAGCATTTCGTGTAGAGACTTCTCTTGGAGTTAAACGCCAGCTTTTGTGCCAGTTTGGGCGTTTAACTCCCATTCTTGTGCTAGTTCCGGCGTTTAACGCCGGGCAGTTTTGAGCTGATTTGGGACGCCGATTTGGGCCATCAAATCTCGGGCAAAGTATGAATTATTATACATTGCTGGAAAGCCCAGGATGTCTAATTTCCAACGCCGTTGAGAGCGCGCCAATTGAGCTTCTGTAGCTCCAGAAAATCCACTTCGAGTGCAGGGAGGTCAGAATCCAACAGCATCTGCAGTCCTTTTCAGCCTCTGAATCAGATTTTTGCTCAAGTCCCTCAATTTCAGCCAGAAAATACCTGAAATCACAGAAAAACACAAAAACTCATAGTAAAGTCCAGAAAAGTGAATTTTAACTAAAAACTAATAGAAATATACTAAAAACTAACTAAAACATACTAAAAACATACTAAAAACAATGCCAAAAAGCGTACAAATTATCCGCTCATCACACACTAACTCTCAAGATCTTAATTCCTCCCGAATAGTGTTGATCAAGAGAGTAGTGAAGGATAAAGCCTCAGTTCTAATGCTCATGATTCCCCTTCCGAGGTTCACACAAGCATTCACAGATTCAAACCCCCTTCTGGAGTGAATGAATCATTAATCAAAACAGAGGATATCCAATAGCTACTCAAATGAATTGAGAAGAAGAAGTTGTTCAGTCAATCATGTGAATTATAATAGAGCTCCTCCCCTAATGAAGTGGTGTTAATGGATCATCGCTTTAAAAACACTTGCAGAAAATGTAAATTGCATGAAAAGTAAACTCAGCTCAAAGCAAACTCAAATGTAACATTGTAGAGGAGAAGAATTGCAGGAAATTGAAATTTCATAAACCAAACTGAATTCAATACCATTGAAATGTAAGAAGTGCAAAAAAGATAAAGTGTATCAAACTAAAATTCTAAGCTAAACTCTCTGGAGTCTCTAATCCTCCAAGAGAGTTCTCTACGAGAGCCTTCTACCCTACTCCTACTCCTATTCCTACTACCAGTCTCTTCAGAGCCAAGCCTCCGTTCTTTTCTTTAAACCTTCTTCTATTTATACTCTTTTCTCATCCCCAAAAATGGGTCTTCAATGTACTTGGATGTGGGCTTTTGGCTTTGGTTGAAGTGGGTCAGAATGGGTCTTTAGTTGGTATGGTGGAAGTCAACTTCAAGAGAATGTAGCGCTCTTAAAAGCAACGTAGCGCTTGTTCACCAACGCAAACATGTCTCTTGCACTTACGCGTCCTTTGCATTTTGGCTCATCGACGCGTACGCATCACACACGCGTATGTGTCCCTTGCAGCGTTCACCATTCGAGCGTAGCGCTCGTAATAAAAGCGCTCTCCCACGCGTACGCGTCACAAGCGTACGCGTGGATTGCACAATGCCAATTCCATGCTGCTGCTCCATCCACGCATTTGCATACTTCTTCACAAAAATCACACCCACGCGTACGTGTCACTGATGCGTACACGTCGATTGCCAACTTTGAATTCCAAATTTGAAAATTATCGCAGGCGTTCGTTGATGAAGAGCGTAGCGCTCTTAGCTTGAGAACGCTGATCACACCTACGTGTACGCGTCATACACGCGTACACGCGGATCTTTGAAAATGCTTACTCTACGCGTAAGCGTCCTGTACGCATGCCCGTCGCTAGAAAGCGTAGTGTTCTTTGAAATGGAGCATGGCACCAATGTTTATGTTACAGGGGAACGTAGCGTTCTCCAAATGAACGTAGCATTCCTTTGCCCTGCTTCTTCCTTTCTTCTTCTTACCTATCATCAAGCGAACAAAAATTCATCAATCAAATCTTGCATCATTCATTTCATCAAACAATTCTTACAAAAATCTCATGAAAATGCATAAAATTAACAATGTTTGATTGAATGAAAACAACCATGAATTTCTCATCCAAACACTTACTTATTGCCTAAGAAATACATAAAACCAAGTAAAATAGATGAAAAAGGCTTGTGAAACTAGCCTAAGATGACTAGTCATCAGTCGCCACTATCTAAGTTGCGGTCGCATGAACCGCCACGGATGGAGCTCACTGAAGTTGCTCGGCGGGTTGCCACCACTCCTTTTTGGTTCTGTTCTAGATGTGCCACCGTGCCTAGTTGTCGGGAGCAGTGTTGACGTCGTTGGAGTCAGCCGCTGGAGCTGTGGCTACTCTATTCTTGGTTTCGTTTTGGCACAGTAAGTGTCTCTACTTTGAAAAACCCTCATCGTTTTCGTTCTGTTATATGTTATTATAGATTTTGCAACGTTGATGTATATTATAGGGTTGAGTTTCAGTTCTTGCATGTTGTGTTTGATGACTGTTGCTACTGCATGGATGGTCGGATTTGACACTGCCGCTACGAAATCAAAGTTTTATGGGTTTTGTCACATAGTTAATTTGCAATTGAGGTAGGGGCATTTTACTTAAACTCATTTTATTTTCAAGAATTGTTATAAATCGATATTAATGCAAAAATATAATTTTGATAATTATGTGAGTCTTATAGATTAAACTGAGTTGTTTTGGATGAATGAAATTATTTGTTTGATTAATTTATTAATCGAGTGAGAAAGTTGAATATTCTGATAAGTTGACTGATGTTGTTGAATTGGTTTTTCTTGATTTACTAGAAGAGATTTAATATTAGAATTTGGTTTGATTTTGGAAATGAGTTAGTTTTGGAAAAGATTTAATATTGGAATTAGTTGGGTTTTGGAAGAGATTTAATATTGGAATTTGGTTTGATTTTGGAAATAATTTGGTATTTGGAAATTATTTGATACTGGAAATGGTTGAGAAGGGTTTGAGAGATGTTTGGATGGAACCCTCAAAGTCTAAGTTTTATGGAAGGTGCTGCTGAAATTTTTATAAGCTTGCATGAAAATGAATAATCAGAATGAACTTATTTTGTTTTGATTTTGATTAAAGAATTATGTTTTGGGTTTGATTTATTATGAAAAGAATTATATTTTGAGTTCGTTTTATTACGAAAAGAATTATGTTTTGAGTTTGATTAAAAAACCATATTTTGAATAGTTTTAGTGAATTCAAAGTATTTGAATTTCGATTGGTAAAGAGAAATATTTTTTAGTCTTTTAGGAAGTTAGTAAACTTGGGAATGAGTTTTATTTGATTACTTTTAATTAAAAGGTTAATTGAAGAATTATTTTATTTGATTTAGATTAATTAAGAAAAAGACTATGTTTTTAGGATGTTTTAGCGGATTTAAAGTATTTGTTTAAGAATGAAAATGATTTTATTCAATTAAGCGATTTTCGTAGAAACTTCATAAGTTTGATTAAAGAAATGGTTTTAAAGTTAATTTTTAGGAGTTTTTAGTGGTGTTAGGAGCTATTGAATTTGATTGATGAAACGAAATAATTTCTGAGTTTTGTTTTTGAAAATAGGTAAAACTTGGGGTTGAAATTTGGAATCAGTTTTGGGAAATTGATTGACTCAAAAATGACTTTATTTGATTGATTCAAATTAAGGAGTTATGATTTATGGATTTTATTGATTTTAAAGAATGAGATTGGTTGTCGTCCCCCCTAAAATCTCAAGACGCTGTCGTGAAGTTTAATTAATAAAAATTGGTTTTGGTTTTAAAGAAAAATGATTTGAGAAAAAGTGATTCTTGGCGTGTGGTGAACTGAACGTATATTGCTATTGAAGTAACTGGGCAAGTTGAGATTGAGGATTTTCTCTCTTTCTGTGATAGACAAATTGAGGTTAAGGATTTTCTCTCTTATTATGGTGGACAAGCTTGAGGTTTGGGATTCCCTAGCTTGTCATACCGAAAAGTTGGATAGAAGGTCGAGGATTCTATTCGGTTTAATTTTTTATTGTTAATTCTAATGTTGGTTATGTTTGACTATGTTGGATTGAATTAAGTTTTGGATTGATATGGTGAGGACCGCGGTTTTGTCCTGTTCACGTATAGGTAAATTGAGATTGAAGACTCTCTCTCTTGCTGTGATAGACAAGCTGAGGTTGAGAATTTCCTCTCTTGTTGTGGTGAACAAGCGGGATTGAGGATTCTCTCACTTGTTACATCGAGAAATTGAATGGAGAAGGTTGAGGATTCCCTTCGATTTAATTTCAGACTGTGGTATGAAAGGGTCAGGTTGAGGATTCCCTACTGTTACATCACAATCTCTCTCTGATTGGGAGGTTGAAGATTCCCACCTGGAAGGTTGAGGATTCCCTTCGTGTTGAGAGATCATGTCCAGGTTAGCTGGTGCACAAATCCCCACACTTTTGTACAGCTGTACCAGTAAGTGCACTGGGTCGTCCAAGTAATACCTGAGCGAGTCAAGGTCGAGCCCACGAGGATTGTGGTTTGAAGCAAGCTATGGTTATCTTGCAGGTCTTAGTCAGGCAGATCAGAAGGTTGTTGGAAGAGTTGTCAAATTTGCATTAAAAGGGTATTGGAATATAAATCATTAAAATGGTTATAATTAAGGATAGAGTTGAGGATTGGAGTTGCCTTGTCTTTCTGAATCAATTATGGTATTACTGTCTTCTTCACTTATGAGTGATCTCTTCTATGGCAGGCTTTATGTGATTAATGCCATAGGCCGTGGTCATTGATCTCCTCTGCTACAGATTAAATGTCATTGGCCGTGGTCATCCAATCTGACGAAGGGTGAAGCTTTAGTAGTTTATTCTCCTGGCGATCCTACTCAAAGTGCCACAGAAAAGGTCGAATCTTCTACATCAAAGAACACTGCTTTTATGGATTCTAGCCTATACCACAGAGAACCTAATCTCCTCGAAAATTGGCTAAACTGGTGTCTCGAGAAGTCCCCAACGAAGTAGTGGATTAACCGTCTGAGAGATGTATAAACATAGTTGTTGGCTCGTGCTTTCCAGTCACGTTTTTATACGAGCCCCATTAGATGCGGGTGTTTGTCAGGCACGTTCATCTTAGTGTGATGAAAAGAGCTAATTGTTTGATCATCCTATTCACCACGTTGAAGAGCAGATATACACCTTAGAAACAGATCAAACACGGATCGAAGAAGAAACAGTAATACTTTTATTAATTCATAAGACTCAGCAGGGCTCCTCCCCTCAACCTAAGAGGTTTAGAAACTCATACTGAAGTAAAGATGCAATGATGAATTCGAAATTATGGTTGTAAAGCATGCGTGCTATCTATAGATTATGTAAAATACACTTTAAATACTAAATAGATGACTAGTGAGGGTAAAATAGTCTATTTAGTGCTAAAATTCACTTCTGGGACACACTTGGTGAGTGTTTGGGCTGAGATTTGATGAGATCCACATGCTATGGGACTTCTTGGGTGTTGAACGCTGGCTAGGGGGTCCTCTTTGGGCGTTTGGATGCCGGTCTCTGCTTTTGGGCGCTGGACGCCTGGAAGGGGGCAGGAAGCTGGCATTGGATGCCAGTTTTGGGCCTTCTAATCCTAAGCCAAGTATGAACTATTATACATTACTGGAGAGATCTAGAAGTCAGCTTTTTATAGCTGTTAAAAGCGCTCCATTTGGACTTCTGTAACTCCAGAAAATCTCTTCCGAGTGCAGGTAGGTCAGATTCGGACAGCATCTGCAGTGCTTTCTCTGTCTCTGAATCAGACTTCTGCTCCAGTTCTTCAATTTCAGCCAGAAAATACCTGAAAATGTACAAAAACACAAAAACTCATAGTAGAATCGAAAAATGTAAATTTAACATTAAAACCTATAAAAACTTAATAAAAACTAAACAAAACATGCTAAAAACTACATGAAAATGATGTCAAAAAGCGTATAAAATATCCGCTCATCACAACACCAAACTTAAACCGTTGCTTGTCCCCAAGCAACTAAAAACACAGTAGGCTAAAAAAGAAAATTAAGATACAATGAATTTCTAAGTTTCCAATGAAGCTTAGTTACAATCAGATGAGCGGGACTTAGTAGCTTTTTGCTTCTGAATAGTTTTGGCATCTCACTATCCATTGAAACTTAAAATGGTTGGCATCTTTAGGAACTTAGAATCCAGATGATATTATTGATTCTCCTAGTTAAGTTCTTTTTTATTCTTGAACACATCTTTCAGAGTCTTGGCCATGACCCTAAGCACATTGTTTTTCAGTATTACCACCGGATACAATAATGCCACAAACACTTTAACTGGGTGAACCTTTTTAGATTGTGATTCAGCTTTACTAGAATCTCCAGATAGAGGTTTTCAGAGTTCTTAAGCACACTCGTTTTGCTTTGGATCACGACTTTAACCGCTCAGTATCAAGCTTTTCACTTGACACCTTCATGCCACAAGAACATGGTTAGGGACAACTTGGTTTAGTCACTTAGGCCAGGATTTTATTCCTTTAGGCCCTCCTATCCACTGATGCTCAAAGTCTTGGATCCTTTTACCCTTACCTTTTGGTTTAAAGGGTTATTGGCTTTTTCAATCTGCCCTCCTTTTCTTGTATTTTTGGGCAGTAATGGATTTTTCTTTTTCTCCATATTTTTTTCTTTTTTCTCCATATTTTTTTTCTTTCTTTTTCGTATGCATATATAGTTTTTTTCTTTTGCAACATGCTTTTTCTTTTTCTTTTTGCTGTTTTTTTTTTCTTCAAGAATCAATTTTTGGATTTTTCAGATTATCAATAATATTTTTCCTTTTCCTTTATTCTTTCAAGAGCCAACATTCTAAAATTACAACTTCAAATATGCACTATTTATTCATACATTCAGAAAATGAAAGCAAATGACACCACATCAACATAATTAAACTATTCTTATTTTAAACTTGAAATTCATGCATCTCTCAATTCTTTTCAATAAAAATTTTCTTTTAAGGAATGTGAGAGATATATTAGAATATTTTACAACTTTAAGACATCAATGCAAATGATCATGCAACCAGAACAAGAGAACAGACAAGACATAAAAGAAAACAGAAAAATAAAACAGGAAAGGAAGTAAAAAAGAACAAGTCCACCTTTAATGGTGGCAGCTAGTACTCCTTCTTGAGGATCCAATGTGGTGCTTGATCTCTTCAATGTCACTCATTTGTCTCTGTTGAGGCTGCTTCACGGGCTCATGTGCATGCTTTCTAGTTTTCTCAATCCTCTTCTTGTATGGGCACATGCCTTTCCCTTCTTCTTCCTTGAGGTTTCACCAGTCTTTGGTGCCATACTTAGCAGTGGTAAAAGTAAAAAAGCAAAGCTTTTCCAATACCAAACTTAAGATTTTTGCTCATCCTCGAGCAAATATAAACAATGGGGAAGAATATGATAGAAGAAGGTGGGGTAGGTGAAGCTTCTTTGGGACCCACTGGTCCTGAGAGGTTAGGGAATTCCAGATTTCCTGCTTCTCTGCACTGGCGTTCAACGCCAGCAATGCTGCCCATGAGGGGCATTGAATGCCTAGCAGGGATACCCTGGCTGGCATTCAACTTTAACACTCCATCCAGAGTGTTCTGTTTTTACTGCTGTGAATTTTGTCTCTGTTCTGACTGTTGCATATGATCATGACCCTAAAAGAAAAAAAACAAAATAAAATGAAATAAATAATTAAGGTTGGGTTTCCTCCCAATAAGCACTTTTCTAATGTCATTAGCTTGACGGACAACTCCTTTCAAGGAGAAAGATAGTCATATAGGAATGAATCCTCACTCCTTACTGGGAGCTTCCTTCGTGTGCTCTCATGCAATAGCATAATACGCTCAGGAGATAGGATTTTGTTCACTACCTGAGGCAGGGTTGGGCTTGCAGCAATATGCTGGTGTCCCTTTTTGTCACTACCCTCTCCCATGGTAAATACCATGATGAGATAAGTGAACAATACCATTTTCCATGGTGAAAATCCTTCAGTAGGGATATTTTGTTTTTTCAGCCCTGGTGGACGAAATTATGATCCTCAAAATTGGTATCTTTGTATTTGTATGAAATCAAAAATACCCCAAAGAGATCATGGTATGATGAACTGGGATCTTAATAATCCCTGGTAATGGCACCAACAGCTTAGTGTTGTTGTTGGACCAAAAGAGTTACAGGCACTGTTAGAGAAGCTCACAACTCCGTTCAACTTAACCAGCAAGTGTACTGGGTCATCCAAGTAATACCTTACGTGAGTAAGGGTCGATCCCACAGAGATTGTTGGTATGAAGCAAGCTATGGTCACCTTGTAAATCTCAGTCAGGCAGACTAAATGGTTTATGATGAGTTCGAAAATTAATAATAAACAGAAAATAAAATAGGATAGAAATACTTATGTAAATTAATGGTGGGGATTTCAGATAGGCGTGTGGAGATGCTAAAATCCTCTCGAATCTCTATTTTCTTATTACATTCATCCAATCCTTCCTACTCCTTTCCATGGCAAGCTGTATGTAGGGCATCACCGTCATCAATGGCTACTTTTCATCCTCTCGAGAAAATGGTCCTATGCGCTGTCACTGCACGGCTAATCGTCTGGAGGCATCACCCTTGACAATGGCTACATCCCATCCTCTCAGTGAAAATGGTCCAAATGCTCTGTCACAGCACGGCTAATCATCTGTCGGTTCTCAATCAGGTTGGAATAGAATCCATTGATTCTTTTGCGTCTGTTACTAACGCCCAGCCTTCAGGAGTTTGAAGCTCGTCACAGTTATTCAATACCGGAATCTTACTCGGAATACCACAGACAAGGTTAGACTTTCCAGATTCCCGAAATCCTACTCGGAATACCACAGACAAGGTTAGACTTTCCGGATTCCCATGAATGCCGCCATCTATCTAGCTTATACGATGAAGATTCTGTTGGGGAATCTAAGAGATATGCGCCCGGCCTAAGGTAGAATGGAAGTGGTTGTCAGTCACGCGCGTTCATAGGTGAGAATGATGATGAGTGTCACGGATCATCACATTCATCAAGTTGAAGTGCAACGTATATCTTGGAATAAGAATAAAAGAGAATTGAATAGAAAATAATAGTAATTGTATTGAAGCTTGAGGTACAGCAGAGCTCCACACCCTTAATCTATGGTGTGTAGAAACTCCACCGTTGAAAATACATAAGTGAAAGGTTCAGGCATGGCCGAATGGCCAGCCCCCCTGGTCTGAGAACAAATCGTCCCAAGATGACCCTAAGATCTAAAGTGATCAAAAGATGTCTAATACAATAGTAAATTAACCTATTTATACTAGACTAACTACTAGGGTTTATATGAGTAAGTAATTGATGCATAAATCCACTTCCGGGGCCCACTTGGTGTATGTTTGGGCTGAGCTTGATCTATCCACGAGCTGAGGCTTTTATTGGAGTTGAACGCCAAGTTATAACGTGTTTTGGGCGTTCAACTCCGGGTCGTGACGTGTTTCTGGCGTTTAACTTCAGACAGCAGCATGTACTTGGCGTTGAGCGCCACTTTACGTTGTCAATTCCCGAATAAAGTATGAACTATTATATATTGCTGGAAAGCTCTGGATGTCTAATTTCCAACGCCGTTAAGAAAGCGCCATTTGGAGTTCTGTAGCTCTAGAAAATCCATTTTGAGTGAAGGGAGGTCAGATTCCAACAGCATCAGCAGTCCTTTGTCAGCCTCCTATCAGAGTTTTGCTCAAGTCCCTCAATTTCAGCCAGAAATTACCTGAAATCATAGAAAAACACACAAACTCATAGTAAAGTCCAGAAATGTGAATTTAACATAAAAACTAATGAAAACATCCCTAAAAGTAGCTTGAACTTACTAAAAACTACCTAAAAACAATGCCAAAAAACGTATAAATTATCCGCTCATCAAGCCCCTAGGTATCTTCCTTTTGGAGCCTTCCTCCTTTGTGGATAGTGTACATCCAACAACAAACTTACATTTGGTCTTAGGAGGGATTGAATTAGTTCCATCCAAGGGAGGAGGCTTAGATGCTGAATCTTTTATGCAACTGCCTCCCATGTAAAGGGGTAATAGAGGGTCAAGAACCTTGAACACCATCCAGTCTTTATGCAAGGTAATCCTTGTTTCTTGTGCCTCTTGGATTCCCAGCTTCTCCATTATGGAGAGTGGCCTGAGGTTTATGATTGACCCTAGGTCACACAGAGCCTTCTCAAAGGTCCTGGTGCCTATGGTGCAAGGAATCAGGAAGCATCTAGGATCTGGAAGCTTTTGAGATAGCTTCTGCTAAACCAAAGTACTGAGTTCTTTGGAAAGTAATGGAGGTTCTTCCTCCAAAGGCTTTGTATCAATCAGCTTGGCATTCAACTTTATAAGAGCTCCTAGGTACCGAGAACTTTGCTCTTCCATAGTGTCTTTATCCTCATCTGAGGATGAGTGTTCATCAGAACTCATGCATTGCAGAAATGCATGCAAAGGAACCTCTATGGTCTCTATATGAGCCTTGGCTTCCTTTAGTTCTTAGATAGGGGTTTCTTGAGTGGGAATTGACCACTCAAAGGGTGTGCTTTCACTGGCATTCAACGCCAGCTTTGTTAGCTTATTGGGCGTTGAACACCCATGTTGTGCACCCTTACTGGCGTTAAATGCCAGTCCCTTTAGAATTTTGGGCGTTGAACGCCCAGTAGGGGTATCCTTGCTGGCATTCAATGCCAGCTTCGTTGGGTGTATGGGCGTTGAACACCCAGTGAGGGGTTCCTCACTGGCGTTCAGCACCAGGCTACCTGCCTGTTCGGGCGTTAAACACCCAGTGAGGGGTTCCTCACTGGTGTTCAGTACCAGATTTCTTGGATGTTTGGGCGTTGAATGCCCAGCTCATGCTCCCTGGCTAGCGTTCAATGCCAGCTCTACTGTCAGGATGGGCGTTGAACACCCAGTGAGAGGTTCCTCAATGGCGTTCAACGCCAGGCTCTCTGCCATCTTGGGTGTTGAATGCCCTGTGAGGGCTTCCTCGCTGGCATTCAATGCCTTTTCAACTTCCCTAGATTCAGCCTCTACCACAGTGGAAGGTATCAGAATTAAACTTAAGCCAAGATCATACAGGGCTTTGTCAAAAATGATCTTTCCAGTAGTCGATAGGATCTGAAAGCTCTCTGGATCTGGCATCTTCGTTGGCAGCTCATGCTGAATTAGGATACTGTACTTCTTAGTAAGTTTCTCTATTTCATCTTCCCTTAGGTCTTTCTTTTCAAAAAGAATGTCTTTTAGACAGGACGTATAGAGAGTCTTCTTTTCCAATACCTCTGTAAAAGAGTTGTTGACTTGCGGCTCCTTAAGGGCTGCTAGAAAATGAGAAAACTGCTCATCTACCAGTTCTTTCTGCACACCAAGGAAAGGTAGCTCTTGAGGCTCTTTCACCTCTGCAAGGGCATGCTCTGTGGGAGTCACAGGCTCGTCTTGAACACCCAGAGAAGATTCAACTCAAGGTTCCTTCTCCTCTGTAGGGGCGTGCTGATGAAAGAATATTTTGACAGTTTAGAATTTCGCAAATAAATTCTCGTTGCAAGTATAGTTTCTAAACCAACTAAAATCCTTTCATACAAAAATTTGGTTGTCACAAGTAACAAACCCCTAAAAATTATAAACTGAAGTATTCAAACCTCGGGTCATTCTCCCTATGAATTGCAATAAAGTGTTCTTGTTATTGGTATTAAGTTGTATACTTTGGGGTTTTGGATAAGAAACAAGAAAAGTAAATGGCAATGAAAATTAAATGGTAAAAAGAGGTCTTGGCAAGGTTTGGTGGTCAAGGATCTCTATCCTTATCACTAACCACAACATGATAATTGCAAGGATCAATCCCATTAAATCATCCTCTAACAAGTAAAGGAAAGTCAAATGAGCTATATCAATCCAAGTCCATAAGTCCTAGCCACTCACTAATTGAATTAATGAAAGCCAGAGTCAATAGCTACCAATTATCAATCACTTGGACATTAGTGACTCAAGAATTCCTAAGTTACCTTCCCAAGCCAAGAGGAGAAAAATCTATTCTAAAATCCAACCAAGCATTTTGTCAAGCACTTGGAAGGCATGGAAGCAAAGCAAGATAAAATTGCAAGAAAAGTAAATCTACACTACTCAATTGCCAGGAAATTAACAACAACAATTCAGTTAAGTAATAAAGGAACATGAAACATGAAATTACATAAAAGAAAAATGAAAGAACAAAAGTGCATCAACATAAAAGTAGATAATTACAAGAATTAAATGCTAAGCTATAGAGAGGAGATGTAAAAGAACAAGAATTACAAAAGGAAAAGTAAATCAAAGCATGAAATGAACCTAGATCTAAGAAATTCTAATCTAGATCTAACCTAATTCTAGAGAGAAGAGAGAGCTTCTCTCTCTAGAAACTAACGTTCCCTCCAAAACTAAACTAAACTAAAACTAATGTGTTGGAATGGGTTGACTCCCCCTTGAATTCTGCCTTAAATAGCCTCAAAAATATGTTGGTTCTGGGCCTGGGAAGCCCAGAATTTGCCCCCAGCATTTTGCCTTTAAGTGAGTCACGTGCGAGCATCGACACGTACGCGTGGGTCACGCATACGCGTCGCTTGGCATTTTGCTTCCATACGTATGCATCATGCGCACGTACGCGTCGTCATGCGACTCCACAATCCATGCGTGCGCGTCTGCTGCGCGTGCGCATCGATCTCAGCATCCTAAATCCTTGTTTCTTCATGAGTTCTCCACTTGCATGCTTTTCCTCTCCATCCCTTTGATCCATTCCTAGCCTTTCTAATCTGAATTCACTAACAAACATATCATGGCATCTAGTGGAACCAAAGATGAATCAAAATTAGCAATTAAGGGCCTAAAAAGTATGTTTTTACACTTAAGCACAATGTAGGAGATAATCATGAAACAATGCTATTTCATTGAATAAATGTGGATAAAATGTGATAAAATTTTCTAAATTAAGCACAAGATGTACCACGAAATAGTGGTGCATCAAATCTCCCCACACTTAAACCAAGCATGTCCTCATGCTTAACCAAGGAAGGAACCAAGGGTATTATCATTTATTCAATGTAAACTAACTAAATGCAATCTACCTAAATGCAACTATCTAAATGAATGCAACTACTTGGTCAAAATAAATCCATTCCCCAGAGAACATATATAAGCATAGGGGCTATGGTACTAGCAATCAAATCAAATCTACAATTGAATTGAGTTATTAAAGATTTTTACAAACTTGCAAGAAAAGATGATTCTAGGTGGAAACATGTAATTGAGCAATCGAACCATCACCGGATGTGTATCTGCTCTAGTCACTCAAGTGTTTAGGGTTGATTCTCTCAATTCTCCCCTAATTATGCTTTCCAAGATTTGTTTTTCATCTAACAATCAACAATTATTCAATACATGCATACAAATATCTTAAGGTCTTTTCTTGGGTTGTAATGGGGCTAGGGTCAAGGTAAGGATGCATATGGTCAAGTGAGCTTGAGATTTGAATCTTTGATCAACTTAAACTTTCCACCTAACCTATGATATTGGTGCACGAAATTGTGTATGCCAATATTAATGGACTATTTAACACAGCTTCGTACCACTAACCAGCAAGTGCACTGGGTCGTCCAAGTAATACCTTACGTGAGTAAGGGTCGATCCCACGGAGATTATTGGTTTGAAGCAAGCTATGTTTATTTTATTATTCTTAGTCAGGATATTAATTAAAATTATCAGTTGGAATTATTAGAAAAATAAAAGAGTGTGAAATAGTTACTTGTTGTGCAGTAATGGAGAATATGTTGGGGTTTTTGGAGATGCTTTGTCCTCTGAATCCCTGCAACATAATGCTTACTCACTTTCATAAATGCAAGGCTCCTTCCATGGCAAGCTGTATGTAGGGAATCACTATTGTCAGTGGCTACCTCCCATCCTCTCAGTGAAAACGGTCTAGATGCTCTGTCACAGCACGACTAATCAGCTATTGGTTCTCGATCATGTTGGAATAGGATCCATTGATCCTTTTGCGTTTGTCATCACACCCAACAATCGCGAGTTTAAAGCTCGTCACAGCCATTCAATCCTTGAATCATACTCAGAATACCACAGACAAGGTTTAGACTTTCCGGATCCTCAAGAGTGGCCGCCATCAGTTCTAGCTTATACCACGAAGATTCTGATTAAGGAAGCTAAGAGATACTCATTCAATCTGATGTAGAACGGAGGTGTTTGTCAGGCACACGTTCATGGATTGAGGAAGGTGATGAGTGTCATGGATCATCACCTTCTCCATAATTAAGTGCAAATGAATATCTTAGATAGGAACACGCATGTTTGAAAGGAGAAACAGAAACAATTGCATTAATTCATCGAGACGCTGCAGAGCTCCTCACCCCCAACAATGGAGTTTAGAGACTCATACCGTCAAAGTGTATAAAATTCAGATCTGAAAATGTCATGAGGTACAAAATAAGTCTCTAAAAGTTGTTTAAATAGTAAACTAGTAACCTAGGTTTACAGAATATGAGTAAACTAAGATAATTGGTGCAGAAATCCACTTCTGGGGCCCACTTGGTGTGTGCTGGGGCTGAGACTTAAGTCTCTCACGTGCTTGGGCTGTTTCTGGAGTTGAACGCCAGGTTGTAATGTGTTTTGGGCGTTGAACTCCAACTTGTAACCTGTTTCTGGCGCTGGACGCCAGACTGCAACATGGAACTGGCGTTGAACGCCAGTTTACGTCGTCTATCTTTGTGCAAAGTATGGACTATTATATATTGCTGGAAAGCCCTGGATGTCTACTTTCTAACCCAATTGAGAGCGCATCAATTGGACTCATGTAGCTCCAAAAAATCCATTCCGAGTGCAGGGAGGTCAGGATCCAACAGCATCAGCAGTCCTTTTTCAGCCTAACTCAAATTTTTGCTCAGCTCCCTCAATTTCAGTCAGAAAATACCTGAAATCACAGAAAAACACACAAACTCATAGTAAAGTCCAGAAATATGATTTTTGCCTAAAAACTAATAAAATTATATTAAAAACTAATTAAAACATGCTAAAATCTACATGAAAATACCCCCAAAAAGCGTATAAAATATCCGCTCATCACAACACCAAACTTAAACTGTTGCTTGTCTCCAAGCAACTAGATGAATAAAAGAGGATAAAAAGAAATCAAGAAGCAATAATATCTCAGAGTTTTAAGTGAAGCTCAGATTCTAATTAGATGAGCGGGGCTAGTAGCTTTTTGCTTCCAAACAGTTTTGGCATCTCACTTTATCCTTTGAAATTCAGAATGATTGGCATCCATAGGAACTCAGAATTCAGATAGTATTATTGATTTTCCTAGTTAAGTATGTTGATTCTTGAACACAGCTACTTTTATGAGTCTTGGCCGTAGCCCTAAGCACTTTGTTTTCCAGTATTACCACTGGATACACAAATGCCACAGACACATGACTGGGTGAACCCTATTTCAGATTGTGACTCAGCTTTGCTAGAGTCCCCAGTTAAAGGTGTCCAGAGCTCTTAAGCACACTCTTTTTGCTTTGGATCACGACTTTAACCACTCAGTCTCAAGCTTTTCACTTGGGCCTCTATGACACAAGCACATGGTTAGGGACAGCTTGATTTAGCTGCTTAGGCCTGGATTTTATTTCCTTGGGCCCTCCTATCCATTGATGCTCAAAGCCTTGGATCCTTTTTACCCTTGCCTTTTGGTTTTAAGGGCTATTGGCTTTTTCTGCTTGCTTTTTCTTTTTCTTTCTTTTTTTTGCCACTTTTTTTTTCGCAAGCTTTTTTCACTGCTTTTTCTTGCTTCAAGAATCAATTTCATGATTTTTCAGATCATCAATGACATTTCTCTTGTTCATCATTCTTTCAGGAGCCAACAATTTTAACATTCATAAAATTCAATATAAAAAATATGCACTGTTCAGGCATTCATTCAGAAGACAAAAAGTATTGCCACCACATATAAATAATTAGAATTTTCCTTATTAAGAACTCAAAAAAATATTGCCTCTTTATTCTAAAAATCTACTACTTTATTCATGTTTGATGATGATGAGAAAAATAAATTATAGCTTAATTGGAGATAAAATCAAAATAGAGATACTAATTGCTACTACTAATATATAACTTCTAAGGTAAATTCATAATAAGAACAGTTATCACAGAGTTAAGGCAAAGATTAGGACTCAACAACCTTTATTTTGGGAAGTGGGTGTTCCTCTAGTCTGTGGGATGCTTGATCCTTCAAGAGATAATTTCTGACGCTTCAGTTCCTTCAAGTCACATCCTTGCTCTTCCTGTTCCCTTAGGTGCCATGATCTTGATGAGTTTTAGCTCAATGATCATGGCAAATCACACCAAACTTAGAGGTTTGCTTGTCCTCAAGCAAAAGAAAGGATAGGAGAGGAATAGAGGGAGAGGCAATTTCGAAATTCAAAAGATATGATGAGTTTGAAAAAGATTTGAAAAAGAGTTGGATTGGAAAAAGATTTGTGTTTATGGACTAAGATATATTTGATATTTTTGAAAAAGGGATTTTAGAAATTAGGATTAAAATTTTTGGAATTGAAGGATGATATTTTGAAATATGTTTATGCAAGAAATCATGAATTGAAACATAAAAATTAGAAAATTTGTGAAGAGAAACGAACTTTACCTCCTCCCCACCATTCTGGTGTTAAACACCCAAACGCTGTATGTTTTGGGCGTTTAACGCCCAATTGCTGCTTCTCCTGGGCGTTCAATGCCCAGCTGTTGCTTCTTTCTGGCGTTGAACGCCAGAAAGTCCTTTGTCACTGGGTGTTTTTCTGAACGCCTAGGATGCTGTCAATCTGGCGTTAAATGCCCAGAAGGTGCTTCTTTCTGGCGTTCAACGCCCAGAAGATGCTCCTTTCTGGCGTTTAACGCCCAGATGGCTACCCTTACTGGCGTTGAATGCCCAGTGGGTGCTTCTTTTGGGCGTTGAACGCCCAAAATGTTTCTTACTGGCTTTTTCACGCCAGTGAGCTTCCAAATTCCCTTGTAACTTTGTGAATTCAAGCAATTGCTATTTTACCTTGAAGATACTTTGACATATACCTGTAAAAATCAATTAATTGACAAATAAACTTTGTAAATGGCTGGGTTGCCTCCCAGCAAGCGCTTTGTTATTGTCATTAGCCGGACTATTACTGAGCTTTAATCAAGCCTCAGTTTTGAGCATTCTTGCTCAAAATTACCTTCAAGATAATGTTTGACTCTCTATCCATTAACAATGAACTTTTTATTAGAATCATTATCTTGAAGCTCTACCTATCCATATGGTGATATGCTTGTGATCAAGTTGAAGAGATATGGTTCATCCCAAAGATAGTACTTTGCATCCGTGATAAACTTCTTTGATTGCTGCATACTATACTCTTTGGGTATGAACCTTACTACCTTGTAGTTTGCAATGTCTGCAAACCATGGCACTTCCTGGATGGCAAAGAGTTGCTCATCCGGAAAGGTTTCAGAGATCTCAGTAAGAGGGAGGGACGCCCCTTCTACTGGTTCTATTCGGGACAGGTGATCTGCTACCTGATTCTCTGTCCCTTTTCTGTCTCTTATTTCTATATCAAACTCTTGCAGAAGCAACACCCATCTTATGAGTCTGGGTTTTGAATCCTGCTTTGTGAGTAGATATTTAAGAGCAGCATGGTCAGTGTACACAATCACTTTTGATCCTACTAAATAGGATCTAAACTTGTCAATAGCGTAAACCACTGCAAGCAGCTCTTTTTCTGTGGTTGTGTAATTCTTCTGTGCGTCATTTAAAACACGACTGGCATAGTAAATGACGTGCAGAGGCTTGTCATGTCTCTGTCCTAACATTGCACCAATGGCATGGTCACTGGCATCACACATTAATTCAAATGGTAATGTCCAGTCTGGTGCAGAGATGACTGGTGCTGTGACCATCTTAGCTTTCAGAGTCTCAAACGCCTGCAGACACTCCTTATCAAAGATAAATGGCGTGTCAGCAGCTAGCAGATTACTTAGAGGTTTGGCAATTTTTGAAAAATCCTTTATAAACCTCCTATAGAATCCTGCATGCCCTAGAAAGCTTCTGATTGCCTTAACATTGGCTGGTGGTGGTAATTTTTCAATTACCTCTACCTTAGCTTGATCCACCTCTATTCCTCTGTTCGAGATTTTGTGCCCAAGGACAATTCCTTCAGTCACCATAAAGTGACATTTCTCCCAGTTTAAAACTAGGTTGGTCTCTTGGCATCTCTTTAGAACAAGTGCTAGATAGTCAAGACAGGAGCTGAATGAGTCTCCGAATACTGAAAAGTCATCCATGAAGACTTCCAGAAATTTTTCCACCATATCAGAGAAAATTGATAGCATGCACCTTTGAAAGGTTGCATGTGCATTGCACAAGCCAAATGGCATCCTTCTGTATGCAAATACTCCAGATGGGCATGTGAATGCCATTTTCTCTTGATCCAGGGGATCTACTGCAATTTGATTATAACCTGAATATCCATCCAGGAAGCAGTAGTATTCATGACCTGCTAGTCTTTCTAGCATCTGGTCTATGAATGGTAAAGGAAAATGATCCTTTCTGGTGGCTGTATTGAGCCTTCTATAATCAATACACATACGCCACCCTGTAACTGTTCTTGTAGGAACCAGTTCATTTTTTTCATTATGAACCACTGTCATGCCTCCCTTCTTAGGGACGACTTGGACAGGGCTTACCCAGGGGCTGTCAGAAATAGGATAAATAATCCCAGCCTCAAGTAATTTAGTGACCTCCTTCTGCACCACTTCCTTCATGGCTGGATTCAGCCGCCTTTGTGGTTGGACCACTGGCTTGGCGTCACCCTCCAATAGGATCTTCTGCATGCATCTGGCTGGGCTAATGCCCTTAAGATCACTGATGGACCACCCAAGAGCTGTCTTGTGTGTCCTTAGCACTTGAATTAGTGCTTCCTCTTCCTGTGGCTCTAAGGTAGAGCTTATGATTACAGGAAAGGTATCACCTTCTCCCAGAAATGCATATTTTAGGGATGGTGGTAATGGTTTGAGCTCGGGTTTGGGAGGTTTCTCCTCTTCCTGAGGGAATTTCAGAGGTTCTATTATTCTCTCTGATTCCTCCAAATCAGGCTGAACATCTTTAAAGATGTCCTCTAGCTCTGATTCGAGACTCTCAGCCATATTGACCTCTCTTATCAGAGAGTCAATGATATCAACACTCATGCAGTCATTTGGAGTGTCTAGATGTTGTATAGCTTTGACAACATTCAACTTGAACTCCTCCTCATTGACTCTCAGGGTTAGTTCCCATTTTTGGATGTCAATGAGGGTTCGGCCAGTTGCTAGGAAAGGTCTTCCTAGAATGAGAGTTGCACTCTTGTGCTCCTCCATTTCCAGCACCATAAAGTCAGTAGGAAAGGCAAATGGCCCAACCTTGACAATCATGTCTTCAATCACGCCTGATGGGTATTTAATGGAGCCATCAGCAAGTTGAAAACATATCCGGGTTGGTTTGACTTCTTCAGTCAAACCAAGCTTTGTGATAATAGATGCAGGTATTAAGTTGATACTTGCCCCAAGATCACATAGAGCTTGCTTGGTACAATTACCCTCTAATGTGCATGGTATCATAAAGCTCCCGGGATCTTTAAGCTTCTCAGGTAAGCTTTTCAGAATGACTGTACTGCATTCTTCAGTGAGGTAAACTTTTTCAGTTTTCCTCCAATCCTTCTTATGACTTAAGATCTCTTTCATGAACTTGGCATAAGAGGGTATTTGCTCAAGTGCTTCTGCAAACGGAATCTTTATTTCAAGAGTCCTGAGATAGTCTGCAAAGTGGGCAAATTGCTTATCCTGTTCTGCTTGGCGGAGTTTTTGAGGATAAGGCATTTTGGCTTTGTATTCCTCAACCTTAGTTGCTGCAGGTTTATTACCTGTAGAAGTGAGTTGGGAAGCCTTTTTAGAAGGGTTGTTATCAGCACTTGTATGTGTCTGATCCCCCACTGGTATTTGAATGCTAGGGGTGGAAGCTGGAGTTGCGTTAGGTGCCAGCTCCTTGCCTGTTTCTGGCGTCTGAACGCCAGAACTGTGCTCCCTTTGGGCGTTCAACGCCAAATCCTTGCTTGTTTCTGGCGTTGAACGCCAGGAATGAGCATGGTTTGGGCGTTCAGCGCCAGCATTATTCCTCTCTGGGCTCTGATTGTCCTCAGAGGGATTTTGAGTAGCCATTTGTTCATTTCTTGACTTCCTGCTGCTTTGAGGTGAGGTATTTAATGTTTTCCCACTTCTTAATTGAACTGCTAGGCATTCTTCTGTTATTTGTTTTGACAGTTGCTTTTCTGTTTGCTTTAACTGTACTTCCATATTCCTGTTAGCCATTCTTGTTTCTTGTAGTATTTCCTTGAATTCGGCTAGCTACTGAGTTAGAAAATCCAGCTGCTGATTGAATTCATTAGCCTGATCTACAGGACTGAGTTTAGCAGTTACTATTTTAGCTTCTTCTTTCATGGAAGATTCACTGCTTAGGTACAGATGCTGATTTCTGGCAACTGTATCAATAAGCTCTTGAGCTTCTTCAATTGTTTTTCTCATATGTATAGATCCACCAGCTGAGTGATGTAGAGAAATCTGAGCTTTTTCTGTAAGCCCATAGTAGAAGATGTCTAATTGCACCCACTCTGAAAACATTTCAGAGGGGCATTTTCTCAGCATCTCTTTGTATCTCTCCCAAGCATCATAAAGAGATTCATTATCTCCTTGTTTGAAGCCTTGGATGCTCAGCCTTAGCTGTGCCATCCGTTTTGGAGGAAAATAATGATTCAGGAATTTTTCTGACAGCTGTTTCCATGTCCTTATGCTGTTCTTAGGTTGGTTATTTAACCACCTCTTAGCTTGATCTTTTACAGCAAATGGAAACAGTAATAATCTATAGACATCCTGATCTACTTTCTTATCATGTACTGTGTCAGCAATTTGTAAAAATTGTGCCAGAAACGCTGTAGGTTCTTCATGTGGAAGACTGGAATATTGGCAGCTTTGCTGCACCATGATAATGAGCTGAGGATTCAACTCAAAGCTACTAACTCCAATGGAGGGTATACAGATACTACTCCCATATGAAGCAGTAGTGGGGTTAGCATATGACCCCAGAGTCCTCCTGGACTGTTCATTTCCACTTAGTTCCATGATGGAGCAAGGGAGATGGTATGGATGTTGATATTGTCTATTTTATTATAAGAATAATTTTCGAAATAATAAAATAAAACAAAACCGAAATAAAAATAAAATAAATAAAGAAAGAAAATTAAAAATTAAAATTTATAAAAATTTGAAAAAGTTTATGAAGATTTTCGAAAAATTTGAGGAAAAAGAGAAAGTGGTTAGGATATTTTTGGAAAAGATAATAAAATGTATATTAAAAATATCTTTTTTTAAAAAAAAACTTAAAAAGATAAGAATTGAAAAATTTTGAAATTGAAATCTGAATTTTTATATAAAAATTTCGAAAATATAGTTTAAAATTAGTTAGAAAAGATATTTTTTTGAATTTTGAATTTTATGATGAAAGAGAAAAACACATAAAAGACACAAGACTTAAAATTTTTAGATCTAATGCTCCTTATTTTTGAAAATTTTGGAGGGAAAACACCAAGGAACACCAAACTTAAAAATTTTAAGATCAAAACACAAAGAAGACTCAAGAACACTTTGAAGACTCACAAGAACACCAAGAACAAAAGGAAGAACACTAAACTTAAAAATTTTTTAGAAATCAAAATAATTTTCGAAAATTATATCAAAATTAGCAAGAAAACACCAAACTTAAAGTTTGGCACAGGATTAAATCAAGAAAAATTATTTTTGAAAAAGATTTTAAAAAGAAGATACCCAATTGCCAAGAACATAAGCCAACGCTCTAACCAACTGAGTTATAAATGTAACATTTGTTTTGAATAGGTATATTTGGATTATTCCTTTTGGAAGACTAATGCTTTGGAAAAGAACAAGAAAAACAAGAAATCAAACAAGAAAAATAAACAAGAACAACTTAAAGATCAAAGAAAAGAAATTCGAAAATTTAAAAGAAAAATATAAAATATGCAATTAACACCAAACTTATAACAAGACACTAGACTCAAAGAAAAATTAAAAATTAATAATGAAAAATAATATTTTTGAAAAGAAAATAAAAGACTCTGACCCAATTGCCAAAATCTTCCTAATCTAAGAAATAAAATAAACCTTTAGTTGTTCAAACTCGAACAATCCCCGGCAACGGCGCCAAAAACTTGGTGCACGAAATTGTGTATGCCAATATTAATGGACTATTTAACACAGCTTCGTACCACTAACCAGCAAGTGCACTGGGTCGTCCAAGTAATACCTTACGTGAGTAAGGGTCGATCCCACGGAGATTATTGGTTTGAAGCAAGCTATGTTTATTTTATTATTCTTAGTCAGGATATTAATTAAAATTATCAGTTGGAATTATTAGAAAAATAAAAGAGTGTGAAATAGTTACTTGTTGTGCAGTAATGGAGAATATGTTGGGGTTTTTGGAGATGCTTTGTCCTCTGAATCCCTGCAACATAATGCTTACTCACTTTCATAAATGCAAGGCTCCTTCCATGGCGAGCTATATGTAGGGAATCACCATTGTCAGTGGCTACCTCCCATCCTCTCAATGAAAATGGTCCAGATGCTCTGTCACAGCACGGCTAATCAGCTGTTGGTTCTCGATCATGTTGGAATAGGATCCATTGATCCTTTTGCGTTTGTCATCACGCCCAGCAATCGCGAGTTTGAAACTTGTCACAGCCATTCAATCCTTGAATCCTACTCGAAATACCACAGACAAGGTTTAGACTTTCCGGATCCTCAAGAGTGGCCGCCATCAGTTCTAGCTTATACCACGAAGATTCTGATTAAGGAAGCTAAGAGATACTCATTCAATCTGATGTAGAATGGAGGTGTTTGTCAGACACATGTTCATGGATTGAGGAAGGTGATGAGTGTCACGGATCATCACCTTCTCCATAATTAAGCGCAAATGAATATCTTAGATAGGAACACGCATGTTTGAAAGGAGAAACAGAAACAATTGCATTAATTCATCGAGACGCTGCAGAGCTCCTCACCCCCAACAATGGAGTTTAGAGACTCATTCCGTCAAAGTGTATAAAATTCAGATCTGAAAATGTCATGAGGTACAAAATAAGTCTCTAAAAGTTGTTTAAATAGTAAACTAGTAACCTAGGTTTTCAGAATATGAGTAAACTAAGATAATTGGTGCAGAAATCCACTTCTGGGGCCCACTTGGTGTGTGCTAGGGCTGAGACTTAAGCCTCTCACGTGCTTGGGCTGTTTCTGGAGTTGAACGCCAGGTTGTAACGTGTTTTGGGTGTTGAACTCCAACTTGTAACCTGTTTCTGGCGCTGGACGCCAGACTACAGCATGGAACTGGCATTGAATGCCAGTTTACGTCGTCTATCATTGCGCAAAGTATGAACTATTATATATTGCTGGAAAGCCCTGGATGTCTACTTTCTAACCCAATTGCGAGCGCGTCAATTGGTCTTCTGTAGCTCCAAAAAATCCATTCCGAGTGCAGGGAGATCAGGATCCAACAGCATCAGCAGTCCTTTTTCAGCCTAACTCAAATTTTTGCTCAGCTCCCTCAATTTCAGTCAGAAAATACCTGAAATCACAGATAAACACACAAACTCATAGTAAAGTCCAGAAATATGATTTTTTCCTAAAAACTAATAAAATTATATTAAAAACTAATTAAAACATGCTAAAATCTACATGAAAATACCCCCAAAAAGCGTATAAAATATCCGCTCATCAGATATCCTATACAATTTCAAAGCTAACCTAACTACCCATTCTTCCCTTTTTCACATACTCATGTATTCTCATTTCACTTCACAACTCATATGCATTGATTATTATTGAGCTTCACTTTGGGGAATTTTGTCCTCTTTTATTTCTTTTCTTTTCTTTTTCCCTTTTTTTCTATTTTTTTCTTTTGTATATGTATATTTTTTTCTTTTTCTTTTCTAATTTTTTTCTTTCTTTTTGTAATAAAGGATATACAGAAGTATCAATGCATATGGCTTTACATTTAATTAACACATGAATATGTACCCAATTCCCAATATTTTCAACAAAAATACAACACACACATTTTTCCAACCAATGTCCCAAGTTTCTCCACACTTGAATAGTACGCACACACGCTAGCCTAAACTAATCAAAGATTCAAATTAAGGACATTTATTATTTTTCACTTTAAGGCTTATAGTGTGCTAAAATTGTGAACAAGTGGGTTAATCGTAGGCTCAAAGTTGGCTAATAATGGAAGATAAAAGGTAGGCTATTTGGGTAAGTGAGCTAATGAAACGATGGCCTCAATTATATAAATGCATGTATACAAGGAATAATGGACATATAGATTCAAACAAATCAAAGATCACAATCATAGAAAGAGAATAATGCACACAAGAAGGAAAATAAGTGGTTATAAGATGTAACCACGCAATTAGGCTCAAGTCTTACAAGGTTGTGTGTTCTTAGCTCAAAAATCATGTTCCACAATATATATATATATATATATATATATATATATATATATATATATATATATATATATATATAATTCAAGCAAGTTCTATGAAAATCTTTTACTCAAATCAATTGGGATGTTAATGCCCTATAGATAGAAATCTTGAAAAATTTCATCATTTTGACTAAGCTTTTTATGTGTATATATATATATATATATATATGCAAAAATAGGAAAATGCACTAAAAATCCTAAAATGAAATGCAAAAGTGTTGGGATTAGAAACTTGTCACCCAAAAACGCCGACTGGTCGGACGACCTCCCCACACTTAAAAGTTTGCACCATCCTCGGTGCATTCTAAGATGAGCAAGGGGGTACGGCTACTCTTCGGTTGCTACGTTCAGCTGGTAGGTCAACCGGTGCTGCGTATTCTTTCTCCCGCTTTTTTTTTTTTGCTTATAATGACTCACCCTGAAAGTAGAAAGCATGATAGTGAGAAAAGTAAATGCAAAAGCAAGGAAGCATACATTGTTGGAATGAGGTAAAAATCACTAGAATTGAGTGAGTGAATTAGTGTGACATTAATGAATTAAGTGTGTGGGTTCTAAGATGCATGTGGTCTAGAACACACACTTAGCATACAAAGATATATCACAATTACACAAAAGAATGATGCATTCCACTCATTCTAGTGTGCTTGAGATACTTTTAACTCGTAGGTGTAGACACCCAAACAAGCAATAAAGAAGCATGAAAGCATTCAAGCCAAAAACACATGGATGCATATGACAAGGAACACAACACATTAAGATAAATGCACAACATCCATCAAGAAATTGCCTTAACAAAGAAAATAATTCAAATCACATGGTGGCTAAATCATGCAATTAAAAAAGAATTAAGAAGCTTGACGACAATGTAACATGTACTTGGTATTCACAAAAGTTAAGCATAAAAAATTCAAAACCAAGTAGTGAATTGTAACCTCAACAATGAGATCCAACAATGAATATTAATAACAATGATGTTAAACTAACATCACATCCATGATCAGCAGCAATTATCAGTAAACAAGATTAATAGTCCAACACTCACCAAAGAAAAAGAGAAAATGAAATGAGAATTAAACTAACTAAATAACTAACTAAAAAACTAAGAGAAATGGTTATAGATGATGTTTGGAAGTGTTTGATGATGGGTAAGGGGTGGGAAGAAGAAAGGAGAAGGAAGGAAATGGAAAGAAGATGAGAAAATGAGATGGAAGAAACAATGCGATCCATGCGTACGAGTTGTTGATGCGTGTGCGTGGGTGGGTGGTGAAATGGCATTGATGCGTATGCGCATCTCACGCGTACGCGTGCATGGCAAACCAGAGAGATGATACGTGCACGTGCCTCACGCTTACGCGTGGGTAGAAATTGTGCGTTTCGCACAATGTTCACGCAAAGTAGGCATAACTCTCTGGTTTTTGGCTGGGAGGTGGAACTTCTGAATCCATGCGTACGCGTCGAGCTCGTGTGCACGTGGATGGGAAAAAAAGCGTGGGTTGGTGCTCTGTTTTTTAAAATTTTCTATGTTTTTGCACCAATCCAAGCATTCCAAAACTCCAAACAGCTACCAAGGCATCACAAAACCTTATTTAACATATTAAACTACCAATTAAACTCAACAAACTAAACAAAATATGAAATTAAGCTAATTTTACTAATATTTACAAAAGAGAAAATGAAAAGATGTTACCATGGTGGGGTGTATCCCACCTAGCACTTTTGTTTATTGTCCTTAAGTTGGACTTATGGGGAGCTCCTTCTCAAGGTGGCTTGTGCTTGAATTCATCTTGGAACATCCACCAATGCTTGAACTTTCCATGAGCTCCATTCTTCAAAATTTATGCCTCCAAGCTTTGATGGAGTTCTTCACAAACTATGAGCTCCCAAATTTGATTCTCCTTGTGCGATCCGGGATCCCACACTTTATTTTCACCCCCGTCTTGATGAAGTTGACCATTATTAGTCCATCCGGGTGGTATGCAAGATGAATTCTCAATGAAGTGCCAACAATCCTCCTAGACCCAGCTAATCGATCACGATTCCAACCTTTATATTCCATCTTTGATGTATCAACCATAATGAGCCTTAATTTACAACTCCAACCATGAAACATCTTTCTCTAACGCTTCATCTCGCAAAGCATCCTAAGTTGACCATCCGTTTCAAGCAAGCCATACTCAAGTGGGACAATAAAGCCAATAGAGATGAATTTTACCCACTCAAATGAAGGAGTAGATGACAACCTAGGTAAAGAAGCTTCCAAGGATCTTGACAAAGCGTATCCAATTCCCGTCCTTCTATTTTTAAGGACTTCCACCTCTTCACAAGATTCCTCAAGTAAAATCATTTGTTCAACAATTTTATCTAAGCCTTTTCCCTTACTCAAATCATAATTGGGAGGATGAGAGAAGGTTACCTCCACAACACTTTCAAATTCAGCGGGAAAAGGTTCTTCAAGCTCAAAGGATTCTTCACCACTAAGATTGGATGCATGATCTTCATTGCCAAGGGAACTCGATTCTTGTTCTATCCCGTCCAATTCTTCATATGGAATATGCCTTGGAAGTTGTGCACATTCCTCCTTAGCATCAAGTTCAATCTTCTTGGAGGGGTTTTCTTCAACTCTATGTTCCCATGGGGGTTTCGCATATCCTAAGTCTTTAATCACTTCTTCCTTCATTTCAACAATGGTAGCTTCCTCCAATTGTTCCAACACAAAGCAACTTCCCTCATCTTCCACTAGATTTTCCAATCTCTCCTTCATGATATGCTCTTCATTTGATTCTCCACATGTTGCCATGGGAGTTCCTTGAGTTCCCAAGCATTGGGGGCTAATCGGATTACTACCTTGGCCAAGACGGTTGTGAATTTTAGTACCTCCCTTTTCATCTTCTCTTGTCCTTGAACAAGAACCTCAAGGATGTCATCCATTGGAGGTTGGGGTGGATGGAAGGGTTCATTATTTTGGAAGAAGGACTCATAGTAGGAAGGTGGTTCATCATAATAAGGATGTGGTGGTTCATCTTGGTAATAGTATGGAGGAGGTAGTTCTTGGAAGTATTAAGGTTGAGATGGTGGTGGTTCAATATGTGGCTCATATGGTTCAAAAGGTGGTTGGTATAGTGGATATGAATTAGGGTCATATGAAGGTATTTGGTAAAAAGGAGCTTGTGAGTATTGTTGATGGCTATGTTGAGGGTATGGTTCATAGGCATATGGTGGTGGGTCTTGATAGTCACAAGGGGATTCACCATAGCCATTTGATTGGTATGCATCATAGAATGGCTCTTGTTCATAGTTCATTGGTGGAGGTTGTTGCCAAGAGGATTGATCGTATGCATATAGCTCCTTCCACCTTTGATTATCCCATCCTTGATGCACATCCTCATTGTAGCTCCCATTGCCTACAACATAGTTAGAACCAAACTCATAACCAAAGTGAGAATTCATAATGAAAAGAGAAAATAGAGACAAAAGCTAATAAGAAAGAATGAAACAAAGTCCTAAAGCTAGCAAAAACTAACAAGCAATCCAAAAATCAAGCTATTCACAGTATTCACATATATACAATAACCAATAACACAACACCATTGTAACTCCCCGGCAATGGTACCATTTTGATGAATGAATTTTTTGATAGTTTAGAATTTTGCAAATGAATTCTCGTTGCAAGTATAGTTTCTAAACCAACTAAAATCCTTTCATACAAAAATTTGGTTGTCACAAGTAACAAACCCCTAAAAATTATGAACCGAAGTATTCAAACCTCGGGTCTTTCTCCCTAGGAATTGCAATAAAGTGTTATTTTATTGGTTATGAGTTGTATACTTTGAGGTTTTGGATAAGAAACAAAAAAAGTAAATGGCAATGAAAATTAAATGGTAAAAAGAGGTCTTGGCAAGGTTTGGTGGTCAAGGATCTCTATCCTTATCACTAACCACAACATGATAA
Source organism: Arachis hypogaea (assembly GCF_003086295.3). Classification (NCBI taxonomy): domain Eukaryota; kingdom Viridiplantae; phylum Streptophyta; class Magnoliopsida; order Fabales; family Fabaceae; genus Arachis; species Arachis hypogaea. The sequence continues at coordinate 86,500,020 of NC_092036.1, read as the reverse complement.
TTGCAATGATCAATCCCATTAAATCATCTTCTAACAAGTAAAGGAAAGTCAAATGAGCTATATCAATCCAAGTCCATAAGTCCTAGCCACTCACTAATTGAATTAATGAAAGCTAGAGTCAATTGACTTGCGGCTCCTTAAGGGCTGCTAGAAAATGAGAAAACTGCTCATCTACCAGTTCTTTCTGCACACCAAGGAAAGGTAGCTCTTGAGGCTCTTTCACCTCTGCAAGGGCATGCTCTGTGGGAGTCACAGGCTCGTCTTGAACACCCAGAGAAGATTCAACTCAAGGTTCCTTCTCCTCTGTAGGGGCGTGCTGATGAAAGAATATTTTGACAGTTTAGAATTTCGCAAATAAATTCTCGTTGCAAGTATAGTTTCTAAACCAACTAAAATCCTTTCATACAAAAATTTGGTTGTCACAAGTAACAAACCCCTAAAAATTATAAACTGAAGTATTCAAACCTCGGGTCATTCTCCCTATGAATTGCAATAAAGTGTTCTTGTTATTGGTATTCAGTTGTATACTTTGGGGTTTTGGATAAGAAACAAGAAAAGTAAATGGCAATGAAAATTAAATGGTAAAAAGAGGTCTTGGCAAGGTTTGGTGGTCAAGGATCTCTATCCTTATCACTAACCACAACATGATAATTGCAAGGATCAATCCCATTAAATCATCCTCTAACAAGTAAAGGAAAGTCAAATGAGCTATATCAATCCAAGTCCATAAGTCCTAGCCACTCACTAATTGAATTAATGAAAGCTAGAGTCAATGGCTACCAATTATCAATCACTTGGACATTAGTGACTCAAGAATTCCTAAGTTACCTTCCCAAGCCAAGAGGAGAAAAATCTATTCTAAAATCCAACCAAGCATTTTGTCAAGCACTTGAAAGGCATGGAAGCAAAGCAAGATAGAATTGCAAGAAAAGTAAATCTACACTACTTAATTGCAAGGAAATTAACAACAACAATTCAATTAAGCAATAAAGGAACATGAAACATGAAATTGCATAAAAGGAAAATGGAAGAACAAAAGTGCATCAACATAAAAGTAGAGAATTACAAGCATTAAATGCTAAGCTAGAGAGAGGAGATGTAGAAGAACAAAAATTACAAAAGGAAAAGTAAATAAATCAAAGCATGAAATTAACCTAGATCTAAGAAATCCTAATCTAGATCTAACCTAATTCTGGAGAGAAGAGAGAGCTTCTCTCTCTAGAAACTAACTTTCCCTCCAAAACTAAACTAAACTAAAACTAATGTGTTGGAATGGGTTGACTCCCCTTTGAAATTTGCCTTAAATAGCCTCAAAAATAAGTTGGATATGGGCATGGGAAACCCAGAATTTTCCCCCAGTGTTTTGCCTTTAAGTGAGTCACGTGTGAGCATCGACACGTACGCGTGAGTCACGCGTATGCGTTGCTTGGCATTTTACTTCCACGCGTGCGTGTTTGCTACGCGTGCGCGTCGATCTCAGCATCTCAAATCCTTGTTTCTTCATGAGTTCTCCACTTGCATGCTTTTCCTCTCCATCCCTTTGATCCATTCCTAGCCTTTCCAATTTGAATTCACTAACAAACATATCAAGGCATTTACAGGAACCAAAGGTGAATCAAAATTAGCAATTAAGGGCCTAAAAAGCATGTTTTCACACTTAAGCACAATGTAGGAGACAATCATGAAACCATGCTATTTCATTGAATAAAAGTAGGTAAAAGGTGATCAAATTTTCTAAATTAAGCACAAGATGTACCACGAAATAGTGGTGCATCACGTGCTCAATAGCATTTTCAGGATCCTTCTAGTCTGTGATTGGTACTAATGAGGGCCAAACACTCTTCTCTTGGATTCACTTCTGTGTCTCTGAGAAGAGTGTTAGGATATCTCTACAGTTTCTGAGGAAGGTTCCTCTGAATGACTGCATTGCACTACTTAGTAAGAGCTACTGTCTCTACTTCCCTCCAATCCCTCTTGTTGTTTAGTATTTTCTTCATGAACTTAGCATATGAAGGAATTTGTTCAAGAGCCTCTGCAAAAGGGATCTTGATCTCTAATGTTTTGAGATAATCCACAAAGTGGGCAAATTGTTTATTTTTTTCCTCTTGACATAGTCTCTAAGTAAATGGCATCTTAGCCTTATACGCATCAATCTTGGTTGATGAAGGCTGAGTGCCGTATGTGTTGGATGGGAGGTTACTAGCTTGTTTAGGAGGGTTATTGTCAGTCTGTGACTAACCTCCTTTGCTTGAGCGTTCAACGCCCATGCTGCTGCCCCCTTGGGCGTTTGAACGCCCAATCTCTACCCTTTCCTGGCGTTCAATGCTAAAAGGGATACCTTTTTCTCTGCCCTTTCCTGGCGTTCAACGCCAAGAGGGGTACCTTCCTGGGCATTTGAACATCCTTTCTCTGCCTTTTCCTAGCGTTCAATGCCAAGAGGGATGCCTCTCTGGGCGTTTAAACGCCCAGAGTCATCTTGTGTAAAGACTTGGTTATCCTCTATGGGCTTTTCGTTCTTATTGTACTGAGGTTGGGTGCTTAAGATTTTCCCACTCCTCAGTTGAATAGCCTGGCATTCATCTGTTATCTGCTTAGATAACTGCTGCTTTGTTTGACTTAACTGGGCTTCTACATTTCTATTAGAGGCCTGAGTTTCTCGCAAAGCCTCTTGTAATTCCAGTATTTGCTGGGCAAGGGTGTGTAGTTGTTAAGTCAATGGGCTATCTTGCTCAGGAAGGTTAGGTTCAGCAGATACTGCCTTAACCTCTCCTTTTATAGAGATCTCAGTGGCTAAGTACAGATGTTGATTAGTGGCAACTGTCTCAATAAGCTCTTGAGCCTCTCCAATGGTCTTTCTCATGTGTATGGAACCACCAGCAGAGTGGTCCAAAGACATTTTAGCCATGTCTGAAAGTCCATAATAGAAGATATCCAATTGTATCTATTCTGAAATATTTCAGTAGGACATTTCTTTAGCATCCTCTTATACCTTCCCCAGGCATCATAAAGAGATTCATTATCTTCTTGTTTGAAATACTGGATGTCCAGTCTCAACTGGGTCATCTTCCTTGGGGGAAAGTAATTATTTAAAAACTTGTCTACTAACTGTGTCCAAGTTTTCAAACTAGATCTGGGCTGGTTATCCAACCAGCCACCTCTTTGCTTGATCCTTTACAACAAAAGAAAAGAGCAATAATCTGTAGACATCTTGGTCTACTCCCTCATGGTGTATAGTGTCATCAATTTTTAAGAGATCTGCTAAGAATTCTGTAGGTTCTTCTTGTGAAAGTCCAGAAAACTGTAGGTTTGCTGCACTATGGTAATGAGTTGAGGGTTTAATTCAAAGCTACTTGCTCTGATTTGGGGTATGCTAATACTATTTCCATAGAAGTCAGCATTGGGATTTGTATAGGATCCCAGAGTTCTTCTGAACTCTTCATTCCCTCTTGGGTTCATAATGAAGAAAGGTAGAAGAAGAGGAAGAAGAAATAGGGATAGGAGAGATGAATAAGAATTAAAATATTTTTATTGTTTTTATTTTATTTATTTATTTAATATGAATTTAAGATTAATTAATTAAAAAGAATTTAAAATTTAATTGTTAAATTTCGAAAATAGAAGAGAGAAAAGAGGAAGAGAATTTTTGAAAATTAGAGAGAAGAAGTTAGTTAGGAAGTTTAGAAAAAGAGAAGAGAGAAGATAAGATATTAATTAAGAAAAGATTTGAATTTTAAAATAAGATAAGAGATAAGATAAGAAAGTTTGAAATTAAAATTTGAAAAAAAAGATAAGATAAGAAATTAAAAAGATTTGAAAAAGATTTGATTTTAAAATTTGAAGTTAGAAAAGATAAGATATGAATTTGAAAAGATTTGAAAAAGATTTTTAAAAAAATAAGATTTGAATTTTGATTTTGAAAAAGATTTAATTTTAAAGTTTGAAATTTGAAAAAGATAATATAAGATTTTTGAAAAAGATATTATTTTTATTTTGAAAAGATTTGATTTTTGAAATTTGACAACTAAAATAAGATAAGATAAAAAATTTGAAATTAAAATCTGAATTTCTATTTTGAAATTTTCGAAAATTAATGAGAAATAAAAATAGAAAAAGATATTTTTTTGAATTTAATGATGAAAGAGAAAAACAAGTAAAAGACACAAGACTTAAAATTTTTAGATCTAATGCTCCTTATTTTCAAAAATTTGGAAGGAAAACACAAAGGAACACCAAACTTAAAAAAATTTAAGATCAAAACATAAATAAAACACAAGAACACCTCGAAGACTAACAAGAACACAAAGAACAAGACTCAAAGACTCAAAGAACACAAGAACATAAAATGAACACCAAACTTAAAATTTTTAGAAAACCAAAACACAATTTTCAAAAAGTTAAAAGAAAAGCAACAAGAAAACACCAAACTTAAAGATTTGACACAAGATTTAACCAAAGAAAATATTTTTGAAAAATTTTTAGAAAGAAAGACTCAAAGGAACAACAATTACCAAGAACAAAAACAAAAAGACCCAAATCAAGAACAAAGATTAAACAAAGAAAAGAAAAATATTTTTGAAAAGGCTTTTATTTTTTTTTTCGAAAATTGAAGATGAAGAAGACAAAAATTAAAAGACTCAAATAAAATAAAATAAAATAAAATAAAATAAAATAAATTACCTGATCTAAGGAGCAAGACAATCCGTCAGTTTGTCCAAACTCAATAATCTCCGGCAACAGCGCCAAAAACTTGGTGCACAAATCCCCACACTCTCGTACATTTGTACCAGCAAGTGCACTGAGTCGTCCAAGTAATACCTGAGCTAGTTAGGATCGATCCCATGAGGATTGTGGTTTGAAGCAAGCTATGGTTATTTCGCAAGTCTTAGTCAGGCAGATCAGAAGGTTGTTGGAAGAGTTGTCAAATTTTCATTAAAGGAGTATTGGAATAGAAATCAATAAAACGGTTATAATTAAGGATAGAGTTGAGGGTTGGAGTTGCGTTGTCTTTCTGAATTAATTTTGGTATTACTGCCTTCTTTGCTTATGAGTAATCTCTTCTATGGCAGATTGTATGTGACCAATGCCATGGGCCGTGGTCATTAATCTCCTCTGCTACAGATTGAACGCCATTGGCCGTGGTCATCCAATCTGACGAAGGGTGAAGCTCTAGCAGTTCATTCTCCTGGCGATCCTACTCAAAGCGCCACAGATAAGGTCGAATCTTCCGGATCAGAGAACGCTGCTTCTTTGGATTCTAGCCTATACCACGGAGACCCTAATCTCCCCAGAAATTGGCTGAACGGGTGTCTCGAGAATTTCCCAATGAAGTCGTGGATTAACCGTCTGAGAGATGTATAAACATAGCTGTTGGCTTGTGCTTTCCAGTCACGTATTCACACGATCCCAAGTCGCGGGTGTTTGTCAGGCATGTTCGTCTTAGTGTGATGAACAGAGCTGATTATTCGATCATCCTATTCACCACGTTGAAGAATGGATATACATCTTAGAAATAGATTAAACCCGGATCGAAAAAGAAACAATAATACTTTTATTAATTCATAGGACTCAGCAGGGCTCCTCCCCTCAACCTAGAAGGTTTAGAAACTCATACTGAAGTAAAGATGCAATGATGAATTCAAAATTATGGTTGTAAAGTATGCGTGTTGTCTGTAGATTATGTAAAATACACTTTAAATACTAAACAGATGACTAGTAAAGGTAAAATAATCTATTTAGTGCTAAAATTCACTTCTCGGGCCCACTTGGTGAGTGTTTTGGCTGAGCTTTGATGAGATCCATGTGCTAGGGGACTCCTTGGGAATTGAATGCTGGCTAGGGGATCCTCTTTGGGAGTTTGGATGCTGGTCTCTACTTTTGGGCGCTGTACGGCTGGAAGAGGGTAGGAAACTGGCATTGGACGCCAGTTTTAGCCCTTCTAATCTGAAGCAAAGTATAAACTGTTATATATTTCTGGAAAGTTCTAGAAGTCAGCTTTCCATAGACATTGAGAGCGCTTTATTTGGACTTTTGTAAATCTAGAAAAGCTCTTCCAAGTGCAGGTAGGTCAGATCCAGACAACATCTGCAGTGCTTTCTCTGTCTTTGAATTAGACTTTTGCTCCAGCTCCTCAATTTTAGCCAAAAAATATATGAAATTGTACAAAAACATAAAAATTCATAGTAGAATCCAAAAATGTGAATTTAACACTAAAACCTATAAAAAATTAATAAAAACTAAAAAGAACATGCTAAAGACTACATGAAAATGATGTCAAAAAATGTATAAAATATCCGCTCATCATTAGCTACCACATGTGTCAGATTCTGGAAGTTTAACTGACACATGAGCTCATGGCTAGTAGGAATAGCATGTATCATATGCATCTATGTGATATTATTTGGGTGTACATATTGTATTTGCTTTGCCTATATGAATGTTTCTGTGTATTAGCTAATTGCCATACTTGCTGTAATTGCTCTTGATTGTGTTTGAACTTTATTACTTGTGATTGTGACTGTTTGTTTTGGACTATGGTAGTTGGAGTGATGTTTTGATTATGCTTTGGGTCAGAGGCCGTGACTGTTTATATTTTGGGCCGGAGGCCGATGTTCTGTTTATGTTGGGCCAGAGGCCGTGATTGGTCATGTTTGGGCCAGAGGCCATGATTGGTGACTTTGGATTGATCGATCTTTTGGTATATATTGAATGTTATGTGATTCATCGAGAATGTAACTTTTTATAAAATTTAAGACATGCAGTTGGATTTTCGAATTTATTTATATGTTGATGTTTAGATAGATTCATAAGATGAACAATAATCACTTAATTGAAATAAGTTTTCTTTATACGTATCATGTTATGACAATTCTTAAAATCCCTTTACTGAGAACCAGCAAGGACAATATTCTCACCCCCTACAAATTTCGCTTTTTAGGATGGACGAAGGGTTTATGGAGTTTCTTTTGAGTATCTAATTGTTTTCTATATTATTGTATATACAGTTATAGTTTTTCTTTTCCTTTATTATTATATTTGTATAAGGGATGGGATTTGTAATGATATGTATGTGTATATATTTGTAAGTTACATGTATAAGAAGTTTTGTATGTATATGTACATATATGAGGATTGTGAATTGAATTGTGTTATATATGCACGCTTGATTAAAATGAAAAAGTATTTTCAGTTTTTCAAAAAAAAAATGATAGAATTTCGAGTCAAAGGCTCTTATTTTATTATTAAATATATAGAAGTCGTCGTAATATTCTAGCTATCAGAGTATCGCAGCCAGAAGCGTGACAATCATATAATAAGGGTATTACAATATGGTATCAGGGCAGTCTTTCCTGTAGAGCCCGAGGAATGGACTGACTATGCTTCAATTGCATACTCTGAGTGTCTGTCATGTTATAAATCTTGTCTTGATAATGAGAGTTAGAACTTTATGCACATGATTGTCTTCTGATTAATGTTGTTAGTCTATCATTGCATACTTTATGGTATTAAGTTTGGCCAACTTAACACTAATGACTTTTGTATATGAGAATACTAATGGGTTATCATAGACATGATAGGAGTAATAAGTAATGAATATCACCGGGTTTGGAAAATGATAGAGTTTTCTTCTTGAGTTTACGCAGTTACTTATCTTGTTCTTTCATGGTTTGCCTTGAAATTCCTGTTTGAGATTTCTTTGTTGGAAAGTAAACTGATTATTCTCTAACCCTGTTCCTTGTGCATATGCATACTTGTTTGATGCTGATTGCATACGTCTGCTTAAATTCTTTGGATATCTGCCTTGTGTTGTTTAAACTCTTTTTCTTGACACGTGTACCCTTTGATGTGCTTTGAACTTGTTTGATACATCAAAGTGATCGTTGAAATCTTTAAGATTTTGCTGCTGATTGAATTGTCCTTCCTTGAGAGTATTGTATTCCTTTGAATTAGCTGAAAACTTGTTTGAATTGTTATGCTTTGTGAATTGATTTTCCTTTTGCATATCTCAATCCTCTTGAATATCTATATAGGGTTGCAATTTTAAGTGTTCTATCTGACTTTTGTTTTAAATATTTTTAAAGAAGTTTTGGTTTATTCTTGCACATTGATTTTTCATTCCTTTGCTTGAGCTGTGCATCTCTTTGCTGTGATTTGAATTTGTTTTGGTGTGACATAACCATCTCTTGAAATTTTTTAATAAAATCGCTTTTAACTTAGCCTACACTCTTTTACCTTACACTTTGAATTTTTTTTGTATGTGGTTTAAATATATTTGTTTGTAATGTATCCTCTATTCCTTTTTATGAGAAAAACTTTAATTATCTCAAGTTTTCTTCCAACCAGATCGCCATTTTCATGCATACTTTTGTTTAGTCGTGCATCTAAATATCTTTCAAAATATTTGAGAAAATATATTTTATCCTTAGCCAAATTAATCTTTTCTTTTTCAAACTTTGCATAATTTATTTCAACTTGAATTTATTTTGAAATAATGGCACATTCATGCTTGTGTTATTCTTTTGAAGGATGTCTGTTTCTTATCTTTTCTTTTAGACCATGAAATGATTTTTTCTTAAGTTTTTCCTTATGAAAAATGTATTCAAAAGTATTCTTAATCAAACTCTTGAATTTTGTGAGCTTTGTCTTGGGTGTTAGATATTCTTTTTTCGTAAACCTCATACTTCTTTGATTCAGCTTGAATTCGTTTCAAAATTCCACATTATTTTTCATCTCATTAGTCCAATCAAATTCCTTTGATTCAAGAGTTACCCTTAATGTTGTCAGTCAATTCTCTTTCTAGCATTCTTCATTGCTTGTGCATCCTTGTTTACTTGTGATTTCAACTATTCCTTTAAACTCTTGTGAACGCTGTCCTTGTCGTTTTTCTTTCTTTTCTAAGGTCTAGTATCCTTCGGAGTAAACTCGAGATTCATTTGGTGTCACGTGCGGCCTTTAGGCATAGCAAGTGATACATTAGTCCTTTATGACACGTTTGGTGGACACAGAAGGTAAAGCTTGTAAAAGTGCAACGTCGGAAAGTTGTGGAGCCTTGTTTCACGTGAAAGAGTGTTGTTGATGTGGGCTTTGTAACCAGTAATGTGTTGTAAAGTGTTTGATGAGGTTGATAATTTACGGATGATCTGTTTGTTAAAGGATTGGAATGTAAATATACGTCAGGTTGAAGTTTGGAAAGTTGAATTTCTGAAGTTGGTATGAGATCAGTTTGCGAATGTTAATCACGTTTTTTCAACGTCAGCCTGTTTTGTGATCCTTCGCCACACTATCCTACCATCACATTTGTGAACCATATAACCTTTTCCATCAAGTCTACCTTGTAGCTTCTGCTTCGCACCACACTTTTTTCTCTTATATATGTTTTATGCCACATGGATATCCTGTTAATTGAAACTGTATGTATATATCTATATGCTCAGACTTTTTGCTTTTCCATAAGATGTTTAAAAGTAAAGTGTTGAGACTATGTAATGTTTTGTGTATTAAGTTAATTTTTTAGGATGAAAACTTTTATAAGATGGGTAGGATATAAGATCTCGGATTTTTGAGCATATATTTTCAGAGATTTTTATATTAATTGAATATTTTCTTATTATTGAATTAAAGCTTTAGTAATTGAAAAATAATAAGAATTTTATATTCTTTAATTTGAATAATTAGATTTTAAATTTTATTTTATGATTTTAAAAGAAATTAATTTGATTATCTCTGATTATTGAATTAGAGTATTTATTTAAAAATAATTTTCAAGTTAATAATAAAGTGGTATTTCAAAGATAATTATTTTGTATTTAATTTGGTTTTAAAATTATTGCTCTACCCTTCAAATTTTATTAAAATTATTACTTTACCTAAGTTCTCAATTTCATACACAAACCCTAATTTTAATGCACACACTCCACTCTCCTCTAATCCTAGCCACCACACACACACCCCCAATCAACACCCCCTCACCAACCCACACACATGGCGTACACCACACACAACACAACCCACCATGAAAGAGAAGAAGAGGATGGCACCGATGGGGTTGGGAGTGTCGTTGCCGTCGCTGCCAAAGAAAGAAGGAAGAAAGAGGATGCTGCTGCACACCAGAGAAAGAGAGAGAGAAAGAGATTGAACAGAGAGAGTAAGATAGAGGGAGAAGGAAGCACGCGACGGAGAAGGAGGCACTACTTGCGCCGCCGTACCTCGACCCTATCGATGGAGAAGAGGCCACTAAGTTGCCATTGTCGTCGCCGTCGATGGAGACGACGCCGCCGAGGAGTAGAGAGCCCTTATTTTGCGCCAGTCACGACGAATCTGCCACAGTTATTGCTATCTCGCTGCCACCGAAGGTCCATTGCCGCCGTGCTCATCGTCTTGTCCGCTTGCGGAACTGCCAGAGGCCGGCATTACCGCTGCCTAGGTCGCGGTGGTCCAAACTGCCATGGATGGAACTCACCGGAGTTGCTCGGGGGTTTCCGCCACTCCTTTTTGGTTTTTTTCTTGCTGTGCCACCGTGCCTAGTTGTCGAAAGCAGTGCTGAAGTCACCGGAGTCAACTGCTGGAGCTGTGGCTGCTCTATTCTTGGTTCCTTTTGAGTACAGTAAGTGTCTCTGCTTCGAAAACCCTTATCGTTATCATTCTATTATTAGTTATTAAGGATTTCTCAACGTTGATGTCATAGGGTTGAGTTTCAATTTTTGCATGGTGCGTTTGATGACTGCTTCTACTGCATGGATGGTCGGATTTGACACTGCCGCTACGAAATCAAAGTTTTATGGGTTTTGTCGCGTAGTTAAGTTGCAATCGAGGTAGGGACATTTTTTTTAAACTCATTTTATTTTCAAGAATTGTTATAAATCGATATTGATACAAAAATATACTTTTGGTAATTATGTAAATATTATGGATTAAACTGAGTTATTTTGGATGAATGAAATTGTTTGTTTGATTGATTTATTGATTGATTGAGAAAGCTGAATATTTTGATTAGTTGACTGATGTTGTTGAATTGGTTTTTCTTGATTTACTAGAAGAGATTTAATATTGAAATTTGGTTTGATTTTGGAAATGAGTTGATTTTGAAAAGATTTAATATTGTAATTGGTTGAATTTTGAAAGAGATTTAATATTGGAATTTGGTTTGATTTTGGAAATGATTTGGTATTTGGAAATGATTTGATACTGGAAATGGTTGAGAGATGTTTGGATGGAACCCTTTAACGATGGTAAAGTCCGAGTTATAGGGGAAGTGTTATCGAAATTTTTATAAGCTTGCACGAAAGTTAATAATAATAATAATAAACTTATTTTGTTTTGATTTTGATTAAAGAATTATATTTTGAGTTTGATTTATTATGAAAAAAAATATATTTTGAGTTCGTTTTATTACGAAAAGAATTATGTTTTGAGTTTGATTAAAGAACCACATTTTGAAGAGTTTTAGTGAATTCAAAGTAATTGAATTTTGATTAGTAAAGAGAGATGATTTTTAAGTTTTTTGGGAAGTTAGTAAATTTGAGAACAAGTTTCATTTGATTACTTTTAATTAAAGGATTAATTGAAGAATTATTTTATTTGATTTGGATTAATTAAGGAAAGAACTATGTTTTTAGGATGTTTTAGTTGATTTAATGTATTTGTTTAAGAATGAAAATGATTATGTTCAATGACTCTCGTAAAAACTTCGTAAGTTTGATTAAAGAAATGGTTTTGAAGTTAATTTTTAGGAGTTTTTAGTGTTTTTAAGAGCTATTGAATTTAATTGATGAAACAAATAATTTCTGAGTTTTCTTTTGGAAATAATTAAAACTTGGGACTGAAATTTGGAATCGATTTTGGAAATTTCATTGACTCAAAAATGAGTTTATTTGATTGATTTAAATTAAGAAGTTATGATTTAAGGATTTTACTGATTTTAAAGATTGAGATTGGTTGTCGTCCCCCTAAAGTCTCGAGATGCTGCCATGGAGTTTAGTTAATAAAAGTGGTTTTGGTTTTAAAAAAAATAATTTGAGGAAAAGTGATTATTGGCGTGCGGTGAACTGAATGTATATTGCTATTGAAGTAACTGGGTAAGTTGAGATTAAGGATTCTCTCTCTTGCTGCGATAGACAAGTTGAGGTTGATGATTTCCTATACGGTGGACAAGGTTGAGGTTGGGGATTCCCTTGCTTGTCGCACCGAAAATTTGGATAGAAGGTCAAGGATTCCCTTCAGTTTAATTTTGTATTGTTGATTTTAATTTTGGTTATGTTTGACTATGTTGGATTCAATTGAGTTTTGGATTGATATGGTGAGGACAACAATTTTGTCCCTCTCACGTATAGGTACGTTGAGATTAAGGATTCTGAGGTTGATGATTTCCTCTCTTGTTGCCGTGGGAAAGCGGGATTGAGAATTTCTTCACTTGTTACATCGAAAAATTGAATGGAAAAGGTTGAGAATTCCATTTGATTCAATTTCTGGCTATGGTATGAACGGGTCGGGTTGAGGATTTCTTACCGTTACATCACAGTCTCTCTCTGACTGGAAGGTTGAGGATTCTTTTTGTGTTGAGAGACCATGTCCGGATTAGCTACTGGATGTGTCAGATTTTGATAGATTAATTGACACGTGAGCTTATGGCCCGTAGGACAGGCATGCATCAAATACATCTATGTGACATTGTTTGAGTGTGCATGTTGTATTTGGTTTGCCTATGTGAATATTTCATTGTAATTGCTAATTGTCGTACTTGCTGTAATTGCTCTTGATTGTGTTTAAACTTTATTACTTGTGATTGTGACTGTTTAGTTCGAACTATGGTGGTTAGAGTAGTGGTTTGATTAAGCTTTGGGATAGAGGCCGTGACTATTTATATTTTAGACCGAAGGCCGAGGTTGTGTTTATGTTGGGTCGGAGGCCGTGATTGGTCATGTTTGGACCAGAGGCCGTGATTGGTGAGTTTGGATTGATTGATCCTTTAGTATATATTGAATGTTATGTGATTCATCGTGAATGCAACTTTTTATAAAAATTAAGATATGCAGTTAGATTTTTGGATTTATTTATATGTTGATGTTTGGATTTATTCATAAGACAAATGATAATAATCACTGCAATTGAAATCAGTTTTTTTATACGTATCCTCTTATGACAATTTCTAAATACTTCTTATTGAGAACCAGCGAAGACGATGTTCTCACCCCCTACAAGTTTCGCTTTTCAAGATGGACGAAGAGTTTAAGGAGTTTCTTTTCGAGCATCTGATTGTTTTCTATATTATTGTATATACAATTATAGTTTTTTCTCGCCTTTATTATTATTTTGTAAAAGGGATAGGAGTTATAATGATATGCATATATGTATATTTGTAAGTTACCTGTATAAGAAGTTTTGTATGTATATGTATATGTATGAGAATTGTGAATTGAATTGGGTTATATATGCACGCTAGATTGAAATGAAAAAGTATTTTCAATTTTTCAAAGAAAACAGCAATATAGTTTAAGCCAAAGGTTCCTACTCTATTAATAAATATATAGAAGTCATCGTAATATTTTAATTATCAGAATGGCGCAGCTAGAAGTATGACAATATGATAGTAAGGGTGTTACAATATCAATAAAAATAACTATCATTTGCATTAACAAAATGAATGATTATAAAAAATAAATGTGATTCAATATTAAGCCCTTATTTTATATTCTTACATCTCTTGCTTAGCAAAATAGAAATATTTGATAACTAAAAAGAATTAATAAAAAAATAATTAAAATTTGTCCTATTTAGTATTAATTAATTATTATAATAATTAAGGTACGTTTTGAAATTTTTTTTATTTTCTTAGTATTATCGTAATAAAAAATATTATTTATATATTAAAATTAGTCACTAAAATTAGTTATCATAAATATATGTGTAATTTAATTTATTTTTAATATATATTTTATATTTTAATATATATTTTATACTAATAATTAAATTTAGTAATTGATTTTAGTTAACATATTATATTTTTTTGATGAAACTAATTACACACCCTTAAATTACTAATAACAGACCATTTACATTATCTTATTAAAATATCCTATTTTTGTTCGTCTTTGAAAAAGTCTAGCCCTCACTTATTGACTTTAATAATAAGGGGCACGTGTAGTAGTAAGCGACAATTATTTCAAAGAGAATAATAGGAAGTCAGTGTTACTTTAATTATAAAGGAAAAGTATAGGGTAATAATATAATTATTATATTTTAAACACATTTATAAAGAGATATATTTAGAATATATATATCTATAAAGATATTTTTATTAGATACAGTTAAAAAAAGGTATTTTTATTAAATATATTTATAAAAACATTTTTATTAAATACAATTATAAACAAGAATCGGTAGAAATTAATAGAATTCTTGTTGGTAACTTAGCAGAATTGAATTATAAGATAGTGTGGGTGTATTTTATCCATCAAAAAATTGAAGTCTTGACATGAAAATGAAAGTGGCAGCCACTTCTCTAACTGGATTTTGGCACTAGAAGCGAACCAAGTATTGACAATTTAGCACTATAATCTATGATATTAGTGTTCTTCTATGTCTCCTTAATTCCTCTTAGGCCTTGAAAGCTGAAACTATAAACCATTACTGTCCTTTTCAATAAAAGAATATCAATTACAACAATATTACTAGTAATAATTCTATCAATAGTGGATAATTTTCTAAAAAAATCATGGTTAAGAACAAGAAGTCTAGAATGATTTCTTCTGCATTTTTGTTCTTTTCGCACAAATCTCGTACGTTATATACTAGTTTCATGAATCAACAGAGCTATCTCAAATGTAATTTTCATTACATAAAAGAGAATCTTTTTGTTGAAATATTTTTGAGGAACAAAAATTGTAAGCCATAAATTCTCGTTGAACAAAGAACCTTTAAGGTCTCTACAATCAAAATGGCATTCCACATGCTTCATTCATGCCTCTGGTGCGTATGGAATGAAGCAAACTGAAAGATGAAGTGTCCTCTTCAAATTCCACATTATAGACTAGATAACAATCAAAACTCCGGTATCAATTCATCCGATTTCCTGCAAAAACTAATCTGCCCAACCTATGATTAAAGTATGCATATTTTTATTATGGAAAAGTATAGGGAGCTAATGGTTTAAGCGTACAATATGTACAATGGAGGTTTAAGAAGTATCAGAGATATGACCATTAGTGTTAGAGTTCATGACATGGTATTAGAGTTCTAGATCCGAAAGGTCAAGGGTTCGATCTTTGGTGAATTCCAAAATTAACTTAAGTTTTTAGGATGAGTGATTTTATAACATGAGATGTTTATTATTCCTAGTATTCGGATGGTTATTCTGGATAGTGTGGGTGATGTTCATTTTATTCATAGACTAAAGGTTTAGCCCATTGTACACATTGTATACTTAGGCCATTTGGCTCCCTAGCACTACCCTTTTATTATTATAATCAATTAGCGGTGTCGCACTTTTTCAAAATCAGACAAAATCAAGGGTATTTTGGTAAGATAATGTAAATGATCTGTTATTACTTATTACTTATTAGTAAATGTGTGTAATTAGTTCCAACCTTTTTTTTCTTGCTAATTTTTTTATTTTTTATTTATAGAATCTCGATCCAACAATCACTGCCGTTGCGGCTTTCAAGTTTTGAGTGTGGTTGGGGATGGTCGATGGTGGTATCTAACTGGTGTGTGATGAGATGCACAGAATCATAGATAGATAAGGCTGTAAAACTAAGCTTGGCCATTAAAATGTAACTGCCGTCAAAATCATAAGATGCTCTCAACAAACCACCACACCCCTCAACCCCTCGGCCTCTCATCCCCACACCAACCCTCATCTCTTCCTCCCAACCACCTCCACTTCCACCTCCATCGCCGCCACCTTCTCACCACCGTCTCCCTCACTTTCACAACCCCGCTGCTGCCCGTTCTAGACCCGCCAGCCACTGCGCGCGGCCTTTTCCAGATGCCCCCTCCTCGCCTCACCAACCGGTACGGTGTTCCCCTCAAATTCATCATTTATCATCATTTAAGAGCTTTTGAAGGTAATAAAGTTTAATTGTGTTGTTGTGTTTGCACTGGAAGGTATTTTCTGGTGAGGGCAGGGGAGTCTGAGTTCGAGAGCATGGGAGTGATCAACACGAATCCGGTGGCGAAGACCTCCGTGGACAGCGGCTTATCGGAGAGAGGGAAGAAGCAGGCAGTAAGAGCAGCTTTGGACTTGAAAGAAATGGGAGCTTGTGACAAGAGCTGTTGGATATGGCCAGCTATAACTCAGAGAGCTTACCAGACTGCTGAGATCATTGCTTCTCTCAATGCCGTTACTCGCAGGTCATAATATCGTTACACACTCACTTTTTTATAGATGTTAGAATTATTTTTTATAAGCAACTTTAAGAATATTATATTACTTAAATCTCAAGAAAACTTAGTACAAGCACAATGATTGTATTATTTCTTCTGTGTTCACAACGTTCACAGTAAAATCAAATTCATGTATGTGTTTTACGTGATTCCTGAAACAATGGTGCAGAAAATCAGCCAATTATATAATATTAAAGTTTTTATGACTTAAATGTTTAGAATTCAACCATTCTTATATTCCAAAAAACCAAAAAAATAATACAAGACAAATAAAAAAAAAAAAGAAAATTGAAACAAAAAAATTGTGTAAACCTAAAAAAATGACTCTTACCTGGGAGTATATTATGAATATAACTATTTATGTGTTCCTTTTATAAGCTTATGCTCTTGAATAAAATAGTTTCATGATATATAGAATATATATTAGAATACAAAATATATCTCATAAAAAAATATAACATACATACAAAAAATGAGTTAAACAAATATATTTATTAATAACTAATTTGGTAGTTAAATCTTAGTATGCACATAACATTTTTTTCCTAAAAATACGTACCAATTCCTCAAAACTGAGCATACATGTCAATTTGTTTGATTTCAGTTTCATAGTCCCAGAGTACAGCTTTCTGGATGCTCGTGGATTAGGTGCCTATGAAGGAAAAAACCTGGAATCCGTTTCAGAAGTAGGAATTTTTTCCCCTCCCCATAGAGCAAAATAGATTATTTTGTCTTGAATTTGAATGTGAAGCACATTTGAGTAAGCATTTTTTTTTATATAACTTAGTAGTGGAATGATGTTAATTCAAGTGTGGGAATGCGGCAGATATATGCATCAGATAGTGTATCACCAAACAACAAACCTCCTCCAGTTGATGATGGAACACCAAATGAGAGTGTTGCAGATGTCTTTGTTCGTGTAACACAACTCATGTCAATTCTTGAAACTCAGTACTCTGGGGACACAGTTGTCATAGTCTCGCCGGATTCGGACAACTTGACAATCCTTCAGGCTGGATTGATAGGACTTGATCTTAGAAGGTAAACAGAATTATCCAAACTCCTATGATCTTGGTTTTAAGATTGTTAATTGGTTTTGTATTTAACATTCTGGTTCTTTTTCTTGCTCTCTTGAATTTCAGGCACAGGGATTTGTCTTTTGCACCTGGCGAAGTCCGATTCGTCGACACAAACGACATTCCTACTTACAAGCAGCCTGCATCTGCTGTATATAAATGTTTCAACCCACCAAATTGTAACTAGCTGAGGATAGGGAGAAAGTCACGTTGTAATTCTGTATAGTGTATACTATGTGCACATTAAGCTAATCCATTAAAAGGCTTGAAGCTATGTCATCTCTGAATTATATAAAGTGTTCAAAAACAATATCAGTTGATTTAAATTACAATTAACAGATTAGATCATAATTATTAGATTAAGTACAACCAGAACAGGATAATATGAGAAAGTAATTTGACTAATTCAAGGCTCATTGGTTTTGAGTGAATTCTCATCAATCCTATAATGTTAACAAGCTAGCAATGACTGTAGTTTTTGCCTTGCTCTAGTTTGCTCTATTAGATTATTGAACAAGAATTATGGCCTAATTGAATAGATTAAAGATAATAATAAGAAGTATAAGCATGTTTGAATTATGGCCTAATTGAGCACTAGCGTGTTTGAATGAGAGAAGACATTACTTCAATGCAGGCCACACGAATAAAAAGAAGAAAACAAAATTGCCGGGTGATAGAAAATAATTTTATCTTTTAATAATTTTAAAAATGACAACGCGACTTCTCAAAATAAAAACACTCCCGCGTTAGGCTTCTGACTTGACACGTTATCTCGTTGACATGTTTGTTATGTGTTTAATTGGACAATATAAAATGGACAGGCCTTAAGGTAGTGTTTGGTTAGTGGGTGTGTCTATACAAGACAGAGACACACTGACACGTCTTTTGTTTGATTGTTGAGACATAAAATTTTGAATGATACACTGGTACACAGATTGACACAAATTACATGTATTCAGTGTACCTCTAATAAGTTGAGATACAAAAATTAATATTGAGACACTGATTATTTTAATAATTTTACCCATATTTTATTTCTATTTTTTTATTTTTGTCCTCTATCACTACAAGAAAAATCACTTTTAGTGACCATTTATTTTACTTTTAGGCTTTTAGCGGTAATAAAAATAGCTGCTAATATATTTACCTGCAATTAGACATTAGTCGTCGTATGCTTTGTCGCTAAAAGGTTTTAGTGGCAATTATAACATTTGCCGATAAAGACTTTTTTAATGGCTGCAAAACGTATAAATTTAACGGTCATTTTCTTGGTAATTTATATGGCCACCAAAAGTAATTATAAAATTGCAATGTTATTTAGTTTTAGTGGTCATTACTATTGCCGCCAAAATCCATTTTACTAGCAATTTATATGGCCACTAAAATAATTCTAAAATTGTAATGTTATTCACTTTACCGACCATTACTATTACCGCTAAAATCTTAAGATTTTTTTTAGTTATATTATACTCGTTTTTTTAGAAGCAACGAAATATATTTTTTTTAGAATCTTAATTATTTTTCCAACAATTATTATTGTTGTGCATAATATAAATATACTAAAATTAATGACTACAAAATGAGATATTTCATTAAACTCAAAATATTGATACACAAATTTCTCTTGAAAAGTAATAAATCATGTTACAAATCTAAACAACAAAAAATGCTACAAGCCTATAACTATGTTATATCAATGTAGCAATACAAGTGTTAGCGATAATCTAAAGTTGCACCTTTAAAAGTAGCCTAGCTTTCATTTTTAGCAATTGATCTAAGAACTTAAAAGTAAATGAGAATGAAAAATTATGAATCATGAATATACTAAAAAATCTAAAATTATAAACTTTTGGCTACTTTTCAAAGAATTGATAGTTTGGCAATGTTTTTCACCTTGACACCAATGACAATGTTATCCTGCTTTGAAGTTGGTCTTTGCTCTTGCTTTGAAAAATTCAAAACCTATAGCCACGAAGGTCTCTTAATCTTTCTTTTAACCAGAAAAAGCTCCAGACCACTGCATATAAAGATAAATCCTGCCAAACAAACCAAAATTGCATATGAAGAAATTTTGTTAGGTATATCTGACAGGTTTCAATGGTAAGTAATAATGAAATAAAATGATTTATTTTAAAGTTTGGAAATGATTTGAAAACCTGCTTGTTGATAAACCTTGGAATAATTTTATCCAGACCAAATGCTTGTCACGAGTTTTCATTTTACGATAGAAGATTTTGTCACAAAATTCAACCAAGCTTACGCAGATATACTTTTATTCACAATAATAAAGAACAAATGATATATATAGGTCACAAATTTATGATGTTACAAGTGGTGGAACCAAGGCTACATATTACTAATTTGGTGTGGAAATCTAGCAAGTACCTGAAAAACCAAGCCAAGATATATGTCTTCAGGATATATGCAAACAAACTTGAACACTTGTTTTGACTATTCTTCACATAGCTCACATATTGACCAGAAAAGACAGCATTCATGATATCCAAGTGAACAACTACACCATACAGTCATCAAAGGAGCCAAGTCAAGAGTTTTAGAAAACTGGACAGGCCTGTTAAGCTTCCCAAACTTTTCTGACTGCAAGACAAATGTGACAAATTTAATGTACTTTGTGCATATAGACAACACAAATGAAGGTAATATCATATTATACTTTGAGTTTAAGACATAAAGTACCTGAAATCTCTTTAATGCACTTGTAAGAACATTAGGTGCCTCAGAAATTGTCAGCTTCTTCTTGGCCTTCTCATAAGATTTACATCTTCAAATGGAGAGGTTACATTAATAATATAGAAAACTAACTTTTAGCACAAGCAATTTGAATAATAAAAGCAAAAATTCCAAAAAAACGTTAGTAAGCCAAATAACATACCAAAGTCTTAGTAATCCACAATTCACATAAAATGCCAATTTTAAAAACACTTGTACACCAAATAAGATTCTGCAAGCACGGGAGAAGACTAGCTAGAGCTTCCATATGTGTAGAGACTCTAGGATTGACTTTCTCATTTTAAAGTTCAAACATTTTTTAGGACTTAATCATTTTTTGCAGGATTACAAATGTTTACATTGATTTAAGGAACTATTATTTATATCTTAAAACAGAATTCAAGTTCCTATTATATAACAACACTGAAACTTTTAAAAAGGCCTCTCTAGGACCAACCAACCTGACATAGGGGTACTTGTTTTCTCCATCCAAAGACTCAGTACTTGTAAATCGTCAAAGAGCTTCCTACAGGGTTGCTATGTCCCCTTCTAGTATGAGGTGCATGTTTACTCTCCACATTATTTGAATTAATGGATTTTAAAATGACATGAATTTATCTATTGCAAAAGCATGACAACACTGTATTGATGCATTATAACAGAGGAAAGGGAAAAACATATTAGTTTAGTAGATTTCAATATATAAACATAAATTACCTTTGATCTAAGGTAACCCCTGAATGTTAGGCCAGTTAAAGTAGTGTCCTTTTCCAATGAGCCAGATACATCAATCCCAGCATCCATAAGGCAAATAAATTGCATTGTGTCAATGGCATGTCTATTGAGTATAACACCAGCTTTGGAATGTAGTCCTTAAAGAAAATATGCAGTCAAGGTGGTGTAAATACTAAGCACTGGAGTATAGCATTAGCATAACAGCTGCAAAAATAAATGAACAGACAAGCTCTTTAAACCAATTAAGGACTAAAACTATATATATAAAAAGAAACATTACCTTCATTATAATAGGATCACCCCATGCACCCTTGTTAGACCTAAGACATCCACCTTCATTAGGACATGTACATGAGCCACCCAAAAAGTCTAGCAACTGAATCTACAAATTTATTTATAAAATCCAAATTAATTAAAAATTAATAGAACATGAATGAAGTGAGTGTGACATAGGCACAGTCATATACCTAGAGTCGATGACTTCAAGTAATTTACACAAAGACTTAGGTTCAAGAATCTAAAAATTTTAGAAATTAACATAAATTCAGTGGCAGTGCAGGATAAGGGCATATGACATACTATTAGCTGGATGTTACAACCTCTACCTATATTTTTGCAATAGTTTTAGAGTCAAGAAATTTCTGTGTAGCATACCAAAGCATCTTCTTATACCTAGGATTGATGTCTTTCATATGATCTTTAAAGTACTCAACATTTGATCTTCTCTTTCTGATTTCATCATGACTACATTGCCCTTTAGAGCCTTTCACAGAAGAATTTAGAAGCAAGAGTGATTAATTAGAAATTATATATCATAACTTGACATTTTACAACCATAAAAAATTAGACAGCAGCAGAGACAAGATAGCATACCTGACAGTTTAAAAACATATATAACTAGTAGCAAAATTTGGACATCCTTTACATCAGCTAACATATCTGTCCCTCCATAGCCAAAGAAAAATGGGAATTCTTTTGGAATGCTAGCCATATCATATGGAGGAGGACTAAGTTGTCCAAAGTGTTGTATATTTTCTTCTCAATTTTTATATTTATACTTTATAATTTTTCCTATTCTTATATCTATTCAAATTGACAAGTAGAAACATACAAGAATAAGGATTTATCAGAAGCCATATATGAAGAAACATTAGTTTATCAATTTAGAATTTTATAAAAATATAAATAAAATGCTTCAAATCAAATAATATCTTGTTATTGAAAATTTATAAAATAAAATTTTAGTTGAAAGACGTACTTTGTGATAAATATATCAATAAAATAAGACTTTTAATATAGAATACCTAATGAAAAATACCCGTTAATAACAAAGTTTTCAAATATTAGTATCCAATTGAAATACTTGCTTTGTGATAGATGTATCAAATTCTTTGATGATGACGCTTGTGGTTCATAAGTAGCAAATAATTCCAGCCTCAAACCATTTATGCAACAATTGGGACCTAAAATTTTTATCAATAAATATCAAAATAACGCCTTATTTTGGTGGAATCAATATATATTTGAATAAAGTGCCTGAAATGTATCATTCCAATGACAGAAGTGAATGTAAAAAGATCTAACATATACGAATAGTCCCTCAGTTTTAGTGCTTTGCAAATAGCCTTAAAAAATTTGGATGCAATTGCCCTATTCATTAGAAGAGCATATTAGTAGTGAAAAGTTTTGTATTAGTTCTTTTATCCAAAAGAAACCAATTAATGTGAGTGTTCTCTAATATGAAAAAGTTAGAAACAGATAAGAAGTGAATTTTCAACATAAGATTCTTTTTATTACTCGTTGGGAACAAATTTTGCCTATCCAATAAGCTTTCTGTTAAAATATCAAGAAAAGAGAATAATTCCGTTAAATCAATTTGTATTTGTTGACATGTTCATTGCTCAAGTAGAGTATATTTAATTTGTGGTTTATGTGTATCTTACATCTGCTATGAAAAGGTCACCACCAAGTTTTGCTGGTGGTGAAGTAATATGATTCAAACGAGCAATTGGGCTAGGTAATGCCACTGACTTCAACATATTCAATAGTTGATTTTTGGAGAATGCAGCTAAACCTATTTAAAATTACCAAAAGTAATGAACATCCTATACTTTTCTATGTACACCATAATACAACAGAATAATGAAAAATTACCCTTCAACAATGACAAACAGACAATGGCTCTATGAACTCTCTTCTCTCAGATTCCACAAAAGAAGATAAAACTAAAAATGAAAATTCAGGCTTCTGAATAATCAAACCAAACAATTAATTGAGCAAAAAGAAAATTCAACAACTAAAAAATATGTCGAGAGGAAGAAGTAGCGATCGTTAACAAAGAAAAACATAGGAGTATAGCAGCACCAAACAACGAGCAACAAGTTTGGCCACCAAAGAGAAATAGAGGAGTAGCAACAACCGTTGGCAACGGCGACGATAACAAAAACAACAAAATCCTGCTGAATTTCATAATTAGTAAAAATATAAAATGAAAAATAGAAAATCGAAAAAATAAAGGGAGAAGATCTATCGGCAGTGACGATCTTGTGCGCCTACCGCAAGACCGGCAGTGGTGCAAGCGGTGGAGGTGCGGTGTTGTAAAGAGGAGGCAATGGCAGAGCTGAATGCAGTGATAGCGTCATTCGCGAAGAGACACTTTCTCTCGATCTATCTCAGAGGTTTGTTTGGGCATTGCTGCCAAATCTGGAGATGCGTTGGTAGAGGAGGCACCTTTGCTCGATGGCGGTGGCGATGGCGGCATCAATGGCTACGACGAGCTTAGGGTTTTGGCATTGAGACCATTCTTCACCTTTAACATAATCTAGGTCTTTCTCTCTTTGAATATCTAAATCAACACCTTTCACACCAAATTCCAAGAAGGGCAAGCAATAACTCATTCTATATGGCAATTGTTATTAAAAAAAAAGATTTTAATGATAACAATACTATCTATAACTTTATGGCCACTAAAATTTTTTTACTAAAAAGAACTTTTCTTGTATTTATTAGTGACAATAAAGACAATTGCCATTATAATATATAGTAATATAGTAATAATGACAAATATATAATTGCCACAAAAATATAACTTACATTAAAAAAATTAGTGGCAATTATGTTATTGCCACTAGAAGTTTGTTGCTAAAACATAATTTTCTAGTAGATCTCCTCTCATCCATCTCCAGATCTCTTCACCTTTTCTCTCCTCCTTTCTCCTCCCCATTTCAACTTTCGTCTCTTCTCTTCATGGTCAACCAAGTAGAATCAATGTAGCGGTTGATGAAAAAAAATAGATAGTGGTGATGGTGGTAAAGGTAGATTATGAGGGTTATTGTTGACTTTTTAAAGTTTTATGTATGTTCTTTGCCAAACATAAAACATGTATACACGTATTTTGTGTTTATGTCTATATAGTCTATGTGTCTGTCTCCATGTTTCATGCAATACACTAAACAAACGGGGTCTAACTATGATGCCATTTTAAGTGGAGGGGTTTATGTCTCTCTTTGATCTCGTTCTTGCAGCAATTTTCTTTGTTCCCCCTCACGCATAGTTTTCCATCTCCATAAGGTTTAGGGTTTCTTAATTTATATTTTCCTCTTTCAAAAGTTTCTCCTAATTTCTCATTTCATTACACTTTTATTTTTTTTCTTTTTTGAAAATTCATTTTGATTGTTATCCTCTTGCATTTTCCGATTAAGCTTGTTCCCAATTTGATTTAGCTATTTTTAAAATACCACCTTTTTCTCCCTTTATTGTTGCTGATTGTTCATGGATATTTCTGAATTTTTTTTTGTTTTTCTTCTTTTGGATGGTACAGACAGTGATTAATTGAAACTTGTGGAAGTTGCAGCAAGTGAAGGAGGGAGGGAGGGAGGGAGAGAGAGAGAGAGAGAGAGAGAGAGAGAGAGAGAGAGAGAGAGAGAGAGAGGTGGTGTTGTTTGTGGAGCAACGAACATCTCGTTTTTCTTCTTCCTCATGCCAACCCTTCATGCAGAGTAGATTGTAACACTTCTACCTTCTTCATTAACACATGCTCTTCTCCTCTTGCAAATGGATGTCGACCCATGCTCCCTGTTGCTACTCGTAGTGTGTTTGGGTTTAACAAGTTGAAAACATGAATAAAATGAAGAAAAAAAATTGTCGTGTGTTAGAAAATGATTTTATCTTTTAATAATATGCAACTTTTGATGTAAAAAAAAATTCACTAGGTGCAACACTTTTGTTAATGAAAGGTTCTTCGATATTTAATTATTCAATAATGCTATGCATCCAAGCGATTTCACTAATCAAGTTCAACTAAGTTATTATAACTTTCTCTACATCCATACGCCAGACTTTTAAACATAAACAACTTTCCACTTTTAACATAAACGGCAAGTTGTTATTATTATTATTATTATTATTATTATTATTATTATTATTATTATTATTATTATTATTATTATTATTATTATTATTATTATTATCGTCGTTATTGTTATTGTTGAATTTTGGCCATGTTAATGTTGTTTTTTAATCTAAAATTGATTTTATGTGTTTTTATTTTCTAACAGAGTTGATGTGTTGCAATTATTATGTAATTTCGGTTCATTTTTGAGTTAATTATGTCGCAATTGTTATGTAATTTTAGTTTATTTCTAAGATAATTGTATCACAATTCATTATGTATTTTCAGTTCATTTCTGAGTTAATTATGTCACAATCATTATATAATTTCGGTTCATTTCTAAGTGAATTAAGGTGCATTTAGACTCGTTGTCCTGCACAATTTAAATCTCTTTCTCCTCTTTCTCCTCATCTTTTGTTGCTTCTTGTTTTTATTTTTCATCTTTTTCTTCTTTATCTTCTCCTTCTTTTTTCATTTTCTTATAGTTCTTCTTGATTCACTCTCGTAAGAGGAATAAAACCAAGAAAAAGAGAAGAAAGTATTAAACGAAAAAGAAGAAGAAATATATTAATAACGTTATCTGATCCAAAATTAATTTTGGATATTCTTTTGTTCATCATTCAATCTTGTTTGTGTGCTTGTTTTTGAACTGAGTTTATGTGTCGCAATCATTATGGTAAGTTTTGATTTATTTCTGAGTTAATTTTGTCGCAATTGTTATGTAATTTTGATTAATTTCTGAGTTAATTGTGTCGCAATCATTTTATAATTTTGGTTCATTTCTGAATGAATTAAGGTGCATTCGGACTCATTTCCTTGCACAATTCAAAACTCTTTCTCCTCTTCCTCCTCATCTTCTACAACTTCTTTTTCTTTGTTTTTTCATTTTTTCTTCTTCATCTTTTCTTTCTTATTTTATTTTCTCAAAATCCTTCTTGATTTACTCAAATTTAATACAATTTCTGAGTTTATGTATTAAATTTGAGTTTAACTCTTGGACAAGGCCTTAGAAAATCAATAAAATTAAATAGAAAAAAACATAACAAGAAATAATGAATACAATGAATATTTTCCAAGTATTTTACAAAACTCTCTAAGTTCATGTTGGAAATTTTTTATTATTAACATCCATTGCTTCTCAAACCTGCAGATTCTTTACCATTGTTCTCTATTTCTCTTTCTTTCTGAGTTAATTGTGTTGCAATCATCATATAATTTTGGTTCATTTCTAAGTTAATTGTATCACAATTATTAGGTAATGTTGGTTCATTTATGAGTTAATTGTGTCGTAATCAATTATGTAATTTCAGTTCATTTCTGAGTAAATTAAGGTGCATTTGGACTCATTGTCCTGCACAATTCAAAACTTTTTCTTCTCACATTCTACTGCAATAACAGCAATAACAACAGCAATAAAAGAATAACGATGAAGAGAAAATACACAAAGGAGAAGGAGAAGGAGCAGGAGGAAAAGAAAGAGGAAGAATGCTGGTGTGTGAATTGTGAACTCGCACAACTTAACCGGCAAGTGCATCGGATCATCCAAGTAATATCTTAGGTGAGTGATGGTCGATCTCACGAGGATTGTCAGACTGAGCAAACAATGGTTGTCTAGTTGGACTTAGTCAGGCGAATCAAAAAAAGGAGTTTGATGGTTGAAACACATAAACAGTAAATAAGCAAATAAAGAAAGCAATAAACAGGTTCGGTGTGGGAACAATATGAGACAACAATTAAGGCTTCGGAGATATTTATCTTTCCGGATTAAAATTTCTTACCAACTATTTTAACAATGTATGATTCATTCTATGGAAAACTGTAAATGTCTAAACCCTAATCTCTTAGTGATTTAGCCTCCTCTAACCTTCATTAATCGCCACTCTCTTGGTCACTTAGGTAGCATTTGTTTTCGGAGACAGGACACAGAGACATGGACAACAAATGTTTAAAACGTGTTTGGAGGCAGAAACATGGATACGAAACACATTGTCTCTAGGACCCTATTTTATATTTTTGTGTCCACTCTTTTACAAAGGACAATGATGGACATAGGATATGAAAAGATAGGCACAGGCTTTTTTATCAAAATTTTTTCCCTTTCTATCCATAGATATATTTTATTATTCTACTATTATCTCTTCTTATTTTTCCTAATTTTAGCTTCTTCTCTACATCGTAGTTCTTCTTTCTCTGCGTTCTTTTTTTTTCAGATACTCTCTTTTTTTGGTAGAATTTCTTACCTGACTGGATAATTAATTTATTCTTTTTTATCGTTCATTCTCTTCTCTATGGCATGCTATATTAATGGAGACTTAGTTCACTTTTTTACTTTATGTTACTTTATTTATTCTTAATTTTATTACTTGAATACCATTTTTATCTTATTGGTTCGTAGACCAATTCTTCTTGTAATTTTCTGTACTCCTACATACTCTCATTTTTTATTAAATTAATTTGTACTTGATGTAAAAATTTAGAAATTACATGGCTATTTTTGTCATTTCGCATAATATCTTAGTTTTGTCCATGTCTATCCAAACATAATACAGGACATTACATTAGTGTCTTGTCCATCGTATCTAAACACAATACACAAAAAATTATTTTTAGTGTCTCCGTTCTATTGTCTTTGTCTTAGTGTCATGTCCTGTCCTGTCTCCAAAAACAAATGAACGTAGTCTTAATTTCGATTAGAGGGTGAAGTTCAAAAAGCTAGTTTAACGCCACAGAAACCCTAATTATTTAAAGCTAACAGGATTTTATGTCACAATCCCAATCATTTTGTGTAATTAGCAATTTAGAAGGAATTTGTTTTCAACCTGTAGTTCAAGCGAGATAACTCTCTTGAGAATCACATGAACTCATGTAAAAATAGTTATACTCTCGTTCCACCCAATTCATAAGATTAAGAACGAAAACAATCATTAGAATTGAATAAAAATATTAACTAAAATAGAAGAATAATAGTTCTAATCCATAGAAATAAACAGAGCTCCTAACCTTAACCAGGAGGTTTAGTTGCTCATGGCTTACAGAGAAACTAGGGTACTGAAAACCTACGGAAGAAAGAAGATCCGAATCACAAGTGATCTTTTCCCTTATATAATAACCCAAATTGAAACGAAAATAAAATAAAATAATAAATTCTAAACCTAAAAGATATTGTTGTAAAAAAAATTACAAGAAGAAAATAAAATAAAACTAATAAATGCTAAATCCACTTGAGAAGTCCAAAGAGGGGTGATTCAGATTGCTACGAGGGTTTAATGCTAGATATGGGCGTTAAACGCCCTAAGAGGAGTTCCATGTTGCTGGCGCTAATCCTTTGCTGGCGCTAGCGCCCAGGGAGGGTGCTGTAAGCTTTTTCTTTTTTAGCTCCAAACTTTTCTAAATTGTTTTGAATTTCACCTGAAATTATAAAAACACACCAAAATAACTCAAAGTAGGGTCCAAAGAGAATTTTTGAACTAAAATAAAGTAAAACAAAATAAAATCTAATTAAAACCAACTGAAAAATGCTAAGAAAAAGGGTATAAGATGCTCATGCATAAAATACGCAGAAGAAGAAGACGACGACGATAACGACAACGATAATGTAAATAATTTGTGCGCGTGTAATCACGTTCTTTTTAACGAAGATAGTTTTTGTTGATGTTTGATCTATTTAGTTGGACAATATTGCTTGAATGTATAATAGACCTATTAATTATTTATATATACTTGTATATAACGAGAATAACACTAGATACGAATTTTGTGGGGCCTTTCTTAAACAAGAACATGGTGTTACTTTAATCTGTTATCGTGGATTTATATCAGTCTATAAAATTTGTAATAAAATAATTAAGTCTCTAATGTTAAAATAATAGGCAATTTGAAATGTAGATAAATAGATCTATGTGAGGTTTTTTTATTTTCTTAGTATTTAGATTGATTGGTGTTTTAATTCCCTCAAAAAGAGTGACTTTTTAAAAGAGATTAGTCCATGAATTTGTTTGGGATAAGCAAACAATGTATTATTTCATTGTTATCCTGAAGTACTGGAGATTTACCCCTGTGGTATCAGAGCCTCAGGTTTATAAGAGGAAGAAGAAGGTATCACTAGTAAAAGCAAGTAAGAGAGAATCACTAGACATGAATCCTACAGACTCATCAAGTTATTCCCAACCCATACATCACTCAACCTCTCTGAGCATAGATTGATTACCCACTAGTCTAAGGAAAACTCTCGGCAACAAAATTGACCAACTAGTAGAATTTACTCATGTTCCAGAAGACTCCCGAACCCCAGCCACTGAATACCCTCTTATAAGTCCCTATTCTTTCTACCAAAGACAAAAGAAATCAACCTTCACCTCCATCCGCCATCTCATCCACAGAAATCCTTCTCCTCCTCCCAAAGAAGTCATCCAATCCTCCCACCTACAACAGTGTGGTCTAAAAGCCACTACTGCTGAACAATACATAACCTTGGAAATCCCTCCAGAACTCATTCAAAATTACCAAAATCAGGGCTACACTCATATGCATCTAGGAGCAGTCAGGCTGATTCTCACTCTTCATGGGAGAAGATCCCTTCCTGTAACAGCCAAAGTTGCTCTTTTAGATACCATTTTCAAAGAATACCAGCATGCATTGATAGGAGCATTAGTAACTACACTCTCAAATGGAAAACCTGTTTATGTTTCTCATATAAATGGCCACTTCATTTAGGATGTTAATTTCTCTATGTGTGATTCTGATTGTGATTGTGCTAACCAATGGAGTGACACTGATGATGAAGAGTATGCGGGAAGACAGAGGAACAAGAAAAAGAAGAAGAAGTTATTTCCAACCCCTTGCTCCTTTAAAAGACCTGAGCCTCCTGACGATGCTGAAATAGCTCCAATGGTCAAAAAGAAACCAATGCTCAAGAAGACAAGATTTTCCAGGAAAGGCGCTATGGATTATCTCTAGCAGTCAGTCAATACTATCCATGCATTGCCACTCTCAGATCCTATGAGGAAGAATTTTCACCTCTGGTGACCCAGACTGATGAAAAGAAAATCACTAGAAGACCTTATGTGATTCCTCAAGGAATTATTCCACATGGACATCAGGCAACAACTCCTCAAGAAGAAGTACTTAATTGGCATACGGACAATGCAGTTAGTCAAAATAAAGTCTTACTCCGAATTGATCACACCCTTGACACTCTTGTAGAAAAAACTGAAGGCCTTTCAGCACAAATAGGCTCTGTGGCAGAGCAGGTTGCTGAACTCATAAATCGGCTATCTACGCAAGCTTTTCAACTTGATCAAGAACTCAAGTTGAGAGAGCTAGATCAAGTCAAGGCTCAACTTCGACAAATTGAGATGGACAAAAGCAAAGCAGCTGTACCCTAAGCACTGGCTATAGACCCATTATCCATGTATCCTAAACCATATCCTACATATTCACCTATTTTGTTTCCTCCAACATATTCACCACCAGAAACCCTAGATTATGATTCCATTTTCAAATCCACGTACCATTTAGCCAGACAAACAAACACCAAAAAATCCATCTCTTCTCAAGGGCGGAGTCATTCATCCTAATTTCAGGCCTCTCATCAACCCAAGCCTTATCCTCCTTAGAAACCAGGAAATTTTTTCAGAGAAGAAAATTTTCCTACAAAAGATAAAGGCATCAAAGAAGGGTCGCCTACCCCAGGACGATCAATCAATATGATCTCTTTAGACAATCGATCACACAGTGAAGAAACCACTGAAGTATCTGAGGACGGGACTGCTGAAACCAGTGAAGAAACAGATGAATGGTCTGAAGAAGACTACAAAGCAGATCTTTCAGCAATAGCCATGGTCAACCCTGCAGAAGAAGAAGAAGAAGAAGAAATAACCTCTGAAAGAGATGAACCAACAGCGTCATCCAGCCAAACGCAGACAGGGTCCTTTGTAGTCAAAACTTCTAACAAATGGTTCACCTTTGATGATATCCCACTAGTAAGGTACAGAGAAAGGTTAAATGAATTCAGTGCTTGGATTGAAACCACCATGGCCAATCCAAACCTTTCAAGTAGACAAGTCCTTGCATATTTCATAAATCGGATGACTCGTAACCTCCGAGAATGAGTAAGAAACCTGTCTGAGTATGAAAGGCTCCAGCTTATCAATGGTACTTCTTCACAGTTTCTAGGAATAATACACCAAGAATTCCTGGGAGACATTACAATCATTCAGAAGAGGAATTCTCAAGAATACTTTGAAATGAAGTGTTGTTCACTCAATAGAAAGGACTTGGAGAAACACTACAAGAAAATGGATGCTAATTATTATCCTCTTAGAAGAAATAATAATCCGCCACTTAAACAAGTCTTTATTGCATCCTTGCCAGATGAACTCCAGCCAGAGCTACACCAAATGATGATGGCTCTTCGCAAGGAAGTGGCTACCACTACCATTGGAGAAATATACCAATTGGCTCTAGCCGCTCTTGACAAATTGTGCGAACAACAATAAATGTTCAAACAGCTCAGCAAAAACTCGAGCAAACTCAAAGGAGCATGCAATAAATCTTATTTGAAGATCAAATGCAAGGCACCAAGCACTTGTGAATACAAGCCAAAGAAAAAGATCCATTGGCAATCGCCAACCAAAGCATTCCACCAAAAGGCATTTAGAAGGAGAAGAAGGAAGCAAAAATACCATTATTTCAAAAGAAGAAAGCCCCAAACTAAGTCAAACAGATGTTTCATCTGTGGAAAACAAGGACATTTTGCTAAGTCGTGTCCCCACAAGACAAAAAAGGAGATAAAAATGCTTCAGTCCTTAATGGATGCAGCTTCCATTGAAGATGGAGAAGATCTTGAATCAGTACTTGAAGAATAAGAAGTTAAAGATGGAGAAACTGAATATGTTTTCCAAGACTCCGATTCAGAAGAAGACTTTCCACCAAAAAGGTCAATCTTTTCTATATCTTCCCTTGCACCACCCATAGCCTCCATTACTACAAAAATTCCTAAAGGATCAAATTTCCCAGGAAAAGAACTTGGATACATTGGATCCTTAGGAATGAAATAGATTGATGGTACTCCTCATCCCTATTTCGATTTAAAGGTCAAGACATCCGTCTATGACAAACCAAAAAAGGTGTTGCATTGCTAGATACTGGATCTTGTGCCACTGTCCTAAGACCACATGTTTTGCCAAAATAAATGTGGGCACCTTTTTCTAAAACATTCACAGCAGCTAACAGTGAAATCTTCACTATCAATCTTATTTCCAAGTAACCCATTGGATTGGAAATATTTGCAGGCCAGATCACTTGGCTTAGGGTATTGGAAAGCTATCTTCCAGACATAGATGTTCTATTTGGATTTGATGCATTCTTCAGAACCCATGGATTACATATCAAACCCACTGGCCTAACTTATAAAGGGCAGATTTTGCCTTTTATAGGGATGCAAAGCATTTTTGAAATCCAAGAAGCTCCAGAAGAATATAAGAAGATCCAGCAACTACTCCTCAGTGCTTGCTGTGACAGTCATGACCAATTCAACCACCCTGCATCTTTGTGGAAGAATCTAGAATTTTATGTTCGCCTCCCTTTTAAAAAGGATGAAGACATCAACCCAACAAAGGCCACACATTCAGGAATGAACCCTGAAGATCTAAAATTGGCAAGAGCTGAATGTGCAGCCCTTCTTGTTCAAGGACTCATTGAACCAACTAATTCTAATTGGGCATGCCAAGCATTCTATGTTGAAAAAAGGGCCAAGCAGAATAGAGGGAAGAAGAGGCTTTTTATTGATTATAAGCCACTTAATGTCTTCTTACAAGATGACAAGTTTCCTTTACCAAAAATCTCAGTTACTACACAGAGGTTAAGTGGAGCAAAATATTCAGCAAGTTTGATCTAAAGGCTGGTTTTTGGCAAATTAGGCTCCACCCTGAGGATAGATAAAAAACAGCATTCTGTATCCCTGAAGCCCAATATCAGTGGACAGTAATGCCATTTGGATTCAAAATAGCCCCATCCCTTTTCCAAAAGGCCATGACCAAAATCTTTGAGCCCATATTACACTCCACTCTTATTTATATTGGTGATATATTACTGTTCTCAAAAGACAATGAAGCCCACAAGGCACTTCTGGCCCAGTTCACTCAAATCATCAAAAATCAGGGAATTATGTTATCAGCAAAAAAGAGCTCTATCGCCAAGACAAGAATCGAGTTCCTTGGTATGGTTTTCAAAGATGGGGTTTTCCAACCAGGGGAACATATTGCCAAAGAGATATTCAATTTCCCGGATGAGAACATGATAGTCAAACAAGTCCAACAATTCTTGGGAATTGTCAACTACATTAGAGACTTTATCCCAGATGTGACCAAACACACTAGCCAGCTGTCAAAACTCTTGAAAAAGAAGCCCCCACTATGGGGACCAGAGCAAACCATAGCTGTCAAAACCCTGAAGAAGATAACACAGGACCCCCCTCCTTTAAAGATTCCCAGCACAGGAAAGAGAATATTGCAGACAGATGCTAGTGATGAATTCTGGGGAGCTGTGCTGCTTGAAGAGATTGATGGGGCAAGACACTACTGTGCGCATGCTAGCGGGAAGTTCAAAGAATCTGAAAAACATTATCATGCCACTTACAAAGAGATTCTTACTATCAAAAGAGGAATAGAAAAATTCAATTTTCACCTCAGTTCTTATCATTTCACTGTGGAAATGGATAACGCCTCTTTCCCATCAATGCTAGAGATCAAGAAAAAGATCTTGCCAGACTCTCAACTCTTACGATGGAAAGATTGGTTCTCCCGCTATAAATTTGAAGTGAGACACATAAAAGGCCACCAAAACACACTTGCTGATTTCCTATCCTGACCAACCAAAGAACCACCTCCCAAACCAATCCATTACATTTGCACCATGAGCACATATAATCCTTCATACACCATTCCATTCCCTGATTGTCCACTTCACAATAACCCATACAGGAGAAAAATTGGTCCTTTTCCCTTCCAAGCAAGACCTCGGACAGAGTTTCAAATAGACTGTCTAGCCAGGCAAACTCTGTTTTACTGGCTACACCAGCTCCTTATTATAACCCAAATCCATCCAAATCCAAAGTACTTTGACATGGATACCCCTTTTTGTACTATACCCATAATCCAAGGACCTATACCAGAAGAAATGATGTGGTATATCTGGGCTCTGTCTTTGATGATTGGATTTTTGACGGTTTAGAATTTCACAATTGAATTCTCGTTGCAAGTATAGTTTCTAAACCAACAATAATCCTTTCATACAAAAGATTGTTTGTCACAAGTAACAAACCCCTAAAATTAATAACCGAAGTATTCAAACCTTGGGTCGTTCTCCCTAGGAATTACAATAAAGTATCTTGTTATTGGTTAGAAATGTGTTTTGGGGTTTTGGATAAGAAGCATGAAAGTAAATGGCAATAAACTAACAACTATAAAAGGCTCTTGGCAAGGTATGAAAATTAGAAGTCCTATCCTAGTTATCCTTCTCAATTGTGATGAGAATTGTTCATTGCTACCACTTAGTTAACCCTTACTAAATAAAGGAAAGTCAAGTGGATGAATTGACTTGAGCCACAAGTCCTAGCCAACTCCCAAGGAAAGACTAGCTTTAGTGCACTCCAAACCAATTAGCAATCTCTCTAATTACCAATCAACAAAGAAATTAGATAACTCAAGTGTCACTAATTACTCTACCTAGGCCAAGAGGAACAAAATCTATACTATATCTAGAAGAGGAATTTCAACAAACACATAAAAGGCAATAAAAGTAAACAACATAAATTGCAAGAATTAAAGAGAGATCTAACTACAAAGGCAAGAGATCAACAATAGAAAAGCAAAGAAGAACAATTATTATGAATTACCTCTTATTGAATTGAAAGAAAATGGAAGGAACAATAGTAGATCTACAACAAAGTATAAGAACAACATAAAGGAAATTACAATAAAAGAATGGAAGAAGAATGAATGTAACAACAAGGAATTGAGAAGATAGAAGTAGAAGAAGATGAATTAAAATCTAGATCTAAGAACTAAACCTAATCCTAATCCTAATCCTAGAGAGAAGAGAGAGCTTCTCTCTCTAGAAACTACTTCTAAAACTAATCCTAATGAGTGAAAATGAACTAATGTCCCTTTGCTCTTCAATCCTTGGCTTTAAATAGCAGTTTAGGTGCCAAAGTTGGTTGGAATTGGGCCCCACAACCCTTGAGAATTTATTGGTCACATTTTCATTAAAAAATCATAAACCAGCATCGACGCGTACGCGCACAGCACGCGTACGCGTCCATGGGGTGATTCACAAGGTGCGCGCAAGCGCCAGGTGCGCGCGCACGTCCATGGGCGAGTTCAACTTCTTTGACTTTTCATGATTTCTCCACTTTGCATGCTTTCCCTCTTCACTCCTTTGATCCATTCCTAGCCTTTTCAATCTGAAATCACTAACAAACATATCAAGGCATCTAATGGAATCAAGGAGAATTAGATTTAGCTATTTTAAGTCCTAAAAAGCATGTTTTCACATCTAAGCACAAATAAGGAGACAATCACAAAACTATGCTAATTCAATGGATAAATGAGGGTAAAAGGTATTAAAATCTCTTAAAATCAATGCAAGATAAACCGTCAAAACGAGGTTTATCAGTCTTCCATGTATACATGTGCTATCATAATACCACTCTTCTTTGTATATCACATCCTGTGTAACCGCACTGAAGCCCAGTCTCATCTAGTCCGGTTATTCTCCATGTATGCCCCACTTGGAGCATGGAGAGGAATGTTATATAATATGCTCGAACAACACCAACTGTGGAATAAATCCTCTAAGGCAAAATGGAAATTCTATTGTTTTGTCACCTTACAGAGGAATTATTTTACTAAAGATATTGTTGGGTATTCTACCATATGGCCCACAGATGAAAAGACAGTCCTAAATGCCTTGGCTAAATACCTTTGTAAACTTTGGCAGCCTGGACTATATGGAGAAAAAGATGTAGTTGAAGGACTCCCGTTTCAGACAGATGTTCCACCAATAACCCTCTAGGAGTTCCAGTCCAGATTCATAACTTCGGGGATCATCAATCAATTTGGACAATACTCTTTTTATGCTCCAAGAGACCAACCTAGCACGTCCACACATGTTCCAAGCAGAAATTCTAAAGAAAATTTGAATTCTGAAGATCCAGGTGGAAGGGTGTATGCTTTACCACCGAGCCCAACCAGAGTTGATGCAGGAATACCCGATGATACTGAAGGCCCAAAATCAGACCTATATGACCTATATATGCAAGATGTCCAAGATCCAAATGAAGGGAACACTGAAGACCCGTTTCTCTATCTACAAGACCCAGATACGGATCTAAGAGTTGCCAATTTGGCTTCTGATTCATCCTTCTCAGATGGTGATGGGACTCTTCCAAAAGACTATTTCAAACCTGTTAGGATTTGGTTGAATTAGTCCCACATTGCTTAGGATAGCAAATGGAGTGGGTGGCCTAGGCTATAAATATGAAGCTAAGTTCTCCATATTCTTTGCACCAGTCGGAAACACTTAAAGCTTGTATCTGACTTTTCTTTTTCTCTATACTCTTTGATTAGAGAGTGTTGTGAGGTGTAGTTAAATATTTGCTTTGAGAGAGTGTGGGTGTACTGGGGTGTCGGTGTTAGAGAGAAAGAAGTCTATATGTTGTAACAATTTTCACATAGTGATATTCTCTGGTTGTCATTTGACAACAGCCGTGGTTTTTTCTCCTGTTTCTTGGAGTTTCCACGTTAAATTCTTGTGTTATGATTGTGTTTATTTTATTTCTCTGTCAAAGGTGTTTTCTCAAGTGGGAATGATGTATTATTCCCAACAAAACCGTCCCTTTACTAAAGCAGTAGCTCCATTATATATAATTATTAAGTGTGCTAGAATAAAGTGACTTCTGTCAGATGTCTCAGAAAAGTTAGAAAGAAGATAAGGCTTATCCTTATCCTCCAGTTGGCATTGTATGATAGGTTTGTTTAGATTTCGTGAGATATCACTTCTATCCAGAGACCTCTATAAAAGGAGGTGCTCACCCCAGTTGTAATCAGATTTCAATGAACATTGTAATATATCCACTTTTCCTATCTTACAAAATATTCTAAATTTTTATTCTCTCTCTGAAAGCTTAGCTAGTGTTATTTCCTTCTTCCTCTATCCAGTGTCATAGAAGTATGCTTTGAGTTTGCCTCTAAAAGAGGATCCTGCTCATCAGAAAATGGCATGGATAGGATCCATGGGAATTTCTCATAATGGAAAAGGAACTCAATGTTATAATGCTAAGTTTTGCTTAGACCCTTTAATCTCACTCATTTTTATGGTTGCAAAGAGTGATTGGGATAAACAAACAATGTATTATTTCATTGTTATCCTGAAGTACTGGAGATTTACCCCTGTAAAATTTTAATATCAAAAGTAAGTTCGTATTTACGATTGAAATAACTCATTCATAAAATAATTAAATTGTTTAATTCTTAAATTGAATAAAATTGATATTAATTCTCAAAACAATAAATAAAATATTTTTTAAAGAAAATTTTCATATGTAAATAATTTTTTTATTATATTTGATTTAGCTTTGGTTGAACATCTCATTTTATTTTATTATTAGCACTTCGATTTTAAAATTTAAATTTTGTTTAATTGATAAATATATAAACAAATTTTATTGGATCAAATCGATTTGCTTCAAAATTAATCTAATGTAAACCCATCTTGTTAAAACATTTTTTAGGCAAATTTTAATATTGCATAAATTAAATTAACCAAATATTTTTTTAAGAAAATTAAATTAAACTTAAGTAATTTATCTTTGATCTATTCATCTTTAAAATTCTCTTGTCCTTCTCTACTTTTTTACCATCACCATTTTTTTATTGGAATTTTTTTGTTAAAAAATATCTTAAAAATCTCTAAGATCTAGGGTTTATTTTTTTACTTACAAAATCAAAAAAGCCAATTTATAATTTTATATTTTGTAAAAGTTAAATTATTTATACTTTTAAAATAATGATATACAAGCATTTTTAATAATAATAATAATAATAATAATAATAATAATAATAATAATAATAATAATAATAATAATAACCTTTTGTTTACAACAAATATAACCCAAAACCGTTTTTATTGTTATTTTCATGAGCTTTTGATTTAAATTGGCCTGAATTTAATTTTAGAAATAAATGTCATATTTTCTTTAAATATCTCATTCATTCAATTTATTTATTAATTTTTTCATTAAGTAATTAATAGATTAAGCATGACTATTGAATTTTTTTCTTGGACATCGGTATTAAATAATTTTGAAAATTTAATTTCATGATTTTTTTTTCTCGGACTAAACCCATTTATCCTATCAGAATCAAACAATCCACCCGTTCCAATCTCAGACCTTTTTTAGATGTGGATTACGTGAAACACGATTCTACTTTCTTTGATATATTCTTCCAAAATTTTTGGATGTCCATGATTCTTCCACAACAACACTATTGAATGCTACAGCTATGCTCAATGCCTCCGCCTTGCTAAACATGATGATTGGTGGCAAGCTAAGAATGGATTACGTAATGTGAAGAAGATAAACTGTGAAAAAGAACCTCACAGACATCTCTAATTATAAAGCAAAAGATAATAAAATGCTACGACATTTCTAAGGTTCATACCATATATACTATATGTATATAGAAAGAAGAAGTAATACAAAAAGCCCAATAAAGGAATAAAAGTTCAAAGTCGCATAAAGCGAAATTACAAGCGCGAAACATTCACACATGATAACTAAATGTGTAGGCACGAACAGAACAAGACATAATATATATAAAATCTTGTAGATAGCCTTAGAATACACAAACTAGTAATTAAAGTAAATAAGATATAAGTACGATATACAAAAAAAGACCGGTCACAACTTGTGGAATTTAGGCCGGCTAATCAAACTAAATATAACAGAATTTTGTAAAAAGCTTATTTCCTATCTCTCAAAGGTTAAAGCAAAAGCCTCTATGGCAATAAAGTTATATAAATACAAAAGGTGAGAGAATAACTACAACAAAAGTAAAGTAGAATAAAACAAATGAGAAACCATCCTCCACTTTGTCACTATGTCTGCAAAACTCATTGTGGTGGGTTGCGACTTACATCTGAAAAACAACAACATATGGTATGAGAACCGGAGGTTCTCAATATGGTAACAGTGCCCAATATGTAAGATATAAGGTTTCGGGATGCCAAAGACAATCCTAGAACTTCACATCAAACACAGATATATTCAAACTTATAGAAATATAAATAAAGTAAATCATAACTAGGATAATCTAACTTAAGGAATTTTTAACTACCACTAGAACACCGTTGTCCCACAGCCTTCACCAACCTACCCTCTGTGCAATCCCATCGCCACCGCCTACCTAACCTCCGCAG
Source organism: Arachis hypogaea (assembly GCF_003086295.3). Taxonomy (NCBI): domain Eukaryota; kingdom Viridiplantae; phylum Streptophyta; class Magnoliopsida; order Fabales; family Fabaceae; genus Arachis; species Arachis hypogaea. Next base: position 86,460,234 of record NC_092036.1, on the reverse strand, counting down.
CACAGACAAACACAGATAATGCAAGCAAGTAAATCACAGATAATATACATATACAACAAGTAAATTAGGAAGCAAGTAAGCATGTTATACATTTAGATAAGAGATGCACGACACTTAGAAGATGTACATTATGAATGCCTATCCTATTGGCTTGTGATATCACCTGTCGGTTCAAAATGCCAATCCGACACATCCCCGGGATGTTGTCTTTCTGCCACGACCAGGGTTATAGTGCGTTGCTCACTCTTTCTAACGCCCAGCACTTTATTTTGCACCCCGTAAGTTATAGTGCCCGGCACACTCTTTCGGATTATAGTACCCGAGTTCACTCTGGCGGCAGAAAGGTTATGTGAGCAGGAGACTGCCTAGACCCCTACGCCGGTACTGCTACCTCGACAAGCGGGAGACTGCCACAACCCTTGTCCGAGGCGCATAGCGACTTACCAAATTAATGCATGTCATGTGAGTGGGAGACTGCCACAACCCTCACATCTAAACATAGGCGGGAGACTGCCATAACCCCCTACACAGAGAACAATGCATATCACAATCACATACTCAATCTTGGAGATTACTGCTCATAACACAAGTCTGCTTATACTCATCTCACTAACCATAATCATTCATGTTTTTCAATTCATTGTCACCTCAAGCCTATAAAAATTTTCAAGCCTAGTCTTCTAAACTTATAACAGAAATTCATCAATTTAATTTACTAACTCACCTCTAATAGTCTTTGGTCCTAATTACTAGATAGAAATCTTAAAAGGTAATTAAAAAAGTTTAGAAAGCTAGAGAATTCCTAAAAAGGTGAGAAAAATTATTTTTCAGCAAAACAGGGGTTTTGCGTACGCGAACCTCTGCCCTGCGTATGCATAAGTTGAAATTTGGGTCTACCACATACGCGGCACCGGACTCGTGCATGCGAGTGTTCCAACTCGAATGAAATGCTCGCGTAACGTGTTAAAATCTCACGCACGCATGGGTAAAAATTTGAGCTTTCGTGTATGCATGTAGTGCCCGCATACGTGAGACTCCCAGGCAATGAAGAATGCCCGCGTCGCATGCACTGTGTCGTGTACGCGATCCTTAGCAAACTTAGAAAAATTTAAAGCTACAGAAATTTCAGATTGTTGCACTGAACTTCAAAGATTCATAACTTCCTCTATAAAACTTTATTTTAATCAAACTTTATATCATTCTAAAGCTCTTAAAATTATTTTTAATTTAAAATAAAGATCACTCAATTTCAAATTTTGAGGCTTAAGATATGATCCGCCAAAGTTTAGTAAAAACAAGGTTTTGCAAATTCTCTAGTTTTCAAAACTTCCAAAACCAAACCAATTCATATACATTCTAAATCATGTCAAAACTCACCGTTTAACACCCACAATAATATCCATATATTTCATCACATACCATTCAATTTTTTCTATCATTTTCATACCTAATTTATTATTCAATTCACCAATTCCTCAATCAAATCTTAACAACCTTATTCATCAATAATATTCCATACATACAATCATCATCTATCACTTATCATCATCATGTTAACATTCCACCACAATCATATCTCAACCATACCATTTATTCAACTTCCATTAACATTAACATTCACCATCTTAATTCATCAATTTCATCACAGTCATCAATAATCATTATACATTATCAATAATCCAAACTTATTGTATGATCCACTAGCCTAAGGTTTATGAAACGTTATATATTACATAGAGAAAACTGAAACCATACCTTGGCCGATTTCCAATATGTACAAATTTACTAAATCTTGAATCCAACAAGCTTTCAACCTCCAACACCACTTCCTATGCTCCCAATCAACTCCAATAATCACAATTTCAAGCTATACATACCAATATGACCACAACTAACACCTAGAGTTTATCAAATTCACAAATTTACATGGGTAAAGAGGAATCTTATCTTTTCTAATGGTGTTTGGGGCACAAACCAACAGTAACCCGCTATTAGATGGCACCTAAACAACCAAATTACAAAAATATACTCAAAATTATAACCTATATTTTCGAAATTATTAGGGCTGAAGGATGGAGTGAAAATATCAAGTTCTTACCTACAATACCTAGCTAGAATTGACGGGGTCGGCAAGAGGTTCGCGTAGCTGCAAACGGGATGCGAATCAGAGCACCGTAGCTTAAGTTATGGCTAAATGATGATAGATGTGAATAGTATTTTGAAACTTCTCTTCCTCTCATTCACGTTGCTGCTGCTGTGTTGTGTTGAAAGTGGCTGAGTTGGGCACTTAAGTGTGTATTTATAGGTTGAGCTTGGGTCCAACTTGAGCACGGTCTAACCCGTTAGTGTTTTAGGTCCGTTTGACCCAACTTTGGGCTGAACCTTTAGAATTAGCACCTGGTTTTTAATTTTAAATATTTTCTAAGGTTTTCTGTAGTTTTATTGCTCTCACACAGTACCAGACAAACTTAAAACAGTAATGTCGGCTAATTTATCGGTACGCATTTTTATGCTTATTTCAGCAGAAAAATACGTTTTCTCGCTCGTAAAAATTTACTGAATCCGAATCACACCTTTTTATTTTTAAAATAACATTTCTATATTTTTGAACTTATTTTGGACAATTAAACTATTATTTTATTCTAATTAATCAGTTTATTATTTTATTCTAAAATCCAGTTCTTATATTCTCCCATTTTAATAAAACTTTTCGCCATCGAAAATGTTATTCTCCAAAAATTACGTGATGGTAGTTTCCGTCCATTCCGGCTCGGCTCCAAGCGACCTTAACCAGGGGAACTTCCTTTCTGCAACATCCATTGGTACGAATTCGAAACTTAATCAAACTTGGTTTTCTTTTTCTCCAACTCCTAGTTCCTCAATTTCTTACCAACCTTTAAAACGAAATATGCTTATATCCTCAACATCGGCTCAAATTCAATTTACATCCTTCATTCCTAATTACCACGCCATGACTTAATCAAATTCAAGCCTATGCTGTACTCATCCTTTTCACTCTTAGCTCCCTCAAATCAACCTTAATATCACATCAACATTTCAACTCAATATGTTTTAAATCCCTCTTCCAATTCAATTATTTCCTATTCCAATCTAAACCCAAAGTCATCATGAGCAAGTATTACAATCCTTACCTTTCAAACACGACAATTGTACTCACTTATCATCCAAATCCAATTTACTCATCTCCACTAGGGGTGTTCATAGATCGGATTCAATCTGCATATTCATGGTGTTTATTCGAATTTGATCTAAAAATTCTAGATATGGATCTGATCTACAAGGTTATCGGATTGGATCGGATCCGATACACACTAATAGGATCAGATTGTAGATTTTTGTGTAGGTATCTACATATCCGCAAAAATAAAGAAATAAATAAGCAAATATTCTTTTTATGTTTTATTTTAACTAATAATATCATATATGTTGTATTATTTTAATTTATTATTTAAAAAAGTATGTTTAATATTATGTTAAGAGTAAACATATTTAAAAGAATAAAAAACATTTATCGATATTTTTTTAATAAAAATAAGTTTTCAAAAATATTTTTGTGTTTTGCGGACATATCCGATATCCAATTTAAGCTTAAAAACTGCAGATATTGGATCCGATTCAATGTGATGATTTTAGTGCAGATCAAAATTTTGGCCATATCCGATCCAATCCGCATTCACCCCTAATAATATATACACGACATTAGATATATCCAGCATTATTATATAGGATAAATAATTTTGAGATATTTCATCAATGATTATATAGTTAATTCATGTGTAAATCACATTATCTTTATAATATATAATTTATTATGTAATTTTCTCCTCTTCCTATGGATATATAAGGAATTTAAAATACAAGATAGTATATGTTCTGAAGGTTATCTGAAACGGTGGTTTGGGCCTAAACGCGAGGTCTAGACTTCTTGTGAGGTAGCATCTGACATGTTCATATACCGAAGTGCCGCTGTCCAAGTTCCTCGTGAGGAGGAGGGGGTAGTACCTATAAGAGACTTTGATGCTGAAGTTAGCAAGAGATTTAAGCAGGTTTTTGTAGATTAGAACGTGAATATACTTGAGGGGTGTCAGCGTATTTATAGTAGAGTCGGTAACCACCTTTTTGGAGTAGTTCCACCTTTATTGGTGGATGACCATTCCCTTTATCTTGAGAGTTTGTTGGGATCCATTTTTAATTGGAGATAGAGATAGTAAGCGAGATTTGGAGAGGCAGCTACTTATTTTAAAAAAGTAAAGCTAGACCTTTTTGTCATGTTCGACCTCTTAAGAGGTCGGGTAAGTTTGGAGAGGCCATCCTTTTTGGATGGACCTTTTATCCATATTGGGCTTGGCTTTATTTCTAGGCTTGGGTATGAATAGTACCCCTTGTAAAACCCGTAAAATTAAGAAGTAATTAGTCAATAAATTAATAATTAAATTTAGAGATTAAAAATATGAATTTTATAATTTAATGAGATAGAGCTTGTTAAAATAAGAATTTTGACGCTAATTTTAAAGAATTTGGCCCAAGATTGGGCTGAACAAGCAAACTGGGCCCGTATTGGGCCCAAGGCCCAACCCACAACTGAACCGGTAAGTGTGATAGAGAAAAATTGTCGGTAAAGAATTTCTCAATGAAATCTCATTGCAAGTATAGTTCTAAACCAACAAACAATCCTCAATCAAAGTTTAATATGGTTGTCACTTGTTCAACCCCAATAAAATAACCGAAAGTATTAATCCCAGATTGTTCTCCCTAGGAATTACATTGAAGTGCTTTATTATTAGCTATGAAGGAATTTTTTAGGGTTTTTGTAGTAAGGGACAAGAAATGTAAATTGTAAGAAAGTAAATGGAACTCAAATGTAAAAAGGTCTTGGCAAGGATTGATGGTTAAGGATCACTATCCTTATTACTAACCACAATATGTTAATTGCAAGGATCAATCCCATTAAGTCATCCTCCAACAAGTAAAGGAAAGTCAAATGAGCTACATTAATCCTAGTCCATAAGTCCTAGCCATTTCACTAATTAACATAGTGAGAGACTGGAGTCAATGGCAACAAATTATTAATCACTTTGACATTAGTAACTCAAGGTCACCTAAGTTACCATCCCAAGCCAAGAATAGGAAATTCTACACTAAAATCTAACCAAGCATTTTATCAAACACTTGGAAGGCATAAAAGGAAAGCATGGTAAAATTGCAAGAAATAGAAATCTACAACTACCAATTGCAAGAAAACAATAATAACAACTCAAATGAACAATAAGTAACATAAAACATAAATTGCATTAATGGAAATCAAAAGTAAACAAGAGTGCATGAGTATTAAAATAACAAAATAAAAAAATAACAAATAAAACTAAGGGAGCAAAGATGTAGCAACAAGAAGTTGAAAGAAAAAGTAGATGAAAACAAGAATTAAAACCTAGATCAAAGAAGAAATTAACCTAATCTACCCTAAAACTTAGAGAGAGGAGAGAGCTACTCTCTCTAGAATTCTAAGCTAAAGCATGATAAAAACTAACCTATGACTACTTTCTCCCTTGATCCTTCTTGAATTCAGCCTCTAATAGCTTCAGAAATGAGTTGGATCTGGCCTGAGTAGCTCAAAAATCACCCCCAACAAATTGCCTTTAATGAGGCCACGTGTCGCTTGTCACGGTACGCGTCGGTCACGCGTACGCGTCATCTTGCAATTCTCCTTGTCACACATATGCTTCGTGTCATGCATACGCATTGTTGGCAAATGACCTTCTCACGCCCACGCGTCACTCATGCGTGCGTATCACCTTGAAATCTCCACAAGCTCATTTATTCATGAATTCTCTACTTTGCATGCTTTTTCTTCACTTCTTCCATCCAATATTTTCCTTATGAATCTGAAATCACTCAACAAACATATCAAGGCATCGAATGGAATTAAGGTGAATTAAAATTTAGCAATTTAAGGCAAAAAATGCATGTTTTCACTCTTAAGCGCAAATTAGGGAGAATTACAAAACCATGCTATTTCATTGAATAAATATGAGATAAGTTGATAAAATTTCCCAAATTAAGCACAAGATAAACTAAAAAATTGGGGTTTACCGAAGTGCACCGGGTCGTCCAAGTAATACCTCAGGTGAGTGAGAGTCGAATCCCATAGAGATTGTCAAATTGAGCAAACAATGGCTATCTTGTAAATCTTAGTCAAGGGAGTAGAAAAGATGGTTGTTTGTTAAGAGGCAAAATGAAAAGTAAAGAAAACAAAATACCAGATAAGTGTAAAAGTAACGATGGTTATTTAGTTAAGGCTTCGGAGATGCGTATTCTTTTCGGATCAACTTTTTTATTGTCTCCTTCAACAACGAATGACTCATTCAATGGCAGCCGTAATTGACTAACTCATATAGCATCCTCATCAAGTTAGTCTCTTCTAAACCATAACAGTCCACCATCTCCAAGAAACCCATGTAGCATCCTCATCAAGTAAACTTATGGCTTTCCGCTATAGTCAAAGGTGAAGACCTAAGCAATCCACTCCCCTTCGCAATCCTACTCAAAATGCCACAGACAATGTTGGATCTTCCGGATTAGGTAACGCTTCTTCTCATACTCTAGCCTTGATGCCACAGAAACCTCAGTAATCCACGGTCAACGGGATTATATGTCACATATCCAAAGTTACCCAGGCACGCTTTTGGAATTCGCAGTGTATTCTCTAGCTTGTGGTTCAATGCTATCCGGGCAGGACTAACACAGAACCCATGTAGAACAAGGATGATAGTCATGGGTCATCCTTAATTCATGAGATGAAGAACGAAAATGCATAGGAGAATGGAATCAAACGTGTATTGAAATAGAACAGTAGTATTATTAATCTACGAGAATCAGCAGAGCTCCTAATCCTAACTTAGAAGGTTTAGTTGCTCATGCTTTTACAGAAAGAAAACATGAAAAGGTAAAGATGAAGTAGCAAATCCTAGACATGGGTGATCTTCTCCTATATATAATAACCTAATAACTAAGAAGTGTAGAAATATGACAGAATGGACTAGAGATGCAAAAATCCATCCTTGGGCCCACTTTGGTTGAGTCCTTGGGTAGAGCTTAACGTCAGAATGGGCACTGAATGCCCATTAGAGGGTGATGGGTGTTGTCTTGTGTCTTGGTGGGTGCTGAATGCTAGGTATGGGGTGGTTCTTGGGCGTTCAATGCTGGCTTGTCTCCTTGGGGTGTTGAACGCCATCCACGGGGTAGCTCCTTGGCATTCAATGCCCAGTATGGGTAGGTGCCTTTAAAGAAAAGTGTAAATCATTATATATTATTAGAAAGCTCTGGAAGTTAGCTTTCTAACACCATTGAGAGCACGTCATTTGTACCTTTGTAGCTCCGAAAATGCTCGTTTGAGTGCACGGAGGTCATATTCTGACAACATTTGCTATGCTTTCCTTGCCTCTGAAATCAGACTTTCCTTTTGGTGGTGTCCTTGGGTTATACAAGGAAATTGGCCAAGGTATGGTTTAGGTTTCTCGTATTTAATATATAATGTCTTGTAAAAACTTAGTTGACATGGTATGTTGAATTGATAATGCATGATAGATTCAATGATTTTATGATATGAGTATAGTTGATGTGGTAAGAGTATTAATGAATGATGACTTTGATGGTGGTAAATGAGAATGTTGGTTGTGGATATGTGAAGGTTAATGATTTTGATGTTATGATCATAAATGTTGGAAGAAAATGTATGCAAAATTGAGGTATGATTATTTGTGGTAGAATGTGGGGTTCTGGTGCTGTAAATGGTATGTTTTGGTGCTATTATGAGTACAAAATGTTGGAATTGAGTTTGATTTGATGAAAATAGAGGTTTGAGGATTTTTGGGTAAACTTGATTTTTGGCCGAACTTTGGTGAGCCATAACTCAGCTTTCGAACCTCGAAATCGTTTCAAACTTATTTCATATGAAAATTTGGTTAGTGAAGTTTATGCCGTTTGAAGAACAGATGAAAAATATTTTAAAATGAAAATGTCATGCTCGTCGGAATTTTGGAGTGCAAAACTGAAAATTTTGCAGCATTCAGTATTTTTGTCATTCTGTAAAGCTTGCGTACACGAGCAAGGTGCTCGTGTACGCGAGCAGTGGTTTTTGAGGGGTTGTGTATGCAACCACCTACACACGATGCGACCAACCTTCTCGGGTTGGGTATCTCGCGTACGCGAGTAAGGTGCTTACATACGTGAGGAAGCAAAAATGTATGCCCTTGCGTACGCGTGACCCCTGTTTTTAGCAAAAACCTAATTTCGAACCTCTAAACCTAGTCCCAAAAACCTAGTTTTAAATTATATTAAGGGTACTTAACCTAGGGACGTAGTTAACTTGGAAATGAAGGAAGGTTTGAAAAAGGTAATTTGTGATAAAAGAAGGGGTATTTGAAATTATGAGATGATGAAAGTATGAACCATGATTTACGAGCCCGAAGATGATGGTGACGTTATGAATTATGATGAAGTGATAATTATTGATTAATAATGAATGAATGTAAAGGAATAATAATAACGAATTTGAGAAGTAATGGACATAATGATGATATTAATGTGTTGGATGTGGAAAAGGCGGTAGGGCGCTAATCCCTCGATTCTTTTCCCCACATTCCTTGTGATTGTGTTTGGTGGGCTGTGAGGAAGGTGGTAGGGCACTAATTCCCTGACCAGTATGCCACGGTCTCACTATAGAAAGGTGGTAGGGCACTAATCCCCCGATTTATTTCTCCCTAGTGTATGCCTCTAGGAGAAGGTGGTAGGGCACTAATCCCCTGATTTTATGACTCTTGGAGATGCGCAGTCGAGAGACGGTATTCGGGTTAGCTACCGAGTGTGTCAGGTTCTGGAAGATAATCGACACGTGAGCTCATGGCCAGTAGGATAGACATACATCATATGCATATGTTTGAATTACTTCCTTGTGCTCTAATTGGGAATGCCTATGTGAATGTAATATGCTTAATTGTTATACATGCTATCTGTATTACTTGTATTCTAATTGTGCTTGCCATTGTCTACTTGTTTGTTTGTGTGGTTCTTCTGGTGTTTGGGAGGAAAGGAGGAGGATTGAGAGTTTAGGTTTATGTTTTGGTTAAGTTAGGAATCTTTAGAAAACCACCTTGATTTATGGTTTCTGCTTTGGTTCTTTAAGCTTTATAATCTAGTGTCGGAGTTCTAGGATTGCCTCTGGCTTTCTCAGGATCTTATATCTTATGTATGCGGCACCTTTATCATGCTGAGAACCCCCGGTTCTCATTCCATATGGATATTTGTATTTTCCGATGCAGGTCGAGAGGCACCTCGCTAGGTATCTGCAGTTCTGCAGCGAAGTAGATCTTTGGGACTTTATTTTGTGTACTATTTATATTTGACCATATGTATAGAACTCTCCTTAGACTTGTGTTACTTTTGTACCTCTTAGAGATGTATGGAGAACTAGGGTTTCTTTTGTATGTTTCAGGTTATGGGTTTCATATATATATGTATGTAAGTATTCTCCGGCCAACCTTAGCTTCGTAGGCTAAGTTAGGAGCTTGTTATTTTGTACTCTTGACACACTTTTCCTGCTCCATGTATATATATGTTTATGAACCTTAGCTTTCTTCGTACGCAAGTAATCCTTTTTCCTGAGCGTTGTGCTTTTAATTTTACGATTTTGTTTTACCTATTCTTCAAGGCTCCTAGTATACTACGTTCTTTCAATTATTATACGTATATATATTATTTTAGAGTTCGTAATACCACACCACCTCTATTTTATGACATAAGCGTAAAGCTCTGTATGGTAGGGTGTTACACCCCTACTTGAATCCGAGCTTTCATGAGGTCGGGTTCAAGCATTTATGGTTGCTGCTTCCTATCTTGAGTACGCTGCTTTTATGAGGTCAGGTACTCGACGTATTTCAAATTTTGAAACATTGCCACTTTAATGATATAGTGAACGTTACGCGGTAATTTCCCGGAAATCCACGCGTGGCTTTAAGGAGGGGTGCACAATATCAGTTTTTGCCCCTTGTTTCTTATAAAAGCTTCACGCATTTCTTCTTTTCTCTTTTCCATTTCTGAAAACACTTCTCTCTGCTTCATTTCCTTCATCCAAAACCCTTTGCTCTTCTACCCCTATTCTTGCTTCACAACAATGTTCTTAGCTCAAGATTTCTACATCTTGAATCTTTTAAAAACTTTTATGTGCTTCGAAGAGGATCGCTTGAGCTTTCTTGCTATTTGACGTGCCCTTCTATTTGTGCGTTTCCCCAACATTGGTGTTTTTACCCATCTTCTTTGTTGTTTTCAACTGTTTTGGGTTCTTGTATATATTTTGAATTATACTTTGAATGATGTTTGGAAATATTTGTTGATGATGGGTGATGCGTGAGCATCTTTTCTATCTTTTCTTAGTGAATTTACATATAATTTGTTGAGTTTAATAAAGAATTAATTATCTTTTAGCCAATATGAATGCTACTTTAAGTCTTTTGCAATTTTGTTTATTTTAGGTAGCATTCGGCTGGATTTGATGGAGTTTCTACAGCACAAGAACAAAAGGAGATGGCAGCTAGGAGCGACGCGTACGCGTGACTGACGTGTGCGTGTGATTTGAAGCTTTCCATGGCGACGCGTGCGCGTGAATGATGCGTACGTGTGATTTGAAGATTTGCTCAGTGACGCGTATGCGTGACCGACGCGTCCGCGTGACTTGCAAAGAAGACCAGCGACACGTACGCGTGACTGACGCGTACGCGTGACATGCGCCACGTGCAGAAAATACAGAAAAATGCTGGGGGCGATTTCTGGGCTGTTTTGACCCAGTTTTCAGCCCAGAAAACACAAATTAGAAGCTGCAGAATGGCCAAAACATATGGTCCCCTCCCATCAACTAAAGACCTGCTGATTATTCTGATTTAAATTCGAATCTTATTTTGAGGAAAATATATTAATTTTAATTTTTGATAATTAGATTTTTAAATTAAATAGGATTAGTTATAAAAGAAAGATTCCATTAGGGAATTCTATACAATTTTACATTCCACATTCCATGAGCAACTAATCCTCCATTGTTAAGGTTAGGAGCTCTGTCTATTTGTATGGATTGATACTATTATTTTTCTATTTTAATTCATGTTTTGATTTATATTTCAATAATTGTTTTCGTTCTTTAATTTATGAATTTAGGTGGAACGGAAGTATGACCCATGTTATAATTGAGTTCTTGTATAACTTGGAAAAGTTCTTTACTTGAACAACAGCGTGAAAACATATTATACTGAATTTCTAATTATTTGTATTTAACGGGATACGTGACATATAATCCCCTTATTTTTGGATAATTAGGATTCTTGTGGAATATAAACTGGAATTTGATCATCACCCTTTTATTGGAATTAATTGACCAAGGAATTGGTAGTTAATGAATTTTAGAGGAGACTAGGAAGGTCTAAGGAATTAGGGTCTAGTCACATATAGTTTGCTATGAATTAAATCTTGCATGATTAAAATAGTTAATAAGAAAAGTCAATCCGTAAAATAGATAACTCTAAAGCCTTAACTGTTTCTCCAATATTTTATTTTTAATTTATTTACTTGCATGCCTGCCTTCTGATATTTTCAACTTAAACCTTTTGAACATCTCAAAACTATTTTCTGCTTGCCTAACTAAGTAAATCATTTAACCATTGTTGCTTGATCCATCAATCCTCGTGGGATCGACCCTCACTCACCTGTGGTATTACTTGGTATGACCCGGTGCACTTGTCGGTTAGTTTGTGGGTTGTAAAACACCGCATCAAGTTTTTGGTGCCGTTGCTGGGAATTGATAGTGATTCATAACTATTAGTTGTTTGATTGCTTAGATTAGGCGTTTTATTTTTAATTTTATTAAAATTAATTTTTTTTCATAATTTCGTAAAAAATTTAATAAATAAATAGCACTAATATTTTTCTTAATTTCTGAAATTAAGTTTGGTGTTTCCTAGTTAGTTTTATTTTAATTTTTCTTATTTTAATTCTTAGAATTCTATTTTTTCTTCTTTGCTTTCCTATTTACCACATGGTGCGTTTATTCTGTTTGGTGTTTTGTGCTAAGGAAAAATAATGGAGAGAGATCACATGGGTTACTACTCAAACCCAAGTAGTGATTCATATTATGGTGGATGGAGGAACTATCGAAATTTTGGTTGGCAAAGTCAAAACCAAAGAAACTTCAATGCTCCATGTTCCAACTATCAAGAGCCACCACCTCCATATTCATACCATGAACCACCATCTCCATATTCGTACCAAGAACCACCACCTCTCTATCCATATCAAGAACCATCATCTTTCTACCCATACCAAGAGCCACCATCTACCTATTCATACCAAGAACCATCATCTTTTTACACTTATCAAGAACCATCATCTCCTTCTTATGCATATCAAGAGCCACCATCTCCTTATTCATCTCAAATACCATCAGATCTTGAGCTTCTCATGAAAGAATGCCTACATGATATAAAGACAAGTGTCAAAAATGTAGAAAAATATGTGCAGATGATGATCAAGAACCAAGAAGAGGAACAAGCAAATTTCTTCCCAAGAGATACAATGTAAGATCCTATGAAAGAAAGTGAAGAAACCAATCAAAGGAGTTTATACTCCAGTGAATTAGAGAACTTTTCACCCTCACATATGGAAGAAGGGGAAGATGCACAACCTCCCATGCCCTTGGTAAGCAATGAAGAAGAGATTGAATTAGAAGAAAGCTACCAAGAGGAAGAGGTTGAAATTGAGGAAGCTTGCAAAGAGGTAGAAGAATTAAAGAAGAACACAAGGGAGTAGAGCTTGCAAGACCTCTCCTAAAGCCATCACCATCCAACACAACATTCAAGTGGCTAAAATTCCTATCCTTAACCTTTACATTCCCACTTGAATATGGGCTACTGGAGACGGATGGTCAACTTAGAGCTCTTTGTGGCATTAAGAGTAAGAGGAAGATGGTTAGTGGTAAGAGTTGTGAAGCAAGGTTCAATATAGTTGCATGCTCCAAATTGAAGTGCAAGGATTGGTGTAGAACTCAATTAAATGGGTCTAGAAGGTTGTTTGGATGTCTCTGTGAGAATTTAGATCGCTTGCTACTCGGTGGGAAAAATGGTGATCCACAAGGAGACAGGTATAAAAGCAACGTTTGAGACCCTGGAATTCATTCCCACAATTAACACTCATGGGGCCTTGTCACTTGCTTCAACTTACTCGAAGGCGTTATGCGCCTAGTTTGGAATTCTGGTGGCCATTGGAATTACAAACATTGGTGAAGATTCCTGGATCAGTACAAGCACAAGCCACCATGACAAGGAGCTCACCACATGTCCAACTTAAGGACTTTAACTAAAAGTGCTTGGTGGGAGACAACCCACCGTGGTATGATCGCTTCTTTTCATTCTTAGTTATTTTTTGTAGTAATAGTTTTCTTACTTATTTGATTTTTATTGAGTTCTTACTAATTTTCTGATCATGCAGCTATTTTAGAATAGGAACCGAAAAAAAAGGGTACACGATGCGCAAGCGTCGCTAACGCGTACGCGTCAGATGGGTGTGCGTGAAAAATAAAAATGAATAGAGAGTTGCGCAGGAGTGGCGCCAGAATGAAGCCTTTCGCATAAACAAGCCCACGCGTACACGTACCGCACGCGTGCACGTCATTGGTGATTTTGGCACTCCACACGTGCGCGTCGAACACGTACGCTTGACCTTAAAAATTGACATAAATAAGTGTTTTGGCAGAGAGTTGTGCTGGTTTGGGGCTGGAAGTATGCTAGATGCACAAAATTGACCACGCGTACGCATCGCTAGCGCGTGCACGTCATTGGCACAAATGTTCATTCACACGTGCGCGTGCGCGTGCACGACGCGCACGCGTCGTATGAAAATATTGGTGCCCAAGCCACGCGAATAGAGAGTTGTGCGTACGTGCGGCTGGCTTCGCACGAATCGCGCAAAACACAGGGCACGCGGACGAGTGTCTGACGCTTACCCGTCATTAAGAAAATTTCGCGCCCACGCGTACGCGTACGCATCGCCTGTGCCGCACAACTCTACTAGTTCGCCGCCCAGTTTTAATTTTTCTTTCCCCCTCTCCCAATCCTAATTCTCTCTTGTTCTTTTATCCTTTTCTTTTTCTTTCATAATAATATTTGTCTCTTTCTATTTTCAGTTCTTCTTTGCTTGAGGACAAGCAAACCTTTAAGTTTGGTGTTGACGCTTCGCTTAAGGGTTTTCTGTTTATTCCTATGGCACTAAAAGGGAGGTGAATCATCTTCACGGAGGAGTACAAACTGAAGAATAAAATGACCACTAGGATAACTAAGGTGGTTGAGTTCCTTTCATTCTATATTCCTCCCATCTTTTTCTATGCTATGTTCCGGTTTTTTACTATTTTGCTTTGTTTGTTGCATGATCCTTTATTAGTTAGAATCCTAGGACTAGTTTAGTTTTCTCTTAATTGCTTTAATTCTAAAAAGATGTCTCATGTATTACTCACTGAGCTTGAATTCAAATAAAAAATATAGAAGTGATGTATTGCATGAGAAATTGCGTGAGCATCTTTCCTATCTTTTCCTAGTGAATTTGCATCTAATTTGTTGAGTTTAATAAAGAATTAATTATCTTTTAGATAATATGGATGCTACTTTGAGTCTTTTGCAATTTTTGTTTATTTTAGGTAGCATTCGGCTGGATTTGATGAAGTTTCTACAGCACAAGAACAAAAGGAGATGGCAGCTAGGAGCAACGCGTACCTATGACTGACGCGTGCGCGTGATTTAGAGCTTTCCATGGCGACGAGTGCGCGTGACTGACGCGTATGCGTGACATGCACCACGTGCAGAAAACGTAGAAACACGCTGGTGGCGATTTCTGAGCTGTTTTGACCCAGTTTTCAGCTCAGAAAACACAGATTGGAAGCTGCAGAATGGACAAAACATGTGGTCCCCACCCATCAACTAAGACCTGCTGATTATTCTGATTTAAATTCAAATCTTATTTTGAGGAAAAGATATTATTTTTAATTTTAGATAATTAGATTTTTAAATTAATTAGGATTAGTTATAAAAGAGAGATTCCATTAGGGAATTCTATACAATTTTACATTCCACATTCCATGAGCAACTAATCCTCCATTGTTAAGGTTGGGAGCTCTGTGATAAGGAAAAAAAAAACAAACAAAAAGGAAAGATAAGGGGGGGGGGTTTTCCTACTAGACCTCTAAGAAACCTGTTCTTAGCAACCTAGGTCACCGGAAAGGGTTTTCCCTACTAGACCTTCAAAGAACGTGTTCTTGACAACCTAGATCAGAGGGATGAAAATTGAATCACTTAATTTTCTCCATGCAACCAGCGAAGCAAATCACTCACCTCACTTAATCACACAATAAAAACGTGCTTAAAAGCAACTGAAATTTATTCATCAGAGTTATTCCAAATTGTCTCACCAAAGGTGTTTAAATAGACCCCTAACAAACTAGCTAAAAGATAAGATAAGATAACTAATTTAAATCAGATTTGATCTTATTGAATTAGATCAGATTTGATTTAAATTTTAAAAATCCTAAAGATATGATAACTAATTTAAATCAGATTTGATCTTATTAGATTAGATCAGATTTGATTTAAAATCCCTAAAAATACTACTAAGCAAATCAGAAGTAATTCAAATCTTCCAACAAACTCTAACAACAAAACAAACTAACATAAATGCCTAAAAATTCAAAAATTAATAATAAATTATGCCTCCAATTGAATTTGAAAAAAAATTATTGGGTTTCTTGCTGTCCTGACTTAGTCCAATGGGCTTTATGAGTTGTCGCCCTTTCAGCACCACTGTTTTTGAGACGAACTCTTGGTCTTCTTGATGTCCAAGACTGGCATGGTATAATTCTTCTAGTATTCAGATCCTTGAATATGACAAGATTACCATTCTACCCCTTAACTCCAAAATGACAAAAATGCCCTCCTGAGCACGTATCATTCTCTCCCTCTTAAAAAAGATTCGTCCTCGAATCTTGAATGAGATCCTCTTCGTCCCTCCAAGGAATCCAAACCCAATCTCCAGGTTTAAATACCATTGTTTGATAGCTCTTCTCTATCCACTGAATTGTAGCTATGTCCCTCATGTGTGCAAGTTCAATCTTTCCAACCATGGTTTCACCATCTTCCTTTTCATCCATATTAATGCCTCCATAATTGACCAGTGAATCTACAATGCCTGGAAAATTTGATATAAAAACATTAGGAATTTCGTGGTTAGATGTATGAGAAACTAAGGTCTCTGTAGATTTCAATGAGACTAATGCACTCTTGTCTAAGCTAGAACTTTCTAGATCTCTCTCACAATTGTGTTTATTGAACTCAGTTTCTTTTTCACTCATTGACTCCTCTCGCTCACTATTCTCATCTTTTCTCTCAAACCCCTCGCTTTCAATCAAACATGGATTCTTTTCACTCAAACACTCAATTTCTTTCTCAATTTCTTTTCTCTTATATTCTTCAAATTGTTCACATCCCAAGGACCCAGTTGAGAAATTCTGCACTGTTGAATCTTCCAAGGACACATCACCCTCTACAGAATACTCAACAAATTCTTCCATCTCTGGCTTTGAAGAAGAATGAAAGATAGGCGTAGAAGAATTCCTCTTGTTATGGCGAGTTATCATTTGTTTCACCTGCTCCCAGTCAATGGCCAATTTGACCAAATTGTCCATGGTTGTGTAACGGTAACGTTGGACTTCATCTGCAAGTTCTTCACGTAATCCAAACAAAAATCGATCCTTAAGAACCTCAGGACTCCTTTTAATATTAGCCATGTCCATCAAATATAGAAACTCCTTGTGGTACTCCATCACTGATTGTGAGCCTTGTTGTAACGTAAAAAATTTTCCAAAAAATGTATTGTGGTATGATGATGGCACAAACTATCTCCTCATGATTTTCTTCATCTTTTCCCAGCTGCTAATTGGGCGCTTTTCATACCGTCTTCTAGATCTTCCTAATTCAGTCCACCATATATAGGCAGCATTGAAAAAATTGGCTTGTACCAGTTGAACCTTCTTTTCTTCTGAAAGGATGCAATTTGCAAAAATCAATTCTACCTTCCTTTCCCATCTGAAATACGCTTCAGGATCATTCCTCCCTTTGAATGTAGGGATTTGAAACCGAGAACTCATTTTTGCATATGAGCTTCTTTCATCACTATCGTAGTACTCAATCATTTTTTTATTTTTTTTCCAGACACTGACTTAAAGATAGAATAATTGCAAAATAACAAAATTAAAAAAAAGGAATTTTTTTCATTTTTTTTACTCTAACGTGAATTTACAGAAATTAAAAAAACAAAGAGACTAAACAAGACCCATGGAATGTGTAGATAAATAAGAATTTACCTACGACCTGTAACTTATACCAGATGATAAAAAAAACAAACAAGAGGATAGATAAAAGGGGTTTTTTTCTACTAGACCTCTAAGATACCTGTTCTTAGCAACCTAGGTCACCGGAAAGGATTCCCTACTAGACCTTCAAAGAACCTGTCCTTGACAACCTAGATCAGAGGGATGAAAATTGAATCACTCAATTTTCTCCATGCAACAAGTGAAGCAAATCACTCACCTCACTTAATCACACAATAAAAACGTGCTTAAAAGCAACTGAAATTTATTCATCAGAGTTATTCCAAATTGTCTCACAAAAGGTGTTTAAATAGACCCCTAACAAACTAGCTAAAAGATAAGATAAGATAACTAATTTAAATCAGATTTGGTCTTATTAGATTAGACAGATTTGATTTAAATTTTAAAATCCTAAAGATATGATAACTAATTTAAATCAGATTTGATCTTAATTGATTAGATCAGATTTGATTTAAATTTAAAATTCCTAAAAATACTACTAAGCAAATCGGAAGTAAATCAAATCTTCCAACAAACTCTAACAGCAAAACAAATTAAAAATAAATTACTAAAATTTGAAAATTAATAAAAATTATGCCTCCCATTGAATTTGAAAAGCTTTATTAGACTTCCAGTTGTCCAGCCTTATCCCAATGGGCCTTATGAATTATTGCCCTTTCAGCACCACTGTTTTTGGGACGGACTCTTGGTCTTCTTGATGTCCAAGACTGGCATGACACAATTCTTCTAGAATTTAGATCCTTGAATATGACAAGATTATCATTCCGTCCCTTAGCTCTAAGATGACAAAAATGCCCTCCTGACCACGTATTATTAATGCCTCCCATTGAATTCGCATATGAGCTTCCTTCATCATCACTATCGTAATACTCAATCATTTTTTTATTATTTTTTATATTTTTTTTAGACATTGACTTAAAGATAAGATAAATGCAAAAACAAAATTAAAAAAGGAATTTTTTCGTTTTTTTTACTCTAATGTGAATTTACAGAAAAAAAAAACCAAAGAGACTAAACAAGACCCATAGAACATGTAGATAAATAAGAATTTACCTACAACCTGCTCTGATACCAGATGATAAGGAAAAAAAAACAAACAAAAAGGAAAGATAAGGGGGGTTTTTCCTACTAGACCTCTAAGAAACCTGTTCTTAGCAACCTAGGTCACCGGAAAGGGTTTTCCCTACTAGACCTTCAAAGAACCTGTCCTTAACAACCTAGATCAGAGGGATGAAAATTGAATCACTCAATTTTCTCCATGCAACCAGCGAAGAAAATCACTCACCTCACTTAATCACACAATAAAAACGTGCTTAAAAGCAACTGAAATTTATTCATCAGAGTTATTCCAAATTGTCTCACCAAAGGTGTTTAAATATACCCCTAACAAACTAGCTAAAAGATAAGATAAGATAACTAATTTAAATCAGATTTGATCTTATTGAATTAGATCAGATTTGATTTAAATTTTAAAATCCTAAAGATATGATAACTAATTTAAATCAGATTTGATCTTATTAGATTAGATCAGATTTGATTTAAAATCCCTAAAAATACTACTAAGCAAATCAGAAGTAATTCAAATCTTCCAACAAACTCTAACAACAAAACAAACTAACATAAATTCCTAAAAATTCAAAATTAATAATAAATTATGCCTCCAATTGAATTTGAAAAAACATTATTGGGTTTCTTGCTGTCCTGACTTAGTCCAATGGGCTTTTTGAGTTGTCGCCCTTTCAGCACCACTGTTTTTGAGACGGACTCTTGGTCTTCTTGATGTCCAAGACTGGCATGGTATAATTCTTCTAGTATTCAGATCCTTGAATATGACAAGATTACCATTCTGCCCCTTAACTCCAAAATGACGAAAATGCCCTCCTGAGCACGTATCACTCTGTCTATTTGTATGGATTGATACTATTATTTTTCTATTTTAATTCATGTTTTGATTTATATTTCAATAATTATTTTCATTCTTTAATTTATGAATTTGGGTGGAACGGAAGTAAGACCCATGTTCTAATTGAGTTCTTGTATAACTTGGAAAAGCTCTTTACTTGAACAACAGCTTGAAAACATATTATACTGAATTTCTAATTGTTTGTATTTAACGGGATACGTGACATATAATTCCCTTATTTTTGGATAATTAGGATTCTTGTGGAATATAAACTGGAATTTGATCATCACCCTTTAATTGGAATTAATTGACCAAGGAATTGGTAGTTAATGAATTTTAGAGGAGACTAGGAAGGTCTAAGGAATTAGGGTCTAGTCACATATAGTTTACCATGAATTAAATCTTGCATGATTAAAATAGTTAATAAGAAAAGTCAATCCAGAAAATAGATAACTCTGAAGCCTTAACTGTTTCTCCAATATTTTATTTTCAATTTATTTACTTGCGTGCCTGCCTTTTGATATTTTCAACTTAAACCTTTTGAACATCTCAAAACTATTTTCTGCTTGCCTAACTAAGTAAATCATTTAACCATTGTTGCTTGATCCATCAATCCTCATGGGATCGACCCTCTCTCATCTGAGGTATTACTTGATACGACGCGGTGCACTTGCCGGTTAGTTTGTGGGTTGTAAAACACTGCATCAATGGGAGGTTTGTTTTTCCCTTTAACTGCCACTGCTTGTTTGTTCTTGAAAACATTTTTTCAACTTGTCTATTGTCTAAGATTGTTGCTATGGACTTTGATTGTTTTGTCCCCAAATGGTGCCGTGTTTGTTTACTCAAAAGTGAAATCATTTTCGAACTATTGAATTTTTTTTTGAAAAATTCTTTTGAAATCATGTTTTTAACGCTATTCTATGAAAACACAACTTCCTTTGCTTGGTGTTTAAGTTTGTTTTGTGACAGTTTCTTTGTTTGTTTTTATTTTTAGGTATAGCTTTATGCCTCGATCTGTTATTCATGACATCTCAAAAAAAGTCACCTCTTCTCTTTTATCTTGGGTAGATACTTCTGTCCTTACTCATGTTCCTATAATTGATAGAGAATATGCCAAAACTTTTTGTAGGCACAATAGGTTGTGTGAGAACTGGGAAGATGAGTGAAATTACGAGATAGTAGTGGCTGATTCTGAGGAGAGGGTATATTTTTCCCCATTAGATAGGTCAGAACGCCCCTTCTTTCATGCTTTTTTACTAAGCTAGACGTTAGGCTCTCTTTTTCCAACTTTGAAATTTAATGTCCTCTGGACTTGCAATATCGTTCCTTCCTAACTTCACCCTAACTCGTGAGTCTTTCTGCAAATATACCAACTTTTATGTCGAGAGCTTGATGTCCGAACTTTCCTCAAAGTTTTCTTTTACCTCTTTGTTCTAACCAAGCCCTTTGGTTAAAAAAAAAAGCCAAGGTAGGAAGGTTTTCCCAATCTTTGACGAGTCCTTTCATGATTTTAAAACTTACTTTTTCAAAATTTGAGCTATCGAGGATGCTTGACCTTTCTTCTTAGATGAGAATAATGAAACCTGTTTCCCGTTATATTGGGAAGAAAAACCCATGATAGCCAAATACATTGTAGATAATTCAGATGACCTTGAGAAGAGTGTAGTTGTCTTGTTTCAAGAGTGCTAGGGCCGGGCTCCTTATTTGGACACCAAAAAGTTTTTAGGGGATCACAATCAACTTTAGTCTGAGCTAGGTAGCTTTCTTAGCTTTTGCTTATAAATTTTAGTTGTGAGTTTGTTTTGACGACTAATGTGTCTTTACTTTTGCTTTGTAGACAGAATGGCTCCTAAATCTGCTATTCTGAAGACACTGCAGGTGACCAGGATGGGTTGATGTCAGACTTGGATAAAGCTCGGGCCAAAAAAAAAGGCAGAGGAGGCCTTGACCATGTCGGAGGGACTGAAGAAGAAGGCAGAGGAGAGCTACACCCGTCTTTTCGGGGAAAGGCCTGATAAACCATTATTTTATGGTTTATATTGTGTTTAATTGAGAGCTTTTTATCAAATTCTTACCCACTTATTCATATGATTTGCATGATTTTACAATTCCTTCCTAGTTTAGTTTTATGGTTGAGAACCTGCTTCCTAAGCCTTTAAATTGCGTATTTTAAATTCTCCCTTATACCATTCAATGCCGTGATATGTGTGTTAAGTGTTTTCAGGCTTCATAGGGCAGGAATGGCTTAGAGAATGGAGAGGAAGCTTGCAAAAATGGAAGGAACACAAGAAACCAAGGAGATGACCAGCGAACACCGACGCGGACGCATGGCTCACGCGACCGCG
Source organism: Arachis hypogaea (assembly GCF_003086295.3). Taxonomy (NCBI): domain Eukaryota; kingdom Viridiplantae; phylum Streptophyta; class Magnoliopsida; order Fabales; family Fabaceae; genus Arachis; species Arachis hypogaea. The sequence goes on along the minus strand of NC_092036.1, from coordinate 86,438,498 downwards.
CGAAATGGAGAAAATCGCAGTGACGCGTTCGCGTGCCTGACGTGAACGCGTGGATTGGAATCTGCACGAATGACGCAAACACGTGGATGACGTGTACGCATGGCAAGAAAAACGCTGAATGACGCGCATGCATGGATGACGCGTACACGTGACATGCGCGATCTGCAGAATTAACAGAAATCGCTGGGGGCGATTTCGGGCCGTGTTTTGACCCAGTTTTCGGCCCAGAAACACAGATTAAAACCAGGGAACATGCAGAGACTCAGAACAATAATATACAACATTCATTATTGACAATTTTGAGGATTAGATGTAGTTTCTAGATAGAGAGAGGCTCTCTCCTCTCTCTTAGGTTTTAGGATTTAGGATTTCTTTTAGGATTAGGATTTCTTCTTCTCAATTTCTAGGTTCAATGTTCCTTTTATTTATTTTCTCAATTTAATTTATGAATTTCCATGTTATATTTGATTTTTTTATTAATATAATTTGAGGTATTTCAGATTTATGATTTTTACTTAGCTTTTTATATTCTTGGCTTTAATTGATGAATTGATTAATTGGAGATACTTGAGTTATCAAACTCATTGTGATTGATAATTGTTATATTTGCTAATTAATTTGAATTCCAATAACTCTAGTCTTTTCTTAGGAATTGACTAGGATCTGAGGAATCAAATTGATTCATCCACTTAACTTACCTTCATAGTTAGAGATTAATAAGGTGGGAGAAAAATCCAATTCTCATCATAATTGATAAGGATAACTAGGATAGGACGTCTAATTTTCATATCTTGTCAAGAGTTTTTCTAGTTATTAATTTATTTTTTCTACAATTTATTTTCCCTGTTCAACCTTTCAAAAACCAAAAAATATTATTTTCCATAACCAATAATAAATCATACTTCCCTGTAATTCCTTGAGAAGATGACCCGAGGTTTGAATACTTTGGTTATAAATTTTATTGGGTTTGTTACTTGTGACAACCAAATTTTTGTACGAAAGGATTCTCTGTTAGTTTAGAAACTATACTTACAACGCGATTATATTCTTGTGAATTTCTTTACTGATAGAAATCTGACCGTCAAGGCTTGACCTTGAGGAGGAGCTTGCTAAGGCCCCGAATAAATATGCAATACTTGAGGAGTCCATGGCTTCATGTGGAGAATCTACTGAAGAACATAGCATGAAGGAGAAGCTAGAAACTCCAGTGGACAGTGAGGAGCATGACTTTGTATTGGAACAATTGGAGGAAGGCATAATCGTTAAAGAGGAAGAGTGGTCGAAGACTTAGGAGATGCAGAACCTCCATGGGAAACTTAAGTCACAGAGCCCCCCTTCTAAGGAGTTTGAATTTGATATTGAGGAGGGTGTACAACCTCCAAGGCATATCATGGTTGAAGACTTTGAAGGGGATGATCAAGAGATGGATTCAATCATTGATGAATTCTTATCTACGTTTGAATTCTCTCCCATTGGACTTGACATGGAGATGGAAGAAGAAAAAGCACAACCTCCCATGTCCTTGGTGAACAATGAAGAAGAGATTGAATTAGAAGAAATCTACTAAGAGAAAGAGGTTGATATTGAAGAAGCTTGCAAAGAGGTGGAAGTTGTCAAGGAAGAACTCAAGGGAATTGAGCTGGAAATCACCTTGCCAAAGTTGTTGGAGACCTCTCCCCCAAAGCCATCCATTCCTTCATTCAAGTGGGTAAATCTCTCATCTCTAAGCTTAATTAGCTCACTTGAATATGTTTTACTTGAGACAGATGGTCAACTTAGAGCTCTTTGTGGCTTTAAGAATAAAAAAGAGATGGTTATTGGATGGCAACATAAGCCTAGGTTCATTATGGTTGGTAGCTCAAGGTCTACATGCACAGGTTGGTACAAATCTCAATTGAATGGGTCTAGGAAGCTGTTTGGATGTCTCAGTGAGAATTTCAATTGCGTACCACCCGGTTGGAACAAAGATGGTCAACAAGAAGACGGGTGCAAAAGCAAGGTTTGGGACCTCGAAATTCAGTCTAACAATCAACACTCTTGGGGCCTTGTAACTTGCTTTAACTTGCTTGATGGCTCTAGTTTGGGATCCCAGAGGCCATTGGAATTACAAACATTAGTGGAGATTCCTGGATGAGTTCAAGCATAAGCCACCATGACAAGGAGCTCACCAAATGTCCAACTTACGGACTTTAACTAAAAGTGCTAGGTGGGAGACAACCCACCATGGTATACTTATTCTTTTTCAGTCTTAGTTTTATTTTGTTTTGTTTTATTCTTAGTTTTATTTTGTTCAATTTTTTCTTGGTGTTCATTCATAATTTCTGCATATTCACCTGTATTTGCATTTGCATTTTGCATAAGAAAAAAAAAGAGAGAGGAAGCACGCGACGCGCTAGCGTCGCTGACGCGTCCGCATTAAAGGAGAATTAGAGATAAAAGGGAATTGAACAGAAAGTCACGCAGGAGCGTGGCTGGAGGCGTGTGATGAGTGGATATTTTATACGCTTTTTAGGGGTAATTTCATGTAGTTTTTAGTATGTTTTAGTTAGTTTTTAGTATATTTTTATTAGTTTTTAGGCAAAATTCATATTTCTGGGCTTTACTATGAGTTTGTGTGATTTTCTGTGATTTCAGGTATTTTCTGGCTGAAAATTGAGCGAGCTGAGTAAAAATCTCATTCAGGCTGAAAAAGGATTGCTGATGCTATTGGATTCTGACCTCGCTGCACTCGGAATGGATTTTTTGGAGCTACAAGAGTCTAATTGGCGCGATCTCAATTGGGTTAGAAAGTTGACCTCCAGGGCTTTCCAAAAATATATAATAGTCCATACTTTGCTCGAAGATAAACGACGTAAACTGGCGTTTAACGCCAGTTCCATGTTCCATTCTGGCGTTAAACGCCAGAAACAGGTTACCAGTTGGAGTTAAACGCCCAAAACAGGTCACACCTGACGTTTAACTTCAGAAATAGCCCAGGCACATGAGAAGCTCAAGTCTCAGCCCCAGCACACACCAAGTGGGCCCCAAAAGTCGATTTCTGCACTATCTATCTTAGTTTACTCATTTTCTATAAACCTAGGTTACTAGTTTATTATTTAAACAACTTTTAGAGACTTATTTTGTATCTCATGACATTTTTTAGATCTGAACTTTATACTTTTTGACGGCACGAGTCTCTAAACTACATTGTTGGGGGCGAGGAGCTCTGCAACGTCTCGATGAATTAATGCAATTATTTCTGTTTTCTATTCAAACACGCTTGTTTCTATCTATGATGTTCATTTGCACTTCAATATGATGAATGTGATGATCCGTGACACTCATCACTATTCTCAATCTATGAACGCGTGCCTGACAACCACCTCCGTTCTACCTTCAATTGAATGAGTATCTCTTGGATTCCTTAATCAGAGTCTTCGTGGTATAAGCTAGAATCCATTGGCAGCATTCTTGAGAATCCGAAAAGTCTAAACCTTGTCTGTGGTATTTCGAGTAGGATTCAGGGATTGAATGACTGTGACAAGCTTCAAACTCATAGGGGTTGGGCGTAGTGACAAACGCAAAAGGATCAATGGATCCTATTCCAGCAAGAGTGGGAACCGACAAATGATTAGGTGTGCGGTGACAGCGCACCTGGACCATTTTCACTGAGAGGACGGATGGTAGCCATTGACAACGGTGATCCCCCAACACACAGCTTGCCATAGGAGGAACCTTGCGTGCGTGAAGAAGAAGACAGGGGAAAGCAGAGATTCAAAAGACAAAGCATCTCCAAAACTCCAACATATTTTCCATTACTGCATAATAAGTATTATTTAATTCATGCTCTCCTGTTCATTTGCAAGTCAACTGATAATTACAATTGATATCCTGACTAAGAGTTACAAGATAACCATAGCTTGCTTCAAGCCAACAATCTCCATGGGATTGACCCTTACTCACGTAAGGTATTACTTGGACGACCTAGTGCACTTGCTGGTTAGTGGTACGAATTGTGAAAAGTGTGAATCACAATTTCGTGCACCAAGTTTTTGGCGCCGTTGCCGGGGATTGTTTGAGTTTGAACAACTGACGGTGATTGCTTAGATTAGGAAAATTTTGTCTTTTGGGTCAGAGTCTTTTATTTTCTTTTCAAAAATTTTTCAAAAATATTATTTTTCTTTATTAATTTTTAGTTTTTATGTGAGTTTAGTGTCATGTTTTAAGTTTGGTGTCAATTACACGCTTTTCTTTGTCTTTCAATTTTCGAATTGCATGTTATTTGTTCATTTTTGACCTTCAAGTTGTTCTTGTCTATTTTCCTTGTTTGATCTTTAGTTTGTCTTGTTTTGTGTCTTTTCTTGTTTTTCTTGTGCTTTTTCAAACTATCAGTTTTCAAAAAAATTTTATTTATTAAAAAAATTACCTCTTTAAAACACGTTACATTTATAGCTCAATTGGCTAGAGCATTGTGTTTGTGTTCTTGGTAATTGGGTATCTTTCTTTCAAAACTTTTTCAAAAATAATTTTTCTTTGATTAAATCTTGTGCCAAACTTTAAGTTTGGTGTTCTCTTGTTAATTTTCTTTAGTTTTCGAAAATTTTAATTTGGTTTTCTAAAAATTTTAAGTTTGGTGTTCTTTCTTTTGTTCTTGGTGTTCTTGTGAGTCTTCAAGGTGTTCTTGTGTCTTCTTTGTGTTTTGATTTTAAATTTTTTAAGTTTGGTGTGCCTTGGTGTTTTTCCTCCAAAATTTTCGAAAACAAGGAGCATTGGATTTAAAATTTTTTAAGTCTTATGTCTTTTGTTTGTTTTTCTCTTTCTTAATAAAAATTCAAAAATAAAAAATATATTTTCTAACTTCTTTTTAAGCAATCATTTCGAATTTTTTTTAAAAAAATTTTCAGACTTCAATTTCAAAATTTTTCAAATCTTATCCTTTTAAGATTTTTAAAAATCATATCTTTTTCAAAAATATCCTAACCACTTTTTCTCTCCTCACTTTTTCGAAAATCCTCAAAATATTTTCAAATTTTTTTATTTTAGTTTATTTTTATTTTAGTTTTTATTTTATTTTATTATTTCAAAATTTTTTTTAAAAATATAATAAAATAAATAAAACTTTTATCTACATCATCTCCCTTACTCCATCATGGACCTAAGTAGAAATAAACAGTCCAGAAGGACTCTGGGGTCAAATGCTAACCCCACTACTGCTTCATATGGGTGTAGTATCTGTATACCCTCCATTGGAGTCAGTAGTTTTGAGTTGAATATTCAGCTCATTATCATGGTGCAGCACAGTTGCCAGTATTCCAGTCTTCCACAGGAAGAACCTACAGAGTTTCTGGCACAGTTTTTACAAATTGTTGACACAGTACATGATAAGGAAGTAGACCAGGATGTCAACAGATTATTACTATTTCCATTTGTTGTAAAGGACCAAGCTAAGAGATGGTTAAATAACCAACCTAAGGCTAGCATAAGGACACGGAAACAGTTGTCAAAAAAATTCCCGAATCAATATTTCCCTCCAAAACGGATGACACAGCTAAGGCTGAACATCCAAGACTTTAAACAAGGAGATAATGAATCTCTTTATGATGCCTGGGAGAGATACAGAGAGATGCTAAGAAAATGCCCCTCTGAAATATTTTCAGAGTGGGTGCAGTTAGACATCTTCTATTATGGGTTTACAGAAAAAGCTCAGATATCTTTGGACCACTCAGCTGGTGGATCTATACACATGAGAAAGACAATTGAAGAAGCTCAAGAGCTCATTGATACAGTTGCTAGAAATTAGCATCTGTACCTACGTAGTGAGTCTTCCATGAAAGAAGAGGCTAAAACAGTAACTGCTAAACTCAGTCCTGTAGAACAAGTTACTGAATTCAATCAGCAATTAGATTTTCTAACAAAACAGCTAGCCAAATTCAAGGAGATATTACAAGACACAAGAATGGCTAATATGAACATGAAAGTACAGTTGAAGCAAATAGAACAGCAGTTATCAAAACAAATAATAGAAGAGTGCCAAGCAGTTCAATTAAGAAGTGGGAAAACATTAAATACCTCACTTCAAGGCAGCAGGAGGCCAAGAAATGAACAAACTGATACCCAAAATCCCTCTAAGGACAGTAAGAGCCCAGAGAGGAATAATTCTGGCGCTCAAATGCCAGAAAAGGGTGAAGAGCTGGCGTTAAACGCCCAACCCATGCTCAGTTCTGGCGTTTAAATGCCACAAACAAGCAAGGAGCTGGCGTTAAACGCCCAAAGGAAGCTCAGTTCTGGCGTTCAGACGCCAGAAACAAGTAAGGAGTTGGCGTCTAACGCCACTCCAGCTTCCAACCCTGGCATTCAAACGCCAGTGAGGGATCAGACACATACAAGTGCTGATAGCAACCCCTCTAAAAAGGCTTCTCTAACCACATATGTAGGAAATAAACCTGTAGCAACTAAGGTTGAGAAATACAAAGCCAAAATGTCTTATCCTCAGAAACTCTGCCAAGCGGAACAGGATAAGCAATTTGCCCGCTTTGCATACTATCTCAGGACTCTTGAAATAAAGATTCCGTTTGCAGAGGCACTTGAGCAAATACCCTCTTATGCTAAGTTCATGAAAGAGATCTTAAGTCATAAGAAGGATTGGAGAGAAACTGAAAAAGTTTACCTCACTGAAGAATGCAATGCAGTCATTCTGAAAAGCTTACCAGGAAAGCTTAAAGATCCCGTAAGCTTTATGATACCATGCACATTAGAGGGTACTTGTACCAAGAAAGCTCTATGTGATATTGGGGCAAGTATCAACCTAATACCTGCATCTACTATCAGAAAGCTTGGTTTGACTGAAGAAGTCAAACCAACCCGGATATGTCTCCAACTTGCTGATGGCTCCATTAAATACCCATCAGGCGTGATTGAAGACATGATTGTCAAGGTTGGCTATTTGCCTTTCCCACTGACTTTGTGGTGCTGGAAATGGAGGAGCACAAGAGTGCAACTCTCATTCTAGGAAGACATTTCCTAGCAACTAGACGAACTCTCATTGACGTCCAAAAAGGGGAATTAACCTTGAGAGTCAATGAGTACGAGTTTAAGTTGAATGCTGTCAAAGCTATGCAGCATCCAGACACTCCAAACGACTGCATGAGCATTGATATTATTGACTCTCTGGTGAAATAGGTCAATATGACTGAGAGTCTCGAATCAGAGCTAGAGGATATCTTTAAAGATGTTCAGCCTGATCTGGAGGAACCAGAGAGAATAATAGAACCTCTGAAAATCCCTCAGGTAGAGGAGAAACCTCCTAAACCCGAGCTCAAACCATTACCACCATCCCAGAAATATGCATTTCTGGGAGAAGGTGACACTTTTCCTGTAATCATAAGCTCTACCTTAGAGCCACAGGAAGAGGAAGCACTAATTCAAGTGCTGAGGACACACAAGACAGCTCTTGGTGTAAATCATGTTGCTTGTATGTGAAGTTTGTATTTGTAGGTTTTGATGAATGACAAACCAACAAACGACATGAAAGACAAACCAACAAACAACTTGAATGAACAAGCATGTTGAAAGATCAACCAACATTCAACGTTGAGGAATGAAGAGTTAAAAGCAACACAACAACAACAAGAAACTCAAGTCCACAACATTTGAAGACAAGTATAGTGTCTTAGGACTTAGGTAACTTCTTGTTAAGAACCAATTGCTAAATCTCTCAACACACACTCACAAAATGTTTTGATGCACATCTTGCAATTCGATGCTAGCCAAATGGTTTAAAACTTGTTTTCAAAGGTACAAAAGCATAGGAATTGACTCCAACAAGTTTGAGATCAATCCTAAGTATTTTAAAGTGATTTTAAGCCATTCTTTAAGGTTTGCATCGATGCACACTCATCTTGCATCGATGCAAAGCATGCGACGACTTGTTGAATCGATGCAAAGATGTTTGCATCGATGCAACCTAGCTGAAAATTCAAATTTCAGCTTCAAAGACACATTTGCATCGATGCAAAGTGTTATGCATCGATGCAAATAATTCAAAAACATAAAAAACGGCTAGTTTTGACAAAAAGGCTCCATCCCATTAACTCCCCAACATTTCTAAGGTTTGGGAAGTCTATAAATAGATGGATTGAAGCCCTATTTCATAGACTTGATTTTTTGCAAACTATATTGTTCATATTCTTTCATTCTACACTTTTTTTTTAAGGTGTTATAATACACAATTTGAGAGAGCAATATCAATTGGTTCAATAGCGCTAAACTTGTAATCATACACTCTTCTAAGAGAGTACTCATTTCATCTCAACAATTCTTTGAGAATTTTTTTCTTGTACACTTTGCAAATTGGAGTGTGATCTCCAAGGTTGAGTCAAGAGTTATAAACACTATAGTCGGTGAGGATACCAAAGAGGTGTACTAAGTACTCAAGGCAAATCTTAGAGAAGGTATCTCTAAGTGGAGTGGGTTAGTATACGAGTGGTGATCATATACCGTGAGGTGTTAGAAACTAAGGACTCAGATTGTAAAAGGTTTTGCGCGAGCACCTTGAAGCTTGGCAATAGTGGAACTTCTCAATTGCGATTGAGAAAGAAAGTGGACGTAGGACAAGGATTGTGCCGAACCACTCTAAATAGCGTTTGCATCTCTCCAAACTCATCTCTTCAATATTATTGTCTTTTACCTTTGAGCAAATAAATTGTGATCGAAAAGTAGCTTCGTAAGTACTTAAGGAGTAGCTTAAGTCCGATTGGTGAAAAGCTTGATCAATTTATTTGAGTTGGTGTCTATTGGAAAGTAAAAGCTCCTTATAAATGCTTAGCAATTGAGTTAAGCTCTTGGAAAAATACTAGTACAATAACACTTTTGTATATTGTCTTTAACTTTCGCAAAAAGATTCATTGTTGTTGCAATACTCAATTCACCCCCCCTCTTGAGTAATTGTGCATAGGTTCTACAAGTGGCATCAGAGCTTAACCCTTTGAAAGACTTAACCGTTTAAGGGAAAAGATCATGGCAAGCACAGGCTTTAACAACAACAACTCTAGCGAAGGTAACTCAACCGCTAGACCTCCTCTTTTTAGCGGAACAAATTACTCTTATTGGAAAAATAAGATGAGAATTTGGATCCGTTCTCAAGATGTGAGAATTTGAAAAGTGATTGAGAATGGAAATCACATTCCAACAAAGACAACAAGCGCTAAAGAAGGAGAAGTCTCCGTCTCAAAGCAAGTACCGAAAGGAGAAGATGAATATAGTGACGATGATTGGAAGAAAGTGGCAATGAATGATAAAGCCATCAACTTCATTCATTGTGCACTTAACGAGCATGATTATATGAAGATCTCTACATGTGAAACCACTAAAGAGATTTGGGATAAACTCCAAATCACTTACGAAGGAACCGACCACGTTAAAGAATCAAAGGTATTTATGTTGGTTCATGAATGGGAAAATTTTAAAATGAAAGATGAAGAGAGCATTGAAGAAGCGCTTGAAAGACTCTCCAAGATCTTCAACAATCTAAGCATGCTTGGCACAAAATACAATGATAAACAAATTGTGACCAAGGTGCTTACAAGCCTTACACCAAAATGGAACTCCAAAGTGAACGCCATTGTGGAAGGAAGGCTCTATGATCAACTTACATTTGATCAACTACGAGGTAATCTTCTCACCTATGAAATGACTATGCTAAATAGACAAAAAGGTGAAGAAAGCAAGAAGAAAAGTCTCGCCCTTAAAACAACATCACTGCAAGAAGAGAGTGATGATAATGAAGAAGAAGGAGATGAAGAATTTGCATTCTTATTAAAAAGATTCAATAAGTTTGCAATGAAGAAAAACTTCAAGAGCAAAACAAAGGTACCAAAATGCTATGAGTGTGGAGAAGTTGGACACATCAAACCCAATTGTCCAAAACTTCAAAAGGAGGACAAAAACAAGAAATTTAAGAAGAAGGAGAAAGCATACATATCATGGGAGAACGAGGATGAATCCGACTCCGATGACGACGAGGTTGCAAATCTCTGCTTAATGGCAAGCGAAGAAAAGGTTAGTGATGACAACTCCACTTCTTTTAATTTACAAGATGAATATGATGCCTTACTTGAGGTGTACACAAAACTTACCCAAGATTATTCTCTCCTAAAGAAAAAGAATATGGATCTTTTAAAACAAAATGAGATGTTGAAAAACGAGAATATCAATCTTGGAAAAGATAAGTGTAGCACAAGTAGTGATCCATACAAATCTTGTAAAATGCATGAAAATGAAATTACAAATCTTAAGAACACTTTAGCTAAGTTCAATGAATCTTCAAAGAACTTAGATAAAATGTTGAAAAACCAAAAGCATGTTCATAATAAGGAAGGTTTAGGTTTTGAAAAAGGAAAATTTAAAAATGCTAAAACTCCTATTAGGCAACCGCAAGCCCAAAAGGCAAGCATGCCTAAAAGGAATGAAGCCTTTAAACATCCTCCTCAACATGCTTCATTTAGAAATTATAATCACAATGCATATAGATCAAAAGATGTTGCATTTAGGAAACAACCTAGGCAACCATTTAGAAACATGCATAGGATGCATAATCCAAATGTCATATGTCATTATTGTAATAAAGTAGGTCATATAGCACCCGTATGCTTTACTAGAATTAAACATATAAACTTTCGTAGTCAAGATACGAGATGGGCACCTTATGGGCATTATGCTCATACTAACCATCAAGGACCCAAATTCACTTGGGTACCTAAATTCCAATTTTAATTATTTTGTAGGTACGTGTTGGAGCTAAGGATACAAATTGGTATGTTGATAGTGGATGCTCCAAACACATGACCGGCGATGAATCAAAGTTCACCGCAATAGAGCCTACAAACGGAGGAAACGTGATCTATGGAGACAACAACACCGGCAAAGTAATCGGCGTTGGAAAAGTTGGTAAAAATCCTTCTACCTCCATAGATAATGTTATACTTGTCAAAGGTCTCAAACATAATCTCATTAGTGTTAGCCAACTTTGTGACAAAGGAAACTTAGTCACCTTTGATTCAAAATGTTGTTTGATAAAAAGGCAAGACACTAATGAAATTGTGCTAATTGGGCACCGTGTTGACAATGTATACATGATTAATCTAAATGAAGTTTCCTCAAATGATGTGAAATGCCTTGTTAGTAAAAATGATGAAACTTGGTTATGGCATCGTAAAGTAGCTCATGCTAACATGGACCATCTTAACAAGTTGGTCTCTAAAGAGTTAGTAATTGGCTTACCAAAGCTACGTTTTGAAAAAGATGTCCTTTGCGACGCATGTCAAAAGGGAAAACAAGTAAAGGCCTCTTTTAAATCCAAAAACATTGTTTCAACAACAAGGCCATTACAACTTTTGCACATGGATTTATTTGGTCCTTCTAGGACTATGAGCTTTGGTGGCAATTACTATGCTTTAGTTATTGTTGATGATTACTCTCGATTTACATGGACCTTGTTCCTAGCAAACAAGAGTGATGCATTTCGAGCATTCAAAAGATTAGCCAAAGTTATTCAAAATGAAAAGAATTTGCATATATTATCTATTAGAAGTGATCATGGTGGAGAATTTGAAAATAATCTTTTTGAAACTTTTTGTGAAGAAAATGGCATTGAGCATAATTTTTCCTCTCCTAGAACACCACAACAAAATGGTGTGGTTGAAAGGAAAAATCGTCATTTAGAAGAAATGGTGAGAACTATGCTCAATGAGGCTAATATTCCTAAGTACTTTTGGGCAGATGCGGTTAGTACCGCGTGTTATGTTATGAATAGGATTATCATTCGACCTATTCTTAAGAAAACACCGTACGAATTGTACAAAGGAAGAAAGCCAAATATTTCCCACCTTCACGTCTTTGGTTGTAAATGCTTTATTCTAAATAATGGAAAAGATAACTTAGGCAAATTTGATGCTAAGGCTGATGAAGGAATCTTCTTAGGCTACTCTTTAACTAGCAAAGCTTTTAGAGTATATAATAAACGCATCATGACTATGGAAGAAAGTATTCATGTCGCTTTTGATGAAACTAACCGTTGTTGTGCTAGAAAAGATTTTGATGAAAATGTAGAAAACTTTGATTCACTAAATTTGAATGGTGAAGACAAAGAAAAAGATTTAAATGAAGCCTCTACAAGCTCAACAAAGGATAGCGTTCAAGTTGAAGAAATTGAACCATCACAAGTACAAATAAATGCACTTCCAAAGGATTGGCGTACTTCAAAGGATCATCCTCTAGACAACGTCATTGGTGATGTTTCGAAAGGGGTAACAACTCGATCCACTTTTAGAAATTTATTTGCATATAGTGCTTTTGTTTCTCAAATTGAACCATCTACCATTGAGTCCGCAATTGATGATGAACATTGGGCTATGGCAATGCAAGAGGAGCTTAACCAATTCAAACAAAATGACGTTTGGGAATTGGTGCCTAAACCAAGTAATCAAACAATTGTAGGAACAAAATGGGTTTTTAGAAATAAACTCGATGAAAATGGTACAATTGTTAGAAACAAAGCTAGATTAGTAGCTAAAGGTTATAATCAAGAGGAAGGCATTGATTATGACGAAACTTATGCTCCCGTAGCTAGATTAGAAGCAATTAGGATGCTACTTGCTTTTGCATCCTCTTATAACTTCAAACTTTATCAAATGGATGTTAAGAGTGCCTTTCTTAATGGTTTCATTAAAGAAGAAGTATATGTTGAACAACCTCCCGGTTTTGAGGATTATGAAAATCCTAATCATGTTTTTAAACTCAAGAAAGCTCTTTATGGTCTTAAACAAGCTCCAAGAGCTTGGTATGAACGTTTGAGCACGTTTTTAATAGAAAAGGGTTTTAGAAGAGGGAAGGTTGATACAACTTTATTTATCTTGATTGAAAACAAAAATATCCTTTTGGTACAAGTTTATGTCGATGACATAATATTTGGTTCAACTAACGAATCACTTTGCAAGTTTTTCTCAAACCTCATGCAAAGTGAATTTGAAATGTCCATGATGGGCGAACTCAACTTCTTCCTTGGTCTGCAAATCAAACAAGGAAAAGAAGGAACTTTCGTTAGCCAAACCAAATATTGCAAGGAACTGCTCAAAAGATTTGGAATGGACAATGCTAAGGCAATGGACACACCAATGAGCACTACTTGCTACCTTGACAAAGATGAACAAGGTAAAAGTATAGATGTAAAGAAGTATAGAGGCATGATAGGATCATTACTTTATCTAACGGCAAGTAGGCCAAATATCATGTTTAGTGTATGCATGTGTGCGAGATACCAAGCTAATCCTAAGGAATCTCACTTAAGTGCGGTAAAAAGGATTATGAAGTATCTCATAGGAACATTAAATGTTGGATTGTGGTATCCGAAAGGATCCACTTATGATTTGATTGGTTATTCCGATTCCGATTTTGCCGGTTGCAAATTGGATAGGAAAAGCACTAGCGGCACTTGTCACTTGCTAGGAAACTCTCTTGTTTCATGGTATAGTAAGAAACAAGTAAGTGTAGCCTTGTCTACCGCCGAAGCCGAGTATGTAGCCGCCGGTAGTTGTTGCGCCCAAATTTTATGGATGAAACAACAATTTATGGACTATGGACTCATGCTTGATCACATTCCTATCAAATGTGATAATACTAGTGCAATAAATTTAACCAAGAATCCGGTTCAACATTCAAGAACCAAGCATATTGAGATTAGACATCACTTCATAAGAGACCATGTTGAAAAGGGTGATGTGGTTATTGAATTTGTCGAAACTAGTAAACAACTAGCGGACATCTTCACTAAACCTTTATGTAAAGAAAGTTTTTTTAACATCCGAAATGAACTTGGTATCTTGGATTCTAATCTAATATGATTTGTTTGAATTCATTGTATTCATATTGCTATTTTTGTATCTCTTACTAACTTAAGCATTGGAGATATCCAATTAGCCATTGTTTTGTAGGTTTATGAGTTGATGAATGAGTGATTAATCTTGAGGTAGATTGAAGAATTTGAAGATTATAAACAATGGAGGATCAACAAATTGAAGTTTATAATGGTTTAAGTGAGTATATACATGATGAAACTCAAAGGATTGAAGAAAGAACCACCAAAGGATGAAAATTTGGTGATTTTGGGCAAAATGATGTATGTTGCATCGATGCAACCAAGCTTTGCATCGATGCAAAGCACACGACGTGCTATGTGCATCGATGCAAAGCCTATTGCATCGATGCAACCACGACCAAATTGCACAAAAACACGTGAATTTGGCATTTTTGAACAACAAAACCCCACTTTTTCATCATCTTCAACCTCACAACTCATATCCCCAAGATAGGAAGAAAGGATTATAGGCTAGTTGGTGATGAGTTAGCCACCATTTGGGAGTTGCCAAATCAAGGTGACTTGTTTCAAGGTGGTAAAACCCCAATTGATGAATGGGGTTATTCAAAGGAAAATGCCATGCATTTGTTCAACCTTGTACAAGGAGCTCACTCCAAAATTAGTTGCAATTCAATGAGTGCGGAACATAGAACTTTGTTATATCTAGTCACCTATGTATTGCAACCTAGAATATCCGGGCATGCGAATGTAAATGATGAAGATTTGATTGTCATGTGGGCTATGATAAATGGAATTAAGATTAATTGGCCATACTTTATAGTACAACATATGATTAGGCTCAAGATGAAGGATAGGAATGGTGGATTAGGATTCCTTTGCCTATGGTCTAAAGTCTTTGATTATGTTGGTATTGATGTATCAAATGAGATTGCCAAGGAAGTACCACTTCAATCTTGTATCAACACTCATCTTCTCAACAAAATGGGAAGAAGAAATGTTGATGAACAAGGTCCTCAAGAGCAAGCTCCTCCACAAGCACCTCAAGCTCAAGAACCACCCTCCTTGGTTGATGTAATGAGAGAATTACAATCCATCAACCAAAACATCCAAAGGATTGAAGTAGAGCATGGTAGGCAACTTGAAGCACTTAATCGTCGTGTGTCTCGTGTAGATCATCGCACGGGTCGCTTGGATCATCGTATTGATGACTTATATGAGCATTTCGGCATCCACCTACCATATGAAGAGGATACTGATGATGATGAAGACCAAGATTGATTGTCTCCTCTTCATCAAGTCACTTTTTATTGCTTTATGCTTATTTGATTATATGAATTGTTAAACTAACTCCTAGTAAGCTAAGGATTTCTATTATGGTTTAAATACTTTGATATTTCCTTCATAAATAACTCAAAATAGGCTTGGTACCCCTATTTTAAGTTAATGTGCATGCCTTGATATATTTCACTTCTTTAGGGGGAATTATGCATGCTTATTATATATAAAAAGAGGAAATCAAATTCTTTTTGAAAGGGGGAATATCTCATCCTTGAGATTAATAGAGAAATTGAACTTAAAAAAAAAATTCATTGTTTTATGCATGCTTCTATGACACATTTCAAACTCCCTTCTTTTTGATAATGTCAAAAGGGGGAAGAAAAGTTTGAGGATATTTGAAGTTTTGAACTTTTGAAAAAGAAGAAGTTTGAGGATTTGAAAAGAAGAAATAAGTTTGCGAAACAATGATTTCAAAAAGACTTCCGCTAAGCAAAAACTTTGATATCTAAATCGTTTTCTTTGATAAACGCCCTTTAAAGGAACAAATGCACATATTTAGGGGGAACTCCTGCAAAATTTTTTTTGAAGTCTTCTCCAAAGCTTTCTATAAAACAAAGTGCATTATTGTTGCTTTCAAAATCATTTATAAATGCATATCCTCAAAATTGGTTTGTCATTATCAGAAAGGGGGAAATTGTAAATCATGTTGCTTGTATGTGAAGTTTGTATTCGTAGGTTTTGATGAATGACAAACCAACAAACGACATGAAAGACAAACCAACAAACAACTTGAATGAACAAGCATGTTGAAAGATCAACCAACATTCAACGTTGAGGAATGAAGAGTTGAAAGCAACACAACAACAACAAGAAACTCAAGTCCACAACATTTGAAGACAAGTATAGTGTCTTAGGACTTAGGTAACTTCTTGTTAAGAACCAATTGCTAAATCTCTCAACACACACTCACAAAATGTTTTGATGCACATCTTGCAATTCGATGCTAGCCAAATGGTTTAAAACTTGTTTTCAAAGGTACAAAAGCATAGGAATTGACTCCAACAAGTTTGAGATCAATCCTAAGTATTTTAAAGTGATTTTAAGCCATTCTTTAAGGTTTGCATCGATGCACACTCATCTTGCATCGATGCAAAGCATGCGACGACTTGTTGAATCGATGCAAAGATGTTTGCATCGATGCAACCTAGCTGAAAATTCAAATTTCAGCTTCAAAGACACATTTGCATCGATGCAAAGTGTTATGCATCGATGCAAATAATTCAAAAACATAAAAAACGGCTAGTTTTGACAAAAAGGCTCCATCCCATTAACTCCCCAACATTTCTAAGGTTTGGGAAGTCTATAAATAGATGGATTGAAGCCCTATTTCATAGACTTGATTTTTTGCAAACTATATTGTTCATATTCTTTCATTCTACACATTTTTTTTAAGGTGTTATAATACACAATTTGAGAGAGCAATATCAATTGGTTCAATAGCGCTAAACTTGTAATCATACACTCTTCTAAGAGAGTACTCATTTCATCTCAACAATTCTTTGAGAATTGTTTTCTTGTACACTTTGCAAATTGGAGTGTGATCTCCAAGGTTGAGTCAAGAGTTATAAACACTATAGTCGGTGAGGATACCAAAGAGGTGTACTAAGTACTCAAGGCAAATCTTAGAGAAGGTATCTCTAAGTGGAGTGGGTTAGTATACGAGTGGTGATCATATACCGTGAGGTGTTAGAAACTAAGGACTCAGATTGTAAAAGGTTTTGCGCAAGCACCTTGAAGCTTGGCAATAGTGGAACTTCTCAATTGCGATTGAGAAAGAAAGTGGACGTAGGACAAGGATTGTGCCGAACCACTCTAAATAGCGTTTGCATCTCTCCAAACTCATCTCTTCAATATTATTGTCTTTTACCTTTGAGCAAATAAATTGTGATCGAAAAGTAGCTTCGTAAGTACTTAAGGAGTAGCTTAAGTCCGATTGGTGAAAAGCTTGATCAATTTATTTGAGTTGGTGTCTATTGGAAAGTAAAAGCTCCTTATAAATGCTTAGCAATTGAGTTAAGCTCTTGGAAAAATACTAGTACAATAACACTTTTGTATATTGTCTTTAACTTTCGCAAAAAGATTCATTGTTATTGCAATACTCAATTCACCCCTCCCTCTTGAGTAATTGTGCATAGGTTCTACACTTGGGTGGTCCATCAGTGATCTTAAGGGCATTAGCCCAGCCATATGCATGCACAAGATCCTATTGGAGGATGACGCTAAGCTAGTGGTTCAACCACAGAGGTGGCTGAATCTAGACATGAAGGAGGTAGTGCAGAAGGAGGTCACTAAATTACTAGAGGCTGGGATTATTTATCCTATTTCTGATAACCCCTGGGTGAGCCCTGTCCAAGTCGTCCCTAAGAAGGGTGGCATGACAGTGATTCATAATGAAAAAAATGAACTGGTTCCTATAAGAATAATTACAGGGTGGCGTATGTGTATTGATTACAGAAGGATCAATATAGTTACCAGAAAGGATCATTTTCCTTTACCATTCATAGACCAGATGCTAGAATGACTAGCAGGTCATGATTACTACTGCTTCCTGGATGCATGTTCAGGTTATAATCAAATTGCAGTACATCCCCAGGATCAAGAGAAAACAGCATTCACATGTCCATCTGGAGTATTTGCATACAGAAGGATGCCATTTGGTCTGTGCAATGCACTTGCAACTTTTCAAAGGTGCATGCTCTCTATTTTCTCTTATATGGTGGAAAAATTTCTTGAAGTCTTCATAGATGACTTTCAGTATTTGGAGACTCATTCAGCTCCTGTCTTGACCATCTAGCACTTGTTCTAAAGAGGTGCCAATAGACTAACCTGGTTTTAAACTGAGAGAAATGTCACTTTATGGTGACTGAAGGAATTGTCCTTGGGCACAAAATTTCGAATAAGGGAATAGAGGTGGATCAAGCTAAGGTAGAGGTAATTGAAAAATTACCACCACCTGCCAATGTTAAGGCAATCAGAAGTTTTTTGGGGCATGCAAGATTCTATAAGAGGTTTATAAAAGATTTTTCAAAAATTGCCAATCTTCCGAGTAATCTGCTAGCTGCCGACACGCCATTTATCTTTGATAAGGAGTGTCTGCAGGCATTTGAGACTCTGAAAGCTAAGCTAGTCACAGCACCAGTCATCTCTGCACCAGACTGGACATTACCATTTGAACTAATGTGTAATGCCAGTGACCATGCCATTGGTGCAGTGTTGAGACAAAGGCATGACAAGCTTCTGCACGTCATTTATTATGCCAGTCATGTTTTAAATGACGCACAGAAGAACTACACAACCACAGAAAAAGAGTTACTTGCAATGGTTTATGCCATTGACAAGTTCAGATCTTATTTAGTAGGATCAAAAGTGATTGTGTACACTGACCATACTGCTCTTAAATATCTACTCACAAAGCAGGATTCAAAACCAAACTCATAAGATGGGTGTTGCTTCTGCAAGAGTTTGATATAGAAATAAGAGACAAAAAAGGGACTGTTCATACCCTGGGTCGAGCTATCCGACCCGGGATGATTGGAGATAAAAGCGACTGACCTCTTCAGGTCAGACTATCCGATCTTTTCTTAAAGAGCTTGGCCAAATCGACAGAAGAGCCCAGTAAAGGGCCCAAATAGAGGAGCATGACCCAAATCCTAAGGCGGCCTAGGCCTATAGAGATAAAGGCGGATCCGTTGAAGATACGCTGACCTCAACTCAAAGATAAAAGATAAGATAAGATAACTAACTTATCTTATCCAAAGGGTTACATCTCACCATTATAAATACACTGGAGCACCCAGGTATAACTCATACTTTGATTCTACTCAATACCTGCTTAATACCCTTGCTAACTTAAGCATCAGAGTCCTTTACAGGTACCCCCACCCTCTGGGGACAAAGGATTCAGCACCATCACCAAGTCCAACAAGTCGGACACAACAGCTCCGGCCGTCTCCCACTGGCCGGACACGTTAGCACTGACCAGTACAGAAGATCTCATCCGAGATCGACCTCCAGTTTCAGGTAACCCCCGGAACATTGGCGCCGTTGCTGGGGAACCTGGAAGTCATCCCATCACCATGGCGGACAACCATGACATCGACCACGATTCAGGTCTGGAGGATCGGACACCACACAAAAATGCGGATGTCACGCTACAAAACACTCCGGAAACCAACAAAGACAAAGACTCATCAAATTCAGGGGCAATAGAAGCGCTCCTGGATCGCCTAAAACAACTGGAAAAACAACCCCAACAACAACGGGAAATTGGAAGAGATCTCCAAAGAGAGGTGCGGCGACGTCGGGAGTTGGAAGAAAAACTACAGCAATTGGAAGTCGATCTCAAATCAAAAGCCCCCCGGGCTAATCTCGAGGAAAATTCACGCAAAGAGCAAGACCCGTTCACCAGGGAAATCATGAAAACCAAAATTCCAAAAGACTTCAAACTCCCGGATATGACCCTGTATGATGGCACCACGGATCCCAACCACCACCTCAGCAACTTCAGAAGTAGAATGTACCTCACTGACGCCCCAGATGCTGTTCGCTGCAAGGCTTTTCCAACAACTCTCACAAAGACAGCGATCCGATGGTTCGACAACCTACCCCCGAAGTCCATCTCAAGCTTTGATGAGTTAGCTAGAAAATTCCTGGCCAGATTCTCCATTCAGAAAGATAATGCCAAGCACGCCCCCAGTTTACTAGGGATCAAACAAGGAGATCAGGAGAGCCTCCGCAACTACATGGAGAGATTCAACAAAACATGCATGGACATACAAAGTTTACCAATAGAGGCCGCCATCATGGGACTCATCAATGGCCTACGAGAGGGACCTTTCAACCAATCTATATAAAAAAAGTACCCGACATCCTTAGACGGGAAGTGCAGGAGTGGGCAGAAAAGTATATCAACATGGAGGAAAACGCTCGGTTAGGAGAAACCTCAAAATCGGGGGCCTCCTACCGAGACAAAGAAAAGGAATCCAAAAGAAAAGAAGATCGACAAGGGGAGAAAATAAAAAAATACCATAACTACACCCCTCTCAGGGCATCCCTGGTCGAGATATACAAAGAAGTCTGCCATACAGAAAAAATTCCCCCAGCACGGCCACTCAAAGGCAAAAGGGGAGGAGGAAACCGAAAGGAATATTGTGAATACCATTGAGTCCGAGGACACTCCACAAACGAATGCTTCGACCTAAAAAACATCATAGAAAAATTGGTGAGAGAAGGAAAATTAGATCGATTCCTGGCCACCCAAGAAAATATGATCAAAGAAAGAAACGAAGGGATGAAGATACCGACCGAACTGAACGATCACCTCGGACACCGGAAAGACATGTCCATATGATACATGGCGGATTTAGAGCAGGTGGGATCTCCAAAACCTCTCGCAAAAGATATCTCAAAGAAGTATATCATGTCGAGGGAGAGGAGGAAGCCCTCAACATCCCAGCAATAACATTCACTAAGGAAGACGCATCCGGAATCATCACAGGACACGACGATCCCATGGTTATCACCATCATATTAGCAAACGCTAACCTACACCGCACCTTGATAGACCAAGGGAGTTCTGCCGACATCTTATTCAAGACAGCCTTTGATAAACTCGGCTTAGAAGAAAAAGAACTTGAGGCATATCCAAACAGTCTGTTCAGGCTAAGAGATACCTCGGTGCGACCACTAGGATACATACCGCTACATACAACCTTCAAAAAAGGAAACCAATCCAGGACTCTCAAAATAGACTACATCATAGTCGATGTAAGTTCAGCTTACAATGCTCTCATAGGTCGGACAACACTCAACCAACTCGGCGCAATAGTCTCGACCCCACACTATGTATGAAATTCCCAACTCCAAAAGGGATAGCCACGATAAAAGCAGATCAGAAGATGGCACGTCACTGTTATAACGAAAGCCTAAATCTCAGAGGAAAAGGAGAAGAATTTCACACAATCGAGCTTGGCGGAGTTCAACGACGAGAAGAACTTCGTCCCCAGCCAGAGGGCGAGATAGAAAAGATTCAGATCGGGGACAGCTCAGAAAAAACAACTAATATCGGCACAATCCTAAAAGGAGATTTAAAAGAATTACTAATACAATTCTTGCGAGATAACGTCGACCTCTTCGCATGGAAAGTTGCAGACATGCCAGGTATCGACCCTAAGCTAATGTGTCACAAGTTGGCGGTCTACCCAGGATCTCGACCGGTGCAGCAGAGACGAAGAAAACTTGGGCCAGAATGATCCCAAGCTATGGAAGAACAAGTATAAGCACTCCTGGAAGTAGGATTCATAAGAGAAGTTAAATACCCACTATGGCTAGCCAACGTTGTCTTGGTGAAAAAATCAAATGGGAAGTGGCGAATGTGCACCAATTATACCGATCTCAACAAAGCTTGTCCAAAGGATCCATATCCACTCCCAAGTATTGACGCTCTGGTAGATGCTTCCTCCGGATACAAATATCTCTCATTTATGGACGCATACTCGGGATACAATCAAATCCCCATGTATCCACCAGATCAAGAAAAGACCTCGTTCCTAACACCAAAAGCAAACTACTGCTACATTGTAATGCCTTTCGGTCTCAAGAACGCAGGAGCTACTTACCAAAGGCTAATGAATAAAGTTTTCTTAGATTACATCGGAAAGATCATGGAGGTCTACGTGGACGACATGCTAATTAAAACACAAAGTGAAGAAAAATTATTGTCTGAACTAGCCCAAGTGTTCGACACCATTAGGAAGCATGATATACGACTCAATCCAGCAAAATACACCTTTGCGGTAGAAACAGGCAAATTCTTAGGTTTTATGCTCACACAAAGAGGAATTGAAGCAAATCCAGATAAATGCCAGGCCATACTCAACATGAAGAGCCCAACCTGCGTCAAAGAAGTGCAGCAACTCAACGGGAGATTGACTGCCCTATCCCGATTCTTAACAGGAGCCGCGATATGATCCCTCCCCTTCTATGCTACTTTAAGAAAGGGACAACAGTTCGAATGGACGATAGAATGTGAACAATCCTTCCAAGACTTTAAAAAGTTCTTAGGACAGCCACCTATCCTATCCCAACCACGAGAAGGAGAACCACTCATATTATATCTCGCAGTAGGAAGCAGGGCAGTAGCGTCAGCACTAGTCAGAGAAGACGAAAATAGACAACAACCCATCTACTTCATTAGCAAAGCACTACAGGGATCCGAACTGAACTATCAGAAAATAGAAAAATTTGCCTATACTCTCGTTCTAACATCTCGATGACTCCGCCCTTACTTCTAGGCCCACACCATTAAAGTTCGAACTAACCAGCCCTTAAAAGGAATATTGCAAAAAACAGATTTAGCAAGCAGAATTCTACAATGGGCAGTCGAGCTGTCAGAGTTCGACCTCCAATATGAAGCTCGGACGGCCATCAAATCACAATACCTGGCTGACTTTATTGCAGAATTCATAGATGCCCTGGAAACCCCCATAGAGTGGAATCTCTATGTAGACGGTTCTTCAAATAAAACGGGAAGCGGCGCAGGAGTGATAATAGAAAGCAACCAGGGAACCCAAGTTGAGCTCTCCTTCAAGTTCGGATTCCCGGCTTCAAATAATCAGGCAGAATATGAAGCATTGCTAGCTGGTTTGAAACTGGCTGAAGAGGTGGGAGCTCGAAAACTTAACATTTACAGCGATTCGCAAGTGGTCACATCACAAATAATAGGGAGCTACCAAGTCAAAGATCCCACCATGAAAAAGTATTTGGATAAGACCAAGGAATAGCTCGGACAAATCGGGGAATACAAGATCTGCCACATACCCCGTGAGCAAAATGCCCGAGCTAACGCACTCTCAAAACTAGCCAGCACCAAACCAGGGGGCAACAATAGAAGCCTCATCCAGGAAATGTTACAGAACCCATCAATCTCGGAAGCAGAAAAAGTCCTAACCATAACAGGCCAGGACCAAGGATGGATAATCCCCATAATCAACTATCTCAAAATAGGAATGCTCCCCACAGAAGAAAAGGAAGCAAATAGGCTAAAAAGGGAGGCACAGTACTACACCATCATAAACAACATCCTGTACAAAAGAGGGATCTCGGTACCATTACTAAAATGCGTGCTGACCTCCCACACCAGGAAAGTGTTAGAAGAGGTACACAGCGGCATTTGTGGCAATCATCTCAGAGCACGGGCTCTCACCAAAAAGATACTTTGGGCAGGGTTTTATTGGCCAACCTTACAGAAAGAATCTACAGAATTTGTAAAGACATGTCCACCATGTCAGAAACATGCCAACTTCCACATCGCCCCGCCAGAAGAACTCATTAGCATGACTTTGCCTTGGCCATTCGCAAAATGGGGACTCGACCTTCTCAGTCCCTTTCCCCAGGGTTCAGGGCAAGTTAAATTTCTCATAGTAGGGGTAGATTACTTTACAAAATGGATTGAGGCAGAACTCCAAGCCAATGCCACCGCCCAAAGAAGCCGAAAATTCTTATATAGAAACATTGTCACGAGGTTTGGAGTCCCATATTCAATAACCACAGACAATGGCACCCAATTCACGGATGCAGGCTTCAGAAAATTAGTAGCCGACTTGAATATAAAGCACCAGTACACCTCTGTCGAACATCCACAAGCCAATGGACAGGCCGAAGCCGCCAACAAAGTCATATTGGCAGGGTTAAAACGAAGACTGCAAGATGCAAAGGGAGCCTAGGCAGAGGAGCTTCCACAGGTTCTATGGGCATATCGAACGACGCCACATTCCACCACTAAGGAATCCCCTTTCCGATTAGCATACGGAATGGAGGCAATGATTCCAATAGAAATTGAAGAAGGATCGCATAGAGTAGTCCATTATAATGAGGGAGCAAACTCCCAACTTCAGAGGGAAGAACTCGACCTACTACCTGAAAGCCAGGAAAGAGCTCGGATCAGAGAAGAAGCTCTAAAACGTCGAATGGCTTCCAGATATAATCAAAGGGTAGTACCAAGAAGTTTCGCTGAGAACGATCTTATCTTAATCCCAAACGACATTGGAACAACTCGGCCCGGAGAAGGGAAGCTGGCAGCAAACTGGAAAGGACCCTACCGAGTCATAGAAGTACTTAGGAAGGGCTACTACCGACTGTCCGAACTCGATGGACGAGAGCTTCCCAGATCATGGCATGCCTGCAACCTAAGAAGGTACTACAGCTAGAAAAGGCAACGGATCTCACAAGTGGATGTGCTCTTTTTCCTGAAAAGGTTTTTTAATGAGGCACCATGTTGAGATCTAGGTCATGCCCGACTGAAAGGGATAAGAAAATTCCCACATGTATATATTTGCATTTTTTCTTTGAATAAAGTTTATTTAGATATTCTACAAAGAATCCAAGATGCATTAATCTGAAGTATTCATCGTCCGATTATAAAGCGACAGGTCGGTAAAAAGTGAAAAACAATTTCACTGCACGACCAAGATAAATCGTCCGATAAAGGTGAAAACGCGATTCACCCAAAGGACAATCCAAAGATGCCAACCACTTTCTACAAATCGGCGAAGGTGAACACAGAATAATGTAAGAAGTTATCGAAAGCAATCCAAAAAAGAACCTGACGAGGTCTTACGAATAGCTAAAATAATAACTTAAAGGCTGGCCGACGCTCACAAGTCGGACCAAGTCAACCCAAGTTATAAGTAAACCCTGGAAAGAGGTCTGGCCAACCCTATTAAAGAGGATTAATTTAACTTAGAAGGGCCTGACATAACAAAGTCAGCCCAAAACAAAAAGTTATACAAGTAGTCCCTGAAAGAGATCTGACAAAGATCCAATAAAGAGGACTACAAAAAATAACTTAAAGGAGACCGACATAACCAAGTCGGACTCCTACCACTAAAAAGTTATACAAGTAGTCCCTGAAAGAGATCTGACAAAGATCCAAGAAAGAGGACTACAAAAAATAACTTAAAGGAGACCGACATAACCAAGTCGGACTTCTACCACTAAAAAGTTATACAAGTAGTCCCTGAAAGAGATCTGACAAAGATCCAAGAAAGAGGACTACAAAAAATAACTTAAAGGAGACCGACATAACCAAGTCAGACTCCTACCACTAAAAAGTCATCAAAGTAATCCCCGAAAGAGACCTGATAAAGGTCCAAGAAAGAGGATTACAGAAATAACTTAAAGGGGGACCAGCACAAAAGAACCACCAAGAAACAAGTTGGACCCATAAGTCACAACCTCAAAGGATCCAAGCTACAAACAATAAAACAAAGCAATCCGAGGAGGTCAAGATACAAGATTTCAAACATCAGTAGAAAACTGAAAAGATGCCAAGTCAAAAAACTACCTCTATTACTCCACAAAAGTTATAAGGCCCCGGAAGGCCACCAAAACCTACTGTGAAGGGATAGCGAGATACCTTTTGTTTTTCAAGATAAAAAGTTGCTAAACAAGCAACTAGGAAATGTCAGCAATTAAATAAAAAGTTTTAAAGCCCACAAGCCGGGCCAACTACATATCCAGAAAGAGATCAGCAAACATCAGGAGCCTTCTTGGCAGCATCAGGGCAAGGAGAAGGAGGACGAGTCTGAAGGGGCATAGCATCTACGGTTCCATCATCCCGGTTCAGAATCTAGCAATCCGGATCAGATGTAACAGGGGGACCAGATGAGGTCGACACCTTAAGAGAAGGCACTGGGGGAGGATCAGTCTCATCATCATCCTGGTCATCAGGGACAATCTTACCATCCCTCACGACATTATCTAGGCTGATGAGAGTCAAGTCGGCATCATGAGCAACAACCCGGAACTGTTCCATCAGGTTCTCGGAGGCAGCAGTTACGCTACCCACAAGGTGACCCTGAAGCTCACAATAATTAACCCGAGCAGTTTCCAAATCCTCCCGAAGATGCATCAATTCCCTATAAGCCGAGACATAGCTATCCTAATGTTTCAATGCCATGTCCTCGGCCAGCTTCAAAGAAGTAGCCAAGGCAATAGAACTAGCCTTCTCACCCTCCAGCTCCTTCTCCACCTTCGTCAACTTCACCTCCAACTACTCCTTTAGACCCTTGATTCGATCAAATTCCGACTTGGCCTCTTCCATGAAGGATTTTGTGGCATGAATCGGAATCCCCTAAACTGTTCGGAATATAGCCGCACCCATATGAGCCATCTTCACGCTACTTTTGGTGATAAAATCCAAATGCTGAAGAAGAGAAACGTCGTCCATAGAAAGCCCACCATAGGGGGCAATTTGCTGGTCAACAAACTCGATAGCATCAAAATCTGGGGCATCCAGGTTGAAGGGCTCGGACGTTTTTTGCTTCTTACTAGGAGGGGCACCAGGAGCTGCAGCAGAAGATTGTGGAGGATCGACCAGACGAACCCGAGGAATATGAATTACTTTCCTCGGCCCGAGAGAACTAGGTACAGGAGGTTTAACTGGAACCTGGGAAGATCCCTCTCTGGCCGCCTTGGCCGAAATGTTTAAAGCAGCAGTTGCCTTCTTCGCCTTCTTGAAGGCCTTCATAGAATCATTATTCTTCGACATCTCTGAAGAACACAAAATCAACCGCAAAAGACTAAGTTACAACATAGAAGAAGAAAAAACTCGGAAAGCAAGTATAAAAATAAAGCAGATAGTAGCCAAAGCAGCCCGAACCAAAGATGGATCACTCAAAAATATCTTCGTATCCAGATGGGGAGGCTTCCCCCACAAATCTTCAAGAACAACTACAAAGGCCCGCTCAACCTCACTAAGCATTTCCCATGTGTAACGTGGCACTCTTACATTCTTTTGCCACTCTAGAGGAAAAGCAGGCTCATCACTTTCATCAAGAAAAAAGGGGCGGGCCCCCTCAACAGCTCAAACTTTAAAGAAGTAGTTCTTGAAGTCCTTAAAGGACTCATCATACATCGCAAACACTTTATGGCCCTCGGTGGACTGGAAAGAAACCCAAGAAGCTTTCTTTTTTAAAGAACCGCCAGGCTTGGCGGAAACAAACAAGTAAAGAAAAAGAGTTTGGGAAGCTGTTACATCTAGTTCACGATAGAGAAGTTGGAAAATTTTAATAAAACCCCAGGAATTCGGGTGAAGCTGGGATAGAGCAATGTTACACGACCACAACAAGTCGGTTTCAAAAGCAGTAAAAGGAAATGAAACGTTCAACTGACTAAAAAAGTATTCGTAAGCATAAAAGAAGGGACGCTCTCCCTCAACAAAAGTCGGAAAGCAAACTCTCTCGTCAGAATCAGGGGCAACAAGCTCATAATCCTCCTCATGGGCATTGTTACCACAAATCCTATGGCGCTTCCTCAGTTTTGTGCAAAACTCAGCATCTACAACAGAAACACACAACAAAACAAGGGAGTCCAGCCAATCGGACATCCCCTCGGGAACTCTGGACGATATCTCTACAACGTTATTTCGGGAAGACATGAGGTCAACTAAATCCTACAAAAAGAAGAAAAGAATGGATTACTTAAAAACATCCTAGATGAGGAGCAAAACATCTCGACAAACAGAAAGGGAAAACCCCAAGACTCAAGATAAGAAAGTCTGGGGGCATCCTTTGGAGGCAGTAAACAGGCAAGGTTTTCAAGTTGTTTCTACAGCCTACATCTCGGCACTCATCAAAGAGAAAATAAAATCCCGAAAGAAACAAAAGAAGCAAAAAATGCAAAAACACCACCCTTCTACAGTTTATCAGTGAAAAACACTACTGCTACAGTTTATCAGAACACCAAAAGGACCAAGAAGAAAAACAGCAAAGGCGCAAACATTTTTGAAATCAAGTAAAAAGTCATCAGTAAAAGCACAGGCAGAAACGGCGGCAACATGCAAAAGAAAAAGATTCAAGCAAACAAAGAAGAGATTCGCACCAAAAAAGGGGAAAAATCCAGAGCATGCAACAAGTCAAACATGATAAAAACAGAAAGATCCAAACTTTCTCCAAAAGAAAGATCAAAAAGAAAACTCCATCGCAAAGTCAAAAATAAAGAAGGAAACACGAAATAGGACTAACCTAGACACGAAAGAAGCTTCGAGGAAATGAATGGAAGCGCGGAAACAAAGGGCTGCCCAGAAAATCGCCAAGTGACGCTGCAATACAAGAAAGCAGAAGCGCAAACGAAAGACAGAGAGCAAATGAGAGAAACAGAAAATGAGAGAGTAAAGGGAGAAGTTACGAAGAAGAAGTGAAGAAGAAAAACCATTTTTGATCGAGAAAATTTAAAATAAAGCCAAGAGAGAATGGGGGCAATTAATGCCAATTAAATGCGGATGCTAAAACCGCTTGCGTTCCCAAAAAAAGCGCTAATACAAAAGCGCGCGCTTTTAGAGGAAAACGTTCTACATTCAAAAAAGACTCTACAAAGAAAGGAATCGACAAAATGCTTGAGTTTGCCTTCACTGAAGAAGTGTGATGCCAAGGCATCTTAGGCTAGTTTCACTAGCATTTTTCTGTTAGTTTTAGTTGTTTTATGCATTTTTTTGAGCTTAAAGTAACCAAGAATGGTTAAATGAACAACAAAGTAATGAATCATCCAAACAGTGTAATTTTGATGCAAATTCCATGAGTTTTTAGTTATATTACTTGAATGCTATGAATGGATGAATTCTCATGAAATTTTGCAAGATTTTGATGCAATTGTTTGGATGATTTCAGGGAAGAGAGGCTAGGCAAGGAAGCAACAAAATCAATGAAGGAAGCTTGAAATTCAAATGGGACGTTTAAGCTCTAGTTTAAGCCTAAACTGGAGCTTAAACGCCAAAATTATGAGAAGAGAGGAAATGCTGTAACTGGCGTTTAACCTCCAGTTTGACCTCAAACTGGAAGTTAAACGCCAGAATGAGAAAGGGCACTAAGGAGCATTCCACGTTTAACCTCCAGTTTGACCACAAACTGGAGGTTAAACGCCAGAATGAGAATTGAACTAAGGGAGGCACAAAAGCATTTCCACGTTTAACCTCCAGTTTAACCTCAAACTGGAGGTTAAACGTGTTCGACACTTTCTTTTCTCACCAAGAAGCATTCCACGTTTAACCTCCAGTTTGACCTCAAACTGGAGGTTAAACGCCAGAATGAGAATTGAACTAAGGGAGGCACAAAAGCATTTCCACGTTTAACCTCCAGTTTGACCTCAAACTGGAGGTTAAACGCCAGAAGCAATAGAGAGGCACCAGAAGAGTTCCACGTTTAACCTCCAGTTTGACCTCAACCTGGAGGTTAAACGTGTTCGATGGTTTTTCTCCTCCAGGGTGTGTTCTTCATTTCCAAGTTTAACCTCCAGTTTGACCTCAAACTGGAGGTTAAACGTGTTCGATCCTAATAGCCTCCAGGGGTTGCTTTCTTCATTTCCAAGTTTAACCTCCAGTTTAACCTTAAACTGGAGGTTAAACGTGTTCGACTATGTACACTCCTGGGGTGCTTTCTTCCAATTCCACGTTTAAGTTTTAGTTTGACCTTAAACTGAAACTTAAACTTCAACTTAAACGCCACTCTTTGAAAGGGTTTCTGGGCCAATTATATTGAGGTTTAAGTTAGCATTTGAGCACAAATATTAACTTAAACCTATTATGGTATGAAACCCAATTGAATATCATAGTTTATGGGATTGGGCCTGAAGAATTGATGAGTCTGGAACTTCAAATTGTTGAGTCTTGTGTCATTACTTGTTTATCACTAAGTTTTCTCAATGAATGTTACAGAATGGGATCACAGCCTCATCAGGATTATGGATCATAAACCCAAAGCAAAAAGGAAATCAGGGAAAGGCCTCAAAGCCCAAGAATCACAACAGAAGCTCAATTTAGAAAGTGTATAAATAGGATAGAATTGAAGTCAAGGAGGACTTTTTTTTTTACTTTTGGACACTTGAGAATTTTTCATCAATTTTTCTAGTTTTGAATTCGGAGCTATGACTCACTAAACCCCTTTCATTGGGTTAGGGAGCTCTATTGTAATTCAATGAATCAATAATAGTTTTATCTTCTTCTTCAATCTTTTCTCTTGAATTTTGTTAGAAAGCTTCTCGATCTAATTCCATTGGGTAGTTGTCTTGGGAAAGAAACTACCCATAATTGGAATCCTTCGGAACCTTGGGAAAGGAATGGAGGATTCATGCTAGAGAAGCTTTCTCACAGTGAATTGGATTGGGGTTTGGATGGATATTGTGACATGTAATCCTACCAAATTGTGGTTCATGAAACTGTGTGGTATAATCAGTGATCGAGCTTCATCTCTTCTTATGAACATTTAAACCAAGGGATTGGGAATTTGTTTGTTTTTAGAGAGAATTGGTGAGCCAAGGAATTGGGATCCAATCATATAAGATTGCCAAGCAAGATTCAAAGAATGCATTGGTCGAGGAAGAGATGAAAATGTTTTGATTCGGAGATCTCAATATCTCCTCATACCCAATGAACTCCCCATCTCTGATCTACCTTTTCTATTTACATTCTGCAATTTCAATTCATGCAAATCCTCCCCAATTCCCTTTTAATTTCAGCAATTTACTTTTCCGCACTTTAATTCTCGCAATTTAAGATTCAGTCATTTCAATTCCTTGCAATTTACATTTACCGCCAATTTACTTTATGCAATTCACACCCAATTCTTGATTCCGCTCAACTAATCAAACTTCTAATTCGAATTGCTCATTCAACCAATCCTTGTGGGATTCGACCTCACTCTATTGTGAGTTTTTACTTGACGATAACCGGTGCACTTGCCGGAAGGAATTTTGCCGATTGTGCAATTTCCTTAATCGTAGCTATACTCAGTTATAGCACATCAAGTTTATGGCGCCGTTGCCGGGGATTGGTTTTCGATTGACAATTCTCAAATTGGAAGTTAACAAGATTGAGCAATTTTTTTTGTTTTGTTAATTTAGTTCAAGTTACTTGTTGAATTTTAATTTCTGCACTCTGTTATTTGCTTTTTCTTTCTTATGCCTTTCATTTCGAGCAACTAACTCACTGACCCACTAACTATTTGAATTAATTCCTCAACTGCTCTAACCATACTCTTCCATTAACCAAGAGTATTCCACTTGGTTGTTGCTTGTGGTGTGTTCTTGTATGACAGGTAGGAGAGGAGAGACATCAACCCCTCCATATACCGAACCAGAGAGGACCCTTCATAGACTTAGAAGGGAAGCAAGAAGGAAGACGGTACTGGGAGAAGAAGAATCTGAAGGAGAATCTGAGGACAACTTTGAGGAAGCTCTAGATCTCAACATGGATAGAGAAGTTCACAACCATGAGAGGGATGATGGAAACAATGCCATTCCTGAGAGAAGGGTTCTTGGTTCATACATAAACCCAACCTCTGGGAATTGTGGTAGTAGCATTCAGAAACCACCCATTCAGGCCAACAATTTTGAACTCAAACCACAGCTAATATCACTGGTGGAGAACCATTGTTCATTTGGTGGGAGTGCTAATGAAGATCCAAATCAACATCTCACCAAATTCTGAGAATTTGTGACACAGTGAAGTCCAATGGAGTCCAGGAAGATGCCTACAAACTGCTCTTGTTCCCATTTTCACTTAGGGACAAGGCAGCTAAGTGGCTGGAATCATTCCCAAGGGACAGCCTAACAACCTGGGATGAGGTGGAGAGCAAGTTTCTGGCACGTTTCTACCCCCCACAAAAGATCAATAGGCTTCGATCTGAGGTTCAGACTTTTAGACAACAGGATGGTGAGACTCTCTACGAGGCATGGGAGAGGTTCAAAGAGTTGACAAGGAAATGCCCACCAAACATGTTCCCTGACTGGGTGCAATTGCATATTTTCTATGATGGACTTTCTTATGAATCAAGGAAGGCTGTAGACCATTCATCCGGAGGTTCATTGAACAGAAAAAAGACTGTGGAAGAAGCCATTGAAGTGATTGAGACAGTGGCTGAGAATGAGTACTACTATGCTTCAGAGAGGCACAACACTAAGGGAGTGATGGAGCTGAACCATGTTGATACAATTCTAGCCCAAAACAAGGTGTTTGCCAAGCAACTAGCAGAGCTCACCAGGAAATTAGACACAAAGCAAGTGGCTGCAATACACACATAAGATCAAGAGGAAGTAAGCATTGAAGGAGGTGATTGGGAAGAGGCCAACTATGTGGGAAATCAACAAAGGCAACCATATGATCCACATTCCAACACTTACAACCCAGGATGGAAAAACCACCCAAACTTTGGGTGGGGAAACCAGCAAAGCCAACCACAAAACCACAAACCTTACAACCACAACCAACATAACAATTCCACATACCAAAACTCCAACCAAAGATCATACCAAGCCACACAAAACACTTACTCCCAACCACCATATCATGGCCAAAATAACCAACCTGCCCAACCTAATCCGAACCAACAATTTCAAGATCAATTAAACAGGATAGAAGGAAGGTTAGTAAACATGGGTCAGGACATAAGTGAGTTGAAAAACTTTAGGGACGATGTGAGATCAACCTTAAGAAACCATGGCGAAAAACTCAAGTGGATGGAGGCTCGAGTAGGAGAACTTTCTCAACAGGCCCTAAGTCAACTGCAGTGTTCCCTAGTGACACAGAAAAGAATCCTAAAGGGGAACAAAAGGGAGTGAGATGGGAAGAATGCAAGGCCATCACCACATTGAAGGAAGTCTCAGAAGAAGACGGAATCAGACCCTCAGAAAAGGAGCCAGAAATCTTGAAAGAAAGTGTGGAAGAAGCTAAGCAGGAAAGCGAAACGGAGCAAGCTAAGGATATGCAAAAGGAAGGCACGCTGGAAACATACCAACCAAAAGCACCATTTCCTCAGAGGTTAGGAGGAGGTGAAAAAGGGAAAACATATTCAAGGTTCCTAGAAACATTTAAGTCTCTCCATATCAATATTCCCTTTCTTGATATCCTCCAGCAGATGCCTACACATAAACTTGATGTGCTATAACTGAGTATAGCTACGATTAAGGAAATTGCACAATCGGCAAAATTCCTTCCGGCAAGTGCACCGGTTATCGTCAAGTAAAAACTCACAATAGAGTGAGGTCGAATCCCACAAGGATTGGTTGAATGAGCAATTCGAATTAGAAGTTTGATTAGTTGAGCGGAATCAAGAATTGGGTGTGAATTGCATAAAGTAAATTGGCGGTAAATGTAAATTGCAAGGAATTGAAATGACTGAATCTTAAATTGCGAGAATTAAAGTGCGGAAAAGTAAATTGCTGAAATTAAAAGGGAATTGGGGAGGATTTGCATGAATTGAAATTGCAGAATGTAAATAGAAAAGGTAGATCAGAGATGGGGAGTTCATTGGGTATGAGGAGATATTGAGATCTCCGAATCAAAACATTTTCATCTCTTCCTCGACCAATGCATTCTTTGAATCTTGCTTGGCAATCTTATATGATTGGATCCCAATTCCTTGGCTCACCAATTCTCTCTAAAAACAAACAAATTCCCAATCCCTTGGTTTAAATGTTCATAAGAAGAGATGAAGCTCGATCACTGATTATACCACACAGTTTCATGAACCACAATTTGGTAGGATTACATGTCACAATATCCATCCTAACCCCAATCCAATTCACTGTGAGAAAGCTTCTCTAGCATGAATCCTCCATTCCTTTCCCAAGGTTCCGAAGGATTCCAATTATGGGTAGTTTCTTTCCCAAGACAACTACCCAATGGAATTAGATCGAGAAGCTTTCTAACAAAATTCAAGAGAAAAGATTGAAGAAGAAGATAAAACTATTATTGATTCATTGAATTACAATAGAGCTCCCTAACCCAATGAAAGGGGTTTAGTGAGTCATAGCTCCGAATTCAAAACTAGAAAAATTGATGAAAAATTCTCAAGTGTCCAAAAGTAAAAAAAAAGTCCTCCTTGACTTCAATTCTATCCTATTTATACACTTTCTAAATTGAGCTTCTATTGTGATTCTTGGGCTTTGAGGCCTTTCCCTGATTTCCTTTTTGCTTTGGGTTTATGATCCATAATCCTGATGAGGCTGTGATCCCATTCTGTAACATTCATTGAGAAAACTTAGTGATAAACAAGTAATGACACAAGACTCAACAATTTGAAGTTCCAGACTCATCAATTCTTCAGGCCCAATCCCATAAACTATGATATTCAATTGGGTTTCATACCATAATAGGTTTAAGTTAATATTTGTGCTCAAATGCTAACTTAAACCTCAATATAATTGGCCCAGAAACCCTTTCAAAGAGTGGCGTTTAAGTTGAAGTTTAAGTTTCAGTTTAAGGTCAAACTAAAACTTAAACGTGGAATTGGAAGAAAGCACCCCAGGAGTGTACATAGTCGAACACGTTTAACCTCCAGTTTAAGGTTAAACTGGAGGTTAAACTTGGAAATGAAGAAAGCAACCCCTGGAGGCTATTAGGATCGAACACGTTTAACCTCCAGTTTGAGGTCAAACTGGAGGTTAAACTTGGAAATGAAGAACACACCCTGGAGGAGAAAAACCATCGAACACGTTTAACCTCCAGTTTGAGGTCAAACTGGAGGTTAAACTTGGAAATGAAGAACACACCCTGGAGGAGAAAAACCATCGAACACGTTTAACCTCCAGTTTGAGGTCAAACTGGAGGTTAAACTTGGAAATGAAGAACACACCCTGGAGGAGAAAAACCATCGAACACGTTTAACCTCCAGTTTGAGGTCAAACTGGAGGTTAAACGTGGAACTCTTCTGGTGCCTCTCTATTGCTTCTGGCGTTTAACCTCCAGTTTGAGGTCAAACTGGAGGTTAAACGTGGAAATGCTTTTGTGCCTCCCTTAGTTCAATTCTCATTCTGGCGTTTAACCTCCAGTTTGAGGTCAAACTGGAGGTTAAACGTGGAATGCTTCTTGGTGAGAAAAGAAAGTGTCGAACACGTTTAACCTCCAGTTTGAGGTTAAACTGGAGGTTAAACGTGGAAATGCTTTTGTGCCTCCCTTAGTTCAATTCTCATTCTGGCGTTTAACCTCCAGTTTGAGGTCAAACTGGAGGTTAAACGTGGAATGCTCCTTAGTGCCCTTTCTCATTCTGGCGTTTAACTTCCAGTTTGAGGTCAAACTGGAGGTTAAACGCCAGTTACAGCATTTCCTCTCTTCTCATAATTTTGGCGTTTAAGCTCCAGTTTAGGCTTAAACTGGAGCTTAAACGTCCCATTTGAATTTCAAGCTTCCTTCATTGATTTTGTTGCTTCCTTGCCTAGCCTCTCTTCCCTGAAATCATCCAAACAATTGCATCAAAATCTTGCAAAATTTCATGAGAATTAATCCATTCATAGCATTCACGTAATATAACTAAAAACTCATGGAATTTGCATCAAAATTACACTGTTTGGATGATTCATTACTTTGTTGTTCATTTAACCATTCTTGGTTACTTTAAGCTCAAAAAAATGCATAAAACAACTAAAACTAACAGAAAAATGCTAGTGAAACTAGCCTAAGATGCCTTGGCATCACAACACCAAACTTAATACTTGCTTGTCCCTAAGCAAGTCCTGAGTTAATTGAGAAAACAAGTATGAAACAAAAAGCAATTACATTGGCTATATTAGCAAGCATTTGAAGTTCATCAGAAGGGTTTTATGCAGAAAGTTGCAGTATCACTTTTTCATTCTTATCAGGTAGGATTATCACTTTTTCATTGCATCCATCAAACACTGCTATGGCCTCTTGTTATTCTTATGTCTTTGGCACATTTTCCTTTCTTTGTTTTTCTTTTTCTTAGAGCTCCTTTGCTCCTTGTTTGCTCAGTGTCATGTGTTGCACAAGCCTTTGGCATTTTCTTTTTCTTATCATTGCATTACACATATCCACTACAGGCATTTTTAGTTCACATTTCTTCTTGAGACATTGATGCCCAGCACCTCTTTGTGTGACTAAATGTTTTGTATTTAGGTTGCTCTTGATAATGGACTTTTGGTTGATAATCCCGGGTTAGTTAACCCAAGTTACCAAGTGTTGAAACACTCCTCAGAACCTATTCATCCAAGCATATCCTTAATACATAAATACCACAGGCATTTGTCTCAGAAGTTCAAACCATTGGTGCCTAGCTTATTTTCTCAATTTTTTTTTTTTTGCTTTTTGGTTGCCCCTTTTCAGTGGCTTTTTCTTCTTCTTTTTTTTTCTTTTTCATGGCCAAAGACATTTATTCATCAAGATCCATAGACAATACTCAACTTCTACACAAAAATTGATAATTCTACACTCTATTTCCAGTGATCTGACTAAACAATCAAGCATGCATACCACCACTTAATTCTACTTGATTTGTCACTAATTGAGCCAAGTTACTTTTGTTCAAACTTTTCTTTTATTTTTGGAAACAGAACAAGCATGGCAAGCATTTGTTTAAGATGGTGAAGTTATATCCAAACATCTAGGCATTCACTTTATTCAAAGCAGTAAACCAACACTCCTACAAAATGACTTAAAATGAAAGAAAGATTCAACAATTACAGTTTAAACCAGAACAAGCATGCTTTTGTTTGCCTTTTAAAGAATGGTCAAGGAACAACACCACCTTGTGAAATTTCTTGTTTTCTCCTTGTTGCCAGGAAACAATTTGATTTCTCTTTCTTCTCCTAATTGTTGCTTCATGTTTTTTTTTTTTAAAGCTCCTTGTTTCCTTTCCCGCAAAGAGTGATGAAGTTGCTTGCTTCTCAAGCACTTGAGTGGTTAGCTCAACTATGTATGGGCAAGTGTCTGAGTCTTAAGTTGGGGTGTGAACACCAAACTTAATCTCCTACTTACTCCTCTGCTCTTTGAATCCTTGAATTCTCCTTAGAATGAAGTTGCTGCTAAGGATTTTAAGTATTTCTGTGATTGCTTAGAATGGTTATTCCTTTAATATAATTCAAAGGTTGTTGTGTTCAGTTGATCTTTATGGTGGAACACCAAACTTAGAGTTACACATTCCCCTTTGAATTATTGATCCACGAATTCATTGTTTGGTGTGAAACACCAAACTTAATTCTTTGCAATGCACAGAAACTACTTCATCTTTTTATTGAAACAAATAAAAGAAACAGCAAAAGAGTGTTACCTCAGGTTGGGTTGCCTCCCAACAAGCGCTCTTTTAACGTCATTAGCTTGACGGTCAGTTTCCTCAGTTGAGGTGATATTTAACCTTGTCCTTCTCCTCTACATCTCCCAAGTAATGTTTGAGTCTTTGACCATTCACAGTGAAGGTTCTTTGTGACTTTTCTTCCATGATTTCTACTTGTCCATATTGGGAGACCTTGGTAACAAGGAATGGTCCAGACCACCTTGATTTTAGCTTCCCTGGAAATAGCTTCAGCCTAGAATTGTAGAGCAATACTTTTTGTCCCTCTTCAAATTTCCTTGGGGCTATGTTGCTGTCATGCTTCTTCTTTGCTCTTTCTTTGTAAATTTTGGCATTCTCATAAGCTTCAGCTCTGAATTCTTCCAACTCTTGAATTTGCAACATCCTTCTTTCTCCAGCAGCTTTGCTGTCCAAGTTTAAGAGTTTCAAGGCCCAGAATGCCTTGTGCTCCAACTCCAGTGGCAAATGGCAAGCCTTTCCATATACTAGTTGGTAAGGAGACATTCCAATTGGTGTTTTGAAAGCTGTCCTATATGCCCAAAGAGCATCATCTAGCTTAATCGACCAGTCCTTCCTTGAAGCTCCCACAGTCTTTTCCAAGATTCTTTTGAGTTCCCTATTAGAAATTTCGGCTTGCCCACTTGTCTGTGGATGGTATGGTGTGGCTACCTTATGTTTGACTCCATATTTTAGAAGCAATGCCTCTAATGGTTTGTTGCAGAAGTGGCTTCCTCCATCACTGATGATTGCTCTTGGAACCCCAAAACGGCAAAAAATGTGTTTTCTGAGGAAGTTCATGACCACCTTATTATCATTGGTTGGAGTTGCTATTGCTTCAACCCATTTGGAGACATAGTCTACTGCCACAAGAATGTAATTATTTGAGTATGAGGTGGGAAAGGGTCCCATGAAATCTATCCCCCATACATCAAACAATTCAAGTTCCAGAATGAATTGTTGTGGCATTTCATTTCTTCTTGGCAGGTTCCCCTCCTTCTGGCATTCATGGCAGTGCTTCACTAGTTCCTTTGCATCTTTGAAGATCGTGGGCCAATAAAAACCACACTGCAACACCTTAGCTGCTGTTCTTTCTCCTGTAAAATGTCCTCCATAAGTAGAGCCATGGCAGTCCCATAATACTTCCCTTCCTTCTTCCTCTGATATGCATCTTCTTAGTATGCCATCCGAACATTTTTTGAACAAGTATGGTTCGTCCCAGATGAAGTATTTGGCATCATTTACCAATTTCTTCCTTTGATGCTTGTTAAATTCCAACGGCAAACTCCCAGTGGCTTTGAAGTTTGCTATATCTGCAAACCAGGGTGCTTTGTGAATTACCATGGGTTGTTCATCAGGAAAGCACTCATTTATATGTGTGCTTTGTGTGCTTCCTTCTTCACATGGTATCCTAGATAAATGGTCTGCTACCTTGTTCTCTACACCCTTCTTGTCTTTGATTTCAATGTCAAATTCCTGCAACAAAAGAACCCATCTAATAAGTCTTGGTTTGGATTCTTGTTTTGCAAGTAAGTATTTTAAAGCTGAATGATCAGTGAAGACAATGACTTTAGACCCAATGAGATATGATCTAAATTTGTCAAATGCAAAGACTATTGCCAAGAGTTCTTTTTCAGTGGTTGTGTAATTCTTTTGGTTATCATTCAAGACCTTACTGGCATAATAAATCACATGTACCAAATTGTCTTTCCTTTGTCCTAACACTGCCCCAATAGCAAGGTCTGATGCATCACACATCAGTTCAAAAGGTAAGCTCCAATCAGGTGGGGCAATGATAGGTGCAGAGGAAAGTTTTTGCTTCAACAGTTCATAGGCTAGCATGCAATTTTTATCAAATACAAAAGGTGTATCAGAGACAAGCAAGTTACTCAAGGGTTTGGCTATTTTAGAAAAGTCTCTAATAAACCTTCTGTAAAAGCCAACGTGTCCCAAAAAACTCCTAACTGCCTTGACATTACTTGGTGGAGGTAGTTTTTCAATGAGTTCCACCTTAGCTTTGTCCACCTCAATGCCTCTATTGGACACTTTATGGCCAAGGACGATTCCTTCTGTGACCATGAAATGACACTTTTCCCAGTTTAATACTAGGTTGGTCTCTTGGCATCTCTTAAGCACCAAGGCAAGGTGGTGTAGGCAGCTAGGAAAAGAATTTCCAAACACAGAAAAATCATCCATGAAAACTTCAATAAACTTTTCGATCATGTCCGAAAAGATGGACAGCATGCACCTTTGGAAAGTTGCAGGTGCATTGCACAATCCAAAGGGCATGTGTCTATACGCAAAAACCCCATATGGACAAACAAATGATGTTTTCTCTTGATCTCTTGGATCAACTACTATCTGATTATAGCCTGAGTATCCATCCAGAAAGCAATAATAAGCATGTCCTGCAAGCCTTTCAAGCATCTGATCCATGAATGGGAGTGGAAAATGATCTTTTCTGGTGGCTTCATTGAGCTTCCTGTAGTCTATGCACATCCTCCACCCAGTGACAGTTCTTGTGGGTATGAGTTCGTTCCTCTCATTTGGCACCACAGTTATGCCACCTTTCTTGGGAACTACATGGATGGGGCTAACCCATGGGCTGTCAGAAATGGGGTAGATTACCCCTGCCTGCCATAACTTCATGACCTCCTTTTGTACCACTTCTTTCATGACGGGATTCAATCTTCTCTGAGCTTGAATGGACGGTCTAGCATCCTCTTCTAACAAGATTTTATGCATGCATATGGATGAACTTATCCCCTTCAAATCAGCTAGGGTCCATCCAATGGCATCTTGATGAGTTTTTAGCACCTTGATCAATTCTTCTTCCTGTTCTTGGCTCAGGGTAGAGCTAATGATAACAGGATGGCTCTCATCACTTCCCAAGTATGCATACTTGAGATTAGGGGGCAATGCTTTGAGCTCAGGTTTTGGTGCTTCCTTTTCTTCTTTCACTTTCTCTGGCATGCTTGGCATGGTTGTTTCGGCAGCCTTGATGTCACTAACTTCAATATCCTTGGTGAACTCCTCCTCTGCCACTTCCTTTGTGGTTTCCTCAAAGGTTTCTTGTATTGCAATGTCCACTACATCCACCCTCATGCATTCCTTTAGTGATTCTGATGGATAGCTCATTGCCTTGAATACGTTAAACACCAATTTCTCATCATGTAGTCTAAGAGTGAGTTCACCCTTTTGGACATCTATGATGGCTCCAGCAGTAGCCAGGAATGGTCTTCCCAGAATTATCGAAGCTTTAGCTTCTTCCTCCATATCTAACACCACAAAGTCAGCAGGAAATATAAAATCTCCCACTTTCACCAACAAATCCTCAACTATCCCATGAGGGAATTTAAAAGTTCGATCTGCCAATTGGAGGGCCATTCTTGTTGGTTTGGCTTCTTCAATCTTCATTCTTCTCATCATGGTTAGAGACATCAAATTGATACTGGCCCCTAAGTCACACAAGGCCTTCTCCACCATGACTTCTCCTATGATGCAGGGGATTTGGAAACTGCCTGGATCCTTCAATTTCTGAGGCAGTTTGTGTTGAATGATGGCACTGCATTCTTCAGTTAACAACACAGTTTCCTCATTTCTCCAGCTCCTCTTCTTGGTCATTAATTCCTTCAAGAATTTTGCATAGAGTGGCATTTGCTCTATTGCCTCAGCAAAAGGAATGTTGATTTGAAGCTTCTTGAAAATCTCCAAGAATCTGGAGAATTGGCCATCCTTTTCACTTTTCATCAAACGCTGAGGATATGGTACTTTGGGTGTATAAGGCTTCAGGACCTCTTTTTCTTTTTCTTTTGTTGCAGATGGTATAAAAGATTGTCCCTGTTCCTTGTCTCCCACATCTTCCTTTGCTTCATCCTCTGTGGTTTCCTTTGAGATCTCCCTTAGCTTCTTTCCACTTCTGAGTGTTATGGCTTTACATTCTTCCCTTGCAATAGCCTTGGTAGCATGAGAAACGCTTGGCCCAGGGGTTTGCTTAGACAAATACACAATTTGATTTTCTAGCTTCTGGATGGCAGCTCCTTGGTTTTGCAAGTTAGAATTTACTTCTTCCTTAAAAGCTTTCAAATCGGTTATGTCTTGACTCATGGTTGTAAGCATTCCTTCTATCCTGTTTAATTGATCTTGAAATTGTTGGTTCGGATTAGGTTGGGCAGGTTGGTTATTTTGGCCATGATATGGTGGTTGGGAGTAAGTGTTTTGTGTGGCTTGGTATGATCTTTGGTTGGAGTTTTGGTATGTGGAATTGTTATGTTGGTTGTGGTTGTAAGGTTTGTGGTTTTGTGGTTGGCCTTGCTGGTTTCCCCACCCAAAGTTTGGGTGGTTTTTCCATCCTGGGTTGTAAGTGTTGGAATGTAGATCATATGGTTGCCTTTGTTGATTTCCCACATAGTTGGCCTCTTCCCAATCACCTCCTTCAGTGCTTACTTCCTCTTGATCTTGTGTGTGTAGTGCAGCCACTTGCTTTGTGTCTAATTTCCTGGTGAGCTCTGCTAGTTGCTTGGCAAACACCTTGTTTTGGGCTAGAATTGTATCAACATGGTTCAGCTCCATCACTCCCTTAGTGTTGTGCCTCTCTGAAGCATAGTAGTACTCATTCTCAGCCACTGTCTCAATCA
This sequence comes from Arachis hypogaea, assembly GCF_003086295.3. NCBI lineage: Eukaryota > Viridiplantae > Streptophyta > Magnoliopsida > Fabales > Fabaceae > Arachis > Arachis hypogaea. The sequence continues at coordinate 86,396,607 of NC_092036.1, read as the reverse complement.
CTTCAATGGCTTCTTCCACAGTCTTTTTTCTGTTCAATGAACCTCCGGATGAATGGTCTACAGCCTTCCTTGATTCATAAGAAAGTCCATCATAGAAAATATGCAATTGCACCCAGTCAGGGAACATGTTTGGTGGGCATTTCCTTGTCAACTCTTTGAACCTCTCCCATGCCTCATAGAGAGTCTCACCATCCTGTTGTCTAAAAGTCTGAACCTCAGATCGAAGCCTATTGATCTTTTGTGGGGGGTAGAAACGTGCCAGAAACTTGCTCTCCACCTCATCCCAGGTTGTTAGGCTGTCCCTTGGGAATGATTCCAGCCACTTAGCTGCCTTGTCCCTAAGTGAAAATGGGAACAAGAGCAGTTTGTAGGCATCTTCCTGGACTCCATTGGACTTCACTGTGTCACAAATTCTCAGGAATTTGGTGAGATGTTGATTTGGATCTTCATTAGCACTCCCACCAAATGAACAATGGTTCTCCACCAGTGATATTAGCTGTGGTTTGAGTTCAAAATTGTTGGCCTGAATGGGTGGTTTCTGAATGCTACTACCACAATTCCCAGAGGTTGGGTTTATGTATGAACCAAGAACCCTTCTCTCAGGAATGACATTGTTTCCATCATCCCTCTCATGGTTGTGAACTTCTCTATCCATGTTGAGATCTAGAGCTTCCTCAAAGTTGTCCTCAGATTCTCCTTCAGATTCTTCTTCTCCCAGTACCCTCTTCCTTCTTGCTTCCCTTCTAAGTCTATGAAGGGTCCTCTCTGGTTCGGTATATGGAGGGGTTGATGTCTCTCCTCTCCTACCTGTCATACAAGAACACACCACAAGCAACAACCAAGTGGAATACTCTTGGTTAATGGAAGAGTATGGTTAGAGCAGTTGAGGAATTAATTCAAATAGTTAGTGGGTCAGTGAGTTAGTTGCTCGAAATGAAAGGCATAAGAAAGAAAAAGCAAATAACAGAGTGCAGAAATTAAAATTCAACAAGTAACTTGAACTAAATTAACAAAACAAAAAAAAATTGCTCAATCTAGTTAACTTCCAATTTGAGAATTGTCAATCGAAAACCAATCCCCGGCAACGGCGCCATAAACTTGATGTGCTATAACTGAGTATAGCTACGATTAAGGAAATTGCACAATCGGCAAAATTCCTTCCGGCAAGTGCACCGGTTATCGTCAAGTAAAAACTCACAATAGAGTGAGGTCGAATCCCACAAGGATTGGTTGAATGAGCAATTCGAATTAGAAGTTTGATTAGTTGAGCGGAATCAAGAATTGGGTGTGAATTGCATAAAGTAAATTGGCGGTAAATGTAAATTGCAAGGAATTGAAATGACTGAATCTTAAATTGCGAGAATTAAAGTGCGGAAAAGTAAATTGCTGAAATTAAAAGGGAATTGGGGAGGATTTGCATGAATTGAAATTCCAGAATGTAAATAGAAAAGGTAGATCAGAGATGGGGAGTTCATTGGGTATGAGGAGATATTGAGATCTCCGAATCAAAACATTTTCATCTCTTCCTCGACCAATGCATTCTTTGAATCTTGCTTGGCAATCTTATATGATTGGATCCCAATTCCTTGGCTCACCAATTCTCTCTAAAAACAAACAAATTCCCAATCCCTTGGTTTAAATGTTCATAAGAAGAGATGAAGCTCGATCACTGATTATACCACACAGTTTCATGAACCACAATTTGGTAGGATTACATGTCACAATATCCATCCAAACCCCAATCCAATTCACTGTGAGAAAGCTTCTCTAGCATGAATCCTCCATTCCTTTCCCAAGGTTCCGAAGGATTCCAATTATGGGTAGTTTCTTTCCCAAGACAACTACCCAATGGAATTAGATCGAGAAGCTTTCTAACAAAATTCAAGAGAAAAGATTGAAGAAGAAGATAAAACTATTATTGATTCATTGAATTACAATAGAGCTCCCTAACCCAATGAAAGGGGTTTAGTGAGTCATAGCTCCGAATTCAAAACTAGAAAAATTGATGAAAAATTCTCAAGTGTCCAAAAGTAAAAAAAAAGTCCTCCTTGACTTCAATTCTATCCTATTTATACACTTTCTAAATTGAGCTTCTGTTGTGATTCTTGGGCTTTGAGGCCTTTCCCTGATTTCCTTTTTGCTTTGGGTTTATGATCCATAATCCTGATGAGGCTGTGATCCCATTCTGTAACATTCATTGAGCAAACTTAGTGATAAACAAGTAATGACACAAGACTCAACAATTTGAAGTTCCAGACTCATCAATTCTTCAGGCCCAATCCCATAAACTATGATATTCAATTGGCTTTCATACCATAATAGGTTTAAGTTAATATTTGTGCTCAAATGCTAACTTAAACCTCAATATAATTGGCCCAGAAACCCTTTCAAAGAGTGGCGTTTAAGTTGAAGTTTAAGTTTCAGTTTAAGGTCAAACTAAAACTTAAACGTGGAATTGGAAGAAAGCACCCCAGGAGTGTACATAGTCGAACACGTTTAACCTCCAGTTTAAGGTTAAACTGGAGGTTAAACTTGGAAATGAAGAAAGCAACCCCTGGAGGCTATTAGGATCGAACACATTTAACCTCCAGTTTGAGGTCAAACTGGAGGTTAAACCTGGAAATGAAGAACACACCCTGGAGGAGAAAAACCATCGAACACGTTTAACCTCCAGTTTGAGGTCAAACTGGAGGTTAAACTTGGAAATGAAGAACACACCCTGGAGGAGAAAAACCATCGAACACGTTTAACCTCCAGTTTGAGGTCAAACTGGAGGTTAAACGTGGAACTCTTCTGGTGCCTCTCTATTGCTTCTGGCGTTTAACCTCCAGTTTGAGGTCAAACTGGAGGTTAAACGTGGAAATGCTTTTGTGCCTCCCTTAGTTCAATTCTCATTCTGGCGTTTAACCTCCAGTTTGAGGTCAAACTGGAGGTTAAACGTGGAATGCTTCTTGGTGAGAAAAGAAAGTGTCGAACACGTTTAACCTCCAGTTTGAGGTTAAACTGGAGGTTAAACGTGGAAATGCTTTTGTGCCTCCCTTAGTTCAATTCTCATTCTGGCGTTTAACCTCCAGTTTGAGGTCAAACTGGAGGTTAAACGTGGAATGCTCCTTAGTGCCCTTTCTCATTCTGGCGTTTAACTTCCAGTTTGAGGTCAAACTGGAGGTTAAACGCCAGTTACAGCATTTCCTCTCTTCTCATAATTTTGGCGTTTAAGCTCCAGTTTAGGCTTAAACTGGAGCTTAAACGTCCCATTTGAATTTCAAGCTTCCTTCATTGATTTTGTTGCTTCCTTGCCTAGCCTCTCTTCCCTGAAATCATCCAAACAATTGCATCAAAATCTTGCAAAATTTCATGAGAATTCATCCATTCATAGCATTCAAGTAATATAACTAAAAACTCATGGAATTTGCATCAAAATTACACTGTTTGGATGATTCATTACTTTGTTGTTCATTTAACCATTCTTGGTTACTTTAAGCTCAAGAAAATGCATAAAACAACTAAAACTAATAGAAAAATGCTAGTGAAACTAGCCCAAGATGCCTTGGCATCACAACACCAAACTTAATACTTGCTTGTCCCTAAGCAAGTCCTGAGTTAATTGAGAAGAAAGTATGAAACAGAAAGCAATTACATTGGCTATATTAGCAAGCATTTGAAGTTCATCAGAAGGGTTTTATGCAGAAAGTTGCAGCATCACTTTTTCATTCTTATCAGATAAGATTATCACTTTTTCATTGCATCCATCAAACACTGCTATGGCCTCTTGTTATTCTTATGTCCTTGGCACTTTTCCTTTCTTTGTTTTTCTTTTTCTTAGAGCTCCCTTGCTCCTTGTTTGCTCAGTGTCATGTGTTGCACAAGCCTTTGGCATTTTCTTTTTCTTATCAGTGCACTACACATATCCACTACAGTCATTTTAGTTCACATTTCTTCTTGAGACATTGGTGCCCAGCACCTCTTTGTGTGACTAAATGTTTTGTATTTAGGTTGCTCTTGATAATGGACTTTTGGTTGATAATCCCGGGTTAGTTAACCCAAGTTACCAAGTGTTGAAACACTCCTCCGAACCTATTCATCCAAGCATATCCTTAATACATAAACACCACAGGCATTTGTCTCAGAAGTTCAAACCATTGGTGCCTAGCTTATTTTCTCAATTCTTTTTCTTGCTTTTTGGTTGCCCTTTTTCAGTGGCTTTTACTTCTTCTTTTTCTTTCTTTTTTTTCATGGCCAAAGACATTTATTCATCAAGATCCATAGACAGTATTCAACTTCTACACAAAAATGATAATTCTACACTCAATTTCCAGTGAGCTGACTAAACAATCAAGCATGCATACCACCACTTAATTCTACTTGATTTGTCACTAATTGAGCCAAGTTACTTTTGTTCAAACTTTTCTTTTATTTTTGGAAACAGAACAAGCATGGCAAGCATTTGTTTAAGAAGGTGAAGTTATATCCAAACATCTAGGCATTCACTTTATTCAAAGCAGTAAACAAACAAACATACAAATTGACTTAAAATGAAAGAAAGCTCATAAAGACAATTCATAAACTATTATTTGATTATTAAGGAACAAGACCACCTCTCATTTGTTGCTTGGTTCTTTTTGATTCTTGGGGTTCTGCTTCTTCTTGCTTCTTACCTCTTTTTGACCGCTTGTACTTCCTTTATCTTTTCTCATGAGCTTTGTCCAGAATCCAGCCTTTTTCATTGTTTCTTCCACTCCTTTTTCAAGGATCATCGCCTTGTTTATTTCTCCTTCTTTTCTCCCTTTGAAATACTCATCAAAAGATGGGAATGCTGGGTCCATCTTGTGTAGATGTTCCCCTATGTAGTTAAGCTTGATTTGAGAGCTGATGTTGTAATCAGCTTGAACTGAGTATCTTGCATTTTGCAAAGTGGTGGCTTCCTTGATTGCCAAGATATTGGCATCTTGGTGTTGGCATATGTGGCTGAGGGATTCCTGTAATTGTAAATTCTGTTCCCTTTGCAGATCTAGGAATCTTGATTCAAAGTTCCTTTGCATGTCCATCATTTTGAGGTGAAAGTCCTCTTGCCTCTCTTGAGACCTCATGTATTGTTGAGACATTCCTTCCATGATTTCCTGCATTCTGCTCATATCCATGGGGTCTCTGGGAACTTGTTGCCTTCTTTCTGGACTTCTTTGCTCTTCTTGCTCTTCTTCTCTTTCTTGCTCTGCTTCTTGCTCCTCTTCTGCTTGTTGCCCTTCTTCATTTCTTCTTTTTGTATGTCTTGGGGGAGTTGGGCCAAGAGTCATTCTGTGAGCAGTTATGGCCATTCCAGGATATAGCCAATTAGGTCTTTCATCTTCAAGTGGTACTTGGGCATCAATGCATAGTCTAATGATGGTGCTAGGGAAGTGGAGCCAGGAGTCAGGGTCACGTTTCTCACTAAACTCTTGTATCTGATCAGCAATGAGTTTATGAACCTTGATCTCTCCTCCCACCATAATGCAATGTAGCAAGATGGCTCTTTTAGGGACTATTTCTGAAGAGTTTGCAGTGGGTAGGATGGATCTCCTAACTATTGCATACCACCCCTTAGCTTCAGGTGTTAGGTCTCCCCTTCTCAAGACTCTTGGAGCCCCTTTTGTTTTTCTTACCCATTCAGCTCTGATGGCACAAAGGTCTTCAGCAATAGTCGTATAGTCAGGTTCTCCTATCATCCTTTCCTCATAACTTGCTTGGCTGAAACGTATGTTTTTCAGGCCAAGAGTTTTCATGATTGCCTTGGGGCTGAAATCAACTTCCACCCCTCTCACATAACTTTTGTAGGTAGGTTCCACGGTTGGATCCTCCCTCACTACATTTGCATAAAACTCCTTCACCAGATTGATGTTGATCTTAGTGATTGGCTTAGTCAAGAGCTCCCACTTCCTCTTTTTGATCTTCTCCCAAATACCTGGGAACTCATCCTTTTCCAGGTCAAAGGGAACCTCAGCTAGTACCCTTTTAGGTCTCATCCATTCGGCTTGGATCTCATGGAAAACTGATTTGTATTTCCATGCATCAAATTCCCTTTCCTCCTCCATTGGTTGCTTGTCTTTTCTTCTTTTGTGGCTAGATGAGGCTGCCATTGGTTCTTTAGTTTTGGAGAGTAACAAGCTAAGGTTGACAAGGTGAAGTAAGAAAATGTGGTTAGAAGAGTGGTGAGGTTGTTTTCGGCAAGAGATAGTTATGCTATGATGAAAGGAAATGTGCAAGAAGGAGCTTTGGTGGTGTGGAGCTCGTTCCCTAATTGGTTCTTTATATTGCAAGCAAGTGAAAAATGGACGGCTAGGGTGATTTGTGAAGGATGACTTGATGGTAAATATATGAATTAGGGAAAAGGACGAATTGCTTTTCACTTTCTTGGAAGTATTCTAGGTGCATTAGGTTGTACATGTAGCTATCTTTTCATGCAGAACTTCTTTTTCCCATTTGTTAGTTTCAAAGACCTTTGAACTTCCTTTTTGACCAAGCACCGTGCCTCCCCCATTTGTCTTTTTCCTCCATTATTATCCTTCCTTTTGTACCTGCACAAACAAACAAATTTGTTATCATTTTTTTTTTCGGTCATGTGAATAAGGAAAAGCACTTGCACATGTTTTTCATTCTTTTTGAATTGTAGATCAATGATTAACTTTATGAGCTTATAGCCGTGACTTTTATATGTATGCACACTTATTATTGGACACCAAACTTAGTGTTTGGTAATGTCTCCTGATGACATGAAATCCATGTTAGTGTCCTTAATGAATGTGCATAATTCTTAATAAATCATAGTCACCTTGACTCTTTGATCCTAAACAATTTCACTACCTAAAGTAATTGAAATCAAAGTATTAAGACATGCAAATGGTATACTTGTCATGAAATTCTAAATCCAGAGGAACTTCTTGCTTTTCATTAACTGTGTTCAAAAAGGAACACCAAACTTAATGTTTGGTTGTGCACCTTGAATGAAAAACTAAATACAATTTTGCATAAGATTTGGAGATGCCTTCAGGCACACCAAACTTAGAGACCAATTGTATTTTACATGTAATGTTTAGTGCACCTTATCAACGGTTGTCCTGAGGATTCACGTTCATGCATAAGAAACCATGCTTTATTAGATGCAGAGTAAAACAATAAAGAGTAAGGATACTAAAAACATGGGTTGCCTCCCATGAAGCGCTTCTTTAACGTCACTAGCTTGACGGTTGTCCCTTGTTAGGGTGGATTGTAGTGCTTGATGTCTTCTCCTCTCACTATGAAAACGTCCCCATTTGATTCCTTTATGATTTCCAAATGTTCCATAGAAAGAACTTTCCTGATTGTGAACACTTGAGGAAGCTGTGAAGGAATGGTTTTGAGGCCAGGTGGCATTGGCAGATAATGACTTGATATCACTTCATCTCCCGGAGAGAAACCTTCAGTGGGAATTTTCTTGTTTCTCCACCCTCTTGGCACTTTCTTTACAATTCTTCCCTCTCTCTTGAGGACTTCTTCTTTGACTCTTATGCCAGGAGGTTCCTTCTTATTTGTTTCTTTTAATTCTTGTGGCTTTAACTCTTGCAAATCTTGTTTGCCTTCCAAGGACTGTTTTAGAGTTTTAGTTGCTGGATTGCTTTCCTCCGAACAGAGATGGCTACTATCATCCTTAGGCTTTTCAGATTCTGGTTCAGGGTCAGATGCAGGTTTGAAAACATGGAAAATGAGCTGTTCATCATGTATTCTCAAAATTAGCTCTCCTTGTTCTACATCTATGAGCGCTCTAGCAGTGGCTAGAAATGGCCTTCCCAGAATGATAGGGTGTAGGTAGCTTTCCTCCATGTCCAAAATGACAAAGTCTGTAGGGAAGAAATAATTTCCCACTTTCACCAGCACATTCTCCACTACCCCTTCAGCTTGCTTTTGAGTTTTGTCAGCCAGTTGTATGATTACATCAGTGTATCTTACCTCATTCAGTTGTAGCCTCTTCATAAGAGTCAGAGGCATCACATTTATGCTAGCTCCTAGATCACAGAATCCTCTATCAATTTTTTTTCCCCTATGATGCAAGGGATATGGAAACTTCCTGGGTCTGTTTTCTTAGAGACTCTGTCCTTCTTGATGAGTGCACTGCATTCCTTGTTCATTATTACAGTTTGTCCTCCCTTCAAAACTCTTTTCTTGCTCAGCAATTCTTTCAAATACTTGATATGTGTAGGCATCTGCTGGAGGATATCAAGAAAGGGAATATTGATATGGAGAGACTTAAATGTCTCTAGGAACCTTGAATATGTTTTCCCTTTTTCACCTCCTCCTAACCTCTGAGGAAATGGTGCTTTTGGTTGGTATGTTTCCAGCATGCCTTCCTTTTGCATATCCTTAGCTTGCTCCGTTTCGCTTTCCTGCTTAGCTTCTTCCACACTTTCTTTCAAGATTTCTGGCTCCTTTTCTGAGGGTCTGATTCCGTCTTCTTCTGAGACTTCCTTCAATGTGGTGATGGCCTTGCATTCTTCCCATCTCACTCCCTTTTGTTCCCCTTTAGGATTCTTTTCTGTGTCACTAGGGAACACTGCAGTTGACTTAGGGGCCTGTTGAGAAAGTTCTCCTACTCGAGCCTCCATCCACTTGAGTTTTTCGCCATGGTTTCTTAAGGTTGATCTCACATCGTCCCTAAAGTTTTTCAACTCACTTATGTCCTGACCCATGTTTACTAACCTTCCTTCTATCCTGTTTAATTGATCTTGAAATTGTTGGTTCAGATTAGGTTGGGCAGGTTGGTTATTTTGGCCATGATATGGTGGTTGGGAGTAAGTGTTTTGTGTGGCTTGGTATGATCTTTGGTTGGAGTTTTGGTATGTGGAATTGTTATGTTGGTTGTGGTTGTAAGGTTTGTGGTTTTGTGGTTGGCTTTGCTGGTTTCCCCACCCAAAGTTTGGGTGGTTTTTCCATCCTGGGTTGTAAGTGTTGGAATGTGGATCATATGGTTGCCTTTGTTGATTTCCCACATAGTTGGCCTCTTCCCAATCACCTCCTTCAATGCTTACTTCCTCTTGATCTTGTGTGTGTATTGCAGCCACTTGCTTTGTGTCTAATTTCCTGGTGAGCTCTACTAGTTGCTTGGCAAACACCTTGTTTTGGGCTAGAATTGTATCAACATGGTTCAGCTCCATGACTCTCTTAGTGTTGTGCCTCTCTGAAGCATAGTAGTACTCATTCTCAGCCACTGTCTCAATCACTTCAATGGCTTCTTCCACAGTCTTTTTTCTGTTCAATGAACCTCCGGATGAATGGTCTACAGCCTTCCTTGATTCATAAGAAAGTCCATCATAGAAAATATGCAATTGCACCCAGTCAGGGAACATGTTTGGTGGGCATTTCCTTGTCAACTCTTTGAACCTCTCCCATGCCTCGTAGAGAGTCTCACCATCCTGTTGTCTAAAAGTCTGAACCTCAGATCGAAGCCTATTGATCTTTTGTGGGGGGTAGAAACGTGCCAGAAACTTGCTCTCCACCTCATCCCAGGTTGTTAGGCTGTCCCTTGGGAATGATTCCAGCCACTTAGCTGCCTTGTCCCTAAGTGAAAATGGGAACAAGAGCAGTTTGTAGGCATCTTCCTGGACTCCATTGGACTTCACTGTGTCACAAATTCTCAGGAATTTGGTCAGATGTTGATTTGGATCTTCATTAGCACTCCCACCAAATGAACAATGGTTCTCCACCAGTGATATTAGCTGTGGTTTGAGTTCAAAATTGTTGGCCTGAATGGGTGGTTTCTGAATGCTACTACCACAATTCCCAGAGGTTGGGTTTATGTATGAACCAAGAACCCTTCTCTCAGGAATGGCATTGTTTCCATCATCCCTCTCATGGTTGTGAACTTCTCTATCCATGTTGAGATCTAGAGCTTCCTCAAAGTTGTCCTCAGATTCTCCTTCAGATTCTTCTTCTCCCAGTACCCTCTTCCTTCTTGCTTCCCTTCTAAGTCTATGAAGGGTCCTCTCTGGTTCGGTATATGGAGGGGTTGATGTCTCTCCTCTCCTACCTGTCATACAAGAACACACCACAAGCAACAACCAAGTGGAATACTCTTGGTTAATGGAAGAGTATGGTTAGAGCAGTTGAGGAATTAATTCAAATAGTTAGTGGGTCAGTGAGTTAGTTGCTCGAAATGAAAGGCATAAGAAAGAAAAAGCAAATAACAGAGTGCAGAAATCAAAATTCAACAAGTAACTTGAACTAAATTAACAAAACAAAAAAAAATTGCTCAATCTAGTTAACTTCCAATTTGAGAATTGTCAATCGAAAACCAATCCCCGGCAACGGCGCCATAAACTTGATGTGCTATAACTGAGTATAGCTACGATTAAGGAAATTGCACAATCGGCAAAATTCCTTCCGGCAAGTGCACCGGTTATCGTCAAGTAAAAACTCACAATAGAGTGAGGTCGAATCCCACAAGGATTGGTTGAATGAGCAATTCGAATTAGAAGTTTGATTAGTTGAGCGGAATCAAGAATTGGGTGTGAATTGCATAAAGTAAATTGGCGGTAAATGTAAATTGCAAGGAATTGAAATGACTGAATCTTAAATTGCGAGAATTAAAGTGCGGAAAAGTAAATTGCTGAAATTAAAAGGGAATTGGGGAGGATTTGCATGAATTGAAATTGCAGAATGTAAATAGAAAAAGTAGATCAGAGATGGGGAGTTCATTGGGTATGAGGAGATATTGAGATCTCCGAATCAAAACATTTTCATCTCTTCCTCGACCAATGCATTCATTGAATCTTGCTTGGCAATCTTATATGATTGGATCCCAATTCCTTGGCTCACCAATTCTCTCTAAAAACAAACAAATTCCCAATCCCTTGGTTTAAATGTTCATAAGAAGAGATGAAGCTCGATCACTGATTATACCACACAGTTTCATGAACCACAATTTGGTAGGATTACATGTCACAATATCCATCCAAACCCCAATCCAATTCACTGTGAGAAAGCTTCTCTAGCATGAATCCTCCATTCCTTTCCCAAGGTTCCGAAGGATTCCAATTATGGGTAGTTTCTTTCCCAAGACAACTACCCAATGGAATTAGATCGAGAAGCTTTCTAACAAAATTCAAGAGAAAAGATTGAAGAAGAAGATAAAACTATTATTGATTCATTGAATTACAATAGAGCTCCCTAACCCAATGAAAGGGGTTTAGTGAGTCATAGCTCCGAATTCAAAACTAGAAAAATTGATGAAAAATTCTCAAGTGTCCAAAAGTAAAAAAAAGTCCTCCTTGACTTCAATTCTATCCTATTTATACACTTTCTAAATTGAGCTTCTGTTGTGATTCTTGGGCTTTGAGGCCTTTCCCTGATTTCCTTTTTGCTTTGGGTTTATGATCCATAATCCTGATGAGGCTGTGATCCCATTCTGTAACATTCATTGAGCAAACTTAGTGATAAACAAGTAATGACACAAGACTCAACAATTTGAAGTTCCAGACTCATCAATTCTTCAGGCCCAATCCCATAAACTATGATATTCAATTGGGTTTCATACCATAATAGGTTTAAGTTAATATTTGTGCTCCAATGCTAACTTAAACCTCAATATAATTGGCCCAGAAACCCTTTCAAAGAGTGGCGTTTAAGTTGAAGTTTAAGTTTCAGTTTAAGGTCAAACTAAAACTTAAACGTGGAATTGGAAGAAAGCACCCCAGGAGTGTACATAGTCGAACACGTTTAACCTCCAGTTTAAGGTTAAACTGGAGGTTAAACTTGGAAATGAAGAAAGCAACCCCTGGAGGCTATTAGGATCGAACACGTTTAACCTCCAGTTTGAGGTCAAACTGGAGCTTAAACTTGGAAATGAAGAACACACCCTGGAGGAGAAAAACCATCGAACACGTTTAACCTCCAGTTTGAGGTCAAACTGGAGGTTAAACGTGGAACTCTTCTGGTGCCTCTCTATTGCTTCTGGAGGTCAAACTGGAGGTTAAACGTGGAAATGCTTTTGTGCCTCCCTTAGTTCAATTCTCATTCTGGCGTTTAACCTCCAGTTTGAGGTCAAACTGGAGGTTAAACGTGGAATGCTTCTTGGTGAGAAAAGAAAGTGTCGAACACGTTTAACCTCCAGTTTGAGGTTAAACTGGAGGTTAAACGTGGAAATGCTTTTGTGCCTCCCTTAGTTCAATTCTCATTCTGGCGTTTAACCTCCAGTTTGAGGTCAAACTGGAGGTTAAACGTGGAATGCTCCTTAGTGCCCTTTCTCATTCTGGCGTTTAACTTCCAGTTTGAGGTCAAACTGGAGGTTAAACGCCAGTTACAGCATTTCCTCTCTTCTCATAATTTTGGCGTTTAAGCTCCAGTTTAGGCTTAAACTGGAGCTTAAACGTCCCATTTGAATTTCAAGCTTCCTTCATTGATTTTGTTGCTTCCTTGCCTAGCCTCTCTTCCCTGAAATCATCCAAACAATTGCATCAAAATCTTGCAAAATTTCATGAGAATTCATCCATTCATAGCATTCAAGTAATATAACTAAAAACTCATGGAATTTGCATCAAAATTACACTGTTTGGATGATTCATTACTTTGTTGTTCATTTAACCATTCTTGGTTACTTTAAGCTCAAAAAAATGCATAAAACAACTAAAACTAACAGAAAAATGCTAGTGAAACTAGCCTAAGATGCCTTGGCATCAAAGGACCAAAGTCAAGGACTCGACCTCCAAAGGAAAAACCGAGCTCAAGTAGGGGCACTGTTCATACCCTGGGTCGAGCTATCCGACCCGGGATGATTGGAGATAAAAGTGACCGACCTCTTCAGGTCAAACTATCCGATCTCTTCTTAAAGAGCTCGGCCAAATCGATAGAAGAGCCCAGTAAAGGGCCCAAATAGAGGAGCACAACCCAAATCCTAAGGCGGCCTAGGCCTATAGAGATAAAAGCGGTTCCGTTGAAGATACGCTGACCTCAACTCAAAGATAAAAGATAAGATAAGATAACTAACTTATCTTATCCAAAGGGTCACATCTCACCATTATAAATACACTGGAGCACCCAGGTATAACTCATACTCTGATTTTACTCAATACCTGCTTAATACCCTTGCTAACTTAAGCATCGGAGTCCCTTGCAGGTACCCGCCACCCTCTGGGGACAAAAGAATCAGCACCACCACCAAGTCCAACAAATCGGACACAACAGCTCCGGCCGTCTCCCACCGGCCTGACACATTAGCACTGACCAGTACAGAAGATCTCATCCGAGATCGACCTCCAGTTTCAGGTAACCCTCAAAACAGGGACAGAGAACCAAGTAGTAGATCACCTGTCCCGAATAGAACCAGTAGAAGGGGCGTCCATCCCTCTTTCTAAGATCTCTGAAAATTTTTCGGATGAGCAACTCTTTGCCATCCAGGAAATACCATGGTTTGCAGACATTGCAAACTACAAGGCTGTGAGATTCATACCCAAAGAGTATAGTAGGCAGCAATCAAAGAAATTGATGACGGATGCAAAGTACTATCTTTGGGATGAACCATATCTCTTCAAGAGATGTATAGACGGAGTAATTCGTAGATGTGTGCCTAAAGAAGAAGCACAGAAGATCCTCTGGCATTGCCATGGATCACAATATGGAGGATATTTTGGAAGTGAGCGAACAGCCACAAGAGTCCTCCAATGTGGCTTCTATTGGCCTACTCTCTATAAAGACTCCCGAGAGTTTGTACTTAATTGTGACAGTTGCCAAAGATCTGGCAATCTACCTCATAGTTATGCCATGCCTCAACAAGGGAGCTTAAAGATTGAGTTGTTTGATGTATGGAGTATTGACTTCATGGGGCCTTTCCCACCATCATACTCAAACACTTATATTCTGGTGGCAGTGGATTATGTATCCAAATGGGTGGAAGCTATTCAACACCCACTAATGATACTAAGACAGTGCTGAAATTCCTCCAGAAACATATCTTTAGCAGATTTGGTGTTCCTAGAGTACTAATCAGTGATGGGGGTGCTCATTTCTACAATAAACAGAACTTAAAAGAATCCTGGAATAGACTGTAATTAACCGTAGAAGGGATTGGGCAAGAAGCTTGGATGATGCTCTGTGGGCATACAGAACAGCATTCAAGACTCCTATAGGGACCTCTCCATACCAGCTTGTGTATGGAAAAGCTTGTCACTTGCCAGTAGAACTGGAACATAAGGCCTACTGGGCAACCAGATTCCTAAACCTTGATGCCAAGTTAGTTGGAGAAAAATGATTGCTCCAGTTAAATGAGCTAGAGGAATTCAGACTCAATGCTTTCGAAAATGCAAAAATTTACAAAGAGAAAGCAAAAAGATGGCATGATAAGAAGCTGTCATCCAGAATCTTTGAGCCAGGGCCGAAAGTTCTGCTGTTTAATTCTTGTCATCCAGAGTCTTTGAGCCAGGGCAGAAAGTTCTGCTGTTTAATTCTAGACTCATTATTCCCCGGAAAATTGAAATCCCGGTGGAGAGGACCATATGTAATTACAGGTGTGTCACCATATGGATACGTAGAGCTTCAGGATAATGATTCAAACAAAAAGTTCATTGTTAATGGACAGAGAGTCAAACATTATCTTGAAAGCAATTTTGAGCAAGAATACTCAAAACTGAGACTTGATTAAAGCTCAGTAATAGTCCAGCTAAAGACAATAAAGAAGCGCTTGCTAGGAGGCAACTCAGCCATTAACAAAGCTTATTTGTTAATTAATTGAATTTTACAGGTTCATATTAATTATCTTCAAGGTAAAATAGCAACTGCATGAGTTCACAGAGTTACAGAAGGATTCAGAGGATAAAATAGCAAAAAGAAGCTCACTGGTGCGAAAAAGCCAGTAAGAGCTGTTTTAGGCGTTAAACGCCCAAAAGAAACATCTACTGGGCGTTTAACGCCTGTAGAGATAGCCATATGAGCGTTAAATGCCAGAAAGAAGCAGCTTCTGGGCATTTAGAAAAACACCCAGTGATAAAGGAGTTTCTGGCGTTTAACGCCAGGTAGAAGCAACAGCTGGGCGTTAAACACCCAGACCAAGCACCAACTGGGCGCTAAACGCCCAAAACAAGCAGCAGTTGGGCGTTTAACGCCAGGATTGTGGAAGGGAGGAAGTTTTTGTTCCCAACTTGATTTTTTTTTCAAATTTTAATGTTTTCATCCATAATTTCTTGCATAAACATATTACGAATCCTAATTTTTCAAATCCCTTTTCAAAGATATCAAATGTATCTTAATTCTAAACATAAATCTTTTTTAAATCCTCTTCAACTTCTTTTCAAATCTTTTTCAAAACTCAATTATCTTTTTGAATTCTTTTCAAATCTTTTTAAATTCTTCTCAAATCTTTTTAAACTCATCATATCTTCTTTCAAAATTCAGATTTATCTTTTTCAAATATCTTTCATATCTTTTCAATTTTAAATTGCATCTTTTTCCTATCATACTTATCTTTTACAAATCATATCTTCTATCATATCTTCAAAATTTTTGAAAACCCACCCATTCCCTTTAAATCCTAGTTCGGCCTCCCCCCTCTCCTCCACAATTTGAACTTGGCTCTCCATCTATCCCTCTCCTTTCCTTTCTTTTGCTTAAGGACAGGCAAACCTCTAAATTTGGTGTGTTTATCCGTGATCACTAAACCAATACCCACTAAGATCATGGCTCCTAAGGGAAAACAAACCACTCCAAGAGGCAAGAAAGAGAATATTCCAAAACCACTTTGGAATCAAGGGAAGTTGTTAACCAAAGAACATTCAGACTATTACTACAAAATAATGGGTCTAAGGTCAGTGATCTCGGAAGTTAAATTCGATCTGAAAGAAGACGAATATCCGGAGATCCAAGAGCAAATTCGAAACAGGAGCTGTAAAATCCTAGCTAATCTTGAAACAAAGGTGGGAAGAAACATGGTTCAGGAATTTTACTCTAATCTGTGGCAAACAGACAGGCAGAGAATAGCTGAAACCACCTTCTATGACTATCGGACGCTGGTCAGGGGGAAGATTGTTCACCTCCACCCTGACAAAATGATGAATGGATTTTTGACGGTTTAGAATTTTACTAATGAAATCTCGTTGTAAAGTATAGTTTCTAAACCAAGCAATAATCCTTTCATACAAAAATTTGTTTGGCACAAGTACAAACCCCTAAAATCTATAAACCGAAGTATTTAAATCTCGGGTCATCTCTCAAAGGACTTGCAGGGTAGTGTTCTTGTTATTGGTTATGGACTTGTTTATTTTGGGGTTTTAGATGAGAAACGTGAATAGTAAATAGTAATGAAATTTTATTAACAAAATGGTCTTGGCAAGGTTTGATGGTCAAGGACCTATATCATTATCACTAATCACAATTATGATAGTTGCAAGGATCAATCTCACTAAGTCATCCTCTAACTAATAGTAAAGGAAAGTCAAGTGAGTTATATCAATCAAAATCCATAAATCCTAGTTCCCACAAATTGAATTAATGAAAGCTAGAGACAATGGCTATCAACTATCAATCACTTGGATATTAGAAACTCAAGAGTTCCTAAGTTATCTTCCCAAGCCAAGAACATAAAATTATATTCTAACATCCTCCCAAGCATTTCATCAAACACTTGGAAGGTACAAAAGAAAAGTATTGTAAATCACAACAAGAAAGAATTCTAACCACAATTGAATACAAAGAATTAACAACAACAATCAAGGAAATCACAATTATCATGAATTACCTCAAATTGCATTATTAAAGGAAAACAAGAAAACAAAAATAGATCTACAACAAAGTGAAGAATTACAAGAATTGAAATACAAAACTAGAGAGAAGAAGAAGAGAAGTAAGAATTGTTATATGAAAAGTAAATCAAGGCATGAATTAAACCTAGATCTAAGAGGAGAGATTAACCTAAACCTAATCCTAATTCTAGAGAGAAGTGAGAGCTTCTCTCTCTAGAAACTATCTCTAAACTAATCCTAATGTGTAAAATGAAAACATAACATTGAAAGATGCCTTCCCCTTCAATCCTGGGTCCTTTAAATGCACTTTGGCGCCAAAATTGGTTGCAACTGGGCCCCACAGCTTCCCAGAAATCACTGGGCATGAGTTATATTTAAAAATCACGTGCGGCCTTCGGCGCGGATGTGCACGGTACGCGTACGCGTCCTTGGCCAAATTCGCAATGTGCGCGCGAGCGCCTTGTGCGCGTGCGCGTCCTTGGCTGAGATTACTTCTTTGGCTTTTTAAGCTTCTCTCCACTTGCATGCTTCTTTCCTTGCTCCTTTGATCTATGCCTAGCCTATTTTAACTTGAGATTACTAGCAAACACATCAAGGCATCTTATGGAATCAAGGATGAATTGAAATTACCATATTAAAGGCTTAAAAAGTATGTTTTTACATTCAAGCACAAATACGGAAGAGATTACGAAACTATGCTAATTCATTGGCTAAATGTGAGAAAAGGTTATCAAAATGCTCTAAATTCATTGGCTACATGAAGTCGTAGAGCAAACAAGCAGGGAATTCACATGACTTAGGCAACATCAAGTAAACACAGCAGCAGTGATATAGCAGTAGTATGAAGATAGAGCAGCTCAAAATCATCATTCAGCAGACAAGTAAATAAACAAAAAATGAACACAAACGGAGCAATTATCAGGCCTAGAATCCTCTAACTACATCCTAGCTACCTAGCCGCAGTTATAGCTATCTAACCTAGCATGTAGAAATCAAGTTCTAACTAACTAAAATTAACAGTAATGAAGAGTAAAGAAAACAGAGTTGAGGCAGGTAACCTGGAGGCTGGGCAGAATCAGAAAAGGGGGTGGGTAGGTAACGAGGCTGAGATGGAGAGTGAGGTTCAGACTGGGAGGCCGCCTCAGTTGGTGGTGGCGGCAGAGGCCCACGGCGGCGGAGGTGCGCCGGCGGTTATGGCAGAGAAAGAGGAAAAATGGCCGTGAGAGAGAGAGATGATGGTTAAGAGGGGGAGAGGGAGGAAGAGAGGGAGAAGGGAGTGGCGTGGTTGCCGCGGCTGTCGTCGCCGACGGCATGGTGGTCGGAGCCGTGACATGGAGGGAGAAAGAAGGGAGGGGATGGGAGAGAGTAAGAGAGGTGAAGTGCGCGTCTGCGCTGCGATCCTCGCGTCCTAGGGTTATCCCGTTTTCAACTCAACGCGGCTGCGCACAGGGTGCGTCTGCGTGCATTGACAAATTTCGGGAACCGACGCGTGCGTGCCTTGAGCGCTTACGCGTGCTAGGTGAGAATTGGGAAAGATGCGTGCGCGTACAGTGCGCGCACGCGTGCTGGGAGTTGGGCTGGAGGCTTAATGTTGGCCTAGAGTTGGCACAACTTTCTGGATTTTGGCTTGGAAGTTGCGTCACTGGATCGGCGCGCACGCGGCAGGTGCGCGTGCGCGCGCATTCTCTTACAAACTCATGGGCGCGAAGGCACGCAGTGCACATCCGCGTCATGGGTTTTGGGCCTGGGGCTTAGTGTTGGCCTAACGCCAGCATAACTCTCTGGAGGATGTATGGGCTGCTGCTACCAGCCTAGGGACGCATACACAGTAAGTGCGCGTCCACGTGCTTTCCCTTAAAAGTCGATGGGCGGGCACGCACGCTGTGCGCGTCTGCGTGGGACGAGTTGGGCTAAAGGCACAATGTTCGCCCAAGAGAGGCCCAACTCTCTGGAAAACGTACGGTGGTGCATCCGTTTATGAATGCGTGCGCATAAGGCGTGCGCGCGCGTCCTTCCCTCTCTCTCTCTCTCTCTCTTTTTTAAGAAGCAGCGAAAATGCCCAGGATCTCCCTATAATGCCTACAACTTTTTATTCAACCAAAAATCATACAATTCACAAAAATGCAATTTGATTTATTCATCTAATACTAAGCACAACATACATGTGACTATGCTAACAATTAATTTTTACAAATAAATCTATATGAAAAGAAGATCTACTTACAATGGCAACTCAGACCACTTATCAAATAAAACTAAAAGAGATTGGGAAGAGTTTACCATGGTGGGGTGTCTCCCACCTAGCACTTTTAGTTTAAGTACTTAAGTTGGACATTTTGAGGAGCTTATTGTCATGGTGGCTTGTGCTTGTACTCATCCTTGAATCTCCAAGGATCTTTGCTTCTCAATTAGTTGATAGAATTTCCAACCATCTTCACTAAGCTTGGATAAAGTTCCACCCAAGATATGAGTCCCCATAATTTGTCTTCACATAGCGAACCAGGATCCCATATCTTATCTTTACACCCATCTTCGATTTGATTTTCATACTTTTTCTTTCCGGGTGGTTGACATAGGGGCGGTTGGCACATAGAATTCTCTTTAGTGCACCAATTCTTCTTTCTAGACCCATACAAAGTGGTTCTTGTCCTATCATCATCCCTATACCTTAAAGCTTTGACCTTGGTGAGCTTTATACCAAATTTCCAACCACTACACAACTCGTTCTTACTTTTAATTCCACAAAGAGCTCTAAGTTGTCCATCTGTTTCAATCAAACCATATTCAAGTGAGAAAGTAAAGCTTAAGGATAAGAATTTTACCCACTTGAATGTTGTGTTGGACGGTGACTTGGGAAGGGAGACTTCCCCACACTTAGACAATGTAAGGCCTACTTCCTTGTGCTCTTCTTTATGTATTTCCACCTCTTGACAAATTTGCTCAATTTTAACCTTTTCTCTTTTATCACTTGGCTTGGTGTTATCTTCAAGAGCTTCGATTTCTTGCTCAATGGGAGGTGATTCAATTTTTGATAGGAATTCATTGATGAATAAATCCATTTCTTGATCAACCTCTTCATATTCTTTAATTTCAATATATACCGTGCTAACTTGTTCTTCCTTGGGAGGTTGTACACAGTCTTCCATAGTTTCAACTTCATGTCTACTAGGAAGAGATTTAATTGTAGATAGAAACTCATCCATGATTGAATCTATCTCTTGATTAACCTCCTCGTATTCTTCAATCTTGAAATGCTCTGGAGGTTGTTGAGATTCACATGATAGTTCCACATCTCTTAATTCTTGGACCACTTCTTCCTTTGTTTCAATAACCGTAGGCTTCCCCAATTGCACCACTACTACTACCGATTCTTCCTTTTTCACCGGATTTTCCGATATCTTCTTCATGCTTTGCTCTTCCTTTGGTTTTTCACATGGGGTTACGAAAACAACTTGAGTATTCAAATATTGGTGGGCTAAAGCGTGCACCACCTTAGTCAACTTGGTTACAAACTCAAGTGTATCCCGCTTCATGTCTTCTTGTCCTTGAAGTAACAAAGTGAGATAATTGTCTATTGGGGCTTGGGGTGAGTAGGAAGGTTCATTATTTTGGAGAAAGTTTTCATGGTAAGAAGGTGGTTCCTCTTGGTAAAATTGTGGAGAAGGTGTACATTGAGGTGGTTCTTAGTAGTAATCTTGATAGGGTTGTGGTGGTTCTAAAGGTTCTTGCTCATAATGGTCATAAGAGTATGATATGGGTGATTGGTCATATGGTGGATATGGATCATAGGAAGGTGCTTGGTATGGAGGGCTTGTGAGTATAGTTGAGCATCATATCGAGGATAAGATTCATAGGCATATGGTGGTGGTTGATTATCATAAAAGGAGTCACCATAGCCATTGAATTAGCATGCATTAGGATGAGAATTATACCTATAAGTGTCCGGAGGTTGTTGCCAATAGGAGTGATCAATTCCTTGAGGCTCCTCCCATCTTTGTTGGTTCCATCCATAATGAGGGTCATCATTGAAGTTCACATTTCCTACAACACAATTAGGACCAAACTCATAGCCAAAGTGAGAATTCATGGTGGAAAAACAAAATAAAACTAACAAAATCTAGTAAACAAACAAAATTAACCTATTCACAATATTCACATATGTACAATAACCAATAACATAACACCATTGCAAGTCCCCGGCAATGGTGCCATTTTGATGAACGGATTTTTGATGGTTTAGAATTTCACTAATGAAATCTCGTTGTACAGTATAGTTTCTAAACCAAGCAATAATCCTTTCATACAAAAATTTGTTTGTCACAAGTACAAACCCCTAAAATCTATAAACCGAAGTATTTAAACCTCGGGTCGTCTCACAAAGGACTTGCAGGGTAGTGTTCTTGTTATTGGTTATGGACTTGTTTATTTTGGGGTTTTAGATGAGAAACGTGAATAGTAAATGGTAATGAAATTTTATTAACAAAATAGTCTTGGCAAGGTTTGATGGTCAAGGACCTATATCATTATAACTAATCACAATTATGATAGTTGCAAGGATCAATCTCACTAAGTCATCCTCTAACTAATAGCAAAGGAAAGTCAAGTGAGTTATATCAATCCAAATCCATAAATCCTAGTTCCCACAAATTGAATTAATGAAAGCTAGAGTCAATGGCTATCAACTATCAATCACTTGGATATTAGTAACTCAATGTGCGCACGAGCGCCTTGTGCACGTGCGCGTCCTTGGCTGAGATTACTTCTTTGGCTTTTTATGCTTCTCTCCACTTGCATGCTTCCTTCCTTGCTCCTTTGATCCATGCCTAGCCTATTTTAACCTTAAGATTACTAGCAAACACATCAAGGCATCTTATGGAATCAAGGATGAATTGAAATTACCAAATTAAAGGCTTAAAAAGCATGTTTTTACATTCAAGCACAAATACGGGAGAGATTACAAAACTATGCTAATTCATTGGCTAAATGTGAGAAAAGGTTATCAAAATGCTCTAAATTCAACACAAGATAAACCCTAAAAATGGGATTTATCACAAAATCAGGGAGATCTTCAAGCTACCTCAGTTGCAAGATGACCCAGATTCCTTTAATAGGAGAATGATGAGAACAGATAAGAGCTTGGACAAAATTCTAGAGGACATATGCCTCCCTGGAACCAAGTGGACAACCAACACAAAGGGTTTCCCAAACCAACTCAAGAGAGAAGTCTCAAACCAGTCGCTAGAGGCTGGCTGGACTTCATTGGGCGTTCTATACTGCCCACTAGCAACCACTCTGACGTCACCATCAAAAGAGCAGTAATGATCCATTGCATTATGTTGGGAAAAGAAGTGGAAGTTCATCAGCTGATCTCTTGTGAACTTTACACAATTGCAAACAAGAACTCCAAAAATGCCAAATTGGCTTATCCAAGCTTAACTCTATGCTATGTAAAGATGCTGGGGTGAAGATGGGAGTAAATGAGTATATCTCAGTTGAGCAATCAATCACCAAAAAGTCAATGGAAGGACAACAAATGCAGGACGACCCCATCAAGAGGAAAGCACAGGAGTTCCTCCTGGAAATCCCTCAAATTGAATACTGGGAGCGTCTTGAAGCATCTATCACCAAGTTACAAGAAGCTATGGACCAACTAAAGGAAGAACAGCAAAACCAACGTAGCATGATTTGCAAACTGCTTAAGGAACAAGAAGAACAAGGGCACGAACTAAAGCGACTGAAGCGTCAGAATCTGTCTCTTGAAGGGCCAAGCACCCCACAGATTAAAGGAGCATCCAGCTCCCAAAATAAAGGTTGTTGAGTCCTAATCTTAGCCTTAACTCTGTGATAATTATTCTTATTAGGAATTTACCTTAGAAGTTATATATGAGTAGTAGTAATTAGTATCTCTATTTTGATTTTATCTCTAATTAAGCTATAATTTATTTTTTTTATCATCATCAAACATAAATAAAATAGTAGATTTTTTAGAATAAGGAGGCAATATTTTTTCGAGTTTTTAATAAGGAAAATTCTAATTATTTATATGTGGTGGCAATACTTTTTGTCTTCTGAATGAATACCTGAACAGTGCATATTTTTTATATTGAATTTTATGAATGTTAAAATTGTTGGCTCTTAAAAGAATGATGAACAAGAGAAATGTTATTGATGATCTGAAAAATCATGAAATTGATTCTTGAAGCAAGAAAAAGTAGTGAAAAAAAAAAGAGAATGAGCAGTAGAAAAAGCCAATAGCCCTTTAAACCAAAAGGCAAGGGTAAAAAGGATCCAAGGCTTTGAGCATCAATGGATAGGAGGGCCCAAGGAAATAAATCCAGGCCTAAGCGGCTAAATCAAGCTGTCCCTAACTATGTGCTTGTGGCATGCAGGTAGAAGTGAAAAGCTTGAGACTAGTGGTTAAAGTCATGATCCAAAGCAAAAGAGTGTGCTTAAGAACTATGGACACCTCTAATTGGAGACTTTAGCAAAGCTAAGTCACAATCTGAAAAGGTTCACCCAGTTATGTGTCTGTGGCATTTATGTATCCAGTGGTAATACTGGAAAACAAAGTGCTTAGGGCCACGACCAAGACTCATAAAATAGTTGTGTTCAAGAATCAACATACTAAACTAGGAGAATCAATAGTACTATCTGAATTCTGAATTCCTATGGATGCCAATTATTCTGAATTTCAAAGGATAAAGTGAGATGCCAAAACTGTTCGGAAGCAAAAAGCTACTAGTCCCGCTCATCTAATTAGAATCTGAGCTTCACTTGAAACTCTGAGATATTATTACTTCTTAATTTCTTTTTATCCTGTTTTATTTATCTAGTTGCTTGGGGAAAAGCAATAGTTTAAGTTTGGTGTTGTGATGAGCGGATATTTTATACGCTTTTTGGGGGGTAATTTCATGTAGTTTTTAGTATATTTTAGTTAGTTTTTAGTATATTTTTATTAGTTTTTAGGAAAAATTCATATTTTTGGACTTTACTATGAGTTTGTGTATTTTTCTGTGATTTCAGGTATTTTCTAGCTGAAAATTGAGGGAGCTGAGCAAAAATCTGATTCAGGCTGAATAAGGACTGCTGATGCTGTTGGATTCTGACCTCCCTGCACTCGGAATGGAGTTTTTGGAGCTACAGGAGTCCAATTGGCGCTCTCTCAATTGGGTTGGAAATTAGACATCCAGGGCTTTCCAGAAATATATAATAGTCCATACTTTTCTCGAAGATAAAGGACATAAACTGGCGTTTAACGCCAGTTCCATGTTCCATTCTGGCGTTAAACGCCAAAAACAGGTTACCAGTTGGAGTTAAACGCCCAAAACAGGTCACAACCTGACGTTTAACTCCAGAAACAGCCCAGGCACGTGAGAAGCTCAAGTCTCAGCCCCTGCACACACCAAGTGGGCCCCAGAAGTGGATTTCTGCACTATCTATCTTAGTTTACTCATTTTCTGTAAGGTTACGAGTTTAGTATTTAAAGAACTTTTAGAGACTTATTTTGTATCTCATGACATGTTTTAGATCTGAATATTGTATTTTTTGATGGCATGAGTCTCTAAACTCCATTGTTGGGGGTGAGGAGCTCTGCAGCGTCTCGATGAATTAATACAATTATTTATTTATTTCTGTTTTCTATTCAAACACGCTTGTTTCTATCTAAGATGTTCATTCGCACTTCAATATGATGAATGTGATGATCCGTGACACTCATCACTATTCTCAATCTATGAACGCGTGCCTGACAACCACCTCCGTTCTACCTTCGATTGAATGAGTATCTCTTGGATTCCTTAATCAGAGTCTTCATGGTATAAGCTAGAATCTATTGGCAGCATTCTTGAGAATCTGGAAAGTCTAAACCTTGTTAGTGGTATTCCGAGTAGGATTCAGGGATTGAATGACTGTGACGAGCTTCAAACTCACAAGGGTTGGGCATAATGACAGACGCAAAAGGATCAATGGATACTATTCCAGCATGAGTAGAAACCGACAGATGATTAGCCGTGCGGTGACAGCGCACCTGGACTATTTTTAATGAGAGGACGGACGGTAGCCATTGACAATGGTGATCCACCAACACACAGCTTGCCATAGGAGGAACCTTGCATGCGTGAAGAAGAAGACAGGGGGAAAGCAGAGATTCAAAAGACAAAGCATCTCCAAAACTCCAACATATTCTCCATTACTGCATAATAAGTATTATTTAATTCATGCTTTCTTGTTCATTTGCAAGTCAACTAATAATTACAATTGATATCCTGACTAAGAGTTACAAGATAACCATATCTTGCTTTAAGCCAACAATCTCCGTGGGATCGACCCTTACTCACGTAAGGTATTACTTGGACGACCCAGTGCACTTGCTGGTTAGTAATACGAATTGTGAAAAGTGTGAATCACAATTTTGTGCACCAGCGTGCCTCAGACAAAACACGCCCACGTGAACGCGTCCCTGACGCGTCCGCATCCTTTGCGAATCCAGCCTTCCACGCATGCGCGTCACTCACGCGCACGCGTGACCCCGCGAAATCAACGTAAATGGGTGTATGGCAGCAAGTTGTGATGGAGTGGGGCTGGAACCATGCTAGAAGCACACGCCCTACCACACGAACTCGTCTCCTACGCGTCTGCGTCATTTTAAAAGAAAAGCCATGATGCGCACGCGTCACCCTAAATTTTGGCAATATGCGTTTGAGACAGAGAGTTGTGTGAACGCGAGGCTTGCTCTCGTGCCACTAGCACAAATCAAGTCACGCGTCCACGTGACTGACGCATCTGCGTCACTTGAAAATATCGCAACTCACGTGAACGCGTGACCCACGCGTTTGGGTCACCTGCGCCGCACAGCTTATCTAGATCAGCGCCAAAAAAAAATCTTATCTTGTCTTTCCCAATCCTAATTTTTCCTTCTTCCTTTCTTTCACTTCTCATTCTTATTATCTCTCATTCTATTTTACTTAATTTATTTACGTACTTTCATTCATTGCATTTTAATTTTGTGCATATTTTTATTATCTTTTCTAAATTTATTATTTTACCGTTGGTGTTAAATGTTCTTATTCAATTGTTGTATCTTTTCTGGTATTATTTTGGTGCTTAATGACTTGTTTTACACTGTTGGGTAATATTATTTAAGTCAATGCTAATCTTTTATGATACTTATACTCCTTTTGCATTGACATGAATTTATATTGTTTTTCATTACCCATTATCTCTTCCCCTTTGTTGCAATGTCTGTACCATTGATATGCCATGTGCTTATAGTGTTTCCTCACTTGCATGTTGTAGCTACCATGTAATTGAGACCCTTATTATTTGGCATTACCCACTCATAATTCTATTTGTTTTCTATCATTGTTTTTGGGTTACTATTCTTCTTTTTTTCTCTTCTTTCAGGCTGGCCACCGAAGAAAGAAAAAGGGAGAAACTTCTATATGGGGCAACAGACAAGTCCAGCTGCACAATCTCTGGAGAAAAGTACCAGTTGGAACCGCCCGTCCACCTGCACATCTCAGCATGCACCGAAGACGGTGTAATCTTTAAGTGTGGGGAGGTCGATACCGATCTCTATGGGTTAATTATTCTCTTCTCAACACCAATGTCTTATTTTCTTTATTAGTTCATTGTTGCATTGCATAACAGATTGCATGTGTAGTTGATTCTTTGTATTTAAGTACTACTTGGTTGAAAAATAATAAGTTTCTTTCTAGGACCCTATTTTTGAAAAATTTCACTAATTTAAATTAAAAATTAAAAATATTTCACTAATTAAAATTAAAAATTAAAATTTTTTATGTGTTAAATTTGTTTGAAGTTGTATTTGGAACATGGTTTTTGAGCCAAAGAACACAACCTGTGAGATTTTGAGCTTATTTATATGGTTACATTATTTAACCATAATATTTTATTCTTGTGTGTTTCCTTCTCTATAATTGCAATCTAGATTTTGTTCCATTCTATATGTCCATTGTTTAGTATATTTACATGCTTGCATATGATTGAGGCTATCATTTGATTATTAGATCACTTATCCCCAAAAAGCCTACCCTTTCATTTACCTTTAGCCACTTTGAGCCTTTTATCCCCATTTGTTTAATATTTTACCACATCACTAGCCTTAAGCAGAAAAATAATTTAATTATCCCAAATTGAATCTTTGGCTAGCTTAAGATAGAGATTGTGCATCAACTAAGTATGGGGAAAACCGTGGGAACATGGGTCAATAAGGGAATGTATCATGTTTCTAATTTTGAATATTGGGAATTTGGGAACCTACTCATGTAAAACTAGAAAAATTAAAAGTCTATGTGCATTGATAAGTTATGTTTATTTTTCAGATTTAAAAAAATCCAAAAATATTCAATAAATAAGTAAATAATCAAGGGGACAAAATTACTCCAATGTTAAGTGACGATCAGATTTTCTATCGGTAAAGAAATTCACAAATATAATCGCGTTGTAAGTATAGCTTCTAAAACAACAAAAAATTCTTTCGTGCAAAAGTTTTGGTTGTCACAAGTAACAAACCCAATAAAAATAATTAACCAAAGTATTCAAACATCGGGTTGTCTTCTCAAGGAATTGCAGCGAAGTATGATTTATTATTGGTTATGGAAAACAATATTTTTGGGGTTTTTTGAAATAGAGAACAAGTAATTTAAATAGCAAGAAAAATAAATTAATAATTAAGAAAACTCTTGGGGAGGTATGAGAATGAGAATTCCTATCCTAGTTATCCTTATCAATGGTGATGAGAATTATATTTTGCTCCCACTAAGTCAAGTGGTTAAATTAAATTAACACCTAAAGTCCTAGTCAACTCCTAAGGAAAAACTAGAGTTATAGAAATCTAAATCAATCAGCAAAGATATCAATTATCAATCACAATGAGTCTAACAACTCAAGAGTTACTAATTAATCAACCAAAGCCAAGAATGTAGAAAGCTAAATAAAAATCATATATATGAAATATCTCAAATTGCATTAATAAAAGAAAATCAATCCAGACATAAAGAGTTCATAAACCAAATTGAGAAAATAAGTAAAAGGAACATTGAACCTATGATTGAAGAAGATGAAATCCTAATCCTAATAGATATCCTAATCCTAAATCCTAAGAGAGAGAAGAGAACCTCTCTCTATAAAAACTACATCAAAATTATGAAAAGTAAATTATGAGTTGTCCACCTTTATTCCTCCACTTTGTAGCCTTTAATCTGTGTTTTCTGGGCTTGAAACTGGGCCGGAAATAGCCCAGAAATCGCTGGGGGCGAAATCTGCCACGCTGATTTTTGTCACTGTGACGCTTCCGCGTGGAGCACGCGTTCGCGTCGCCTAGCTGTACGGCCACTATGGCAAATTATATATCAAATCGAATCCCCGGACGTTAGCTTTCCAACGCAACTAAAACTGTGTTATTTATATCTCTATAGTTCAAGTTATGACCATTTGAGTGTGAAGAGGTCAGGCTGGACAGCTTAGCAATTTCTTCAACTTCTTGTATTCCTTCCTCTTTTGCATGCTTCCTTTCCATCCTCTGAGCCATTCCTGCCCTGTAATCTCTAAAAACACTTAACACACATATCAAGGCATTGAATGGTGATAAAGGGGAATTAATTTTTGGTAATTTAAAGGCTTGGGAAGCAAGTTTCCAATTATAGAACTAAACTAGGAAGGAATTGTAAAATCATGCAAATCATGTGAATAAGTGGGCAAGAATTTGATAAAAACTGCTCAATTAAACACAATATAAACCATGAAATAATGGTTTATCAACCTCCCCACACTTAAACATTAGCATGTCCTCATGCTAAGCTCAAGAGAACTAAAAGAGTGAAGAGGAATGGTAGAATGTATGAAATGCAACCTATCTATATGAATGCAACTACATGCAAAAATGATTCTACCTACCTGGTGAAAAGTAAATAAATCCTTCAAGAACAAATATGAACTAGATTTCACTAATTCAAATCACAAAATAAAGTACAAGTAAACTTGCAAAAGAAAATAGCTCATGAAAGCAGGGAACAAGGAACCGAGCATCGAACCCTCACTGGAAGTGTATACACTCTAATCGCTCAGGTGTTTAAGGTTCGATTCTCTCAATTCTCTACTAACCTTGCTTTCTAAGACTTTCTCTTCATCTAAAAATTAACAAAAATTCAATGCACAGATACACAAATCAAGAGGTCTTTTAAGGGTTGTAATGGGGTCAAGGTCAAGGTAGGATTGTATTTGGTCAAGTGGACTAAAATATGAATCCTTAATTAACCTAAACTTTCCACCTAACTTAAGACATTCCATGTAATTACAATGTGAGATCTAACTACCCATTAACTATGTTTACCACATATTCATGCATCCCAAATTTAAGTACAACTCATATGCATTGATTACTTTAACTTGGGGCATTTTGTCCCCTTTTTATTTATTTGCTCTTTTTTCTTTTCTTTTTCTTTGATTTTCTTGTATTATTTTTTTCTTTTCTTTTGTTTTTCCCAATGCATATGATTAAGGTATTGAATGCATAAACATGTTCTCAATATTTTTCACATTTTCACAGAAAGTCTAGCATACTCAATTCCCAAACCAAACGTTTCCAAACCCACTTTCCCCACACTTAATTCATGAGCACTTTCACTAGTCTAAGCTAATCAAGGATTCAAATTAAGGACATTATTGTTTTCCGCTTAGAGTTAATGATGTGCTAAAGTAAAGAATAAAAGGGGTAACATAGGCTCAAATTGGTTTGCAAGGGATAATGAAGGGTTAAGGCCATATGGGTATGTAAGCTCAATGAAACAAGGCCTCAATCATATAAGTGCATGCATACATTAAACAATGGAAATATAGAATCAAGCAAGACAAAGATCACAATTTTAGAGAGAAAAACACACACCAAAAATAAAATATTGGTTGACAGAATACAACCAATTCAAATAGGCTCAAAATCTCACTGGTTTTGTGTGTTCGAGCTCTAAACCATGTTCCAAAATAAAATTTCTTCAAATGAGTTTTTCAAAAAGTTTAATTCAAATTAGGGAAATGCTATAAAAAGTTTATCGAAAAAGAAAATATTCCTTCAACCAAGTGGTAAAATATGCACAAAATCAAACAAACATGCAAATGCAACAACTAATTTAACAAAGAAAATTTAAACATTGGTGTTGAGATAGGAAGGTACTAACCCACGGAGATCGGTATCGACCTCCCCACAGTTAAAGATTGCACCATCCTCGATGCATGCTAAGATGTGCAAGTGGACGGGCAGTTCCAACTGGCGCTTTTCTCCGAAGATTTTGCAGATGGACTTGTCTGTCTCCCCTTGTAAACGTCTTCCAGTTCCCTTCCGGGTGGCCATCCTGAAAGAAAAAGGGAAGAAAAGTAACCCAGAAATAAAGATAAGAAAATAAATGAAGTATGGGTGGGTTAATGCCAAATGATAAGGGTCTCAATTACATGGAAGCTTCAACATGTACGTGAGAAGACAGTAGGAGCAACGACATATCAATAGTGCAAGAATTGCAACAAAAGGGAGGAGTGTGGGTAATGAAAGACAATATAAATTTATGTCAATGAAAATTAATACAAGTATCATAAAAGATTATCATCGACTTAAATAATATTACCCAACAGTGTAAAACAAGTCACTGAGCACCAAAATAATACTAGAAAAGACACAATAGTTGAATATGAACAAGTAACACCAATGGAAAAATAATAAATTTAGAAAAAAAAAGAAAAATATGCGCAAAATTAAAATGCAATGAATGAAATATGCAAATAAATTAAGTAATATAGAATGAAGCTTAAAAAGAATGAGAAGTGAAAGAAATAAAGTAAGAAAGAAAGAAGAAAAAAAGAAAAGATAGAAGAGATTAGGATTAGAAAAGAAAATATAAGACAATTGGCGCTGATCTGGATAAGTAGTGCAGCGCAGGCGACGCGGACGCGGTCGCGTGGTGCGCAATAAGGTCAGGTGATGCGGACGCGTGGGTCACGCGATCGCGTGGCCAGATTTGTGTGATTGGCGCGAGTGCAGCCTCGCGTTCGCGCAACTCTCTGTTCGAAACTCTTTTTGCCAAATTTTAGGGTGACGCGTTCGCGTGGTTGACGCGATCGCGTGGATGGCCATTTTTGGAAAATGACGCGGCCGCGTGGGACACGCATTTGCGTGGGAGGGCTTGGGCTTCTAGCACGAGTTCAGCCCCATTCCTACCCAACTTACTGCCATACACCCATTTACGTCGATTTCACAGAGCCACGCATTCGCGTGGATGACGCAGATGCGTGGGAGACTATTTTTGCACATGCCACGTACGCATGGTGCACGCAGTTGTGTGGGCATATTTGTGCCTAAGGCACGCCTCCAGCCACGCTTTCGCGTGACTCTCTGTTCACTTTTCTTTTCTTCCTAATGCACCTGCAACGTGGACGCGTCAGCGACGCTGTCGCATCGCGTGCTTTCTTTTTTTATGCAAAATGCAGAATGTAGTATGCAGATGCTAATGTAGATGTTATGAATACTTCCAAGTTCAATGAAATAAAATAAAATAAAACTCAAAAACAAACAAAACTAAATAAAATTATAATTGAAAAAAAAGAACGATCATACCATGGTGGGTTGTCTCTCACCTAGCACTTTTAGTTAAAGTCCTTAAGTTGGACATTTGGTGAGCTCCTTGTCATGGTGGCTTGTGCTTGAACTCATCCAGGAATCTCCACGATGAGCGGATAATTTGTACGCTTTTTGGCATTGATTTTAGGTAGTTTTTAGTAGGATCTAGCTACTTTTACGGATGTTTTCATTAGTTTTTATGCAAAATTCACATTTCTGGACTTTACTATGAGTTTGTGTATTTTTCTATGATTTCAGGTATTTTCTGGCTAAAATTGAGGGACCTGAGCAAAAATCTAATAGGAGGCTAAAAAAGAACTGCTGATGCTGTTGGATTCTGACCTCCCTGCACTCAAAATAGATTTTCTGGAGCTACAGAACTTCGAATGGCACGTTCTCAATGGCGTTGAAAAGTAGACATCCAGAACTTTCCCTCAATATATAATAGTTTATACTTTATTCGAGATTAGATGATGCAAACTGGCATTCAACGCCAGTTCCATGCTGTATTCTGGAGTAAAACGCCAGAAACACATCACAAACCAGAGTTAAACGCCAAAAACACGTTACAACTTGGCGTTTAACGCCAAGAGAAGCCTCTGCACGTGTAAAGCTCAAGCTCAGCCCAAGCACACACCAAGTGGGCCCCTGAAGTGGATTTCTGTATCAATCACTTATCTCTGTAACCCTAGTAGCTAGTTTTAGTATAAATAGAACTTTTTACTATTGTACTAGTGTCTTTTGACCATTAGGTCTTTGACCACATCTTGGGTCCTTTTCCCTATTTTCGAATTCATATGTCTTTTGTGGAGGCTGGCCATTCGGCCATGCCTGGACCATCACTTATGTATTTTCAATGGTGGAGTATCTACACACCATAGATTAAGGGTGTGGAGCTCTGCTGTTCCTCGAGTATTAATGCAATTACTACTATTTTCCATTCAATTCATTCTTATTCTTATTCTAAGATATTCGTTACACTTCAACATGATGAATGTGATGATCTGTGACACTCATCATCATTCTCACCTATGACACGTGATTGACAACCACTTCCGTTCTACCTCAGAACGAACGAATATCTCTTGGATTCCTTAATCAGAATCTTCGTGGTATAAGCTAAAATTATTGGCGGCCATTCTTGAGAATACGGAAAGTATAAACCTTGTCTGTGGTATTCCGAGTAGGATTCAGGGATTGAATGACTGTGACGAGCTTCAAACTCGCGATTGTTTGGCGTGGTGACAGACGCAAAAGAATCAATGGATTCTATTTCGACATGATCGAGAACCGACAGATGATTAGCCATACTGTGACAAGAGCATTTGGACCATTTTCACTGAGAGGATGAGAAGTAGCCATTGACAACGGTGATGCCCTACATACAGCTTACCATGGAAAGGAGTAAGAAGGATTGAAGGAAGGCAGTAGGAAAGCAGAGATTCAGAAGGAACACAGCATCTTCAAACACTTATCTGAAATTCCCACCAATGATTTACATAAGTATCTCTATCTTTATTTTATGTTTTATTTATTATTATTTTCGAAAACCAATTATAACCATTTGAATCCGCCTAACTGAGATTTACAAGATGACCATAGCTTGCTTCATACCAACAATCTCCGTGGGATCGACCCTTACTCACGTAAGGTTTATTACTTGGACGACCCACTGCACTTGCTGGTTAGTTGTGCGGAGTTGTGACAAAGTATTATTCACGTTTGAGAGCGCTACCAAGTTTTTGGTGCCATTGTTGATGATCACAATTTCGTGCACCAAGTTTTTGGCGCCGTTGCCGGGGATTGTTCGAGTTTGGACAACTGAAGGTTCATCTTGTTGCTTAGATTAGGTAATTTTCTTTTCAAAAATTTTTCAAAAATCTTTCAAAAAATTTTTTCTTTATTTTCGTTTTTCAAAAATATAATTTTCGAAAAAAAAACAAAATTAATAAAATCATAAAATCAAAAAAATATTTTGTGTTTCTTGTTTGAGTCTAGAGTCAAAATTTAAGTTTGGTGTCAATTGCATGTTTTTAAAATTTATGCATTCTTTTTTTTTTTGAAAATTCATGCATGTGTTCTTCATGATCTTCAAGTTGTTCTTGATAAGTCTTCTTGTTTGATCTTTAAATTTTCTTGTTTTGTGTCTTTTGTTGTTTTTCATATGCATTCTTGCATTCATAGTGTCTAAACCTGAAAAATTTCTAAGTTTGGTGTCTTGCATGTTTTTCTTTTCTTGAAAATTTTTCAAAAATAAGTCTTGATGTTCATCTCGATCTTCAAAGTGTTCTTGGTGTTCATCTTGACATTCATAGTGTTCCTGCATGCATCATATGTTTTGATTCATAATTTTCATGTTGTGAGTCATTTTTGTTGTTTTTCTCTCTCCTCATCAAAAATTCAAAAATAAAAAAATATCTTTTCCTTTTTTCTCATAAATTTCGAAAATTTGAGTTGACTTAGTCAAAAAATTTTAAAACTTAACTATTTCTCATAAGTCAAGTCAAATTTTCAATTTTTAAAATGCTATCTTTTCAAAACCTTTTCAAAAATCAAATCTTTTTCATTTCTCTTTTATAATTTTCGAAAATTTAAAAATATTTTTCAAAATCTTTTTCTTATCTTTATTTCATGATTTTCGAAAACTTTACTAACAATTAATGCGATTGATTAAAAAATTTGAAGTTTGTTTCTTCCTTGTTAAGAAAGGTTCAATCTTTCAATTCTAGAATCATATCTTTTAGTTTCTTGTTAGTCAAGTAATCAATTTTAATTTTAAAAATTAAATCTTTTTTAAAATATCTTTTTAATCATATCTTTTCAAAAATTTGATTTCAAAAAAATCTTTTCTAACTTCTTATCTTTTCAAAATTGATTTTCAAATCTTTTTCAACTAACTAATTGACTTTTTGTTTGTTTCTTATCTTTTTCAAAACCACCTAACTACTTTTCTCTTTCTAATTTTCGAAAATGCCTCCCTCTTTTTCAAAATTCTTTTATTTAACTAATTGTTTCAAATTTTAATTTTAATTGTTTTTCTTCTCTTAATTTTCGAAAATCACTAACCCTTTTTCAAAATTTATTTTCGAATCTCTCCCTCTCTCATCTCTTTCTATTTATTTTATTCATTTACTAACACTTCTCTTCATCTTAAAATTCGAACCCCCTCTTCCTCTCTGAGTTCGAATTTTCCTCTTTTCATTCTTCTATTCTTTTCTTCTTCTACTAACATAAAGGAATCTTTTTACTGTGGTAAAGAGGATCTCTATTATTATTTTCTGTTCCCTTCTTTTTCATATGAGTAGGAGCAAGGACAAGAATATTCTTGTTGAAGCAGATCCTGAACTTGAAAGGACTCTGAAGAGGAAACTAAGAGAAGCTAAATTACAACAATCCAGAGACAACCTTTTAGAAATTTTCGAAATGAAAGAGGAGATGGTAGCCAAGAATAATAATGCAAGGAGGATGCTTGGTGACTGCACTACACCCACTTCCAAGTTTGATGGAAGAAGCATCTCAATCCCTGCCATTGGAATAAACAATTTTGAGCTGAAACCTCAACTAGTTGCTCTAATGCAACAGAACTGCAAGTTTTATGAACTTCTATCAGAATATCCCTATCAGTTTTTAACTAAGTTCTTGTAGATCTGTGAGACTGTTAAGACTAATGGAGTGGATCCTGAAGTCTACAGGCTCATGCTTTTCCATTTTGTTGTAAGAGACAAAGCTAGAACATGGTTGGACTCACAACCTAAAGATAGCCTGGATTCTTGGGATAAGTTGGTCACGGCCTTCTTGGCTAAGTTCTTTTCTCCTCAAAAGCCGAGCAAGCTTAGAGTGGATGTTCAGACCTTCAACACAAAAAGATGGTGAATCCCTCTTTGAAGCTTGGGAAAGATACAAGCAGATGACCAAAAGGTGTCCTTCTGACATGCTTTTAGAGTGGACCATTTTGGATATATTCTATTATGGTCTATCTGAGTTCTCTAAGATGTCACAGGACCATTCTGTAGGTGGATCCATTCACCTAAAGAAAACACCTACAGAAGCTCAAGAACTCATTGACATGGTTGCAAATAACCAATTCATGTACACTTCTGAGAGGAATTCTGTGAGTAATGGGACGCCTCAGAGGAAGGGAGTTCTTGAAATTGATGCTCTGAATGCCATATTGGCTCAGAACAAAATGTTAGCGCAGCAAGTCAATATTATTTCTCAAAGTCTGAATGGGTGGAAAAATGCATCCAACAGTACTAAAGAGGCATCTTCTGAAGAAGAAGCTTATGATACTGAGAACCCTGCAATGGCAGAAATAAATTACATGGGTGAACCTTATGGGAACACCTATAATTTTTCATGGAAAAATCATCCAAATTTCTCATGGAAGGATCAACAAAAGCCCCAACAAGGCTTTAATAATAGTGGAAGAAACAGGCTCAGCAATAACAAGCCTTTTCCATCATCTTCTCAGCAACAGACAAAGCATTCTGAGTGGAGCTCCTCTAGCTTAGCAAACATAGTCTCTAATCTGTCTAAGGCCACTTTAAGTTTCATGAGTGAAACAAGGTCATCCATCAGAAATTTGGAGGCACAAGTGGGCCAGCTGAGTAAGAAAATCACTAAAACTCCTCCTAATACTCTCCCAAGCAATACTGAAGAGAATCCAAAAAGAGAGTGCAATGCCATTGACTTAATCAAAATGGCCGAACCTAGAGAGGAAGGGGAGGACGTGAATCACAATGAGGAAGACCTCATGGGATGTCTCCCAGACAAGAAGGAGTTCCCTATTGAGGACCTAAAGGAATCTGAGGCTCATATAGAAACCATAGAGATTCCTTTAAACCTCCTTCTTCCATTCATGAGCTCTGAAAATTATTCATTCTCTGAAGAGGATGAAGATGTAACTGGAGAGCAAGTTGCTCAATATCTAGGAGCTATCATGAAGCTGAATGCCAAGTTGTTTGGTAATGAGACTTGGGAAGGTGAACCTCCTTTGCTCATTAGTGAACTAGATGCATGGGTTCAGTAAACTCTACCTCAAAAGAAACAAGATCTTGGTAAATTCTTAATACCCTGTACCATAGGCACCATGACCTTTGAGAAGGCTCTGTATGACATGGGGTCAGGTATAAATCTTATGCCACTCTCTGTAACGGAGAAGTTGGGAATCTTTGAGGTACAGGCTGCCACATTCTTATTAGAGATGGCAGACAAGTCAATAAGACAAGCTTATGGACTGGTAGAGGACGTGTTAGTGAAGATTAAAGGCCTTTACATCCCTGCTGATTTCATAATCTTAGACACTGGGAAGGATGAGAATGAATCCATTAATCTTGGAAGACCCTTCCTAGCCATAGCAGGAGCTGTGATTGATGTTGACAGAGGAGAATTAGTCCTTCAATTGAATGGGGACTACCTTGTGTTTAAAGCTCAAGGATCTTCCTCTGCTACTATGGAAAAGAAGCATGAAAAGCTTCTCTCAATACAGAGTCAAACAAAGCCCCCACAATCAAACTCTAAGTTTGGTGTTGGGAGGCCACAACCAAACTCTAAGTTTGGTGTTGAACCCCCACATTCAAACTCTAAGTTTGGTGTTGGGAGGTCCCAACAATGCTCTGAACATATGTGAAGCTCTATGAGAGCTCACTGTCAAGCTATTGACATTAAAGAAGCGCTTATTGGGAGGCAATCCAATTTTTATTTATGTATATTTTTATTGTTCTTTCATGTTTTATTAGGTTCATGATCATGTGGAGTCACAAATAAATACTAAAATTAAAAACAGAATCAAAAACAGTAGAAGAAACAGCACACCTTGGAGGAAGAGCTTATTGGCGTTTAAACGCTAGTAAGGAGCATCTGGCTGGCGTTCAACGCCAGAACAGAGCATGAATCTGGTGTTGAACGCCAGAAACAAGCAGTAGTCTAGCGTTTAAACTTCAGGATTACACCCTGAGGAGAGCTGGCATTAAACGCCAGAAACAAGCATGAAACTGGCGTTCAACGCCAGAAACATGCTGCAGACTGGCGTTGAACGCCCAAAACAAGCATAGAACTGCGTTTAACGCCAGAAACAAGCATCAATCTGGCGTTAAATGCCAGGATTGCACTCAGATGGAATTTTACACGCCTAATTGGTGTAGGAATGTTAAATCATTGACACCTCAGGATCTGTGGACCCCACAGGATCACTTCAGGATCTGTGGACACCACAAGATCCCTACCTACCTCAACTCACCTTCTCTCTTCTTTCATACAATCCAATAACATTCTTCCCCAAATACCCTTCACCAATCACCTCAATCTCTCTTCCCCATCACCTTTTCACCACTCACATCCATCCTCTCTTCCCCATAATCCCCTACCTACCTTCAAAATTCAAAATCTCTTTCCCACCCAAACACACCCTAAATGGCCGAAACAATACCCTCTCCCTCCACTATATAAACCCCTCCATCCTTCTTCATTCTCACACAACACAACCCTCTCTTCTCCCCCTTGGCCAAATACACATCTCTCCTTCTTTCCTCCATATCTTCTTCTTCTTCTTCTATTCTTTCTTCTCTTCCTCGAGGGTGAGCAACATTCTAAGTTTGGTGTGGTAAAAGCATAGCTTTTTTTGTTTTTCCATAACCATCTATGGCACCTAAGGCCGGAGAAACCTCTAGAAAGAGGAAAGGGAAGACAAAAGCTTCCACCTCCGAGTCATGGGAGATGGAGAGCTTCATCTCAAAGGTCCATCAAGACCACTTCTATGAAGTTGTGGCCAAGAAGAAGGTGATCCCTGAGGTCCCTTTCATGCTCAAGAAAAATGAGTATCCAGAGATCCGACATGAGATCCAAAGAAGAGGTTGGGAAGTTCTAACCAACCCCATTCAACAAGTCAGAATCTTAATAGTTCAAGAGTTCTATGCTAATGCATGGATCAGTAGGAACCATGATCAAAGTATGAACCCGAATCCAAAGAATTATCTTACAATGGTTCTGGGGAAATACTTAGATTTCAGTCTGAAAAATATAAGGTTGGCGTTCAACTTACCTATAATGCAACAATACGCACGCCCCTACACTAGAAGGGTCAACTTTGATCAAAGGTTGGACCAAGTCCTTATGGACATATGTGTGGAAGGAGCTCAATGGAAAAGATACTCAAAAGGCAAGCCAGTTCAATTAAGAAGACTGGACCTTAAGCCTGTGGCTAGAGGATGGTTGGAGTTCATCCAACGCTCCATCATCCCCACTAGCAACCGATCCAAAGTTACTGTGGATCGGGCCATCATGATCCATAGCATCATGATTGGAGAGGAAGTAGAAGTTCATAAAGTCATCTCTCTTGAATTCTACAAAGTAGCCAAAAAGTCCTCCACCATGGCAAGGCTAGATTTTCCTCATCTTATTTGCCATCTATGCTACTCAGCTGGAGTTGTCATAGAAGGAGACACCCTCATTGAAGAGGACAGGCTTATCACTAAGAAGAGGATGGAGCAAACAAGAGAGTCCGTCCATGGATCTCAAGAGACGCATGAGGAAGCTCATCATCAAGAAATCCCTGAGATGCCTCAAGGGATGCACTTTCCTCCAAACAACTATTGGGAACAACTCAACACTTCTCTAGAAGGATTAAGTCATGATATGAACCAATTAAGGGTGGAACACCAAAAGCACTCCATCATTCTCCATGAGATTAGAGAAGATCAAAGAGCAATGAGGGAGGAGCAACAAAGGCAAGGAAGAGACATAGAAGAGCTCAAGGACATCATTGGTCCTTCAAGAAGAAGACGCCACCATCACTAAGGTGGACTCATTCCTTGTTCTTATTTCTCTGTTTTTTGGTTTTTATGCTATATGTTTGTCTATGTTTGTGTCTCTACTTCATGATCATTAGTGTCTAGTGTCTATGTCTTAAGGCTATGAATAATTCCATGAATCCTTCACCTTTCTTAAATGAAAAATATTTTTAATACAAAAGAACAAGAAGTACATGAGTTTCGAATTCATCCTTGAAATTAGTTTAATTATATTGATGTGGTGACAATACTTTTTGTTTTCTGAATGAATGCTTGAACAGTGCATATTTTTTATCTTGTTGTTTATGAGTGTTAAAATTATTGGCTCTTGAAAGAATGATGAAAAAGAGAAATATATAAAAGCAGTTAAGAACAAAGCTTGCGGAAAAAAAAAGAAGCAAAAAAATATATAAAAGAAAAAGAAAAAACAAGCAGAAAAAGCCAATAGCCCTTAAAACCAAAAGGCAAGGGTAAAAAGGATCCAAGGCTTTGAGCATCAATGGATAGGAGGGCCCAAGGAAATAAAATCCAGGCCTAAGCGGCTAAATCAAGCTGTCCCTAACCATGTACTTGTGGCATGTAGGTCTAAGTGAAAAGCTTGAGACTGAGTGGTTAAAGTCGTGATCCAAAGCAAAAAGAGTGTACTTAAGAGCTATGGACACCTCTAGCTGGGGACTTTAGCAAAGCTGAGTCACAATCTGAAAAGGTTCACCTAGTCATGTGTCTGTGGCATTTATGTATCCGGTGGTAATACTGGAAAACAAAGTGTTTAGGGCCACGGCCAAGACTCATAAAAGTAGCTGTGTTCAAGAATTAACATACTTAACTAAGAGAATCAATTAACACTATCTGAACTCTGAGTTCCTATAGAAGCCAATCATTCTGAACATCAAAGGAAAAAGTGAGATACCAAAACTATTTAGAAGCAAAAAGCTACAAGTCCCGCTCATCTAATTCGAATTAATATTCATTGATATTTTGGAATTTATAGTATATTGTCTTCTTTTTATCCTATTTGATTTTCAGTTGCTTGGGGACAAGCAACAATTTAAGTTTGGTGTTGTGATGAGCGGATAATTTATATGCTTTTTGGCATTGATTTAAGGTAGTTTTTAGTAGGATCTAGCTACTTTTAGGGATGTTTTCATTAGTTTTTATGCAAAATTCACATTTTTGGACTTTACTATGATTTTGTGTGTTTTTCTATGATTTTAGGTATTTTTTGGCTGAAATTGAGGGACCTGAGCAAAAATCTGACAGGAGGTTGAAAAAGGATTGCTGATGCTGTTGGATTCTGACCTCCCTGCACTCGAAATAGATTTTCTGGAGCTACAGAACTCTAAATGGCAGGCTCTTAATGGAATTGCAAAGTAGACATCCAGATCTTTCCAGCAATAGTGAATAGTTTATACTTTATTCGAGATTAGATGATGCAAACTGGCGTTCAACGCCAGTTCCATGCTGCATTCTGGAGTAAAACGCCAGAAACACGTCACAAACCAGAGTTAAACGCCAAAAACACGTTACAACTTGGCGTTTAACTCCAAGAGAAGCCTCTGCATGTGTAAAGCTCAAGCTCAGCCCAAGCACACACCAGGTGGGCCCCGAAAGTGGATTTCTGCATCAATCACTTATCTTTGTAACTCTAGTAGTTAGTTTTAGTATAAATAGAACTTTTTACTATTGTACTAGTGTCTTTTGACCATTCGGTCTTTGACCACATCTTTGGTCCTTCTCCCTATTTTTGAATTCATATGTCTTTTGTGGAGGCTGGCCATTCGGCCATATCTGGACCATCACTTATGTATTTTCAACGGTGGAGTTTCTACACACCATAGATTAAGGGTGTGGAGCTCTGCTGTTCATCGAGTATTAATGCAATTACTACTATTTTCCATTCAATTCATGCTTATTCTTATTCTAAGATATTCGTTACACTTCAACATGATGAATGTGATGATCTGTGAAACTCATCATCATTCTCACCTATGAACACGTGATTGACAACCACTTCCATTTTACCTCAGAACGAACGAATATCTCTTGGATTCCTTAATCAGAATCTTCGTGGTATAAGCTATAATTATTGGCGGCCATTCTTGAGAATCCAGAAAGTCTAAACTTTGTCTGTGGTATTCCGAGAAGGATTCAGGTATTGAATGACTGTGACGAGCTTCAAACTCGTGATTGTTTGGCGTGGTGACAGACGCAAAACAATCAATGGATTCTATTCTGACATGATCCAGAACTGACAGATGATTAGTCGTGCTGTGACAAGAGCATTTGGACCATTTTCACTGAGAGGATGGAAAGTAGCCATTGACAACGGTGATGCCCTACATATAGCTTGCCATGGAAAGGAGTAAGAAGGATTGAAGGAAGGCAGTAGGAAAGCAGAGATTCAAAAGGAACACAACATCTTCATACACTTATCTGAAATTCCCACCAATGATTTACATAAGTATCTCTATCTTTATTTTATGTTTTATTTATTATTATTTTCGAAAACCAATTATAACCATTTGAATCCGCCTAACTGAGATTTACAAGATGACCATAGCTTGCTTCATACCAACAATCTCCGTGGGATCGACCCTTACTCACGTAAGGTTTATTACTTGGACGACCTAGTGCACTTGTTGATTAGTTGTGCGGAGTTGTGACAAAGTGTGATTCACGTTTGAGAGCGCTACCAAGTTTTTGGCGCCATTGTTGATGATCACAATTTCGTGCACCACTCCACCAATGTTTGTAATTCCAATGGCCTCCCGAATCCCAAACCAGGCGCAGAAAGTCTTCAAGAAAGTTGAAGCAAGTGATAGGGCCCCAAGAGTGTTGATTGCCAGAATGAATTCCGGGGTCCCAAACTTTGCTTTTACACCCGTCTTCTTGTTGATCATTATTGTTCCAATCGGGTGGCAAGCAATCTGAATTCTCTATGAAGTACCAAACTCTTCTTTTAGATCTAACCAAATTATCACCAGTTGAGTCCTTATATCTAACTCTTGAAATATCAACCTTGATGAGCCTTGATTTGCAACTCTAATCACTAAACATTTTTCTCTTACGCTTAATGCCACAAAGCTTCCTGAGTTGGCCGTCCATTTCAAGAATACCGTACTCAAGTGGGATAGGAAGATGAACAGAGATAAGTTTTACCCACTCAAGTGAAGGAGTAGACACAACCTAGGTGGAGAAGTCTCCAATGTTCTTGACAAAGTGTACTCAACTCCCGTCCGCCCTTTTCTAAGGATTTCTGCTTCCACATCATTCTCAGACTCAATCAGAGAAGAGTCTTCATACTCAAAAAGTTCAATTGCGGATGTAGTTTTATTACTAGGAGGATTTAATGCATGATCCTCATTACCAAGGGAACTTACTTCTGGATCTATCCCATCCAAGTCTTGATAAGGAATATGCCATGGAGGTTGTGCACTGGCCTTCTTGACATCAATTTCAATCTTATTGGAGGGGTGCTCTACACTTCTAGATTTCCATAGAGGTTCAACATCTCCTAAATCTTCAACCACTTCTTCTTCTGCAACTATTATGGCTTCCTCCACTTGTTCCAATACAAATTCATACTGTTCACTGTCCGCCGGAGTTTCTAGTGTTGCCTTCATGCTACGCTCTTCTTTGGATTCTCCACATGTAGCCATGGGACTACCTTGAATGTTCAAATGCTGGGAAGCTAATCGGTGTACTACCTCAGTAAAGGCAGTCGCAAATTCTAGTACTCCCCGTTTCATCTCTCTTTGCCCTTGAAGAAGAACACTAATAGTGTCATGCATTGAAGGTTGAGGTGGAT
Organism: Arachis hypogaea; assembly: GCF_003086295.3. NCBI lineage: Eukaryota > Viridiplantae > Streptophyta > Magnoliopsida > Fabales > Fabaceae > Arachis > Arachis hypogaea. The sequence goes on along the minus strand of NC_092036.1, from coordinate 86,353,662 downwards.
GTGAGGGCTCATTAATTGGGAGGAAAGGTTCATGATAAGAGGGTGGTTCATCACTCTCCATCTTTTTCACTTGTTGCACAGCACACTTCAATTCCTTGTTCTCAAGTTGAGATTCTTTAGCCATGAAAGCTTCAAGTGCTGTTTGGTTTATCGCTTGGTCCAACTGACGCAGGGTTGCTTGAAATTGATCCATTGTTTCCTTGAGATGATCCCTTGACTCTTGTTCTGCTCGAATATCATAAGTAGGATCATAAGGCTCTTGGATTGATGGATATGGAGGTGGTGGTTCTTGGGAGTAATTGGGTTGAAATTGGGGTGGATCTATGTATGGCTCATATGGCTCATAGGGTGGTTGATATGGTGGATAAAGGTTAGAATCATGTGATGGTGTTTGGTAGTAGGGGGCTTGTGAGTATAGTGGTCCAGAGTTGTATTGAGGGGGTGGTTCATAAGCATATAGCGGTGGTTGTTGATAATCAAAAGAGTGCTCACCATAGCCATTGCCTTGATATGCAGAACAAAATGGTTGTTGATAGTCCATAGAGGGTTGATCAAATCCTTGTGACTCCTCCCATCTTTGATTGTCCCAACCTTGATGCATGTTCTCATTGTAATCTCCTCTTCCTGCAATATAGTTGTAACCAGACTCATAGCCAAAGGGTGAGAGTTCATAGTAGCTAATAAAAATTAAAAACAAAAACAAATAAACAAGCAAAAGAAAATAAAATAAAATAAAATAAAATAAGAGAAAAGATTTGAAAAAGATTTGATTTTAAGATTAGAAAAGATAAGATAAGTTAGGTAAGAGAAGATAAGTTTTTAAATTAAAAGGTTTTGAAATTTAAATTTTGAATTTGAAAATTAAATTTTGAATTTTAAATTTTGAAATTTGAATTTTGAAAATTGAAATTTGATTTTGAAATAAGATAAGATAAGATTTTGAAAAAGATATGATTTTTGAAAAAGATTTGAATTTTGAAATTTAAAATTAAGATAAGATAAGATAAAAATTTTAAAATAAAAATCTGAATTTATTTTTTTTTTGTAATTTTTGAAAAAAATCAATTAAAAAGCAAATATTTACAATAACCAATAATAAGGCACACGTTTGCAATTCCCCGGCAACGGCGCCATTTTGACGATCGGATTTTCTATCGGTAAAGAAATTTACAAATATAATCGCGTTGTAAGTATAGCTTCTAAACCAATAAAAAATTCTTTCGTGCAAAAGTTTTGGTTGTCACAAGTAACAAACCCAATAAAAATAATTAACCGAAGTATTCAAACCTTGGGTCGTCTTCTCAAGGAATTGCAAGGAAGTATGATTTATTATTGGTTATGGAAAACAATATTTTTGGGTTTTTTGAAATAGAGAACAAGTAATTTAAATAGCAAGAAAAATAAATTAATAATTAAGAAAACTCTTGGCGAGGTATGAGAATTAGAATTCCTATCCTAGTTATCCTTATCAATGGTGGTGAGAATTATATTTTGCTCCCACTAAGTCAAGTGGTTAAATTAAATTAACACCTAAAGTCCTAGTCAACTCCTAAGAAAAGACTAGAGTTATAGGAATCTAAATCAATCAGCAAAGATATCAATTATCAATCACAATGAGTCTGACAACTCAAGAGTTACTAATTAATCAACCAAAGCCAAGAAAGTAGAAAGCTAAATAAAAATCATATATCTGAAATATCTCAAATTGCATTAATAAAAGAAAATCAATCCAAACATAAAGAGTTCATAAACCAAATTGAGAAAATAAGTAAAAGGAACATTGAACCTGTGATTGAAGAAGATGAAATCCTAATCCTAATAGAAATCCTAATCCTAAATCCTAAGAGAGAGGAGAGAACCTCTCTCTATAAAAACTATATCTAAATTATAAAAAGTGAATTATGAGTCGTCCCCTTTCATTCCTCCACTTTGCAGCCTTTAATATGTGTTTTCTGAGCTTGAAACTGGGCCGGAAATAGTCCAGAAATCGCTGGGGGCGAAATTTGTCACGCTGATTTTCGTCACTGCGACGCGTCTGCATGGAGCACGCGTTCGCATCGCCTAACTGTACGGACACTATGGCAAATTATATATCAAATCGAAGCCCCAGATGTTAGCTTTCCAACGCAACTGAACCACATCATTTGGACCCTTGTAGCTCAAGTTATGACCGTTTGAGTGCGAAGAGGTCAGGTTGGACAGCTTAACAATTTCTTCAATTTCTTGTATTCTTTCCTCTTTTGCATGCTTCCTTTCCATCCTCTGAGTCATTTCTGCCCTGTAATCTCTGAAAACACTTAACACACATATCAATGCATTGAATGATGATAAAGGGGAATTAATTTTTGGTAATTTAAAGGCTTGGGAAGCAAGTTTCCAATTATAGAACTAAACTAAGAAAGAATTGTAAAATCATGCAAATCATGTGAATAAGTGGGCAAGAATTTGATAAAAACTGCTCAATTAAACATAATATAAACCATGAAATAGTGGTTTATCATTAAGCTTTAATAAAAGATCAATGCACATGTGATAAAAGTAAAGAAATATCAAAATTTTGGTACATGAGTATGTGATACAAAAGTGGAAATTATGGGTAGCTAGGTATGATTTTAGAATTACACAGAGTGTGTGTGTGTGTTAGGTAAGAGCTTAGGTTAGTCAAAGCTTCATATTATAGCTCACTTGGCCATACATGCATCCTTACCTTTACCTCAGCCCCATTACAACCCTGAAAAGACCTCATGATGTTTGCATTGGTATGCTAAATATTTGTTGATTGGTTAGATGAAGAACAAGGTTTAGAAAGCATGACTAGGGAAGAGTAGAGTGATTGACCCTAGACACTTGAGAGTTAGAGTGATATACACTACCAGTAAGGGTTCAGTGCTTGATTCTATGTTCCCTGCTTTCATGAGCTATCTTCTTACAAGTTTACTTGCTTTTTATTGTACGATTTGAATTAGTGGAATTTGGTTTGCATTTGTCTTGGAGAACTTGTTTGCTTTTAACCAAGTAGATAGAAACGTCTTAGCATATAGTTGCATTCACATTCATAGGTTGCATTGCATGAGTCTTGCTTTTCCCTACTCATTTATTTTATTTCCTTAAGCTAAGCATGAGGACATGCTAATGTTTAAGTGTGGGGATGTTGATAAACCATTATTTTATGGTTTATATTGTGTTTAATTGAGTAGTTTTTATCAAATTTTTACCCACTTATTCATATGATTTGCATGATTTTACAATTCCTTCCTAGTTTAGTTCTATGGTTAAAAACCTGCTTCTTAAGCCTTTAAATTGCGTATTTTAAAATTTCCCTTATACCATTCAATGTCGTGATATGAGTGTTAAGTGTTTTCAGGATTCATAGTGCAAGAATGGCTTAGAGAATAGAGAGGAAGCTTGCAAAAATGGAAGGAACACAAGAAACCAAGGAGATGACCAGCGAACACCGACGCGGACGCATGGATCACGCGACTGCGCGAAATGGAGAAAATCGCAGTGACACGTTTGCGTGCCTGACGCGAACGCGTGGATTGGAATCTACACGAATGACGCGAACGTGTGGACGACGCGTACGCGTGGCAAAGAAAACTCTAAATGACGCGCACGCGTGGATGACGCATACGCATGACATGCGCGATCTGCAAAATTAACAGAAATTGTTGGGGGAAATTTCAGGCGGTATTTTGACCCAGTTTTTGGCCCAGAAACACATATTAAAGCTAGGGAACATGCAGAGACTCAGAACAACAATATACAACATTCATTATTGACAATTTTGAGGATTAGATGTAGTTTCTAGAGAGAGAGAGGCTCTTTCCTCTCTCTTAGGATTTAGGATTTAGGATTTCTATTAGTTTTAGGCTATTTCATCTTCACTCCAGGTTCAATGTTCCTTTAATTTATGTTTCTCTTCTACTTTTAGATACTCTAATGCTTTTACTTGTATTTGACTCATGTTGCCAAATTGGCTTATGAACCCTTTCATGTTAGATTTGAATTTATGTTTAAATATAATTTGAGGTATTTCAGATTTACGATTTTTACTTAGCTTTTTATATTCTTGGCTTTAATTGATGAATTGATTAATTGGAGACACTTGAGTTATCAAATTCATTGTGATTGATAATTGTTATCTTTGCTAATTAATTTGAATTCCAATAACTCTAGTCTTTTCTTAGGAATTGACTAGGATCTGAGAGATCAAATTGATTCATCCACTTAACTTACCTTCATAGTTAGAGGTTAATAAGGTGGGAGCAAAATCTAATGCTCATAATAATTGATAAGAATAACTAGGATACGACGTCTAGTTTTTATATCTTGTCAAGAGTTTTTCTAGTTATTAATTTATTTTTCCTGCAATTTATTTTCCCTGTTCAACCTTTCAAAAACCCCAAAAATATTGTTTTTCATAACCAATAATAAATCATACTTCCGTGCAATTCCTTGAGAAGACGACCCGAGGTTTGAATACTTCGGTTATAAATTTTATTGGGTTTTGTTACTTGTGACAACCAAACTTTTGTACGAAAGGATTCTCTGTTGGTTTAGAAACTATACTTACAACGCGATTATATTCTTGTGAATTTCTTTACCGATAGAAATCTGACCGTCAAGGCTTGACCTTGAGGAGGAGCTTGCTAAGGCCCCGAATAAATATGCAATACTTGAGGAGTCCATGGCTGAGAGAATGGATGAGATGTTTGCGAACCTAAAAGCCCAGATCCAAATCATTGCTCCCAAGGCAGATTTTCCTTGTTTAGCCAAGATGATATTATGGTAGATGGGAAGATGGTCCCATCTCCTGAGGATGATGAGGAGGTTCCTTTGCTCGACTCGAAGGCTTTGGGTGCAGAGGTCGGTCTGACTTCTTAGAATCCCAAGATTCTTACTGAAGTCGTTAATGTCGAGCTTCGTCCTTCACCAAATGGTCCTATCCCAGCTGTGTCAGTTTCTGAATATGACCCAACCCCTTTTACCCGAGCCAAGATCGTTGTTACTGGAGACGATCTTAATCGTTTGTAGTTTCTTTTGGTATTTTTTTTAATAGCCCAAATTATGGGTCTCTTTACAAACATCTTTTTTATTTGTAATAGCTTTGTAGCTTTCTGGAACAGTTTATTTTACTTTAGTTGTAGTTTTAACAACTTTTGGAATTTCCTTTTAAAACCTTTCTTTATTTTGACTATGCGTATAGGATTTTCGTTGATCTTAGCTCTTAGCTTATATAATCGCTTAGTTGGAAATCATTTTTCGACAACTTTCAATATTGTTTTGTTTGTTAAGTTTAATATTGATGTCATTGAGGTAAATTGGTAGAGAATATTGTATTTTCCTTTGTAAGTTTTGACGTCGTATAATCAGACATGTCAAGTTATTTCTACACTTCATTTTTATTCCGCCATAATTTTGAGGTTGATCTTACGAATTGCTTATATAACTTATTATATTAATTTGTACATTGTCGTTTCATCTTGCCAACTACTGGGGGTCGGACAATGATTTTCATAGTTTTTCAAGCTTAAATTAATGCATTTTTATAGGAAACTTTTAAGAAAGTGGATTTATCCTTGATAAATGAAATATTCCTTTACATAAATTTGCTATTAAGGATGTTAACTACCCTTAGCCATTGTTATAGTGCCTCGTTAAAACCCTCTTTAGAAAAAAACCCTTTTTGGGAAAAATCTTTCAAGTTGGGAAAACGAGTACACCAGGGAACAAGGTGCGCAACCTAACTGTGGTACTTCTTTAGGTTACATGCGTGCCACGATCTCGGCAGTTCCCTTCCTTGTAGGTCGAACACTTTATAGTAACATTTTCCAAAAACTTTAATAATCTTGTAAGGTCCTTTCCAGTTTGCAGCTAGCTTTTCTTCACCCGTCTTTCTGGATCTCGATCTCATTTTAGATCAGTATTAGGTTGTTTGTGGTCAAGCTTCCTTTGATCACCTTTTGGTTATACCTCAAGGCCATCCTTTGTTTAGTGCTTCCTCTTTGATTTGAGATCATTCTCAAACTTCTAGTAGGAGGTCAAACTCTTCCTTTTGTGCTTGGGTCTTGACCCCTTCATTGTAGAATATAACCCTAGGTGACTCTTCAATGATTTCTATGAGAATCATGGCTTCTACTCCATAAGCAAGTCAGAAAGGTGACTTCTCTATTATGGAATGAGGGGTTGTCCAATATGTCCATAAGACTTGAGGGACCTTGTCTACCCATGCTCCATTTGCGTCTTGTAGTCGGCGCTTCAACCCAATCAATATGAGTTTATTTGTGGCTTCGGCTTGTCCATTGGCCTGAGGGTGTTCCATCGATGTGAATTGGTGCTTTATCTTGAAATCAGCCACCAAATTCCTAAAGGTTGAGTCTGTAAATTGGGTCCCATTGTCCGTGGTAATGGAGTGGGAAAATTGGTGCACGAAATTGCAATCATACTTTTGCAATCCCGCACAACTAACCAGCAAGTGCACTGGGTCGTCCAAGTAATACCTTACGTGAGTAAGGGTCGATCCCACAGAGATTGTTGGCTTGAAGCAAGATATGGTTATCTTGTAAATCTTAGTCAGGATATCAAAGATTATCAGGATTGATTGTAAAAAGCAAAAGAACATAAAACAGGTACTTGAATTGCAGTGATGGAGAATAGGTTGAGGTTTTGGAGATGCTCTGTCTTCTGAATCTCTGCTTTCCTACTGTCTTCTTCTTCAAACACGCAAGGCTCCTTCCATGGCAAGCTGTATGCAAGGGTTTCACCGTTGTCAGTGGCTACCTCCTATCCTCTCAGTGGAAATGTTCAACGCACCCTGTCACGGCACGGCTATCCATCTGTCGGTTCTCAATCAGGCCGGAATAGAATCCAGTGATTCTTTTGCGTCTGTCACTAACGCCCCGCCTTCAGGAGTTTGAAGCTCGTCACAGTCATTCAATCATTGAATCCTACTCAGAATACCACAGACAAGGTTTAGACCTTCCGGATTCTCTTGAATGCCGCCATCAGTTCTAGCTTATACCACGAAGATTCCGGTCAAAGAATCCAAGAGATATCTACTTAATCTAAGATAGAACGGAGGTGGTTGTCAGGCACGCGTTCATAGTTGAGAATGATGATGATTGTCACGGATCATCACATTCACCCGATTTAAGAACAAGTAGTATCTTAGAATGGAAGCAAGCATGATTGAATGAGAAACAGTAGTAATTTGCATTAATCCATCAAGACACAGCAAAGCTCCTCACCCCCAACCATGGGGTTTAGAGACTCATGCTGTGGAAGGTACACAAAGAAACGTGTAAAGTGTCATGAGGTACCGATACAATGTCAAAAGATCCTATTAATAGTAAGCTAGTAACCTAGGGTATACAGAAATGAGTAAATGACGTAAAAATCCACTTCTGGGTCCACTTAGTGTGTGCTTGGGCTGAGCATTGAAGCTTTTATGTGTAGAGACGTTTTCTGGAGTTAAACGCCAGTTCTCATGCCAGTTTGGGCGTTTAACTCCAAGTTTTATGCCAGTTCCAGCGTTAAACGCTGGAAATTCTGAGGCTGATTTGCCACGCCGGTTTGAGCCATCAAATCTCGGGCAAAGTATGGACTATTATACATTGCTGGAAAGCCCAGGATGTCTAATTTCCAATGCCGTTGCGAGCGCGCCAATTGGGCTTGTGTAGCTCCAGAAAATCCACTTCGAGTGCAGGGAGGTCAGAATCTAACAGCATCTGCAGTCCTTTTTGGTCTCTGAATCAGATTTTTGCTCAGGTCCCTCAATTTCAGTCAGAAAATACCTGAAATCACAGAAAAACACAAAAACTCATAGTAAAGTCCAGAAAAGTGAATTTTAACTAAAAACTAATAAAAATATACTAAAAACTAACTAGATCATACTAAAAACATACTAAAAACAATGCCAAAAAGCGTACAAATTATCCACTCATCACAACACCAAACTTAAATTGTTGCTTGTCCCCAAGCAACTGAAAATCAAAATAGGATAAAAAGAAGAGAATATACTATAGACTCCAAAATATCAAGGAAACTTAGCTCCAATTAGATGAGCGGGACTAGTAGCTTTTTGCCTCCGAACAGTTTTGGCATCTCACTCTATCCTTTGAAGTTCAGAATGATTAGCATCTATAGGAACTCAGAACTCAGATAGTGTTATTGATTCTCCTAGTTAAGTATAATGATTCTTGAACATAGCTAGTGTATGAGTCTTGGCTGTGGCCCAAAGCACTCTGTTTTCCAGTATTACCACCGGATACATACATGCCACAGACACATAATTGGGTGAACCTTTTCAGATTGTGACCCAGCTTTGCTAGAGTCCCCAATTAGAGGTGTCCAGGGTTCTTAAGCACACTCTTTTTGCCTTGGATCACAACTTTATTTCTTTCTTTTTCGAAAATTAATTTTTTTTTTGTATCCACTGCTTTTTCTTGCTTCAAGAATCAATTAGATGATTTTTTAGATCCTCAATAACAGTTCTCTTTTTCCTCATTCTTTCAAGAGCCAACAATTTTTAACATTCTCAAAACAAAAAATTCAAGAGACATATGCACTGTTCAAGCATTCATTCGGAAAACAAAAATTATTGTCACCACATCAAACTAATTCAACTAGTTTCAAGGATAAATTTCGAAATCCTGTACTTCTTGTTCTTTTGTGATTAAAGCATTTTTCATTTAAGAGAGGTGATGGATTCATAGGACATTCATAGCTTTAAGACATGAATTTTAAATTCTATTAATTATGAATTAAAAACAAGACTCAAAAATAGATATAAGATTAGACTAAAAAAATAGAAAACAAAAATTTAAATAGGCTCCTAATGATAGAGGTTTTCACAGAGTTAGGACTCAACAACCTTGATTTTGAGAAGTGGATGCTCCCTCAACTTGAGATGAAAGCTTTTGGCGTTTCAACTCTTGGAGTTCACGCCCCTGCTTCTCTTGTTCCTTCAGCAATTTGCAGAGCATGCAGTTCTGATTCTGCTGTTCTTCCTTCAGTTGCTCCATAGTTTCTTGCAACTTGGTGATAGATGCTTCTAGGCTGGTCCAGTAGTCAATTTTAGGGAATTCAGGGAGGAACTCCTGCGCCCTCCTTTTGATAGAGTTGTCTTGCATTTGTCCTTCCATTGACTTCTTGGTGATTGGATGTTCAATAGGTATGAATTCATCTACTCCCATCTTTACCCCAGCCTCTTTACAGAGCAAGGAGATCAAGCTTGGGTAAGCCAATTTGGCTTCAGTGGAATTTTTATTTGCAATTGTGTAGATCTCACAAGCAATTACATGATGAACCTCCACTTCTTTTCCAAGCATAATGCAATGAATCATCACTGCTCTCTTGATAGTGACCTCAGAACGGTTGCTAGTGGGCAATATGGAACGCCCAATAAAGTCTAGCCAACCTCTTGCAATTGGTTTGAGGTCTCCCCTCTTGAGTTGGTTTGGGACACCCTTAGAATTGGTTATCCACTTAGTTCCAGGGAGGCACATGTCCTCTAGAACTTGATCCAACCCTTTATCTGCTCTCACCATTCTCCTATTAAAGGATTCAGGATCATCTTGCAGTTGAGGTAATTTGAAGATTTCTCTTATTTTGTCCAGATGGAAGTACATAACTTTCCCTCTGACCATGGTTCTATAGGTATGGTAAGCAGTTCCAGTCATTCTCTGCTTATCTGTTAGCCACAGATTTGAGTAGAATTCCTGAACCATATTCCTTCCAACCTTTATTTCAGGATTGGTTAGAACTTCCCATCCTCTGTTTTGAATTTGCTCTTGGATCCCCGGATACTCATCTTCTTTCAGATCAAATTTTACTTCCGGGATCACTGACCTCAGACCCATTATTTTGTGATAATGGTCTTCATGTTCTTTGGTTAAGAACTTCTCTTGATTCCAAAGATTCTTTGGATTATTCTCTTTCTTTCCTCTTAAATTGGTTTGTTTTCCCTTAGGAGCCATGATCTTGATGAATCTTGGCTTAGTGATCACGGAAAAGCACACCAAACTTAGAGGTTTGCTTGTCCTCAAGCAAAAGAAAGGAAAGAGGAGAGAGAGAGGAAGAGTAAATTCGAATGGTGTGGTGGAATGAGGGGGGCCAAACGTGTATTTATAAAGTGGGGAGGAGAGATTTCGAAAAAAAAGAAAAATTTGAAAGGAGATTTGAGAAGATATGGAAAGAAATTGAGAGAAGGGTAAGTTTTTGAACAAAATTTGGGAATGATTTGAGAGATTTGAAGAATGATTTTAGATTTTTGAAAATTTGAAAGTGAATGATGAGAGATTGAAATGTGTTTTTGTAGAAAAATATGGGTAAGAAAAGGAAAGTTTGAAAAAATTTGATTTGAAAACAAAATTGTGGTCCCCCCACATTTCTGGCGTTAAACGCCCAGAATGGCACCCATTCTGGCGTTTAACGCCCATTTGTTGCCCCTTTTGGGCATTTAACGCCCAGCCAGGTGCCCTGGCTGGCGTTAAACGCCAGAATTCCTTTATCACTGGGCGTTTTTCTAAACGCCCAGGATGCTGCACACCTGGCGTTAAACGCCCAGAATGGTGCCTATTCTGGCGTTTAACGCCCAAAATGGCACCATTCCTGGCGTTAAACGCCCAGAATGGTACCCATTCTGGCGTTTAACGCCCAAAATGCCCCTTACTGGCGTTTTTTCGCCAGTAAGCTCTTTTTCTCTGCTTTTTGAGCTGAATCCTTCTGTAACTCTGTGAATTCCTTCATTTTTGATACTTGCCTCTGTAAGAACAAATCATATAACCTCCTAATGACTGGGTTGCCTCCCAGCAAGCGCTTCTTTACTGTCTTTAGCTGGACCTTTACTGAGAATCACTCAAGTCTCAATTTTGAGCATTCCTGCTCAAAATTGCCTTCAAGATAATGCTTGATTCTCTGTCCATTAACAATGAACTTTTTGTCAGAATCAATATCCTGAAGCTCAACATATCCATATGGTGATACTCCTGTAATCACATACGGACCCCTCCACCGGGATTTAAGTTTTTCTGGAAATAGTCTGAGCCTAGAGTTGAAGAGCAGAACTTTCTGTCCTGGCTCAAAGACTCTGGTTGACAACTTCTTGTCATGCCATTTCTTTGCCTTTTCCTTATAAATTTTTGCATTCTCAAAGGCATTGGGTCTGAACTCCTCTAGCTCATTTAGCTGGAGTAATCTTTTTTCACCAGCTAACTGAGCATCCATGTTTAGGAATCTGGTTGCCCAGTAGGCTTTATGTTCCAGTTCCACGGGCAGATGACAGGCCTTCCCATAGACCAGTTGGTATGGAGAGGTTCCTATAGGAGTCTTGAATGCTGTTCTGTATGCCCACAGAGCATCATCCAAGCTCTTTGCCCAATCCTTTCTTCGGGCTATCACAGTCCGTTCCAGGATTCTTTTTAGCTCTCTGTTAGAGACCTCAGCTTGCCCATTTGTCTGTGGATGATACGGAGTTGCCACTTTGTGGCTAATTCCATATCTTACCATAGCAGAGTATAGCTGTTTATTGCAGAAATGAGTGCCCCCGTCACTGATTAGTACTCTGGGAACACCAAACCTGCTGAAGATGTGTTTCTGGAGGAATTTTAGCATGGTCTTGGTATCATTAGTGGGTGTAGCAATTGCTTCTACCCACTTAGATACATAGTCCACTGCCACCAGAATGTAGGTGTTTGAGTATGATGGTGGGAATGGCCCCATGAAGTCAATTCCCCATACATCAAACAATTCTATCTCTAATATCCCTTGTTGAGGCATGGGATATCCGTGAGGCAAGTTACCAGCTCTTTGGCAACTGTCACAGTTACGCACAAGCTCTCGGGAATCTTTATAGAGAGTAGGCCAGTAGAAGCCACATTGGAGGACTTTAGTGGCTGTTCGCTCACTTCCAAAATGTCCTCCATACTGTGATCCATGGCAGTGCCATAGGATCCTTTGTGCTTCTTCTCTGGATACACATATGCGGATCATTCCGTCTGCACATCTCTTAAAGAGATATGGTTCATCCCAGAGGTAGTACTTGGCATCTGAAATTAATTTCTTTCTTTGCACTCTGCTGTACTCCTGGGGTATGAACCTCACAGCTTTATAGTTTGCATTATCTGCAAACCATGGAGCTTCCTGAATGGCAAAGAGTTGCTCATCTGGGAAGGTCTCAGAGATCTCAGTAGAGGGGAGGGACGCCCCAGCTACTAGTTCTATTCGGGACAGATGATCAGCTACTTGGTTCTCTGTCCCTTTTCTGTCTCTTATCTCTATATCAAACTCTTGCAGAAGCAACACCCATCTTATAAGTCTGGGTTTTGAATCCTGCTCTGTGAGTAGGTATTTAAGAGCAGCATGGTCAGTGTACACAACCACTTTGGATCCCACTAGATAGGATCTAAACTTGTCAATGGCATAGACACTGCAAGTAACTCTTTTTCTGTGGTTGTGTAATTCTTCTGTGCGTCATTTAGAACACGGCTGGCATAATAAATGACGTGCAGAAGCTTGTTATGCCTCTGTCCCAACACTGCACCAATGGCATGGTCACTGGCATCACACATTAGTTCAAATGGCAATGTCCAATCTGGTGCAGAGATGACTGGTGCTGTGACCAGCTTAGCTTTCAGGGTCTCAAATGCCTGCAGACACTGTGTGTCAAACACAAATGGTGTGTCAGCAGCTAGCAGGTTACTCAAAGGTTTTGCAATTTTTGAAAAATCCTTTATGAACCTTCTGTAGAATCCTGCATGCCCCAGAAAGCTTCTGATTGCCTTAACATTGGCAGGTGGTGGTAATTTTTCAATTACCTCTACCTTTGCCTTATCCACCTCTATTCCCCTGCTTGAAATTTTGTGCCCAAGGACAATTCCCTCAGTCACCATAAAGTGACATTTCTCCCAGTTTAAAACCAGGTTAGTCTCTTGGCACCTTTTCAGGACAAGTGCTAGGTGATTAAGACAGGAGCTGAATGAGTCTCCATATACTGAGAAGTCGTCCATGAAGACTTCCAGAAACATCTCTACCATATCTGAGAAGATAGAGAGCATGCACCTCTGAAAGGTTGCAGGTGCATTGCACAGACCAAAAGGCATCCTCCTGTAGGCAAACACGCTAGAAGGGCAAGTAAATGCTGTTTTCTCTTGGTCCTGAGGATCTACTGCAATTTGGTTGTAGCCTGAATAGCCATCCAAAAAGCAGTAATAATCATGACCAGCTAGTCTTTCTAGCATTTGGTCTATGAATGGTAAAGGAAAATGATCCTTTCTGGTGGCTGTATTGAGCTTTCTGTAGTCAATACACATACGCCACCCTGTGACTGTTCTTGTAGGAACCAGTTCATTTTTTTCATTATGAACCACTGTCATGCCTCCCTTTTTGGGGACAACTTGGACAGGGCTCACCCAGGGGCTATCAGAAATAGGATAAATAATCCCAGCCTCTAGTAATTTAGTAACCTCTTTCTGCACCACCTCCTTCATGGCTGGATTTAGCCTCCTTTGGGGTTGGACCACTGGTTTGGCATTATCCTCCAACAGGATCTTGTGCATGCATCTAGCTGGGCTAATGCCCTTGAGATCACTTATGGACCACCCAAGAGCTGTCTTGTGTGTCCTTAGCACTTGAATCAGTGCTTCCTCTTCCTGTGGATTTAAAGCAGAGCTTATAATCACTGGAAAAGTGTCACGCTCTCCCAGAAATGCATATTTCAGGGATGGTGGTAGTGGTTTGAGTTCAGGTTTGGGAGGCTTATCCTCCTCCTGAGGAATTTTCGAAAATTCCTTTGTTTCCACTGATTCTTCTTGATTAGGTTGAGCATCTTTGAAGATGTCCTCAAGCTCTGATTCTAGGCTTTCAGTCATATTGATCTCTTCTACCAGAGAGTCAATAATGCCAGCGCCCATGCAGTCATTTGGTGTGTCTGGATGCTGCATAGCTTTTACAGCATTCAACTTGAACTCATCCTCATTGACTCTCAGGGTTACTTCCCCTCTCTGTACATCAATGAGAGTTCGTCCAGTTGCTAGGAAAGGTCTTCCTAGAATGAGAGTTGCACTTTTGTGCTCCTCCATTTCCAGCACCATAAAGTCAGTTGGAAAGGCGAATGGCCCAACCTTGACAATCATATCCTCTATTATGCCTGATGGATATTTAATGGAGCCATCAGCAAGTTGGAGGCATATCCGGGTTGGTTTGACTTCTCCAGTCAACCCAAGCTTTCTGATAGTGGATGCAGGTATTAGATTGATGCTTGCTCCAAGATCACACAGGGCTGTCTTGGTGCAAGCACCTTCTAATGTGCATGGTATCATAAAGCTTCCTGGATCTTGAAGCTTTTCTGGTAAGCTTTTTAGAATGACTGCACTGCATTCTTCAGTGAGAAACACTTTTTCAGTTTCTCTCCAATCCTTCTTATGACTTAAGATTTCTTTCATGAACTTAGCATAAGAAGGTATTTGCTCAAATGCCTCTGCAAACGGAATCTTTATTTCAAGAGTCCTTAGATAGTCTGCAAAGCGGGCAAATTGCTTATCCTGTTCCGCTTGGCGGAGTTTTGGAGGATAAGGCATCTTGGCTTTATAGTCTTCAACCTTAGATGCTGCAGGTTTATTCCTTACAGAAGTGGTTGAAGAAGCCTTGTTAGAGGGATTACTATCAGCACTCTCAGGTGTCTGATCTTCCCTTGGCATCTGAACGCCAGGATTGGATGGAAAATGGGCGTTTAACGCCAACTTTTCCCCCTTTTTTGGCGTTTGAACGCCAGAACTGGGCAAGGAATGGGCGTTTAACGCCAACTTTCCTGCCCTCTCTGGCGTTTGAACGCCAAAAGTATTCCTCTCTGGGCTCTTACTGTCCTCAGAGGGATTTTGAACAGTGGGTTGGTTATCCTCTGTCGATTGTTCCTTATTTGGCCTTTTGCTCTTTTGAGCAGTGTTATTCAGTGTCTTTCCACTCCTCAGTTGAACTGCTTGACATTCCTCTGTTATCTGTTTAGATATTTGCTGTTTTGCTTGATTCAACTGCAGTTCTATGTTCTTGTTAGCAACTTTAGTTTCATGGAGCATCTCTTTAAATTCTGCTAACTGTTCTGTCATCAGAAGCAATTATTGATTAAGCTCAATCATCTGTTCTTGAGGATTAGGGTCAGTGACTACTGTCATGACTTCCTCTTTTGGAGAGAACTCATTGCTAGAGTACAAATATTGATTTCTAGCAACAGTGTCTATGAGTTCTTGAGCTTCTTCAATTGTCTTCCTCATGTGGATAGATCCACCAGCTGAGTGGTCTAAAGACATCTGAGCTTTTTCTGTGAGCCCATAGTAGAAGATGTCTAACTGTACCCACTCTGAAAATATTTCAGAGGGGCATTTTCTTAGCATACCTCTATACCTCTCCCAGGCATTATAAAGGGATTCATTATCCTCTTGTTTAAAGCCTTGGATGTCCAGCCTTAGTTGTGTCATCCTCTTTGGAGGGTAAAAGTGATTCAGGAATTTGTCTGACAACTGTTTCCATGTCTTTATGCTTGCTGTAGGTTGGTTATTTAACCACCTTTTAGCTTGATCTTTTACAGCAAATGGAAACAGTAATAGTCTGTAGACATCCTGATCTACCTCTTTATCATGTACTGTGTCAGCAATTTGTAAGAATTGTGCTAGAAACTTAGTAGGCTCTTCCTGTGGAAGACCGGAATACTGGCAATTTTGCTGCACTATGATAATGAGTTGAGGATTTATCTCAAAGCTGCTTGCTTTGATGGGAGGTGTACAGATGCTACTCCCATATGCAGCTGTAATGGGGTTAGCATATGACCCCAGAGTCCTTCTGGACTGATTAATTCCACTTAGGTCCATAATGGATAAAGGGAAATGATATGGATTGCAAATAGATAAAATATTTTGTTTTTCGAATTAAACAAAAAAAATAAAATAAAATAAAAGGAAGTTAAGATAAAAATTCGAAAATCAAAAAGAAAATAAGATCAAAGCAAATTGAGAACTGAATCAATTAGTTAATTAAAAAGATTTTGAAAAGAGCAATTAAAAAGATATGATTGAAAAATTTTTATGAAAAAGATTTGATTTTTGAAAAGAGGAAAGAGAAAAACAACAAAATGACACCAAACCTAAAACTTTTAGAAAATCAAACACTAATTTTCGAAAATTTTTAAGGGAAAAACACAAAGAGGACACCAAACTTAGAATTTTTATAGATCAAAAAGAGACTAAGGACATGCAAAATCGAAAAACTAAAAGAAAAGTAAAAGCATGCAATTGACACCAAACTTAAAATATGAAACTAGACTCAACTAAAAGACTCTAAACCAACAAAAACAAAACAGTCCTAATCTAAGCAACAAGATAAGCCGTCAGTTGTCCAAACTCGAACAATCCCCGGCAACGGCGCCAAAAACTTGGTGCACGAAATTGCAATCACACTTTTGCAATCCCGCACAACTAACCAGCAAGTGCACTGGGTCGTCCAAGTAATACCTTACGTGAGTAAGGGTCGATCCCACGGAGATTGTCGGCTTGAAGCAAGATATGGTTATCTTGTAAATCTTAGTCAGGATATCAAAGATTATCAGGATTGATTGTAAAAAGCAAAAGAACATAAAACAGGTACTTGAATTGCAGTGATGGAGAAAAGGTTGAGGTTTTGGAGATGCTCTGTCTTCTGAATCTCTGCTTTCCTACTGTCTTCTTCTTCAAACACGCAAGGCTCCTTCCATGGCAAGCTGTATGCAAGGGTTTCACCGTTGTTAGTGGCTACCTCCCATCCTCTCAGTGGAAATGTTCAACGCACCCTGTCACGGCACGGCTATCCATCTGTCGGTTCTCAATCAGGCCGGAATAGAATCCAGTGATTCTTTTTCTTCTGTCACTAACGCCCCGCCTTCAGGAGTTTGAAGCTCGTCACAGTCATTCAATCATTGAATCCTACTCAGAATACCACAGACAAGGTTTAGACCTTCCGGATTCTCTTGAATGCCGCCATCAGTTCTAGCTTATACCACGAAGATTCCGGTCAAAGAATCCAAGAGATATCTACTTAATCTAAGATAGAACGGAGGTGGTTGTCAGGCACACGTTCATAGTTGAGAATGATGATGATTGTCACGGATCATCACATTCACCCGATTTAAGAACAAGTAGTATCTTAGAATGGAAGCAAGCATGATTGAATGAGAAACAGTAGTAATTTGCATTAATCCATCAAGACACAGCAGAGCTCCTCACCCCCAACCATGGGGTTTAGAGACTCATGCTGTGGAAGGTACACAAAGAAACGTGTAAAGTGTCATGAGGTACCGATACAATGTCAAAAGATCCTATTAATAGTAAGCTAGTAACCTAGGGTATACAGAAATGAGTAAATGACGTAAAAATCCACTTCTGGGTCCACTTCGTGTGTGCTTGGGCTGAGCATTGAAGCTTTTATGTGTAGAGACGTTTTCTGGAGTTAAACGCCAGTTCTCATGCCAGTTTGGGCGTTTAACTCCAAGTTTTATGCCAGTTCCAGCGTTAAACGCTGGAAATTCTGAGGCTGATTTGCCACGCCTGTTTGGGCCATCAAATCTCGGGCAAAGTATGGACTATTATACATTACTGGAAAGCCCAGGATGTCTACTTTCCAATGCCGTTGAGAGCGCGCCAATTGGGCTTCTGTAGCTCCAGAAAATCCACTTCGAGTGCAGGGAGGTCAGAATCCAACAGCATCTGCAGTCCTTTTTGGTCTCTGAATCAGATTTTTGCTCAGGTCCCTCAATTTCAGTCAGAAAATACCTGAAATCACAGAAAAACACACAAACTCATAGTAAAGTCCAGAAAAGTGAATTTTAACTAAAAACTAATAAAAATATACTAAAAACTAACTAGATCATACTAAAAACATACTAAAAACAATGCCAAAAAGCGTACAAATTATCCGCTCATCAAACATCCAAACCTTGTGACAATATTTTTGTAGAGAAATTTCTAGCTTCTCTGAGCAGTGATAGTTTCTAGTGGTTCTGCCTCAATCCACTTAGTAAAATAGTCAATTCCTACTATGAGATATTTCACTTGTCCCAAAGCTTGAAAGAATAGTCTGAGTAAATCAAGATCCCATTTTGCTAATGACCATGGTGAGGTGACGCTGATAAGCTCTTCGGGCGGTGCAACATGGAAGATGGCATGCTTTTGTCAAGGCAGGCACCTTTTGACAAACCGACTGTCTCTCTTTGCAAGGTTGGCTAGAAAAACTAGCTTGGATCACTTTCTTGGCTAGTGACTAGGCTCCTAAGTGGTTTTCACATATGCCATTATGTACTTCCTCTAAGACCTTCTTCGTATTAGAGGTCGGGACGCACTTCAGGAGAGGTGTTGATATTCCTCTTTTATATAGGACATTGTGGACTAATGTATAGTTTTATACTTCCCTTAGGAGTCTTCGAACCTCTTTTTCATCTTCAAGGAGGACATCAAATTTATGATAGTTGACAATGGAGGTCATCCATCTTAAATTTTGATTGGTTATGGTCATTATGTCCGAGTTGTCATCTCCCTTTGATATTGATAGTGTGTGGAGAGTCTCCTAAGTTATGTGTTGGACCTCTCATTCCTAGAACTGTGCTAGTTGTTTCCGAGCTTCATCTAAGTATTTTTTCATGTTGGGGTTTTTGACTTGATAAGTACTAATAATCTGTGAAGTTACTATTTAGGAATCACTAAACACTATCAACCTTTGTGCCCCTACTTCTTTAGCCAGCTTCAAGTCAACAAGCAAGGCTTTTATATTCCGCTTGGTTATTAGAAGCAAGAAACTCGAACTTTAACGATAGTTCTATCTGAGTTTCTTGTTCACTTTTTAGGATGACGCCTGCTCCACTTTTTGGACTTCCTCGACTTTCAATGTATTTAGCTATAAAGTCGGCGAGATCTTGGAATTTGATTATTGTCCGGGCTTCATACTTCAAATCAAACTTAGACAGTTTCACAGCCCATTGTAGCATCCATCCTGCTAAATCTGATTTTTGTAGAATGTGCTTCATTGGTTGATTAGTACAGACCTTTAGTATATGTGCTTGGAAATAAGGACAGAGCCTTCGGGTGGTGAGGATAAGAGCATACGCAAATTTTTCTATCTTTTGATAGTTTAACTCTACTCCTTGTAAGGCTTTGCTGACAAAGTAAATAGGTTGCTGCCCGCTTTCATCTTTTCGGATCAAGGCGAAAGCTATAGCTCGGTTTGCTACTGCTAAGTAGAGGACGAGCTCTTCTCCGATGACGGGTAGGAAGAGTATGGGTGATTGGCTTAGAAATACTTTGAAATATTGAAAAGCTTGTTTGCATTCTTGGGTCCATTCAAATCGATTCTCTTTTCTGAGGATCAAATATAATGGTAGGGACTTCAATGTTGATCTTGCTAAGAACCTAGACAGTGCTGCAAACCTTTTGTTTAGTTGTTGGACTTCTTTGAGACAAGTCAAACTTTTCATTTCTAGTATGGCTATGCACTTATCTGGGTTTGCCTCTATGCCTGTTTGAGTGAGCATGAAACCTAAGAACTTCCCAACCTCTACTACAAAAGTGCATTTTGAGGAGTTTAGCCTCATCCCATGCTTCCTTATTATGGAGAATACCTCGGAGAGGTTGGACAAGAGTTCTGAGTCGTCCTTGGAATCTCGTCCACATATACTTTCATGAGTTTCCCTAAGTGAGGGGAAAACACTTTGTTCATCAGTCGTTGGTTTGTGGCTCCGGCATTCTTTAATAAAAAAGGCATTACTACATAATAATAGTTAGCCTTGGGGTGATCAAAGAGGTCTTTTCTTGGTCTGGCTTATACATCGGGATTTAGTTATATTCCGAGTATGCATCCATAAAGGACAAATACCAAGGGTATGGATCCTTAGGACAAGTTTTGTTTAAATCCATGTAGTCTACACACATCCTGCACTTTTCTTTGTGCGTTTTTACTAGAACCACGTTAGCTAGCCATAATGGATATTTTACCTCTCTTATGAATCCAGCTTCTAATAATGCTTGCACCTGTTCTTCCACGACCTATGTCCTTTCAGGCCCAAGTTTCCAGCACTTTTGCTGAATAGGTCTGGAACCCAGATGTACAGAGATCTTATGAGACATTAAATTGAGATCTATGCCGGGCATATCGGAGGTTTTCCAAGCAAAGAGATCGGAGTTACTTCATAGGAGCTCAACGAGTTGTGCTTTCAGACCTCCTTCTAGATTAGCCCTTATTCATTGTCATTTACGGCTGATCCCAGATTTACACCTCCTCTACCTTTCCTCCAAGATGAGGTCGTAGCTCTTTTCGAGTTCGTACACCACCGAGCTCGATATGGTTGACTTCTTTTCCACCTAAGTTGCCTTTTAGATTAAGGCTTTCATTGTAATACTTTCGTGTCAACTTTTGATCTCCCGTTATGCTGGCAATTCCTTCTAGAGTGGGAAACTGCTGCAAGTCACTTTAAAGTGGTCCGACCTATTAGGGCGTTGTATGCTAACATGATGTCGACCACGATATAGTCAACGCTAAATGTCCTAGACTTCATGCCCTTTTCCAAAGGTGGTATATAGGGAGATAAATCTAAGAGGTTGGATCGGTGTGTCCTCTAACCCGAAGAGGTTGTCTGGGTACGCCTTTAGACCCTTTTCTTCCTACTCGAGTTTGTCGAAGGCGGGCTTAAACCGTATATCTACCGAGCTACCTTGATCCTCTAAGGTTCTATGGAGGTTTGCATTGGCGAGGATCATTGTTATTACCATTGGGTCATCATGGTCAGACATTACCCCTTGAGCATCTTCTTTAGTGAATGAGATGGCTGGTAAGTCGGGTGTTTTATTATCTTCTCTAACTTAGTACACTTCTTTAAGATGCATTTTTCGTGATGATTTTGAAATTTCTCCTCCAGCAAACCCACCATTAATCATGTATATATGTCATTCAGGGGTTTGTGGAGGGTGTTCTTGTCGTTCTTCATCTTCATCCCTTTTTCTTTTTCTCTGCTCGTCTGACCTCTCAGCTAAGTACCCATTTAGCCGACCTTCTCTGGCCAACTTTCTATGATATTCTTTAAATCATAACATTCATGCTTGTGGTACTCACAGTATTCTGTCTGACTTCTTGCCTTTGTGTTTGATTGGGTGACGAGGTGGAAGCTTCTCAATGTGGCATATCTCCCTGTAAACATCTACAAGAGAGACTTGAAGTGGAGTATAACTATGATACCTTCGAGGTTTTTCTGAGTTGAACTCCTCTTTTTTCTTGGCTTCTTTCTCTTTTTCCAGAGGTGGATAGGGTAAGCTGGGACTTAAGAGACGCTCTCTTAGTCATGAATTCTCCTCCATGTTGATGTATTTCTTTGCCCGTTCTTGTACTTTGTACAAGAAAGCTGGTTATCTCCTTGGATATAGATTGAGAGAATGACTCTTCTTTAAGGCCATTAACTAATCCCATTATCACTATTTCAGTAGGGAATTTTTGTATTTTCAAGCATGCTTTGTTGAACCTTTCTATATAATCTCAGAGTGTCTTACCGATTTCTTGTTTAACTCCTAACAAGCTTGGGGCATGCTTCACCTTAACCTTCTGAATTAAGAATC
Source organism: Arachis hypogaea (assembly GCF_003086295.3). NCBI lineage: Eukaryota > Viridiplantae > Streptophyta > Magnoliopsida > Fabales > Fabaceae > Arachis > Arachis hypogaea. Next base: position 86,332,048 of record NC_092036.1, on the reverse strand, counting down.
TAGTAAGAAACTTCCTTGCCAGGTCATCAAAACAAGTTACCAAACTGGGAGGTAAGCTATCGAACCACTTTTCTATGACATTCTTTAAATCATAACATTCATGATTGTGGTACTCATAGTATTCTGTCTGACTTCTTGCCTTTGTGTTTGATTGGGCGAGGAGGTGGAAGCTTCTCAATATGGCATATCTCCCTGTTAACATCTATAAGAGAGACTTGAAGTGGAGTATAACTATGATACCTTCGAGGTTTTTCTATGTTGTACTCCTCTTTTTTCTTGGCTGCTTTCTCTTTTTCCAGAGGTGGATAGGGCAAGCTGGGACTTAGGAGATGCTCTCTTAGTCATGAATTCTCCTTCATATTGATGTATTTCTCTGCCCGTTCTTGTACTTTGTACAAGAAAGCTGGTTGTCTCTAGGATATAGATTGAGAGAACGACCCTTCTTTAAGGCCATTAACTAATCCCATTATCACTGTTTCAGTAGGGAATTTTTGTATTTTCAAGCAAGTTTTGTTGAACCATTCCATATAATCTCAGAGTATCTTATCGATTTCTTGTTTAACTCCTAACAAGCTTAGGGCATGCTTCACCTTATCCTTCTGAATTAAGAATCTAGTAAGAAACTTTCTTGCCAGGTCATCAAAACAATTTACCAAACTGGAAGGTAAGCTATCGAACCACTTCATCGCGGCTTTTGCCAGAGCTGTCGGGAAGGCTTTGCAACGAGTAGCATCAGAGGGATTTCCACTCGATATGCTCGACTGGTTTGCCTTCGGAGGCCAGCCTCCAACCATAAAAGCTTTTCTTCCAGCTCTTTTTTCGTCATACCTCCATTCACAATTCTCGTTCTACGTTCCATTGTTGTTCAGCTTATAAAGTTTTAATCAAAATTAATTAAAATCTTCATGCAGCTCCAACTGGTGAATGGGGACCATCGTTTTCTTTGAACGGGCACCTAACTTCAAGAAAGTGAAGTTAGGCACTGCCTTGGCTGAATGAAATTTGAGGCTTCTCCCTTTGTATGGTGCCTAACCTGGAAAATTCCAAGTTAGGTGCCACCTTGGCTGAACGCAATTGTGGAGTTTGTGGTTCTGGCGCCTAACTTGAGAACTTCTAAGTTAGGCACCACCTTGACCGCACCAAATGGGAGAGAAGTGCATACTATTATATATCATTTAAAAGCTCTGGAAGTTAACTTTCCAATGCCACTAGAATCACGTAAATTGAACCTCTGTAGCTTGAGTAATTTTTGTTGGAGTGCAAGAAGGTCAAAGTTGATAGCATCATTCACTTTCTGTCTTTTCTACCACAAAAGCTTGTCAAATCCGTCCGAATACTACCTGAAATAAAGAAAATTGCACACAATTTAAAGTAGCATTCATAGAGCTCAAAAGTACTTAAATCTTGATTAAACTTACAAATTCAAATGCAAATTCACTAGGAATTCAGTTTTGCTAAATCAAAGTTTTAGAGAATACTTCAAATTTTTCCTAAAACGTCGTCAAGTGAAATTAGTTGATCAAAATTCAAGTTTCTTTTAAACGCCGTAAAACTCCTCCAAATCTGATTACTTAAATCAAATTCCAAAACATAAGAATTTTCATCTTTAAATAGACTTTAAAACAAAATTATTTTCTTAGATAAATTACATTCAAATTATAATAATTTTCTTAATAAAGTAAGTTCAAATATAATTCATTTATCAATAATTCAATTCAAGGCATATTTCATTTGTTTTTAAAATAACGTTTCAAACAGGGAAAGTAACCCTAAGAGTCAATGAGGAAAAGTTTGTCCTAAATGCTGTCAAAGCTATGCAGCATCCAGACATTCTTGAGGAATGTATGAGCGTTGACCTCATTAATTCCCTGGTGAGAGAGGTCAACATGGCCGAGAGCCGCAATGAAGGGCTAGATGATATCCTTGATGATACTCAGCCTGACTCAAAGGAACCTCTGAAAACCTCTGAGGAAAAGGAGAAGTCTCCAAAGCTTGAGCTTAAGCCATTACCCTCCTTCCGAAAATGTGCATTTCTGGGAGAGAGAGATACCTATCCTGTGATCATAAGCTCTACACTAGAGCCATAGGAAGAATAAGCACTAATCCAAGTGCTTTAAACACATAGGACCGCCCTTGGATGGACTATAAGTGACCTTAAGGGCATTAGCTTTGTCCGATGCATGCATAAAGTCCTGCTGGAGGATAAGGCCAAACCAGTGGTACAACCACAAAGGCGATTAAATTCAGCTATGAAGGAAATAGTGCAGAAGGAGATCACTAAGCTCTATAAGGTTGGGATTATTTATCCCATTTCTGACAGCCAATGGGTGAGCCCTATCCAGGTTGTTCCTAAGAAGGGAGGAATAACAGTGATTCACAATGAAAAGAATGAGTTGATCCCAAAAAGGACAGTCACAGGGTGGCGTATGTGCATTGATTATAGAAGACTCAATGATGCCACCAGGAAACACTTTCCTTTACCCTTCATTGACCAAATGCTACAAAGACTATCAAGTCATACTTTTTATTATTTCCTGGATGGTTATTCCAGGTACAATCAAATAGCAGTAGATCCACAGGATCAAAAGAAGACAACATTCACATGTCCATCTGGTGTGTTCGCCTATAGACGAATGCCATTTGGCCTATGCAATGCGCCTGCCACCTTTCAGAGATGCATGCTATCCATCTTCTCTGATATGGTAGAGAAATTTCTTGAAGTATTCATGGATGATTTCTCTGTTTATGGAGACTCATTTGACTTCTGTCTTGATCATCTGACCCTGGTCCTGAAAAGATGCCAAGAAACAAGCCTAGTTCTAAATTAGGAGAAATGCCACTTCATGGTAAGTGAAGGCATTGTTCTTGGGCATCGGATCTCAAATAAAAGGATAGAAGTGGATCAAGCTAAGGTGGAACTGATCGAACGCTTGCCTCCACCTACTAGTGTCAAGGCAATCAGAAGTTTCCTAGGACATGCAGGATTCTATAGGCGGTTCATAAAAGATTTTTCTAAAATCACCAAACCCCTGTGTAATCTCTTGGTCACTGATGTTCCATTCGTCTTTGACCAAGAATTCCTGCATTCCTTTGAAACTCTGAAAGCCAAGCTTGTCACTGCTCCTATCATCTCTACACCCAACTGGGACTTGCCATTTGAGCTAATGTATGATGCATGCAATTGGCGCAGTCCTAAGTCAAAGACATGACAAGCTTCTGCATGTCATTTACTATGCCAGATGTATATTAAATGATCCGCAGAAAAACTACACTACTACGGAAAAGGAGCTACTTGCAGTGGTTTATGCCATTGACAAGTTCAGATCCTACCTAGTAGGATCTAAGATCATTATTTATACTGACCATGCTACTCTAAAGTATCTACTCACAAAGCAGGATTCTAAACCCAGACTTATAAGATGGGTATTAGTCCTGCAAGAGTTTGATATAGAAATTAGAGATAGAAAAGGGGCAGAAAATTAGGTGGCTGATCACTTGTCCCGAATTGAGCCAGTAGCAAGGACTTCTTCTCCCTCCACTGACATATCCGAATCCTTTCCAGATGAGTAACTCTATGCCATCTGGACAGTACCTTGGTTTGCAGACAATGTAAACTACAAGGCTATATGGTTCATTCCCAAGTAGTTTTCCAGGCAGCAAACCAAAAAAGTCATGCATGATGCAAAATATTACCTGTGGGATGAGCCATATCTCTTTAAGAGATGCTCGGAAGGAATAATCCGATTTTATGTGTCTGAAGAAGAGGCACAGAGAATCTTATGGCATTGCCAAGGTTCAAACTCTGGAGGACACTTTGGAGGTGAGCGGACAGCCGCTAAGTTACTCGAAAGTGGCTTTTACTGGCCTACTCTCTTTAAGGATTCTAGAGAGTTCATCTGTAACTGTGATAGTTGCTAGAAGGTTGGCAATCTCCCTCATGGTCACAGCATGCCTCAACAAGGAATATTAGAGATTGAGTTGTTTGATGTGTGGGGCATAGATTTCATGGCACCATTCCAGCCTTCATACCCAAACACCTACATCCTTGTGGCAGTAGATTATGTGTTTAAATGTGTTAAAGCAATAACAACACCCACTAATGACACAAGAGTAGTAATGAAGTTCCTCCAGAAGAACATCTTCAGCAGATTTGGTGTCCCTAGGACACTAATTAGTAATGGAGGAACTCATTTCTGCAACAGACAACTGGATTCTATTTTAAGCCGATACGGAGTTTGTCATAAAGTGGTAACACCATATCATTCCCAAACGAATAGGCAAGCTGAAGTCTCAAATAGAGGACTAAAGTGAATTATAGAGAGGACAGTAAGTGCCTCTAGAAAGGATTGGGCTAGAAAGCTTGATGATGCTCTGTAGGCATACAGAACAGCTTTCAAAACCCCCATTGGAACTTCACCATATCATTTAGTATATGGGAAGTCCTGTCATTTGCCAGTGAAACTAAAACACAAAGTCTATTGGACTACTAGATTCCTCAACCTTGATGCTAAAGCAGTAGGGGAAAAACGGCTGCTCCAAATAAATGAGTTGGATGAATTCAGCTTAGAAGCATTTGAAAATGCAAAAATCTATAAGGAAAAGACAAAGAGGTGGCATGACAGTAAGATAGCTTCTAGAGTCTTTGAACCAGGACAAAAAGTCCTGCTCTTCAACTCAAGGCTCATATTATTCCCTGGGAAACTCAAATCCCACTAGAAGAGACCCTATGTGATTACAAGAGTATCACCTTATAGACACATAGAACTTCAAGGTAAAGATCCTGAAAATAGATTCACTATCAATGGATAGAGAGTTAAGCATTACCTTGAAGGAGAAATAGAGCCAGGAGGCTCAACACTATTACTAAGTTAAGTACAGTGAAGTCCAGCTAAAGAAATTAAAGAAGCGCTTGTTGGGAGACATCCCAACCTTACTCAACCATAGTTATTTTCTTTCATTTTCTTTTAATTGTTAGAGTCATGATCATGTGCATCAATCAAAAGACAGAATTCACAGTAGTGAAAACAACATACTCTAGAAAGAGTGTCAAAGTTGAACGCCAGTGAGGAAGCCCTCACTTTGCATTCAATGCCCCAAGAGGGGAGCATTGCTGGCGTTGCACGCCAGCCAGGGAGCAGCCCTTGGGCGTTCAAATGCCAATGCAGAAAAGCAGAGAATCTGGAATTCCCTAGCCTCTCAGGACCAAGAAGTCCCACAGAAGCTCCACCTACCCCCACATTCTTCTTTCCCATTGATCATATTTGCTCGAGGGCAAGCAAAGCTCTTAAGTTTGGTATTGCAAAAGCTTTGCTTTGTGACTTCTACCACTCTTAAGTATAAAAGAAGAGGATGTAGCAAACCAGAAAGCATGTACATGAGCCTATGCAGCAGCCTTAACAAAGACAAAGGAGTGACATTGAAGAGATTAAGTACTACATTGGATCCTCAAGGAGGAGCACCAGCCACCATCATTCAGGTGGATTCATTCTATTTTACACCCTTTTCTTGTTATTTTTCTATTTTCTATCTATCTGTTTATTTGTTCTCTTGTTCTAGTTGCATTATCATTTGCATTTGATGTCTTAAAGATGTAAAATGTTCCATATATCTCTCACCCTGCTTAAATAAAGAAAAAAATTTTATTTGAAAAGAATTGAAAGATGCATGAATTTCAAGTTTAAAATAAGATTAGTTTAATTAGTTTGATGTGGTGTCATTTGATTTTGTTTTCTGAATATATGAATGAACAGTGCATATTTGAAGTTGAAACTTTAGAATGTTGGCTTTTGAAAGAATAAGGAAAAAGGAAAAGTATTATTGAAAATTTGAAAAATCTAAAAATTGATTCTTGAAGCAAGAAAAAGTAGCAAAAAGAAAAAAAGAAAAAGCATGTTGCAAAAGAAAATATAATATATATATATATATATATATATATATATATATATATATATATATATATATATATGCATGCAAGAAAAAAAATGGCAGAAAAGAAAAGAAAAAATAAAAAGCTGAAAAATCCATTACTGCCCAAAAATGCAAGAAAAGAAGGGCAGATTGAAAAAGCCAGTAACCCTTTAAACTAAAAAGCAAGGGTAAAAGGGCCCAAGGCTTTGAGCATCAGTGGTTAGGAGGGCCCAAAGGAATAAAATCCTGGCCTAAGCGGCTCAACCAAGATGTCCCTAACCATGTGCTTGTGGCGTGAAGGTGTCAAGTGAAAAGCTTGAGACTAAGCGGTTAAAGTCGTGGTTCAAAGAGTGTGCTTAAGAACTCTGGACACCTTTATCTGGGGACTCTAGCAAAGGTGAGTCACGATCTGAAAAGGTTCACCCAGTTAAAGTGTCTGTGGCATGAATGTATCCGATGGTAATACTAGAAAATAGAGTGCTTAGGGTCACGGTCAAGACTTAAAAGGTTGTGTTCAAGAATCAAAATAAGCTTAACTAGGAGAGTCAATAATATCATCTGGATTCTAAGTTCCAAAGGATGCCAACATCTCTGAGTTTCAATGGATAGTGAGATACCAAAACTATTCAGAAGTAAAAAGCTACTAAGTCCCGCTCATCTTATTTTAACTAAGCTTCATTTGAAACTTAGAAATTTATTGTATCTTAATTTTCTTTTTATCCTAATGTGTTTTTAGTTGCTTGGGGACAAGCAACATTTTAAGCTTGGTGTTGTGATGAGCGGATATTTTATACACTTTTTGACATCACTTTCATATAGTTTTTAGTAGTTTTTATTTAGTTGTTATTGAGTTTTTATAGGTTTTAGTGTTAAAATCACATTTTTGGATTCTAATATGAGTCTTTGGGTTTTTGGAAAATTTCAGGTATTTTCTGGCTGAAATTGAGGAGCTGGAGCAGAAGTCTGATTCAGAGACAGAGAAAGCACTGCAGATGCTGTCCAAATTTGACCTGCCTGCATTCAGAAGAGCTTTTTTGGAGCTACATAAGTCCAAATGGAGCATTCTCAACGACTATGGAAAGCTGTGTTTCAGAGCTTTTTAGCAATATATAATAGTTCATACTTTACTTTGGATTAAAAGGCCCAAAACTGGCATCCAACACCAGCTTCCTACCCCCTTCCAGGCGTTCAACACTCAAAGAGCAGAGCCCAGCGTTTAAAGGTCCAAAGAGGACCCCCTAGCTGGCGTTCCATACCTAAGAGACCTCATAGCACGTGGATCTCATCAAAGATCAGCCCAAACACTTACCAATTGGACCCTAGAAGTGGATTTTAGCACTAAATATACTGTTTTACCCTTACTAGTCATCTGTTTAGTATTTAAAGTGTATTTTACATAGATCACAGACATCTTTCAATTATTCAGCATTATTTCGATTTTATTATTGTATTCCACCTTAGTATGAGTTTCTAAACCTCCTAGGTTGAGGGGAGGAGCCCTGTTGAGTCTTATGAATTAATAAAAGTATTATTGTTTCTCTTCAATTAGTGTTTGATTGATTCTAAGATGTATATTCATTTTTCTTCTATATGAATGCATTGAGCTGGCATAAGGTTATCACATTCTATAAGGGTTCAGAGTGCGTCTTTCATCGGACAATGATGAACCACCAGCTTGAATATACGTCTCTCAGATGGCTAATCCACGACTTCATTGAGGACTTCTCGAGACACCAGTTTAGCCGAAGTACAAGGAGATTAGGGTCTCTGTGGTAGAGGCTAGACTCCTAAGGCGCAACATCCTCATATTTGGAATATTCGACCTTGTCTGTGGCGTTTTGAGTAGCATCATCGAGGAGAATGAACTGCAGAAGCTTCACCCTCAATCAGAATGGATCCGCACTAAACCTGGGGTTCAGATCTGGAGGAGTATTGGTAGCTGCTCAAACCAGTGTCAATCACATACAACCTATCGTTGAAGAAATCACTCGCAAGCAAAGAGAGTAGTAATACCAGAGTTAATTCAGAAAGTCAAAGCAGCTCCAATCCTTCAATATATCCTTATTGCTGATTCCAATTCATAAAGTATTTTATACCCTTTTCTTTGTTTACTTTCACAATAAAACTACATCTAAACATAAATCCAACAACCTTCTGATCTGCCTGACTAAGACCTTCAAGATAACCATAGCTTGCTTCAAACCACAATCCTCGTGGGATCGACCCTGACTCACTCAGGTATTACTTGGACGACCTAGTGCACTTGCTGGTACAACAGTACGAAAGTGTGGGGATTCGTGCTACCAAGCCTGCTGCGTTTGTGCTCGTGTTTAGAATATGGAGTAAGGAGGAACTATCGCATGGAGATGGATGTAATTTCTAAAAGATTACGATCTTGAGATAAGCTGTCACCCAGGAATTTCCGAACTTGACTTGGTTTCTCCGTGTAGATTATAGGGTGGTTAAGGTAACATCTGGTACATGGTGAATTATTGAGTGTAGAGGTAAGTAGAGAAGGAGAAAAATAAGTGAGAATAAATTTTAGGCTTGAATTCTTGGATGAGCTTAACATTTGATTTAGTTATGATAAGTGAAAACTCATAGGTTGTTTAGTATATCGAGTTGTAGCGTTGCACTTAAAGTAAAGATGAACAACCGGAATAGATACCCTAGTTGTTGTTGAGGTTCTGGGTAATAGGCAATATAATTATAGAGATTGAGGATTTAATGAGACCTTGAATAAGGCATAGAGATGCTATAAGGCACTAAATTATGACATAGTCTTAGGATGAGCATAAACACTATTTGGGTTAAGTTGAGAGAGTTCAGAATAGAGCCTAGGTTTTGTAATCTGATAATCATGTATAACTTGATTGGATATTTGGATTAGTTAGTTAATTAGTGGCTACAAATCAGAGTACCGCAGCGGAAGCTGGTGGAATGCAATAGCACATGATAGTTGTGAGTAGAGGTCGTAGGATGATGACTAAATGTATCTTAGGCTTGAATACTTGAATAGTTAGCGGGTTTGAAAGGTAGGGATTGTGATATTTGATCATGATAACTTTGGGCTTAGATTGAAATAGGAATTGAGTTATTTGAAAGATAGATTTGAAGAGCATTGAATTGAAATGTTAATGTTGTATTTAGCTCGAATTAAGGAAATCTAAGAGTAGGAAGGATGAGTACAATATAGGCTTGAATTCAGTCAAAATATGGAGTTGTAAATAAGAATAAAAGATGCAAATAAGAACTGAGCTGTCGTGGAGGAACGAAACGATGAATGGTAAGAGGTAGGTTTAAGTTAAGGGAACGTTTAAGGATGATGATGGGTAAGCCAAATTTTGAGGACAAAATTTCTTATTTGGTGGGGAGAATGTAAGAACTGTGAATTAATTAACCAATTAATTAATGTTAAATAATAATAATTTAATTTCCCAAATTAGGTTTTGGTGCACAAAATTGTGATCATCAATGGCGCCATCAACATAGTATGCACAATTGCAATCTCAACTCTTTATCACAACTTCGCACAACTAACCAGCAAGTGCATTGGGTCGTCCAAGTAATAAACCTTACGCGAGTAAGGGTCGATCCCACGGAGATTGTTGGTATGAAGCAAGACATGGTCATCTTGTAAATCTCAGTCAGGCAGATTCAAATGGTTATGAATGATTTATGAATAAAACATAAAATAAAGATAGAGATACTTATGCAATTCATTGGTGAGAATTTCAAATAAGCGTATGGAGATGCTTTGTCCCTTCCGTCTCTCTGCTTTCCTACTGTCTTCATCCAATCCTTCTTACTCCTTTCCATGGCAAGCTGTATGTTGGGCATCACCATTGTCAATGGCTACAGTCCCATCCTCTCAGTGAAAATGTTCAACGCGCTCTGTCACAGCACGGCTATTCAGCTGTCGGTTCTCGATCATGTCAGAACAGAATCCAGTGATTCTTTTGCGTCTGTCACTAACGCCCCACAATCGCGAGTTTGAAACTCGTCACAGTCATTCAATCCTCGAATCCTACTTAGAATACCACAGACAAGGTTTAGACCTTCCGGATTCTCTTGAATACCGCCATCAATTCTAGCTTATACCACGAAGATTCCGGTTAAGAAATCCAAGAGATATCCACTCAATCTAAGGTAGAACGGAGGTGGTTGTCAGGCACACGTTCATAGGTGAGAATGATGATGAGTGTCACGGATCATCACATTCATCAAGGTGAAGAACAAGTGATATCTTAGAACAAGAATAAGCTGAATTGAATAGAAGAACAATAGTAATTGCATTAATACTCGAGGTACAACAGAGCTCCACACCTTAATCTATGGTGTGTAGAAACTCAACCGTTGAAAATACATAAGAACAAGGTCTAGGCATGGCCGAGAGGCCAGCCCCCATGATCTAAGATAGCATAAGACTACTCAAAGATAGCTACCCAGATGAGAATACAATAGTAAAAGGTCCTATTTGTAGAGAACTAATAGCCTTGGGTTTACAAAGATGAGTAAATTACATAAAAATCCACTTCCAGGCCCACTTGGTGTGTGCTTGGGCTGAGCATTGAAGCATTTTCGTGTAGAGACTCTTCTTGGAGTTAAACGCCAGCTTTTGTGCCAGTTTGGGCGTTTAACTCCCATTCTTGTGCCAGTTCCGGCGTTTTACGCCAGAATTCTTGAGCTGACTTGGAACGCCTGTTTGGGCCATAAAATCTCGGGCAAAGTATGGACTATTATACATTGCTGGAAAGCCCAGGATGTCTACTTTCCAACGCAGTTGAGAGCGCGCCAATTGGTCTTTCGTAGCTCCAGAACAATCCACTTCGAGTGCAGGGAAATCAGAATCCAACAGCATCTGCAGTCCTTTTCAGTCTCTGAATCAGATTTTTGCTCAAGTCCCTCAATTTCAGCCAGAAAATACCTGAAATCACAGAAAAACACAAAAACTCATAGTAAAGTCCAGAAAAGTGAATTTTAACTAAAAACTAATAAAAATATAATAAAAACTAACTAAAACATACTAAAAACATACTAAAAATAATGCCAAAAAGCGTATAAATTATCCGCTCATCACAACACCAAACTTAAATTGTTGCTTGTCCCCAAGCAACTGAAGATCAAATAAGATAAAAAGAATAGAATATGCAATGAATTCCAAAAACATCTATGAAGATCAGTATTAATTAGATGAGCGGGGCTTTAGCTTTTTGCCTCAGAACAGTTTTGGCATCTCACTTTATCCTTTGAAATTCAGAATGATTGGCTTCTATAGGAACTCAGAATCCAGATAGTGTTATTGATTCTCCTAGTTAAGTATGATGATTCTTGAACATAGCTACTTTATGAGTCTTGGCCGTGGCCCAAAGCACTCTGTCTTCCAGTATTACCACCGAATACATACATGCCACAGACACATAACTGGGTGAACCTTTTCAGATTGTGACTCAGCTTTGCTAGATTCCCCAATTAGAGGTGTCCAGGGTTCTTAAGCACACTCTTTTTGCCTTGGATCACAACTTTATTTTTTTCTTTTTCTTCTTTTTTTCGTTTTTTTTTTTTGAATTCAATGCTTTTTCTTGCTTCAAGAATCATTTTTATGGTTTTTTAGATCCTCAGTAACATGTCTCCTTTTTCATCATTCTTTCAAGAGCCCACATTCATGAACAATAAATTCAAAAGACATATGTACTGTTCAAGCATACATTCAGAAGTTAAAGTATTGCCACCACATCAAAATAATTAATCTGTTATAAAATTCAAAATTCATGCAATTCTTCTCTTTTCCAATTAAGAACATTTTTCATTTAAGAAAGGTGATGGATTCATAGGACATTCATAACTTTAAGGCATAGACACTAAGATACTAATGATCATAAGACACAAACATAGATAAACATAGGCATAAAAATTTGAAAAACAGGAGAATAAAGAACAAGGAGATTAAAGAACGGGTCCACCTTAGTGATGGCGGCTTGTTCTTCCTCTTGAAGATCTTATGGAGTGCTTGAGCTCCTCAATGTCTCTTCCTTGCCTTTTTTGCTCCTCTCTCATGATTCTTTGATCTTCTCTAATTTCATGGAGGAGAATGGAATGTTCTTGGTGCTCCACCCTTAGTTGTCCCATGTTGGAACTCAATTCTCCTAGGGAGGTGTTGATTTGCTCTCAATAGTTTTGTGGAGGAAAGTGCATCCCTTGAGGTGTCTCAGGGATTTCATGGTGAGTGGGATCTCTTGTTTGCTCCATCCTCTTCTTAGTGATGGGCTTGTCTTCATCAATGAGGATGTCTCCCTCTATGTTAATTCCAACTGAATAACAGAGGTGACAAATGAGATGAGGGAAAGCTAACCTTGCCAAGGTAGAGGACTTGTCCGCCACCTTATAAAGTTCATGGGATATAACCTCATGAACTTCTACTTCCTCTCCAATCATGATGCTATGAATCATGATAGCCCGGTCTATAGTAACTTCGGATCGGTTGCTAGTGGGAATGATTGAGCGTTGGATAAACTCCAACCATCCTCTAGCCACAGGCTTGAGGTCATGCCTTATCAGTTGAACTGGCTTCCCTCTTGAATCTCTCTTCCATTGAGCGCCCTCTTCACAAATGTCTATGAGGACTTGATCCAACCTTTGATCAAAGTTGACCCTTTTTGAGTTTGAAGGTGACCTCGGGGATCACCTTCTTCATGGCCACAACTTCATAGAAGTGGTCTTGATGCACCCTTGAGATGAATCTTTCCATCTTCCATGACTCGGAGGTGAAAGCTTTTGCCTTCCCTTTCCTCTTTCTCGAGGTTTCTCCGGCCTTAGATGCCATAAATGGCTATGGAAAAACAAAAAGCAATGCTTTTACCACACCAAACTTAGGAGGTTTGCTCGTCCTCGAGCAAAAGAAAAAAGAAGAGAGTAGAAGAAGAAGAAATAGAGGAGATGGAGGTGGCTTTGTGGTTCGGCCAAGGGGGAGAAGTAGTGTTTTGGTTGTGTGAAAATGAAGGGGTGAAGATGGGTTTATATAGGGGTGAAGAGAGGGGTGGGGTTCGGTCATGTGAGGGTGGGTTGGGAGGGAAAGTTGTTTGAATTTGAATGGTGAGGTAGGTGGGGTTTTATGAAGGGTGGATGTGAGTGGTGAAGAGAATAGTGGGATTTGATAGGTGAGGGGTTTTTGGGGAAGAGGTGTTGAGGTGATTGGTGAATGGGTGAAGAAGAGAGAGAGTGGTGGGGTAGGTGGGGATCCTGTGGGGTCCACAGATCCTGAGGTGTCAAGAAAAATTCATGCCTGCACCAAGTGGCGAGCAAAAATGCTCTTTATGCCAATTCTGGCGTTAAACGCCGGGCTGGTGCCCATTTCTGGCGTTTAACGCCAGCTTCTTGCCCTTTCCTGGCGTTTAACACCAGTCTGGTGCCCCTTTCTGGCGTTAAACGCCCAGAATGGTGCCAGACTGGGCGTTAAACACCCATTTGCTACCCTTACTGGCGTTTAAACGCCAGCAAGTTTTTCCTCCAGGGTGTGCTGCTTTTTTTTTTGTTTTTCATGCTGTTTTTGCTTTTTCAATTGATTTTGTGACTTCCCATGATCATCAACCTACAGAAAACATAAAATAACAAAGGAAAAATAGATAAATATAACATTGGGTTGCCTCCCAACAAGCGCTTCTTTAATGTCAGTAGCTTGACAGTGGGCTCTCATGGAGCCTCATAGATACTCAGAGCAATGTTGGAACCTCCCAACACCAAACTTAGAGTTTGACTGTGGGGACTCTGTTTGACTCTGTTTTGAGAGAAGCTCTTCATGCTTCCTCTCCATGGTTGCAGAGGGATATCCTTGAGCCTTAAACACAAGGGATTCTTCATTCACTTGAATGATCAATTCTCCTTTGTCAACATCAATCACAGCCATTGCTGTGGCTAGGAAGGGTCTGCCAAGGATGATGGATTCATCCATGCACTTCCCAGTCTCTAGGACTATGAAATCAGCAGGGATGTAATGGTCTTTAAATTTTACCAGAACATCCTCTTCAAGTCCATAAGCTTGTTTTCTTGAATTGTCTGCCATCTCTAGTGAGATTCTTGCAGCTTGCACCTCAAATATCCCAAGCTTCTCTATTACAGAGAGAGGCATGAGGTTTATGCTTGACCCTAGGTCACACAGAGCCTTCTTGAAGGTCATGGTGCCTACTGTACAAGGTATTGAAAACTTCCCAGGGTCCTGTCTCTTTTGAGGTAGTTTCTGCCTAGACAAGTCAGCCAGTTCTTTGGTGAGCAAAGGGGGTTCATCCTCCCAAGTCTCATTACCAAATAACTTGTCATTTAGCTTCATGATTACTCCAAGGTACTTAGCAACTTGCTCTTCAGTGACATCTTCATCCTCTTCAGAGGACGAATACTCATCAGAGCTCATGAATGGCAGAAGTAAATCCAATAGAATCTCTATGGTCTCAGTGTGAGCCTCAGATTCCCATGGTTCCTCATTAGGGAACTCATTGGAGGCCAGTGGACGTCCATTGAGGTCTTCCTCAGTGGTGCTCACTGCCTCTTTCTCCTCTCCAAGTTCGGCCATGTTGATGGCCTTACACTCTCCTTTTGGATTCTCTTCTGTATTGCTTGGAAGAGTACTAGGAGGGAGTTCAGTAACTTTCTTACTCAGCTGACCCACTTGTGCCTCCAAGTTTCTAATGGAGGACCTTGTTTCAGTCATGAAACTTTGAGTGGTTTTGATTAGATCAGAGATCATGGTTGCTAAGTCAGAGTGGCTCTGCTTAGAATTCTCTGTCTGTTACTGAGAAGATGATGGAAAAGGCTTGCCATTGCTAAACCTGTTTCTTCCACCATTATTATTGTTGAAACCTTGTTGAGGTCTCTGTTGATCCTTCCATAAGAGATTTGGATGATTTCTCCATGAAGGATTATAGGTGTTTCCATAGGGTTCTCCCATGTAACTCACCTCTTCCATTGATGGGTTCTCAGGATCATAAGCTTCTTCTTCAGATGAAGCGTCCTTAGTACTGCCTGGTGCAGCTTGCATTCCAGACAGACTTTGAGAAATCATATTGACTTGCTGAGTCAATATTTTGTTCTGAGCCAATATGGCATTCAGAGTATCAATCTCAAGAACTCCTTTCTTTTGATTCATCCCATTGTTCACAGGATTCCTTTCAGAAGTGTACATGAATTGGTTATTTGCAACCATTTCAATGAGTTCTTGAGCTTCTGCAGGCGTCTTCTTCAGATGAAGAGATCCTCCAGCAGAGCTATCCAATGACATCTTGGACAGTTTAGACAGACCATCATAGAAGATACCTATGATGCTCCATTTAGAAAGCATGTCAGAAGGACACTTTCTGATCAATTGTTTGTATCTTTCCCAAGCTTCATAGAGGGATTCACCTTCCTTCTGTCTGAAGGTTTGGACTTCCACTCTAAGCTTACTCAATTTTTGAGGTGGAAAGAACTTTGCCAAGAAGGCATTGACTAGCTTTTCCCAAGAGTTTAGGCTTTCTTTAGGTTGTGAGTCCAACCATACCCTAGCTCTGTCTCTTACAGCAAAAGGGAATAGCATAAGTCTGTAGACCTCAGGGTCAACCCCATTAGTCTTGACAGTGTCATAGATTTGCAAGAATTTAGCTAAAAACTGATGAGGATCTTCCAATTGAAGTCCATGAAACTTGCAATTCTGTTGTATTAGAGAAACTAATTGAGGCTTGAGCTCAAAGTTGTTTGCTCCAATGGCAAGGATAGAGATGCTTCTCCCGTAGAAGTCGGGAGTAGGTGCAGTAAAGTCACCCAGCACCTTCCTTGTATTGTTGGCATTGTTGTTGTTTTCGGCTGCCATGGTTTCTTCTTGTTTGAAGATTTCTGTTAGGTCCTCTACAGAGAGTTGTGCTTTAACTTCTCTTAGCTTTTGCTTCAAGGTCCTTTCAGGTTCATGGTCAGCCTCAACAAGAATGCTTTTGTCTTTGCTCCTGCTCATATGAAAGAGAAGAAAACAAGAAAATATGGAATCCTCTATGTCACAGTATAGAGATTCCTTGAGGTGTCAGAGGAAAAGAAAAATAGAAGGAAGAGGTAGAAGAATTTGAACTTAGAAAGATAGAGTTCGAATTGTGCATTGAGGAGGAGTGTTAGTCCATAGATAGAAGGATGTGAGAAGAGGGGAAGAAATTTTCGAAAATAAATTAAAAAGATTTTAAAAATATTTTGAAAAATTGAAGAATGATTTGCGAAAAATATGGTTGATAAAGAAATAAAGTGATTTTTGAAAAAGATTTTGAAATTAGAAATCAAAAAGATATGGTTGAAAACTTATTTTGAAAAAGATGTGATTAAAAAGATATGATTGAAAAGATATAGTTTTAAAAAGATATGATTGAGAAGATATGATTTGGAAAAATAATTAAAAAGATTTGATTTTTAAAATCAATGACTTGGCTAACAAGAAAAGATATGATTCAAACATTAAACCTTTCTCAACAGAAAAGGCAACATACTTGAAATGTTGAATCAAATCATTAATTGTTAGCAAGTATTTTTGAAAAATGGAAAGAAATTGATTTTGAAAATATATGATTGAAAAGATATGATTTGAAAAAGATTTGATTTTGAAAAATTTTGGAAACTTGAAAAAATTTGAATTAAAAACAAAATCTTCCCTCTTGTGCCATCCTGGCGTTAAACGCCCAGAATGGTATCCATTCTGGCGTTTAACGCCCAAAATGCTACCCTTTTGGGCGTTAAACGCCCAGCCAGGTATCCTGGCTGGCGTTTAAACGCCAGTTTTCCTTCCTCACTGGGCATTTCGAATGCCCAGCTTTTTTTGTGTAATTCCTCTGCTGTATGTTCTGAATCTTCAATTCTCTGTATTATTGACTTGAAAAGACACAAATTAAAATTTTTTTGGATTTTTAATGATGAGGAAAAATCAAGATGCAACTAAAATCAAATAAATAATGCATGCAAGACACCAAACTTAGAAGTTTGTATACTATTGACACTAACAAATTGAGAATGCATATGAGAATCAACAAAACACACAAAACAAGAGAATTTAAAGATCAGAGCAAGTAAATCATCAAGAACAACTTGAAGATCAATGAAGACACATGATAAATGCAAGAAGAACAGAAACATGCAATTGACACCAAACTTAAACTGAGACACTAGACTCAAACAAGAAATATTTTAGGTTTTTATGATTTTGTAATTTTTTTGGTTTTTTTTTCGAAAATTATATGGAGAAGAAAATAAAGAAATTCAAAATTTTTAATAAGAATTCCAGGAATCATGCAATGTTAGTCTAAAGCTTCAGTCTAAAGGAATTAGATATGGCTAGCCAAGCTTCAGTAGGACATTACATTCAAGAGCTAAATTGATGAAGATCAATCAGCTTTGGTGTTGATAAGAACATCACCTTGAAACACTAGAATTCATTCTTAAAAATTCTGAAAAATACATAATCTAAGCAACAAGATAAACCGTAAGTTGTCCAAACTCAAACAATCCCCGACAACGGCGCCAAAAACTTGGTGCACTAAATTGTGATCATCAATGGCGCCATCAACATGGTACGCACAATTGCAATCTCAACTCTTTATCACAACTTCGCACAACTAACCAGCAAGTGCACTAGGTCGTCCAAGTAATAAACCTTACGCGAGTAAGGGTCGATCCCACGGAGATTGTTGGTATGAAGCAAGCTATGGTCATCTTGTAAATCTCAGTCAGGCAGATTTAAATGGTTATGAATGATTTATGAATAAAACATAAAATAAAGATAGAGATACTTATGCAATTCATTGGTGAGAATTTCAGATAAGCGTATGGAGATGCTTTGTCCCTTCCGTCTCTCTGCTTTCCTATTGTCTTCATCCAATCATTCTTACTCCTTTCCATGGCAAGCTGTATGTTGGGCATCACCGTTGTCAATGGCTACAGTCCTGTCCTCTCAGTGAAAATGTTCAACGCGCTCTGTCACAGCACGGCTATTCAGCTGTCGGTTCTCGATCATGTCGGAATAGAATCCAGTGATTCTTTTGCGTCTGTCACTAACGCCCCACAATCGCGAGTTTGAAGCTCGTCACAATCATTCAATCCTCGAATCCTACTCAGAATACCACAGACAAGGTTTAGACCTTCCGGATTCTCTTGAATGCTGCCATCAATTCTAGCTTATACCACGAAAATTCCGGTTAAGAAATCCAAGAGATATCCACTCAATCTAAGGTAGAACGGAGGTGGTTGTCAGGCACACGTTCATAGGTGAGAATGATGATGAGTGTCACGGATCATCACATTCATCAAGTTGAGGAACAAGTGATATCTTAGAACAAGAATAAGTTGAATTGAATAGAAGAACAATAGTAATTGCATTAATACTCGAGGTACAGCAGAGCTCCACACCTTAATCTATGGTGTGTAGAAACTCCACCGTTGAAAATACATAAGAACAAGGTCTAGGCATGGCCGAGAGGCCAGCCCCCATGATCTAAGATAGCATAAGACTACTCAAAGATAGCTACCCAGATGAGAATACAATAGTAAAAGGTCCTATTTGTAGAGAACTAGTAGCCTAGGATTTACAAAGATGAGTAAATTACATAAAAATCCACTTCCGGGCCCACTTGGTGTGTGCTTGGGCTGAGCATTGAAGCATTTTCGTGTAGAGACTCTTCTTGGAGTTAAACGCCAGCTTTTGTGCCAGTTTGGGCGTTTAACTCCCATTCTTGTGCCAGTTCCGGCGTTTTACGCCAGAATTCTTGAGCTGACTTGGAATGCCTGTTTGGGCCATAAAATCTCGGGCAAAGTATGAACTATTATACATTTCTGGAATGCCCAGGATGTCTACTTTCCAACGCAGTTGAGAGTGCGCCAATTGATCTTTCGTAGCTCCAGAAAATTCACTTCGAGTGCAGGGAGGTCAGAATCCAACAGCATCTGCAGTCCTTTTCAGTCTCTAAATCAGATTTTTGCTCAAATCCCTCAATTTCAGCCAGAAAATACCTAAAATTACAGAAAAATACACAAACTCATAGTAAAGTCCAGAAAAGTGAATTTTAACTAAAAACTAATAAAAATATAATAAAAACTAACTAAAACATACTAAAAGCATACTAAAAATAATGCCAAAAAGCGTATAAATTATCCACTCATCAGGTTTCAAAAATTTAGAATGAGAATTAGAAAATATAAATACGAATTTTGGAATTAGTAGATTTTTCTGAGTCAAAAATGTAATTTTCTCCGAAAAACCGAGTAAAACCGTGAACCGAGAGATGAACTGGTCGAATTGGTTCAAGTCTGTCCGGTACTGTGTGAGAATAATTAAAAACAGTGGAAAGCCTTAGAAATATAATTAAAGTTGAAAACCGGGCACTAATTTTAAAATTTTGGCCTGAAATTGGGTTAAACAGGCCAAAAACGCTAACGGGTTGGACCGGGCTCAAGTTGGGCCCAAGACCAACATTATATAAATGCATTAAGTGGCCATTTCAGCCACTTCTAACACCAAACAGCAGCAGCAATGTCAAATAGAAGAGAGGAGAGATGAGGGTTTCACTCACTATTCATCTTCTCCTTCTTTCTCTTATAACATAAGCTACGGAGCTCCGATTTGCGTGCCGTCAGTTGCTACGTGAAGCTCTCACCGAGCCTGTTAGTTTCATCTATCCAAATAGGTAAGAATATTGAAAATTCTTGCCCAGTTTTCTTCTCTAAGAAATTCGAATTTTTGGGTTTGGGTTTTAAGCGATCTTTGTGATTTTGGGTGTTTAGGTACACTCTAGCATTTGATTACTATTGGGTCTTGACATAATCCACATTTGGTAAGGTGAGCATACTTAATCTCTTGTGATTTTGTATATATATGAAACCCTAGGTTTGATTTATAGAATTTGTGTAATTTCTAGCTTGAATTGGTATTGTGTGGAGTATATTGGTGACTTAAATTGCTTGAAAGTAGACTTGGTGGCTTGATTGAGTTTGAGAGAGCTTGTGAAAGCTTGGTGGAGATTAATTTGGTGATTTAGTGCATATTGGGAATCGGCCAAGGTATGGTTTCGGTTTCTTCTATGTAATATATAATATTTCTGGATACTTAGGCTAGAGACCCATAGGATAGGTTTAGATTGAATTGGTTGTTGAATTGATCTATGAAGATGTGATGATTTTGGTTATTTTGATGCATTATGGTATTGATGTTGATAAATGAGGTTGGAGGTTGGAATTGAGGTTGAATGATGTTGAAGTTGTATGATTAGTAGTAATGGAATGATGATTGATTATGTAAGTTGTATTGATGATTTTGAATGATTTTGATGAACAATGATGTTGATGTGGTTAAATAGTGTTGGACATTGGTATTGCAAATAATTGAAGTTTGAAATTGATGTTGAATGAGTTTGACTATGATGATTGTTAATGATATAATGGTGATTGGTGATTGTGTTGGGTGAGGAATTGTGTTAGTGTGATGCAAATGATCATTGGAGTTGAGCATTGTGTATTGTGAATGGGGACTTGGTAAGATTTGTAAAAATAAGACACAAAAGGTAAGTTATGAGGTATATTGGAGTTTGGAGTGGTTTTGGTTTGGTTTTGGTTGGAAATGTTGGTAAGTTGAGAATTTAGGGAACTTTGGTAAAAATAGATTTTTAGTGAACTTTGACGGATCATATCTTGAGCTACGATTTTTGAAATTTAATGCATTTTATATCAAATGAAAGATAATTTAACAAGATTTAAAATGGTTTAAATTTTGTAGAAATTTGAATTTTGTGGAGAAAGATATGATTGTTGAAAGTTGGTATCTAAAATCTGAATTCTATGAATGCTGCAGAATTTGTGATTTCTGGTTTGTGTGCGCATGCATACCCCATGATGTTTTGAACCTGTGCACACGCATAGCCTTGTACGCACGCACACACAGGGACATGACTACTGATGGGAGCGCTAGCACGCTCTGTGTCCGCACACAACCAACGAAGTTCTGCAAGCTGTGCGCACGCACACGTTGGAATGGGTATTCTGTTGAGGGCGTTCACACGCCTTGTGCGAGCGAACAGAATTGTTAAATTTTACACTTCTGCGTACGCACATCTCTCTGCGTACGAACACATTTTGAAAATCGTCTTGGGCGTACGCACATGCCCTGTTTTTCAACTAAATTCTTGTTTTTGATTGTTTCACCTTCCTAACAAGCTTGCAAACTTCTGTGACACCTATTTAAGATTCTTTGACTTATTTTTGGGTATCAAAACATGGAAGAGGTCCTAGGAGAGTTAAGTTGGTATTACCTTGATAAGTTAGTGAACGGAGGTTTAGGTTTCTGGTGTACTGAGGATGGATTTGGTAGAGTGAGAAGGGAGAAAGATATATTTATTGAGAACTGATGAAATGAGTTCAAAAAAAATTGTGAATTGACAGTTGTTGAGATGGGTCGAGGACTCGGAGTTGCAATAATGAATCATTGATATACTGAATTAATAAATTTTTGAAAAACTACTGATGTAACATTTTTTTTAAATTGATATTGTTGAGACATTATGCGCCCGACAGGGATGGCGGTTAGATCCTGCTTGTCGAGGTAGCGGCGGCGGCGTAAGGGCGGTGGTTCGTCCTGCTTACATTGAGATGTGAGGTCTGTGGCAAGAGTATCCCGCTCGCATCCCTTCGAATCACTAGAGTGTGCAGGCACAAAATCCTGGACGGTGTTCCGAGCACCATATCTCGGGGGTTCCCAATTATGATTCCAAAGGGCGACGTCTCCATGGAGATGTGTCGGGTTGGCAGTTGAACCGACAATGTGATATCACAGCCTATAGGACAGACATTCATCATGTGCATCTTCTATTTGTTTGTTTGCTTTGTCGACTTGTAATTTCTTACCTAATTGTATATAACATGTCTAATTGCCTACTTGAATTACTTGCCATATATGCCTATACTTGTGTTTTACTTGCATTGATATTAATTGTGTATTCTACTGGGATTGAGGAGGTTCGGAAGGTGGTGGCGATGGGATCGCATTGAGGATAGGTTGGTGAAGGCTGTGGGACAGCGGAGAATTGTTAGACTAGAAAATCCCCTAAGTTAGATTACCCCTTTTTAGTTATGCTTTAAGATGAATCTTGTGATGGATATGAAGTTCTAGGATTACCTCTGGCGTCCCGGGGTCTTATATCTTACATCACTGGGCACTGTTACCATACTGAGAACCTCTGATTCTCATACCATATTCTGTTGTTGTTTTTCAGATGCAGGTCGCAACCCGCCTTGATAAGTTGCGCTGATGGTGACAGAGCAGAGGATCCTGGATATATATTTTGGAGTCTTTTGATTATTTTGCTTAGTTCTCTCATCTTTTGTATTTACTTTTGCCTAGAGGCTTACCTTAAGAGAAAAACTTGTATAAGCTGTTTTTAAATTTTAGATTTCTGTATTGTCTATATATATCTAGCCGGCTTAAACTCTGCGAGTTGTGGCTAGATCTTTATGACTATTATATTCTCTTATATACTTATATCTTGTTATATTATACATCTTTCTTGTGCGTTAAGTTAGTAGCTTCGTGTGTACATTTTGCGCTTTTCAAATCCTATTTTTTTAGCTGTATTCTTCATTGGACTTCTAGAATTATTATTTCCTTCTATATGTATTTATGTATAAGCTTTAGGATTGTCGTAACCTCTGATTAACCTTTGTTTTAAGGCTAGAGGTAAGACTTAGGGTAATTAAGGTGTTACAATGAGGCTGTGAATAGGCCAAGGCGAGGGCAACATGCTGGAGACAAGGGTCCAAATTGTAATGACACTATAGGTGAGGATGAAAGCCCAAATAAAGTTCCTAGAGCAGGGGTCAATGATGAGCCCATTGTGGATGAGGTAGATTCTGTTATTGATAAGCCATATCAGTATAAGTCAGAAGCATTCAACTCTCCAATTTCTTCTGATGATGAGGGCAGAAAGCCTAAATTTCATGAATTTGATGATGACACTAGTTACAGTAAAGTGAATTTTGAAGTTGGAGAAATATTTGACATTATGTCACAATTCAAGCAAGCATTGAAGGACATGTTTGATTTTTAAGGGAAAAAGTTAGAGTATATAAAAAATGAAAAGCATAGAGTGAGAGCAAAGTGTGCGGAAGAGGGTTGTCCTTTGCTAATCCTAACTTCCTGAAATAGCCAGAAATTGTGTTTTCAAGTCAAAACATATATTAAAGAGCACACTGGTGGTAGAAATCTTACAAGCAACATGGCAAGTAGATCATGGGTTACAAGCAAGCTAGTGAAGAGGTTGGTCACACAGCTGCAACTATCACCTAAGGAGGCCTTAGAGAACATGAAAGAGGACTATAATGTCCATATCCACTATAAAATGTTCAGCAGAGCTTTGAAGGCAGCTAGAGATGATGTTATAGAAAATGAAAAGGAGCAATTTGGGAAGGTTAGAGATTACTTGTGTGAGCTTCATAGGAGTAATCCAGGGTCAACAGCTATAGTGGATGTCATCCCACAACCTGAATCACCACCTGTGTTTGACAGGATGCATACAATCATGGATTCAAGGCAGGATGTCGTCCTTTAATTGGGTTAGATGGCTGTCACCTAAAGGATTATTTTGGTGGCCACCTCCTTTCAACCATGGCTCAAGACGCTAACAACCACTTCTTCATAATTGCTTATGTTGTGGTTGACAGTGAATGTACTGAAACATGGAGGTGGTTTCTAACTCTCCTCCAAGAGGACCTAGGCTCATGCACTGAATTTGGCTGGAATTTTATTTCTAATCAGCAGAAGGTATGTTAATTATTTATGTGTTAATTATTTTTGTGTTGATATTGAATTTTATTTTATGTGTTATTTTACTTGATACCCAATCTAAATTATTAATCCAATGATTGTGTTCCTATTGTGTAGAAGGGCTTGGAGGTTGCTCTTCAAGAAGTTATGCCACGGGCATAGCATAGGAACTGTGTCCTCCACATCTAAAAAAATTTTGTCAAGCAATGGAAAGACAAACATTCCAAAGGTTTAGTGTGTCAATGTGTAAGGAGTACAACAACTCTAGATTTTCGTGCGAATATGGACAAGTTAAAATCGGTGAACCAGCCAGTTTGGGAGTATCTCTCCAGATTTTGTTTATCTGCATGGACTAAAAGTCAATTCTCTCACTATCTGAAGGTTGATAACATCACTAATAATATGTGTGAGGTTTGAAATGCTAAGATTATGGAGTATAGGAGCAAGCTAATTTTGACAATATATGAGAATTTGAGGTGTTATATAATGAGAAAAATGGCTGAGCATAAGAAAAGGTTAAGTAATTATCATGGAAAATTAGCTCCTGTGCAACAGCAAAGATTGGATAAATTCACTAAGTCTGAAAGCAATAAGTGGACAGCTGAGTGGACTAGAGACATTGAAAAAGTTATCTTTGAGGTTCAAAGATGCCTAAGTAAGCTGGGAGTGAATATAAAGGAAAAGACCTATACTTATAATTCATGGTAGCTTATTGGTAATTCTCTAGTAATAGTAATTTGTAGTTTCTATTATGTACACATGTAATAAGGAAATTTGTTGCAGGCATGCCATGTAAACATGCAGATGCTGCAATATCAAGGCTACAAAAGCTTAACTTGAAGCCTGAAGATTTTGTGCATGAGTGGCTTACAATGGATGCCATGCGTGCCACTTTTGGTATAACAATTCAACCTGTAAATAGTGAGGAATTTTGAGAGACATCAAATGCTCTTAGGCTAGTGGTACCTGCCATCAAGAGACCCTCTGGTCGTCCTAGGAAGAGAAGAACTGTTGATCCTGTCTCTGAGAGCCAACTAACAGGGAACAAAGTGAAGAAGGACTTCAAAGTGACATGTAGCAAGTGCGGAGAAAAGGATCACTATTATAAGGCATGTAAAGGAGCTCCAAGGGATCCCAATTTACAACCAAAGAAGAAGAAGGCAAGATAATCAAGGGGACAATAATTAGGCTAGTATTAGGATTTACAGGGATTTAAATGTAT
Organism: Arachis hypogaea; assembly: GCF_003086295.3. Classification (NCBI taxonomy): domain Eukaryota; kingdom Viridiplantae; phylum Streptophyta; class Magnoliopsida; order Fabales; family Fabaceae; genus Arachis; species Arachis hypogaea. The sequence continues at coordinate 86,307,122 of NC_092036.1, read as the reverse complement.
TATAATGTGAGTATTGAAGGGGTTTATGTGTCTTAGAAATAGTTTAATAAGGGGTTTATGTATTTTAGAAATGGTTTAATGAGGGGTTTATGTGTCTCCTAAATATGTTATTATTGTTTACAAGATGATAACCCAACTAATGTTGCACCTAAATCTGGTGCTGCTCCATCTGTAGTTCTAGATACTGTGATTAGTTCATGACTGATTTATGTTATTAAATTATGGTGTGATTTAAAATAGAATACCTAACATTGTTCAAAAATTATAGGCCAAAGTAAGGAAGCATAAAAAAAAGTTACCAAGATATGTTACTCCAATGACATTGCAACAAACAGGAGAAAAATTCCAGTGTCCCAGTCTACTCCTACGAATGAGGTAATAGTAGTGAAAAATATAACATTGTGACTGAATTTTTAGTGTCATGTTGATATTCTAATTCATATTATGTTTTGTCAAAAAAATAGGCTCAAAACATCAATGGATAAAGTAGTGAAAATGGAAATGGATCACAGCCATTACATCTATACCCAATCCAACTGCCCTAGGCCCAACCACAACTACAAGCAACCATGTCTTGCAAAATATGATCAACGGTCCACAGATTCCTACTCCATTCAGGAAAAGCAGCCAATTCATAAGCCATCGACACCTCATGTTCATGGGCAGTTACTTCCACCCACTGTGCCACAAAGCAAGCCCCATTAACCCAACCAAGGATGGCTACAAGATCAACTAAGTCCATTGAAATTTTTCTCGAGATACAAGCGGCAATTAGTGCTAACACAACAACTACGATGTTCCAATTCATCCCAACACCAGGACTCAAACAAAGAATCAAGAGACCAAGCTTCAGAGCACCACCAAGATTTAAGGAATTTGAAACTAATGCACTACCTTCCAAAGCTCCACGGAAAAATGAGGACTAGATAATTATGGCTAGTATTTTGGATAGTATTTTGTAACTCATATCTAAATACAAACTATGCATAGTATTGGTTAAGTATTTTGGAACTTCTAATACTTGAACACTTTAGTTTATCTATTTTGTTTACATATAATATAAAGTATTTTAAATTAATTATATTTTCGTTTTGTTTATATATTTTTTATTTTAATTTGTAAATAAATATTTTAAGTATCATTTTGGTTTTTATAAATTTTTTTGTATATAGATTTTAAATCTTTTTTGTTAGGCACTGCCACTCTTTTTCACATTGATTCATGTAATAATTTTAAATAAATATACCTTTTATGATCAATTATGCTCACACATAATATCTATTATGAATACATTAAATGCTAACATATAATGATAAATATTCTGAGTTTCTTTAAAAAGATACTACTTAAAAAATGATTCCAGTGTAACCATATAAATTTATTAAGTGAAAAAATTGTCATTTATAATTTACAATATTTTATATATTTATTAAAAGTATTTGAACATTTTTTGTTTATTAAACAAAATGTTAAAAAAAATCGTAGAATATTAAAAAATATATGAAATTTAAAATTCTAGAATGTTACTTGGACTACTGTTATTATGAGCATCTGAATAATAAAAATCATATTATTAGGATGAAAGTAATGTATTTTAAAGTCTTTAGAAATTAAATAATTATTTTTTAGTGTATAATTATTTTTTAAAGATAAATAATTTGTAAATATTAAAATTACATTAAAATGGTAGCATAATAATTATATAAAAATAATAAATTAATAGTTTAGGACAATAATTAAAGATTTATTGAATCAAAATTTAAGAAAAATAGATTATTAATTAAATGAATATATAGGATTTTTACCCATATTATCACCATTTAGTCTGTTACTTTGACCAATTCCGCTATTATAAATATCTAAATATTTAAAAAAATTATTATTGGCATGAAAATAATGTATTTTAAAAACTTGATAATATATTCCGTAGATAAATTATAGATAAATAATACTAAGAGTACATTAACATGGATATATGGTTGAAATAATTCAAATTAAATGACAACATAAATTTATTAATTGGAAGTATAACTTAGAGTACGTACCTGACACAGAGTATTGAGCAGTGATTATAGGTATATTTGTGATATCTTCGAATGGAGTTGTCATGTTAGTTGGACCACTCGATATATCAAGGCACTGGATTTGATGGTCCCAAAACGTTTAGACTATTAAATGGTTCCATAACAAAACATATTTTTTAAGTTTTTCAATAACTACTAAATAGTATTTATCTAATTTTAATTACAAATTAATCCCTTATATATTGCTTAATTATAAAATCTATTTTTTTATAAATTATTATTTTATCATGCATCTATTATGTTTATTAATACTAAAAACAAAAATAATAACGAATTAGATCTTCCATTGATTGTAATAACTTTTTGGTAATACCAATCGATTAAAATTTTATCTTTGATCCGTTACAATCGTAAAGGGTTGTGAAATCGTATTTCTTAGAAAATCAATCGATTGGATCAACAAAACAATCGATTGAATTTCAGATTTCTCATAACTCAATCGATTGGAATTCAGGTTACTACAAAACAATCGATTGAAAGTTGCAAGGCAGTATGGTTTTTCCAGAAATCAATCGATTGGTCATATTAACCAATCGATTGAACGATGACTAGAATGTGGGTTTTTTATAATTCAATCGATTGTTTATATTACCCAATCGATTGAAGGCTTCAAAACAATTTGAGGTGTCACAATTCAATCGATTGGTTGCTGTTACCTAATTGGTCTAAGTCTTCAAAGCAATATAGATTTGCACAATTCAATTGATTGGTTGTGTTATCCAATCGATTGAATTGTGCACTACGTTATATGTTAGGCCGTTCTCAATTTTTCTATCGTTTTTATAAATTATTATCTTATTATTTATCTATCTTATCTTTAAAATTCTATCGTCAATTTTTATGTTTTTATGTTGATTTAGATACTCTAATCTTATATTTTCTTTAATAATAAGAATATAAATTGGGGAATAATCTATCATCAATTACTCAATCCCATAATTGGAATCGTGTATCAATCTCTTTGATTATCAAAATTTTCATTATTTTTCTTTCGAATATCCATCTACTTAATATCCAATTTTTCTTCATTTTTTATCCATCTATTTAATATCCAATATTTGTTCATCATTAATTGATAATCACAGTTGCAACAATCGGCAAAGGTCCAATCAATTTTTTCATTGTAGTGTTCAGAAAACAATCCACCGTTTTGATTACAAAATCGAGGTCAGTAAATAGAATCTCTAATTTTGCAATTCTTCGTTTCGATTCTTTATTCCTAAAATTGATTGTGTAATAAAAAAATATTTTTTATCTTTAATAATTCACAGACATTGAAAAATACTAAAAAATAAACAAATTTTATTATTTTTTATTATTAATTAGCTAGCAATATTGGAAGCTATTTATTTTTTTAATGTTATCAGACGTAGTGTACTGAAATTTTTTCTTCATTGGACATTTTTAAGATGTCAGATATATTTACGGACACTGAGATGGATAAGCAATACTAGGAGGACGATGACATTAACCAACAAGAATAGCTAGTTTGTGACCAAGATATGATGGATGAACAGAACGAATTTGAATAAGATTTCAGAGATGAATTTACTGAGGGACGTATTTTTCTAAATCTGATCTGTCAGAAGATACCCTTGAAGCTGCTTATGCGGTTGACTCCGTGCAAGACATTACAACTTTAAATTTTAGTGAAAATTGTGCGGAGGAAATTGGTAAATATCACTTTTCTACTTTTCAGCTTGCATTTGATTTTTATCTGAAGTACTCAAAGTTGAAGGGTTTTAGTGCAAGAAAAAGTAAGACTTTCAAGAATAGTATTGGCGAGATTTAAAAACAAAAGTTTGTATGTTATAGGCAAGGATTCAAGGAGGAGAAGTATTACACGATGGAAAAAAGGAAGAAGGATCCTAGATTGGAACAAGAACTGGGTGTGAAGCCCGAATTGATGTTAAGTTTGTACCTGAAACTAGAAGGTGGTATATCTTTTATTTCTCTGACGAAGACAACCATGATCTATTAGTTTCACAATTCAGTGCTATGTTGCCTGCCCATAGAAAAATGTCAGAGGCAGATATTATGCAAAATAATGAACATACTAAAGTCCGGGATTAGCACTTCACAGATATTTGGTCTTCTAGCTAGTCAAGCAGGCGGGTATGAATTTGTCGGCTATGGTCCCAGAGTATGCACAATGAGATTGCTCGGCAAAGGTGTCAAGTTCCTGATGATGCATCACGAGTGTTGAAGAAGTTGGATGATTTGCGGTTGAAGGATCTACAATTATATTTCAAGGCATGTCATGATTCAAGAGGTTTGTTACGTAACTTGTTCTGGTCTGATGGGATTAGCCAACTAGACTACCAACTCTTTTGGGATGTTATTGCTTTTGATGCTACGTACAAGAAGAATAAGTATAGTTATCCATTAGTCATATTTAGCGGGGTTAACCACCACAACCAAACAATTATTTTTGCTGCTGCCTTAATTGTGGATGAAACTACTAATACATATATTTGGCTCCTGCGTCGGCTCATGATTGCAATGAAGGGTAAGACCCCGACCTCAATAATAACTGATGGGGCCATGGCAATTAAGAATGCAGTAAGAGATGTATTTTCCGAAGTCAGACATAGATTATGTGTTTGGCACCTTATTCGAAATGCGACTAGCAATGCTGGAAATCCATCATTTACGTCTAAATTAAGGAAAATCATGTTGGGAGACTACGAGATTCCTGTGTTTAAGCTTAAGTAGGTTCAGCTTATTGAAGAATTTGGCCTTGAAGATAAGTCGTGAGTGAACAACATGTATGAAGAGAAGCATATGTGGGCTACTGCATATATAAAAGGTAAGTTTTTTGCTGGCTTTAGAACAACCTCAAGATGTGAAGGTCTACACTCAGTTGTGGTAAGGTATGTAGGATCGCGGTATGATTTGACAAGTTTTGTAGATCATTTTCAAAGGTGTATTGCACACTTGTGCTTTAAAGAATTTAATGCTGATTATGAATCTACAGTGGGGTGCCCGTCATGCAGACCTATATAAAGCTGCTAGAAAGATTTACTGCTGAGGTATACACTCATGAGATATTTTAATTATTTTGGCCATTTCTTTCTAGAGCTGGATCAATGCGGGTGCTAAACAAAGAGAATAATAATAATTGCTCAAAGTACATTGTGTGTAAGCATGGGAGGCCCGATTTTTTGTGGGTCGTTGAATTTCGTCAAGAAGAATGATCTTCATGTGTTCTTCTTTAAGAATTGAATCATTTGGAATTCCTTGCGAATATATTGTGAAAGTTTTGGTTGACAAAGACATTTGTGAGATTCCCTAATGATTAGTGTTGGATAGATGGACAAAGAAAATAAAATCAGCACTCAATGATGCAAGTGGGTTCACCAGGGATGCTTTTTTTATTAGTCGTCAAAGTGCCTTGATGAAATTCTTTAAATGATTGGTTGCTATTGCTGCTAAAGTCCCAAAGAGATTTGAAGAGACACATAACATTATTATGGGGTTGTACTCATTTTACAAGGCTGCAGACGAAGGCACTATGCAACCTCAGTCAGGTGTAGCTAAAAATAGCAATCCGTATGTGCATTAAACTAATATAGGCTTAGGACAACCATCTAAGAAGACAGTGTTTGTCAAATGGAAGGACATAAGAAGACAACATGTCCTTGGCAAAAGGACATTGACAACAATGTTATAGAATATGAAGCTAATGGTTCAAATAATGGCGACATGTATACCGAACCGACGACTGATTTAGATAGTGATAATTAGCAACCTCCATGAACTTAATATTTTTGTGTAGAGAATCACTTACATATTTGTGCTTATATTTTTCTTTTTACTATATTAATGAAATTTTCTATATTCTTCCAATATTCGTTCTTATGTTTTTTAGATGAAATAATTGTCAAATAAATCTTGGTTAGACAATAAATAAATTATTATCCATAGAATTATTAATTTATATAATTATTCTTTATAAAAATTTTACAAAAATTATTGGCATTGACAAACTGGAAAAACCAGTGTCATTTTGCATTTTGTAGAAAAAGAAAAATGGGAAAGCGAGACTTCCAGCTTCCTCCTTTTCTTCTCAATTCTCACCCTCTCAAATGAAGCTCGGGAGAAGAAGAAGAGAGAAGCTTTTTGGATTTAGAGAGAGAAGAGAGGTTATACAGAAATGGTGTTGTTATGTTTAAAAAGGGGAGGGAGGCTGAATACGCATGGTTACCAGGCTTAATATAGAGTGCATTTCAAAATTCAATCGATTGGATTATCCTACCAATCGATTGAATGCAAAAAAAAAAAAATACGTCACATTTCAATCGATTGAATTCTCATACCAATCAATTGAATTAGAATATACCATTAGTCACGTATAAACTTCAATCGATTGTATTATCATACCAATCGATTAAACTTTCATATATCATTCGAATAGCGTAAGCCAATCGATTGGGTAACATAACCAATCGATTGAATTAACTAAATCCATATTGTTTTTATGAGTTCAATCGATTGGGTAATATGACCAATCGATTGATTTTTGGACAAACCATCCTGCCTTGTAACTTTCAAAATCAATTAAGTTATGAAAAACCTTAAATCCAATCGATTGTTTTGTTAATCCAATCGATTGATTTTCTCAGAAACACAATTTCACAACCCTCTACGGATGTAACAGATCAAAGATAAAACTTTAATCAATTGGGATTGCCAAAAAATTATTATGATCAATAGAAGATCTAATTCATTATTGTTTTTCTTTTTGATTATTGATGAGCGGATATTTTATACACTTTTTAGGGGTAATTTCATGTAGATTTTAGTATGTTTTAATTAGTTTTTAGTAAAATATTATTAGCTTTTAGGCAAAAATCATATTTCTAGACTTTACTATGAGGTTGTATGTTTTTCTATGATTTCAGGTATTTTCTGGCTGAAATTGAGGGAGCTGAGCAATAATCTGAGTTAGGCTGAAAAAGGACTGCTGATGCTATTGGATCCTGACCTCTCTGCACTCAGAATGGATTTTTTGGAGCTACAGGAGTCCAATTGACACGCTCTCAATTGGGCTGGAAAGTAGACATTCAGGGCTTTCCAGCAATATATAATAGTCCATACTTTGCGCAAAGATAGACGACGTAAACTGGCGTTGAACGCCAGTTCCATGTTGCAATCTGGCGTCCAGCGCCAGAAACAGGTTACAAGTTGGAGTTGAACGCCCAAAACACATTACAACCTGGCGTTCAACTCCAGAAACAGCCCAAGCACGTGAGAGGCTTAAGTCTCAGCCCCAGCACACACCAAGTGGGCCCCAGAAGTGGATTTCTGCACCAATTATCTTAGTTTACTCATATTCTGTAAACCTAGGTTACTAGTTTACTATTTAAACAACTTTTAGAGATTTATTTTGTATCTCATGACATTTTCAGATCTGAACTACATACTCTTTGACGGCATGAGTCTCTAAACTCCATTGTTGGGGGTGAGGAGCTCTGCAGCGTCTCAATAAATTAATGCAATTGTTTCTATTTCTCCATTCAAACGTGTGTGTGTTCCTATCTAAGATGTTCATTCGTGCTTAATTGTGAAGGAGGTGATGATCCGTGACACTCATCACCTTCCTCAATCTATGAACGTGTGCCTGACAAACACCCTCATTCTACATCAGACTGAATGAGCTTCTCTTAGATTCCTTAATCAGAATCTTCGTGGTATAAGCTAGAATTGATGGCGGCCACTCTTGAGGATCCGGAAAGTCTAAACCTTGTCTGTGGTATTCCGAGTAGGATTCAAGGATTGAATGGCTGTGACGAGCTTCAAACTCGCGATTGCTGGGCGTGATGACAAACGCAAAAGGATCAATGGATCCTATTCCAACATGATCGAGAACCAACAGCTGATTAGCCGTGCTGTGACAGAGCATCTGGACCGTTTTCACTGAGAGGATGGGAGGTAGCCACTGACAATGGTGACACCCTACATATAGCTTGCCATGGATGGAACTTTACAAACAATTGAGTTGAATATTACATTGCAGAAATTCAGAGGACAAAGCATCTCCAAAACTCCAACATATTCTCCATTAATAAAGTAACAATTATTTATTTCATGCTCTTTTATTTTTCTAATAATTCAAACTGATAATTTTAATTGAAATCCTGACTAAGAATAATAAAATAAACGTAGCTTGCTTCAAACCAATAATCTCCGTGGGATCGACCCTTACTCACGTAAGGTATTACTTGGACGACCCAGTGCACTTGCTGGTTAGTTGTACGGATTGCAAAAAGTGTGATTGCAATTTCGTGCACCAATTATTAATAAACATAATAGATGAATGATAAAATAATAATTTATAAAATAAAAAATAGTCTTTACAATTAAATAATATATGAGGGATTAATTTGTAATTAAAATAAGATAAGGACTATTTAACAGTTAATAAAAAACTTAAAAAATATGTTTTATTACGGGACCATTTAATAGTCCAAACGTTCTGGGACCATCGAATCTTTTTCCATGTATCAATTTGTTTTTTCTCATTTAATAGTAACTAGTATATAGTATGGTAGATTATTTAGAAAGGACAAAATTGTTGTGAGGTAGTGGGAGTTTTTTAATGTGAAATAACTGACATATAGTATGATAAATTATTTAGAAAGAACAAAATTAAAAAAGAATTTTGGACATCAAAACAGGTTTTGTCATTATATATTATTATAAATATATTGTTATCTATTTAAAATAGAAATCTTGAGTAGTTTGATCATTCAGGCTATCCAAGTGTCAAGATTTTAGATTACTCATTACTGTTCATGTCATGTATGTATGTATGCATGTTAATACTATTAATAACATCTAATGATGGCTATCACACCTAATCTATAAACCTATTGTTTCTCCTACATACTCCTCTTTGGATAGAAATTATGGAGGGATTTCAAATAAAATTTCATGTAGTTATAGTTTGAATTACGAATGCACTCGCCATGAAATCTCATGTAATTTGGTTTCACTTATATATATACATACTCCTTTTTGTTGTTTATATAAGTACATACACATATATCAGCGTGTAAAAATATATAATCTAACATGGGTGAAAGGTGTGACTTTCTTAAAGAAATCTCCACAAAAAGAGCAGATTGGATCATTAAGGTTTATGTTGTAAGGATGTGGTATGGTCCTCCACGACCAAATAGTAGTGAAGTTGGTGCTTTAGAGATTGCATTGCATGACTCGAAGGTTTGTTTAAACCATGTTAACTTCTAAATTATTATCCGGAATTTGTTCAAACTATCATATAACATTATTGTTATTTTATTGTTACCAAGGCAGCAGGATACACTGCATGATTCCAAAATCAGTGGTACGACTGTTCCGGTCCATTCTGTCGGAGGGAGAGCTATATAGTATTTCTTCTTTTATAGTCCAAAAGAACAATATGTGGATGAAGTCCAGCTCGCTTCAGTATAGGATCACATTATGACAAAGAAGCATGGTTGTTCATATCCCTCAACTGCTCTTTCTATTTCAACCATTTACCTTTAGGAGTATTGCGTCTATCCTGCAAGAACAAAGGCTTGATCAGAATTTTCTTTTTGGTAATGGTTTAGTCTATACTTTGTTTAATGTTATTTTTTTATGATTTATCCATTAACATAGAACATCTTTTTGCATTATAGATGTGCTAGCAGAGGTTATAGGAAAGGAAGATCCAAAGGATTTAGTTACCAAGCAAGGGCAGGAAAGCAAGCAGTTAGGGTTGTTAGTAGAGGACTTTGAGTAAGTGTTGTGTATTTAAAGCCTTATGACAATCAGGTTGATGTATAACTCATTTAATTGTTATCAAACATGCTAACAACTTACAATATATCAGGAAGAATTCTATTAGTTGTACCCTATTTGGTTTACTGGTGGACTTGATACAACCCTATTTAGATGGTGATAAGGCTGAACCTCTCATAGTTGCATTCCAACTATTTAGAGCAAAGGAATGGAATGGTATGAATCTAATTCTATAAATGATTTAAAATGTGTAATAAAGATGCTTTTTAGACAAATGCACATATTTATTGTTTTATCTAGATCTTCAGGGAAGATTAGTATTCAGAGTAGTTTTGACACATCTAACATCCACATAAATCCCAATATTAAGGAGGCCGAAGTATTTAAAAAGAGGTATATATATGTTAATAAGTTCGTGGAAATAAAATATCATGTAAATTTACTCAATATTCTGTTATATAGTTTGGTGGACAGTGGTGCACGAAATTGTGATCATCAATGGCGCCATCAACATGGTACGCACAATTGCAATCTCAAGTCTTTATCACAACTTCGCACAACTAACCAGTAAGTGCACTGGGTCATCCAAGTAATAAACCTTACGCGAGTAAGGGTCGATCCCACGGAGATTGTTGGTATGAAGCAAGCTATGGTCATCTTGTAAATCTCAGTCAGGCAGATTCAAATGGTTATGAATGATTTATGAATAAAGCATAAGATAAAGATAAAGATACTTATATAATTCATTGGTGAGAATTTCAGATAAGTGTATGGAGATGCTTTGTCCCTTTTGTCTATCTGCTTTCCTACTGTCTTCATCCAATCCTTCTTACTCCTTTCCATGGCAAGCTGTATGTTGGGCATCACCGTTGTCAATGGCTACAGTCCCGTCCTCTCAGTGAAAATTTTCAACGCGCTCTGTCACAGCACGGCTAATCATCTGTCGGTTCTCAATCAGGTTGGAATAGAATCCAGTGATTCTTTTGCGTCTGTCACTAACGCCCAGCCTTCAGGAGTTTGAAGCTCGTCACAATCATTCAATCCTCGAATCCTACTCAGAATACCACAGACAAGGTTTAGACCTTTCGGATTCTCTTGAATGACGCCATCAATTCTAGCTTATACGACGAAGATTCTGATTATGGAATCCAAGAGATAAACATTCAAGCCTTGTTTGCTTGTAGAACGGAAGTGGTTGTCAGGCACGCGTTCATAAGTGAGAATGATGATGAGCGTCACATAATCATCACATTCATCATATTCTTGGGTGCGAATGAATATCTTAGAACAAGAATAAGTTGAATTGAATAGAAGAACAATAGTAATTGCATTAATACTCGAGGTACAGTAGAGCTCCACACCTTAATCTATGGTGCGTAGAAACTCCACCGTTGAAAATACATAAGAACAAGGTCTAGGCATGGCCGAATGGACAGCCTCCCAAAGAGGGTTCAATCATAAAAACATGATCAAAAGATGATCCTAAGATCTAAAGTGATCAAAAGATGTCAAACACAATAGCAAAAGGTCCTATTTGTAGAGAACTAGTAGCTTAGGGTTTATAAAGATGAGTAAATGACATAAAAATCCACTTCGGGGCCCACTTGGTGTGTGCTTGGGCTGAGCATTAAAGCTTTCATGTGTAGAGACTTTTCTTGGAGTTAAACGCCAGCTTTTGTGCCAGTTTGGACGCTTAACTCCCATTCTTGTGCCAGTTCCGGCGTTTAACGCCGGGCAGTCTTGAGCTGATTTGAAACGCCGGTTTGGGCCATCAAATCTCGGGCAAAGTATGAACTATTATACATTGCTGGAAAGCCCAAGATGTCTACTTTCCAACGCAATTAAAAGCGCGCCAATTGGCCTTCTGTAGCTCCAGAAAATCCACTTCGAGTGCAGGGAGGTCAGAATCCAACAGCATCTGCAGTCCTTTTCAGCCTCTGAATCAGATTTTTGCTCAGGTCCCTCAATTTCAGCCAAAAAATACCTGAGATCACAGAAAAACACACAAACTCATAGTAAAATCCAGAAAAGTGAATTTTAAATAAAAACTAATAAAAATATAATAAAAACTAACTAAAATGTACTAAAAACATACTAAAAATAATGCCAAAAAGCGTATAAATTATCCGCTCATCAGACAGCACTCAAGGTGATAGTTGTTTTTCATCCCAGAGAATAAGTCATATGTCATCCAGTTCATATCAATCTGCTATCAATGAGCTCAGAAAAGGGATATGCAAAATTGAAACAATAGACAGTGTTGAATGCAAGTGATGTGAACATATAAAAGAATCATATATCCTTTTAAATATGGCCATACACCATTATTCATTATTTTAAGAACATCAATTTTTTTTATTTAGGTTGGATTTAAATGGATACTATGTACGATTTTTGACTTTGACGTCGGGAGGAATGATTGGTTCTTCATAGCTTGCAAGTATTGTCATAAAAAATGCAAAAAGATAGAGGAGAGGTTTGAATGTGACCATTGCCGCAAGAAGGCCGTTCAGGTAGACTTGAAGTATAAGCTTCAAGCTTATGTTTCTAATGCAACTGGAAGTATGTGTGTAGTGTTATGGGATACCGAAGCAAGCCAAATTATAGGGTTGCGTGCAACCAAAGTCAGAGAAAGCTACAGTCAGGTACAATGAACATATTGCAATTTGTTTATCCTCATTTAAAGTATAACATTAACATCCTATTGATTATTTTAAGAATTTATAATGAAGGATGATTCTGATGATTCTTACCCGGAAGTACTAAAGACGGCCTTGGACATGAAGTTGCTATTAAGGATTAATGTGAAAGGTAGTAATTTGAGTGGTAATGAGAATGTTTATAATGTCACAAAAGCATGCCTTGATGAGCACCTTATCCATAAATACAGCCAGTCTGTAAATGAACAATCTGTGGAGGTAAGGAAATTTGAAAATAGCAACCCTTACAATAATTTTATATAGTTTTGCGAATTGTTTCTCTTAAAAAATCATGCAGAACAAGTCTATTGGATATTACAGGGGTTGGATAATGTTACTAGCTTGGATTGTACTACTGATGTTGTTTATCTTGGTGATGATGAATCTGTCCAAGGTGGACAGGTAAGTTTTTTAGTGTATAGAAAAGGAAATTTCAATGATTAAAAAAGTATGATTAGAGTGTTAAGGATTACTAACTATTTAATTTGTTTTGATCATCATGAATCTGTCAATGAGTCTAAGACAGTTACCAGCGGCAAGGGAAGAGCTAAAAGGATTGATACAAGAATTATAGGAGTAGTTGTGAAAGACTTGGAGAGTATAGCCATAGGGCAGTTGTCAAGAACTAAGAAGCCAAGGTTGAGTATTAAGAAAGAAAAGAACCTCTAGACTCTGTTCTAACTTAGAGAGCTAAAAGGATTGATATAGGAATTTTAGGAGTAATTGTGAAAGACTTGGAGAGTATACCCATAGGTATGTTGTCAAGTACTAAGAAGTCAAGGTTGAGTATTAAGAAAGAAAAGAATCTCTAGACTTTGTTCTAACAGATGGTATTTAGTTTAATTAGTAATGATGTTTATGTCTCTAGAAAGTGTGCTTTTAGAATTTCATTTTCTAATTTGTATTGATGCTAATGACTTAATCTTTCCTACATGGAGTAACCCATATCAGTATAGTTGTTGATTATAAATTATCTATCTATATCCCAAACTTACAATTATCATATTGTAGAGTACAATATATATACAATATAATTTACAAGGAACTGATTTAATAACAATTTTTACATAAGAAAAATCATTTACAAATTAGTAAAAGAACTATTAGAATATGGTATATCAACTTTCACTATTCTCAATCGCTATTTAATTAATAACCTTTAGAGGATGGTCAAGGCATGCAACCAAATATATAGATTGTAATATATATATATATATATATATATATATATATATATATATATATATATATATATATATAATAAATGACTGCAAATATATCTGATTTTAATATTATATTTATTTATATACAAAAAACTGTTGACAAAAGAAAATCAAAATATATTAAAGGTTGGATTAAATCATCCCTTCCAGCATAGGTAAACCTATGCTCATTCAATGTTTGCTTATGCTATAAAAAAAAGATTTTCAATGAGGCATTGTATATTGTTTTAACAGTGATATACATTTAAAATAACAAGCAATGTTTTACATTGGAGTTTGTGAAACCAAACACAGTTTGAAATAGTAACTTTAGATTTTGTTAGGTATAGTCTTTTTTAGGATTTATATTTGGAGGTAAAAAAAAAAACAGGATTTAAACAATAAATTAAAATCACACATATGACTCCGATGTAGCCTAAAGTAATTTTTTATACACTCCATATACAAGGATAATCATCATCAGATTATAGGTATTCATATTACATCCCTTTTGCCCACATCAACATGAGCCAAAGTGCTACCTCAGCAGAGATAAACCTGGAACAAGTTTTTTCAGATGATATCTTACTTGAAATTTTTAGGAGAAGCGATGACGATCGGATTTTCTATCGGTAAAGAAATTCACAAATATAATTGCGTTGTAATTATAGCTCCTAAACCAACAGAGAATCCTTTCGTACAAAAGTTTTGTTTGTCACTTAAGCAAACCCAATAAAAATAAATAACCGAAGTATTCAAACCTCGGGTCATCTTCTCAAGAAATTGCAGGGAAGTATGATTTATTATTGGTTATGAAAAACAATATTTTTGGGTTTTTTAAAGGTTGAACAGGGAAAATAAATTGCAGGAAAAATAAATTAATAATTAGAAAAGCTCTTGGCAAGGTATGAGAAATTGAAGTCCTATCCTAGTTATCCTTATTAGGTGTGATGAGAATTGGACTCTGCTCCCACTTTAGTTAGCCTTTACTAAATAAAGGAAAGTCAAGTGAACTAATTAATTTGGTCCTCAAGTCCTAGTCAACTCCTATGGAAAGACTAGAGTTATTGGAGTACAAATTAATTAACCCGCTTGACTTTCCTTTATTTAGTAATGGCTAACTAAAGTGGGAGCAGAGTCCATGGATTTTCTATCGGTAAAGAAATTCACAAGAATATAATCGCGTTGTAAGTATAGCTTCTAAACCAACAGAGAATCCTTTCGTACAAAATTTTTGTTTGTCACTTAAGCAAACCCAATAAAAATAAATAACCGAAGTATTCAAACCTCGGGTCATCTTCTCAAGGAATTGCAGGGAAGTATGATTTATTATTGGTTATAGAAAAAGATATATTTTATTTTGGGTTTCTGAAATAGAGAACAAGTAATTTAAATAGCAAGAAAAATAAATCAATAATTACGAAAATCTCTTGGCAAGGTATAAGAAATTGAAGTCATATCCTAGTTATCCTTATCAGGTGTGATGAGAATTGGACTCTGCTCCCACATTAGTTAGCGCTTACTAAATAAAGAAAAGTCAAGCGGACTAATTAATTTGATCCTCAAGTCCTAGTCAACTCCTGTGGAAAGACTAGAGTTATTGGAGTACAAATTAATCAACAAAGAATTCCAATTTCAATTAACAGCTGAGTTTGATAACTCAAGTGTTACCAGTTACTCAACCAAAGCCAAAAGGGAAGAAAATCTACTCGAATGAAAATAATTTGGATAAATCGAAAGCATCCATAACATAAATAAAATAAAACAAGCTTATATCTGAAATACCTCAAATTATATTAAATAGAATATTCAAATCTAACATGGAAAAATTCATAAATTAAATTGGAAAAATAAATAAAAGGAACACTGAACCTAGAAATTGAGAAGAAGAAATCCTAAATCCTTTAAGAGGAATCCTAATCCTAAAACCTGAGAGAGAGGAGAGAGCCTCTCCCTCTCTAAAACTACATCTAAAAAGTAAAATTGTAAATTATGAATGCATGATGATGAATGAATGGATTCCCCCACTTTATAGCCTCTAATCTATGTTTTCTGGGCCGAAATCTGGGTCAAAAACAGCCCAGAAATCGCTGATTGCGAATTCTGTCATGCTGATTTTTGTCACTGCGACGCATCCACGTAGAGCATGCATTTGCGTCGTCTAGATATATGGGCACTATAGCAAATTATATATCGTTTCGAAGCCCCGGATGTTAGCTTTCCAACACAACTAGAACCGCATCATTTGAACCTCTATAGCTCAAGTTATGATCGATTTAGTGCGAGAGGGTCAGGCTGACAACTTTGCAGTTCCTTCAATTCCTTGTATTCCTTCCACTTTTTCATGCTTCCTTTCTGTTCTCCAAGCTATTCCTGCCCTGTAATCTCTGAAATCACTTAACACACATATCAAGGCATCAAATGGTAATAAGAGAGGATTAATAATTAGCAAACCTAAGGCCAAAGAAGCATGTTTTCAATCAAAGCACAGAATTAGGAAGGAAAATGTAAAACATGCAATTAGTATGAATAAGTGTGCAAAGACTTTATAAAAATCACTCAATTGAGCACAAGATAGACCATAAAATAGTAGTTTATCAAGCGAGTCAAAAACAGCAGTGAGATGCAGGGTGCTAGGTAAAGTATGGAATGAGATATTATCTTAATATAGTTTTATGAAGGAGAACACGTTTGCAACTAAGGGTAAACACTTGAATCTGCTTCTTCAGGTTGGTTTAGCTGCTTGGGTGTATTCACTAGATAACATAAGTATGATTGATTGTGTCAGTGGAGCCATTACACCATGTCAACTGCCTATTGAGATTGATCAATCTGGGTGGTGGAGTGTTATTGGGTCTGAATATAGGATGCTATGCTTGAGATATATTATCAATGGTTTTAATTCTAAGGTGTTGGTTTGGAATCCCCTTCTGAAAAGTCTTCGGTGCTTGGAAGACCCTACTGACAAACTATGCCGTCAAGCTATGATCGGGTATGCATTTGGTTTCACTCCTAGAATTGATAAGTGTTTCATTCTACATGTATCAAAGAGGCATATTAGAGATCGATTTCTTCACTGCAATGTATATGACTCGGCTTATGGGAAATGGAGACATGGTTATATTAAGGATCAACGGCTGAAGAATCTGGGTGAAAGTTCTGCCATACACGGAGGCAAGATTTTTGGATCAATTGGGTGGGAAGGCAATCTAGTATTGCCAGTGATATAGTTATCTTTGACCTGGTGACGTTCGAAATCCAAAAAATTAAGATAAGTGATTCTCCAAACCAGGATTGAAAGCTATATTTTCAATCTATCACTGTTTTTCAAGACAATTTGTGTTTAATGGGTTATGAAATATCTAATATGGGATGCCACACTATTTTATCTAAGGTTGACATTGAAACCTTTAATATTGTTCCTTGGAGAAAGTTTATGGAGAACAGGCAAAGGATAATTCATTGCAATCCCAGTTTTATTATTGGTGAAGATCTAATCAGAGTTTACGAAAGGATTAAAAGTTCAAAGAGGACAACTTTACCTCTTTCAACAGAGGTCTCAGTATCCAAAGTCAATATGATTACTCACAAAAGGAATACTATTTACTATAGATCATGGCCTTATGAGATGTGTCTTAAGTCTGCTACAATTGTATCTCAAGGGTTGCTTATTCCCTGAGGGTTCTGTGTTGTTAGTGGAAGTAGTATTATTAGTATTTCTTTTATATTATTAGTTGGTTTATCAAGTATTGTAATCATGTAGTTGTATCAGTTATTGATAAGTATATCAGGAAGTGTTGCCTAATGTGACTTTTGTTCATATTCATAAGTAGTTGTATCAATTATTGCTAAGTAATTGATGAAGTGTTATTGCTGTTTATAAAATCATTCAAGATATATATTTGATTTAATATGCTATAATGACTTGTTTTAAAGAATTTTGATTTATTTAGAAAGCCAATGTATTCATGAAATTATCTTTTAGTGTTTGGGGTTTATGGATTTATAATTTAGGGTTATGTTTATATTTTAAAGTTTTGGATTTAGGATTTATTATTGGATGTATATATTATTTATTCTAAAGCAGATACCTATTTTAAAAAAGCAAGATTATCGAATATCAACGACTTTTGAGACAAAAAAAATTAAAGATAAAAAAAGAAACATCACTCAATAGCTATTCCAATCCATTATTCACTTCCATATCAAAAAGAAAAAAAACTCAAAGAACACCAAAATACAGTACAGCAGTAGATAGAATTAGCAATATCAAAAGCAACTACAAATCTAAATAGAGTACCTGTGAAGTGAAGCCTACTACCCTCGGTGCTCACTAACCCCAAACAATCATCAAATTAATCAATATAAACCCTACTGGATATTTTGATAGAAGATCTTCATCCCTTTGAAAATCAGATTGGAGAGAGAAACTATTCATGGCAGCCATGCTAAGAACTAAGAGAATGCTGTAGCAGGCAACTATAGAGTAGAGGTGTCAAAGGCTGAAGAATCTGGGTGAAACTTCTGTCGTACACGGAGGCAAGGATTTTTGGATCAATTGGGTGGGAAGGAAATCTAGTATTGCCAGTGATATAGTTATCTTTGACGTGGTGACGTTCGAAATCCAAAAAATTAAGATAAGTGATTCTCCAAACCAGGATCGAAAGCCATATTTTCAATCTATCACTATTTTTCAAGATAATTTGTGTTTAATGGATTATGAAATATCTAATATGGGATGCCACACTATTTTATCTAAGGTTGACATTGAAACCTTCAATATTGTTCCTTGGAAAAAGTTTATGGAGAACAGCCAAAGAAAAATTCATTGCAACCCCAATTTTATTAGTGGTGAAGATCTAATCATAGTTCACGAAAGGATTAAAAGTTCAAACAGGACAACTTTACCTCTTTCAACAGAGGTCTCAGTATCCAAAGTCAATATAATTACTCACAAAAGGAATACCATTTACTATAGTTCATGGCCTCATGAGATGTGTCTCAAGTCTGCTACAATTGTATCCCAAGGATTGCTTATTCCCTGAGGATTCTGTGTTGTTAGTGGAAGTAGTATTATTAGTATTTCTTTTATATTATTAGTTGGTTTATCAAGTATTGTAATCATGTAGTTGTATCAGTTATTGATAAGTATATCAGGAAGTGTTGCCTAATGTGACTTTTGTTCATATTCATAAGTAGTTGTATCAATTATTGCTAAGTAATTGATGAAGTGTTATTGCTATTTATAAAATCATTCAAGATATATATTTGATTTAATATGCTATAATGACTGATTTTAAAGAATTTTGATTTATTTAGAAAGCCAATGTATTCATGAAATTATCTTTTAGTGTTTGGGGTTTATGGATTTAAAATTTAGGGTTAGCTTTAGATTTTAAGGTTTTGGATTTAGGATTTATTATTGGATGTATATATTATTTATTCTAAAGCAGATACCTATTTTAAAAAAGCAAGATTATTGAATATTAACGACTTTTGAGACAAAAAAATTAAAGATAAAAAAAGAAACATCACTCAATAGCTATTCCAATCCATTATTCACTTCCATATCAAAAAGAAAAAAAACTCACTCAGAACACCAAAATACAGTACAGCAGTAGATAGAATTAGTAATATCAAAAGCAACTACAAATCTAAATAGAGTACCTGTGAAGTGAAGCCTAATGCCCTCGGTGCTCACTAACCCCAAACAATAATAAAATCAATCAATATAAATCCTACTGGATGTTCTGATAGAAGATCTTCACCCCTTTGAAAATCAGATCAAAGAGAAACTATTCATGGCCGCCGTGCTAAGAACTAAGAGAATGCTGTAGCAGGAAACTATAGAGTAGAGGTGGAAATCATAGGGTAAAATCATATCCCGACATCCGCCTCCTTCATATAGATTGTAGCCTTTTTGGATCCATGGAAGAGTTGTTGAGAGACATGACATGCAAAGTCTGAGAAGATGAAGAATGCGAACGCTATCAATAGCCGCTTCTAAAAGATCCCTATAATTGAAATAAGAAGTGGAGTGAAAAGGGGATTATAGGCTATGGGATAAGAAACAGTAAAATAGGTTAGCTATGGAAAAGGGATTTATAGGTGTGAGGCAAATTGAAAGGGCATAGGAAATGCGTGAAGGTTGCAAATAATCTTTTTATCTTCCAAGAGAGATTTATCTATAGCATTGTTAATGCCAAGTGTCAAGATAAAAAAATGAAAATCACTCAATAGCTATTGCAATCGATGGTTCACTTCCACATCAAAAAATAAAATCACTCAGCATACCAAAATACGGTACAGAAGTAGGTAGAATTAGCAATATGACAAGCAACTATAAATCTAAATAGAGTACTTGTAACGTGAAGCCTACTGCCCTCGGTGATCACTAACCCCAAACAATCATCAAATCAATCAGTGTAAATCATATTGTATGTTCTGATAGAAGATCTTCACCCCCTTCATTATCAGAACGGAGAGAGAAACTATTCATGGCCACCATGCTAAGAACTTAGAGAACGCTGCAGCATGCAACTATAGAGTAGAGGTGGAAATCATAGGGTAAAATCATATCACGACATCCGCCTCCTTCATATAGACTGTAGCCTTTCTAGATCCATAGAAGAGTTTTTGAGAGACATGACATGCAAAGCCTGACAAGAAGAAGAATGTGAACACCATCATACCATTTCCAAAAGACCACTACAATTGAAATAGGAAGTGGAGTGAAAAGGAGTTTATAGGGTATGGGATAAGAAACACTAAAATAGGATAGCTGTAGAAAAAAGGGTTTATAAGCGTGAGGCAAATTGGAAGGGCATAAAGAATAGGTGAGGGTTGCTGATAATTTTTATATATTCCAAGAGAGATTCATCTATCACATCAATATTTCTCTACTCATTCAAAATTAAAATAATAGAAGAAAATAAAAGAGATTAGTCAACATTTTATTTATTACTATCATTATTATTATTATTATTATTATTATTATTATTATTATTATTATTATTATTATTATATAGAATTGAATTACATTTTTTCATGACTTCAATTTCTATTAGAATTAAATTAAGTTTTAGTAATTAAAATGAATTAATAAAATTCTAGAATTGAATTAAATTTCAGTATTTAAAGTATCTATAAAATAAATTAAAATTTTATAACAAACAATTTCATCTTTTATTAATATAACATCATCTTTATTCAATAAATATATTTATTTATTAAACTATATGGAATAATTGAAATACATCTGAAAATTTTAAATTTTAAAGCCACTAATATTTATTAAGTTGAAGGAAAGGGAGAATAAGAAAATGAAGATATTTTATAAAACTGAAAAATATAATGACTAATTACTAAAAAGAAAACAAATATACTATTTTAAAAACAAAAGAGAATACTTAATATTATATTAATTATATAGAAGTGAATTGAATTTTATGATGAATTAAACTTTAACTAGAATTGAATTAAATTTTAATTTTTAAAATGAGTTAATAAATGTTAGTTAGACCAAAAAAATTTAGGCTAAAAAAATGTAGAAGGGGTAAAATAAATAATCTTTAGGTATAAAAATAAAATTAATTAGAGACAAATATGTACACACATTGTCATAGATCCTTTTACATTCCAATTTTAATTATTAGATTAATCAACATATTAATTTATAGTTGAACCTGTACAAAAACAAAACATTCTTACACAATAAAAAAAAGTAAAAAAAACTAAAATCTGAAGAAAATAAAAGAAAATCAGTATATTATGCTTTTTCATTCCCACCATTTGACCTCCAACATTTACATATTCATTAAGGCCCATACAATTGAAATAAGAAGTGGAGTGAAAAGAGTTTATAGGATATGGGATAAGAAACATTAAAATAGGATAGCTGTGGAAAAGGGATTTATAGGCATGAGCCAAATTGATCCTATTGACGGTGCCGTGAGGTCATGCGAGCTACCATTCACTGTGTCTAATCTTGGTTGGTGGAATGTCATTGATTCAGACTATGGCAATATCTGTATAAGGTACAATATTGGTGACTTTTTGTCTGAGTTGATTGTGTGGAATCCTTTGATAAAATGTGTCAGGTTTCTTTCTGATCTTACTTCTAAACAATGTTGTCATGCTATTTTTGGTTATGCATTTGGGTATATTCGAAATACTGATAATTATTTCGTTGTTTATGTTTCAAAGTAGCATTTTAATGATAAGTTTTTGCAATACCATGTGTTCGACTCATCACAAGGCTCTTGAATTAATGGTACAAGCAAGAACTTAAGGCTATATAAGTTAGGATATCACACTATTGTCTATCAAGCAAAGGCATTTTGGATTAACTGGGTGGAAAGTACACAATATTCTGTTGCTAATTGTGTTGTCATGTTTGATATATATCTTTGCGAGTTTAAGAAAATAAAGGTTTCAAGAAAAGTAATTAAAGACTTTTAATATGAGGATAATTTTTTTTTTTGTATCTCATGAGAGTAGACCAGATGAAAATCGAGTCAACTCTTGGAAGGTAGATATCGAAGATGGTGGCTTTTTATATTGGAAGCGTATAACAGGGATAACTAATTTTGGTATTATTACTAATCCTAAAATAAAGGTTAGTGTTGAATTCCTAATGTTTAATAAGGATGACAGAAGCAATAATAATGATAATGTTGCAGCATCTCCTGGATATTCTATCTCTAAGCTCAATATGCATACTAGAAGTAGCGAAACTTTTGTATACAACACACGGGTACAAAATATGATCTTTAAGTCTGTTACTAAAGTTCTTCAAGGTTTGCTTAGACCATAAAGGATGAAAGAATTGTACCACAATACTTTCTTATAAAAAAATTATATATATGATAGTACTACGATTTAAGAAGTTCTTTTAGCTTCTTATGTTTCAAATTTAAATTTGAGCTTTATGTTGTACTTACTTTATTACAATTATTTGATTATTATTAAGAAGATTAATTTATTTGATATAGTTATGTACATTATTCTCATCATTTACTCCTATTTTAATTTCTTTTAACTCCACAATCTTCTAAAAGATATAATTAATTAACAATTTATTTGTGAACTTAAACTTATTAATAAAAGAAGATTTATCATATATTCATATTAATTCATAGAAACCATTTCAGAAGCCCGATTGTATTTATTTGGTACTTGAAGCCAAACATAGATAAGAAACCTGTAAAATTGATGCGATTGAGGTGAATTTTAAAGAAAGTAAAAAGAATCACTAACCATTATCACTAAATATTTATATTATATGTTGTAAAGATTTTTAGATATGTCTCCGTTGTTATTGTGTGAGGCATGGAATAATAGTGTTACATAATTTAAAATTCTAAAATTATTATTTTTTAATATTTTAAATTTATTTAAGAAATTAATGTATTCGAAATGATAGTATAATTAATTGCCTTAGATATATTAACTAAATTTAGAGAATAAAATAAATACATATTTTCTAAAAAAAAGGATATTTAGTATCAATTAATCTTTAGACAAAAAAGTATAAAAATATAGAAGTAGGTAAAATAAAGAATTTTTACCTAAAATAAATTCATTAGAAAAATAAAATTTTGAACATTTTTGAACATTTTTTTCAAAACTTTATTTAAAATAAAAAATTTAAAAATATTATAAATTACAAATCATGTTGATTCTTTTTTAGTAACAGAAGAGAATAGAAAAAATTGTCTAAAGTGTAGAAATAGATTTTTAAAAGATATCTTAGGGTTAAGTTTAGGGTTTAGGATTTAGGATTACAGTGGAAGGTTGACGTTTTACAATTTGGAGTTTAGGTTTGAGTTGTTTTGAGATTTAGGGTTTAGGAATTATAGATAATGATATCCAATTAATTTATGTAATAAAATTTAAAAATAAAATCCTAGAAGTAGATTAAAAAAAAGATGAATTGTTAGGTAAGAAAAAAAAAGCATCAAAGAAAGAAGCTGACTAAATTGATGAACTATTTTTTTAAAAATTTATTTAAATAAGGAATGAAAAAATTTATGGAGTACAAATAATACCAAAATCTTTTGCACGTGAAGATAATAGATACAGTGGTTAGATATATATTATGATTGATGTAAAAAATATATACTAAATTAATAGAACTACATCTCATAAAAAACTGTGAAATTGATGGAATTGAGGTGTATTTATAAAGAAAAAAAAATAATTACTCACCATTATAATTTGAAATTGTGTATTAATAATTATATTTCCTAAAATAACTATTTTGTAATCTTTTAAAAACTTTTGTAATCAGAGAAAGAAGTTGTTTAAATTGATGGATAATTTATTGAAAAACTTTTGTAAGTGAAGAGAATAGATAAATTAGTTAAATATATAAAAATTGATGTATAAAAATGCTATTTTTATAGAAGCCAATCATGAACAAAAAATATCTGTTTTAAAATCTTAAAAATTCCTTTAAAAAAAACTAATGTAAAACAACTCATATTAAAAATTTTAGTATAGTAACATATAATAAAAATTTGAGTAAAAAGTAATATCCATTATTTAACCATAGTTGGATAACTACTATTGATCTACAGTGCACACCACAAACTCTTATGATAACCAAGTTATGAACATAATGAAGAGTATTACTTGATTTTCCAATAATCGCAAAAGAGATTTCATAGGTTGTACTCTTTAAACCTCATCATTTCCTTCTAGCTCAAGTATAATATATTATTAAAAAGCTTTGTAGAAAAAATCACATTAGCCCTATAGCTCTGCTAGAAATATTTATTTAACAATTATCATACTATAGAATATTTATATAAATTCAGTAAATTGCTCCAACAACGGCACATTATTTTTTGAATTATGAAGTGTGGTTCTATCACTTCGATATTCTGTTTTAGTGTAAAAATGTCCATTAACAATACACATCAAACTTCATCTACAAAGAAAGATTTACCTGAAGATGTCCTAATGGAGATCTTAGTGAAGACCGAACTAAAGACTGTTGCGAGATGCAGATGCTTGAGCAAACAATGGTACCGCCAATTATCTTCCTATCAATTTGTGAAGAGAAATTTTTGTGCAACCAAAGGTAGGCATTTTAGCATTCTCTTAACATTTGGTTTTCCTCCGTGGAAAATCAGGCGTGATTGGCTTACAAGCATTCATGGAGAATCTCAAGCCACTGCACCTATTAGGTTACCATTCAATACATCTAAATTTGGATAGTGGAGTGTCATTGGGTGTGACAATGGGTTGGTGTGTTTGAGGTACAGCCTTCATGGAGTCCTATCCAATATCATGCTGTGGAATCCTCTAACAAAGTGAACACGAATTTTAAAAGATCCTGGATCAGTTCGTTCTTTGCATGCTATTTGTATATATAATTTTGGATATACGAGTGGCATCGATCAGTACTATGTAGTTCACATTTATAAGAGGAGTTTTTGAGATAGGAGGTTGGAGTTTACATATTATGATTCTCGAATGAACCACTGGACTGAGCATGTCATCGAAGACAAAGTAATTTAGAAGTTAGGGCCGAATAGCGTTTGGCTGAATGGTGTTGTGTTCTAGATTAATCGGTACACAATCCTGAAGATAGCCAAGAAGAAGTTCCAATATCTTTCGGCTTTTAATGATAAGGTCTGCAATATTTCATATGATAGTACATGTCAAGATGATAAGATTGGGATATGGAAATTAGACACGAATGCATCCAGAAAAAGATGTGGCAAAACATACTCAGCATTAATCCCATCAACATAGGATTTAACCCTAATATCTTTATTGGAGATTAGATCATTATGCTAATGGAGCACGGAAGGAACCTTATGAGGATCAATGATCGTCATAATTCTGAGATTTGTTTGAAGAGTCTGAACATTAAAAAAATCAGAGCAAAGAGTTATTCTACAGAACTTCGATGGAAGAGATCGAGATCAAGTCCTTAAGCTTATTATTGCAAGGGATGTTGAATCCCTAATATTTAATTTTATGTCTTTTAATCCTTAGAACAATTAGTGTTGTTGTTATCAATCTATATTTCAGTCTGGGTTATGTATTGTGCTATTTTAATGGATTTTCTCTATGTGTTCCCATGAAATATATTTTTAGTTTTTGTGTTTTGAATTCACCTATTCAATGTGGGTTTGCTTATGAGGCATCTTATATTAGAGAGGTCCTTTGTAGTGTATATTGGAATTAACAATGATGTAGAAATCTGTATATTCATTTGTTTTAGTTGAAATTAGATTTGAATTTCATTAGCAACACAAAATTTTCAGTTATTATAACTATATATATTTTTACTAGCAATTTGTTAATAAGTTTCGGTACTTGATACATATTAATAGATAATATATTATAATACAACAAGCTACTAAATATATATAAAAGATATTTTTCAAATCTAACCTTTTAAATGCTACTAAGATTTCAATATGAAACTCATAGATATGTTATGATCTACACATAGAAATAATCTAACAAATCCCAAGTTTTTTGGATCATAGTTGCCACAAGTTTCTATGTAATAGCATCATCTATTCCTTAGGAGCAATGGTGCACGAAAATTACACTCACACTATGTAATATTCATTGATATTTTGAGATTTATAGTATATTCTCTTCTTTTTATTCTATTTAATTTTTAGTTGCTTGAGGACAAGCAACAATTTAAGTTTGGTGTTGTGATGAGCGGATAATTTATACGCTTTTTGGCATTGTTTTTAGGTAGTTTTTAGTAGGATCTAGCTACTTTTAGGGATGTTTTTATTAGTTTTTATGCAAAATTCACATTTCTAGACTTTACTATGAGTTTGTGTATTTTTTTGTGATTTCAGGTATTTTCTGGTTGAAATTGAGGGACCTGAGCAAAAATCTGATTCAGGCTGAAAAAGGACTGCTGATGTTGTTGGATTCTGACCTCCCTGCACTCGAAATAGATTTTTTGGAGCTACAGAACTCCAAATGGCGCGCTCTCAACTGCGTTGAAAAGTAGACATCTAGGGCTTTTCAGAAATATATAATAGTCTATACTTTATTTGAGTTTAGATGATGCAAACTAGCGTTCAACACCAGTTCCATGCTGCATTCTGGAGTAAAACACCAGAAACACGTCACAAACCAGAGTTAAACGCCAAAAACAGGTTACAACTTAGCGTTTAACCCCAAGAGAAGCCTCTGCACGTGTAAAGCTCAAGCTCAGCCCAAGCACACACCAAAGTGGGCCCCGGAAGTGGATTTCTGCACTTAGACTTATTTCTATAAACCCTAGTAGCTAGTTTAGTATAAATAGAACTTTTTACTATTGTACTAAACGTCTTGTTTTTGGATGGATCTTTAATCAGTGTATGCGATTTTAGACCTTCATGGGGGCTGGCCATTCGGCCATGCCTGGACCATCACTTATGTATTTTCAACGGTGGAGTTTCTACACACCATAGATTAAGGTGTGGAGCTCTACTGTTCCTCGAGTATTAATGCAATTACTATTATTCTTCTATTCAATTCAGCTTATTCTTATTCTAAGATATTCGCTGCACTTCAACATGATGAATGTGATGATCCATGACACTCATCACCATTCTTACCTATGAACGTGTGCCTGACAACCACTCCCGTTCTACCTTAGATCGAGCGCGTGTCTCTTAGCCTCCATTCCGAAAGATCAGAGTCTTCGTGGTATAAGCTAGAATTATTGGTGGCCATTCCTAAGATCCAGAAAGTCTAAACCTTGTCTGTGGTATTCTGATTAGGATCTGAGATGGGATGACTGTGACGAGCTTCAAACTCACGAGTGTTGGGCGTAGTGACAGACGCAAAAGAATCACTGGATTCTATTCCAAGATGATCGAGAACTGACAGATGATTAGCCGTGCTGTGACAGAGCATTTGGACCATTTTCACTGAGAGGATGGAAGTAGCCATTGACAACGGTGACGCCCTACATACAGCTTGCCATAGAAAGGAGTAAGGATGATTGGATGAAAGCAGTAGGAAAGCAGAGACTCAGAAGGAACAAAGCATCTCCATACACTTATCTGAAATTCCCACCAATGATTTACATAAGTATCTCTATCTCTATTTTATGCTTTATTTATCTTTATATTCAAAAATCGTTATAACCATTTGAATCCACCTAACTGAGATTTACAAGATGACCATAGCTTGCTTCATACCAACAATCTCCGTGGGATCGACCCTTACTCACATAAGGTTTATTACTTGGACGACCCAGTGCACTTGCTGGTTAGTTGTGCGAAGTTGTGGCAAAGTGTGATTCACGTTTGAGAGCTCCAAGTCTTTGGTGCCATTGTTGATTATCACAATTTTGTGCACCAGTTCTCACTAATATTGGAATAGGATCCATTGATCCTTTTGCATCTGTCACCACGTCCAGCATTCATGAGTTTGAAGCTCGTCACAGTCATCCCTTCCCAGATCCTACTCGAAATACCACAGACAAGGTTTAGACTTTCCGGATCTCAGGAATGCTGCTAATTGATTCTAGCTTATACCATGAAGACTCTGACCTCACATATTTTGATGCTCTATTGACAAGAGAGGCAGTCAAACTCGTGAGCCAGGAACCCAAGAGACATACATTCAATCTAAGGTAGAACGGAAGTGATTGTCAGGCACGTGTTCATAGGTTGAAAATGGTGATGAGTGTCACGGATCATCACATTCATTATGTTGGTGTGTGCTGGGGCTGAGCATTGAAGCTTTCACGTGCATAGACCATTCTTGGAGTTAAACGTCAGTTTGTAACCTATTTCTGGCATTTAACTCTGCTTTGCAACTTATTTCTGTCGTTTGACGCTAGAATAGGGCAGAAAGCTGGCGTTAAACGCCAGTTTGCGTCATCTAAACTTGGGGAAAGTATGAACTATTATATATTGCTGGAAAGTCCTAGATGTCTACTTTCCAACGCAATTGAGAGCGCGCCATTTGGATTTCTATAGCTCCAAAAATTCCACTTCAAGTGCAGGGAGGTCAGAATCCAACAGCATCAGCAGTCCTCTATCAGCCTCTGTATCAGATTTTTGCTCAGGTCCCTCAATTTCAGTCAGAAAATACCTGAAATCACATAAAAACACAGGAACTCATAGTAAAGTCCAAAAATATGATTTTTGCATAAAAACTAATAAAAATATACTAAAAAGTCGCTAGATCCTACTAAAAACTATATTAAAACACCCCCAAAAAGCGTATAAAATATCCGTTCATCAAGCAATCACTAGGTAGGTTGTGTGTCATAGTTAGGTTGGGTGTCAGGGAAGAAGTTTCATGCTAACTTACTTTTTTAATTGTTAAAATAACAAATGACGGACATCATAAAGAAGTCATTGATTTGAAATATTAAGACCCATATATATTTCTGCTAACCACAATCTATCTGAATATATTGAGTTCTCGTTTAGTATTAACTATACTTGAAATAAAAGTGAGTAATTTTAACAAGGACCTGTTTGTGGAACTCTCTTTGTACGTTGTCATTATTTAGTCCACCTTTATGAAGCTCATTTCAATGTAAACATGAAACTCACATCAGTAGGTCCCTAAACAACATAAACCATTGTGTCAGAAAAGAGTTTTCAATTTCACACTATGGACAAGGAATTATGCAGAACAACAAGAGCCAAAAGGAAGTAATTTCTACTCCAAAATTGTGCTAAATAGTATTCTATCAAAGGTCAAATTGGTATTATATATAGTTTATTTCTCCACTTAAAATCTTTGATAGATTGTATTATAAATATCTTTATATTCACTTTGTATCCTTAATCTTATCTATCAGGATCTCTTAGACGGCCAGCTTTGAAAGATATAAGCTCTTCTCTCAATGTTATTAGACCTATGATTTTTAGTTCAAACTCTTCATCTAAACAAGGCAATCACGGTAATTGATTGTTTTCAACTTACTATATGTAAATTCAAGTGTTTTGAACATGATAAAGAATACTTTTTTTGAATGCTGCCATGAATGTTTTGAATCAAAATCCTAGGAACTTAATGAGATATATAGTTGGATTATTGGAATAACTTAGATGTTTAATATCAATGAAATAACCTGAGCAAGTCTTATGGAATTTCATTCTAGTGTTAGTTTTTTCATAAATTCAATAATTTCGAAAATCAAGTTACTTATGACACATATTCAGTCTCGTCTGCAATATCAAATGTGAAGAGAATAAAAAATATATAAAAATTATACTCCAGAACACATAGTTTTGAAAGATGGTGAGGGATGTCAATGTGATCCATCAAAAGAGATTTGTGAATCAACCATTAATCAGACTGAAGGCTCTCCAAATGGTCATTTAGTCGTCATTTATTCATAGAATTATTATTGCATAATTATTAGAACTTGGTACTCGGTTTTTGAGTAATAATCTTATTATTTGTCATTTATAAGTTTAATAGATTTGAGATGCAAAAGAGCTAGGATTGGAAACTTATTTTTTAGGAATGGAAATGTACAGAGTAGCAACAGTACAACTAAAGGTCATCACGGTAAGTATAAATCCCTATGTTTAGTGAAAAGACTTTGTAACCTTGCATCAGATTGAAGATTTTGTTTATTTTGATGATGTATTATTCTCTATTATAGATCAGACGCAGAACTATGTTTCAAAGAAAGTGGATGATTTGCATGTGGGATTGACAAAGCAGAGCACTTTGACTGCTATGACAGCTCACAATCCGATACATCCTAGGAACATTTTCTTGATACATTCTCAAACCAGTGATTGTTTAAGCAATAAGAATTCATCAATCTTGGAAGGTAAAATAGTTGACATCTCTATTATGGAACCTCGCATTCATATAGGTATCCAGTATTTGTAGATTATATTGGCTTTTAGTTACACGAATTATTAAATTTTGTATTTAAATTTCGTATATCACTCAATGTAGAAGATCCTTTGCTAACATCTGATGAAACATTAAACAATGGGGCTGTCAATGTAACAGATATGTTGTTGGAAGGAATCGGTAATTAATTTCCATCTTTAGTGTACAGACACTTTAACTTTTAGTTATCCTCTAATTTTTTAATGTTTGTTCTTAGGCGAGGCGACAACGTACAACAATTCGGTATATACAGAAGGTAATGTGGTTTCCATTGTTAAATTGCAATAAATTATTGGGATCTTATAATAATTAGTAGAAATATACTAAGGTTACTAAATTTAGATTCACATATGCTCTTAATAAGTTTGGTCTCACAAGTAGTATTTATAGTTATTCAATATTGAATTAAAAAAAGCAAGAATTTAACTCAGATTTCTATTTTATTATGTGTGTATGTTGCAGAATATATTAACCATGGTGAATGCATCTATGAGTGTGAATTTTGTAATGCTCTCTTTTGGTACGATGAAAGAATTGGAAAACATTATCATGCAACTATTCCTAAGTACACGCTGTTGTAGAGGAGGTCAGGTTCAGTTGCCTCAACCGAAGGAACCTTCTTCTATTCTTCAACGTCTAATGTGGAACAATGATGATAGAAGCAAGAACTTTTGTGAGAATCTTCGAACATACAATAGCATGTTTGCATTCACATCTTTGGGGGGTAAAGTCGACAAAGTCATTAATCGAGGCAGAGGTCCACCAACATTTATACTTTGTGGAAAAAATACCACCTTCTTGGCAGTCTTATTCCCCCTGAAGGATCAAGTGCTAAATATATATGTGACACGGACAATGAGATATCTAATAGAATCCAAGTTGTAAGGTATATATTCTTTGTGGTGTATATCTATGTTGAATTTCATTCAATTAGTAAATTTAATTTATTAGATTTATTTGTCTTCTTGCATTGTTAAAGGTGCTCAATCAAAGTATATTAATATAATCTCTTTTCTTTATAAAGTGAATTAAACATGATTTAAAATTAAGAAATAATCATTGATTATATTTCTTTTAGTATTTTAGTAGGGTTTACCTAGTTATAGACATTAAAGTTATTCATTAATCGAGTTTACCAATTTCATGAACCATATAATAAAGCAGTGATTTAATTTTAGATAGTGGGAATGACCAAAGGAGCAAAGTTGATATGTTAATTTTCCAAGAACTGAAGGAGATGCTTGATAAAGATAATGTGTTGGTAAATTCATTTCGCTGGTTAGAGACTCTTTGAACAATGACACTCAAAAAAATGTTAAGCTTAGGCTTATTGGGAAGAGAGGACGAGATGGAAGAAGATATAATTTGCCCTCAGTATCAGAAATGGCTGGATTAATTGTGGGTGATTTTGATACATCACGAACGGAGAGAGATATTGTTGTTCAAACCCGAAGTGGAAGTCTTCAGTGTATAACAGAACTCAATCCATCTTGTCTTGGATTACAGTATCCAATTTTGTTTCCATATGGAGAGGATGGGTTTCAAGAGCATATACCACTTAATTGCATTAAAAGAAAGAATGACAACGAAAAACGTGTGTAACCATAAAGGACTATTTTGCATTTTATATTTAGGAAAGATTCTCGGACGATTCTCCTTTGCTTTATTCTAGACGACTCTTCCAACAATTCATAGTTGATGCTTATTCAATGATCGAATCATCTCGACTAAATTACTATCGTTTTCACCAGGAAAATGTACAGTGTGATCTCTACAAAGGTATATGTGAAGCTGTTGTGAATGGAGATAATTCTGCAACTACACATGGCAGCGTATAGTCTTACCAGCAACTTTTGTTGGAGATCCTAGATACATGATTCAGAATTATCAAGATGCTATGGGAATTTGTACCAAAGTTGGTTATCCTGATTTATTCTTGACCCTTACATGCAATCCTAAATGGCCAGAAATAGTGGATCATTTGTCTACAAGGGGACTAAAAGCTGAAGACAGGCCTGGCATTGTATGTAGAATGTTTAAAATGAAGCTAGATAGCTTTATTAAAGATCTTCGTGTGAATATGTTATTTGGAAGGGTCGTTGCAGGTATTTTTTTAAGTATGATTTTCGGTTGAATAGATTAGTTACATTTTGTGACAACATAGTGACAAACCTTTTATACGAATTAAAGTCTTATTAACTATTATTTGTTCTTTTCACAGTGGTATACACTATTGAATTCCAGAAGCGTGGTTTGCCTCATGCACATATATTGTTATTTCTTCATGAATGGGACAAGTACCCTACTCCTGATGATATTGATAAGATTATATCTACGGAAATATCAGATAAAAGCGTTGATGCAAAGTACTATGATGCAGTCAGTAACTTGATGATTCATGATCCATGTGGAGCTTCCTTAAAGGATTCACTATGTATGGACAATGGTAGGTGATTGAGGAATTTTCCTAAGCGTTTTGTTGATTCCACTTCTATTGATGATGATGGATATCCCATTTATCACCGCAGAGACACTAGGAGAACTATAAAGAAATCTGGGATTGAATTAGATAACAGATGGGTTGTTCCACACAATCGAAGTTTATTGTTAAAATATGGTGCTCACATCAATGTTGAATGGTGCAATCAATCTAGGTCAATTAAATATTTATTCAAGTATGTTAACAAGGGTCATGACCATGTTACTGCTTCTTTTTACCGCGAGGGGTCTACAAAATCATCATGACATGAGATTGACGAGATAAAGATGTACTATGATTGTAGGTATTTATCTCCATGCGAAGCAGCTTGGCGAATTATAGGATATGATATCCGTTACAAGTACCCAGCAGTCATCCACCTACCTTTTCACTTGTCAAGCGAACAAATTGTTTTATTCAAAGATCACGAATCATTGAAAGATGTGGTCAAAATGCCAACTATCAATCAATCCATGTTCTTGGCATGGTTTGAAGCAAATCATGAATTCGAGGAAGCAAAATAGTTGAGCTATGCAGACTTTCCTTCCAAATTTGTATGGAATTCTAATTCCAAGAAATGGCATCGAAGAAGGTCACATAATGTAATTGGTCGTGTTTATTTTGTTCCTCCTTCTTCGGGGGAGTCATATTATCTTAGGATACTTCTTAATTTGGTGAAAGGACCAACAAGTTATGAGGACATTCGAACATACATGGTGTTGTTTACAAATCACTTCGGGAGGCATGTTTTGCTTGCGGTTTGTTGGATGATTGATGTGTGAGCATCTTTTCTATCTTTTCCTAGTGAATTTGCACTTAAATTGTTGAGTTTAATAAAGAATTAATTATCTTTTAGCCAATATGGATGCTACTTTGAATCTTTTGCAATTTTGTTTATTTTAGGTAGCATTCGGCAGAATTTGATGGAGTTTTTGCAGCACAAGAATCAAAGAAGATGGCAGCGAGGAGCGACGCGTACACGTGACTGACGCGTACGCATGATTTGGAGATTTCCATGGCGACACGTGCGTGTGACTGACGCGTACGCGTGATTTGAAGAGTTGCTCAGCGACACGTACGCGTGACCGACGTGTCTGCGTGACTTGCGAAGAAGAACAGAGACGCATACGTGTGACATGCGCCACGTGTAGAAAATGCAAAAAAATGCTGGGGGCGATTTTTGGGCTGTTTTGACCCAGTTTTTAGCCCAAAAAACACAGATTAGAAGCTGCAAAATGGACAAAACAAGTGGTCCTCACCCATCAGCTAAAGACTTGTTAATTAATTCGAATTTAAATTCAAATCTTATTTTTAGGAAAATATATTATTTTAGTTTTAGATAGATTTTAAATTAATTAGGATTAATTATAAAAGGAATGCCAACAGGGTTATTCTAGGACAACATTATTCCATTCCAATTTACAATCCTAGTTTTCTTCTCTGAACCATGAGCAACTAATCCTTCATTGTTAAGGTTAAGAGCTCTGTCTAATTGTATGCATTTCATTTGTTTGCTCTTTCTAATTTAATTCATGTTTTGATTTATATTTCAATAATTGTTTTCGTTCTTTATTTTATGAATTTGGGTGGAACGGAAGTATGACCCATGTTCTAATTGAGTTCTTGTAAAACTTGGAAAAGCTCTTTACTTGAACAACAGCTTGAAAACATATTATCCTGAATTTCTAATTGTTTGTATTTAACGGGATACATGACATATAATCCCCTTGTTTATGGATAATTAGGATTCTTGTGGCATATAAACTGAAATTTAATCATTACCTTATAATTGGAATTAATTGACCAAGGAATTGGCAGTTAATGAATTTTAGAGGAGACTAGGAAGGTCTAAGGAATTAGGGTCTAGTCACATATAGTTTGCCATGAATTAAATATTGCATGATTAAAATAGTTAGTAAGAAAAATTAATCCAGAAATATAGATAACCCTGAAGCCTTAACTGTTTTCTCCATATTTTATTCCCAACTCATTGCTGCTTGCTTTCTGAAATTCTTAATTTACTGTTTAATGCTCTTCGAATACCAAGTAAGGTATTACTTGGGATCGACCATTATTGCTTTCTAAAATTCTTAACCATTATTGCTTAGTCCATCAATCCTCGTGGGATTGACCCTTACTCACGTAAGGTATTACTTGGCCCAGTGCACTTGCCGGTTAGTTTGGGTTGTAAAATACCGTATCAAGTTTTTGGCACCGTTGCCGGGGATTGACTGTGATTAACAATTATTCGTTGTTTGATTGCTTAGATTAGATAATTTTTTATTATATTTTTTATATTTTTATTTTATTATTAATTTTTATTTTGCATTTTACGTTTTTTTTCTCTTTTTTTTTCCTTTACGTTAATTTTTTTCTTTTTTTTTCGTTTACGTTATTTTTTTCTTTTCCTTTTCGTTACTTTCCCCCCTCCCCTTTATACCGTAACCTTTTTTTATTTCACTTTTATTAATTAATTAAAATATATATATATATATATAATTTAATATTAATATTTTTCTTAATTTTTGAAATTAAGTTTGGTATTCCCTAGTTTTAATTTTTCTTATTTAATTTGCCTACTAATTTCGAAAATTTTTAGTCTTAATTCTACTAATAATTTTTAAATTTTAGTGTCTGTTTGTTTTATTCAATATTTTTATCTCTTTATTCAGGTTATCTCACTGGGAATTCTCTGCACTCTGACGTAGAGAGTTCCATATTTTCTTATTTTCTGTTTGTTTATGCGCAGGAACAGAGACAAAGAACATCTCTTGGACTTTGATCCTGAACCTGAAAGAACTTTCAGGTGGCGTTTACAACAAGCAAGACGCTACAAGGCTGCATAATCCACTATGGATCCTAATGATGCTGATAATACCAATGTGGCAAATCCGAATGGGAATGAACAACAAAGGAGAGTACTTGGCTCTTTCTCCGCTCCTACAGCAGATCTGTATAGAAAAAGCATTGTGGTACCTCCTATAGCTGCGAACAACTTTGAGTTGAAGCCACAACTAGTCACCCTGGTGCAATAAAACTGCCAGTATCATGGTCTTCCCCACGAAGACCCAAATCAATTTATTTCCAATTTTCTACAGATTTGTGATACTGTGAAGACAAATGGAGTTAACCCAGAGGTGTACAAACTCATGCTCTTCCCGTTTGCTCTAAGGGATGGAGCAAAGCTATGGCTAGATTCTCAACCCAAGAAAAGTTTGGATACTTGGAACAAGGTGGTTACTGAGTTTCTCATTAAATTTTTCCCACTAAAGAAGCTGACTAAGCTTAGGGTGGAGGTTCAGACCTTCAGGCAGAAGGATGGTGAAACTCTATATGAAGCTTGGGAGAGATACAAGCTACTGACTAGGTAATGTCCTCCAGACATGTTTTTCAAATGGACTCAACTAGATATCTTTTATGAAGGTTTGGGTGAAATGTCCAAGATGTGCTTAGATAATTCTGCAGGAGGTTCATTGCACAAGAAGAAGACACCGGAGGAGACTATTGAGCTTATTGAATTAGTTGCTAGCAACCAATATTTATACTCATCTAACAAAAATCTTGTGAACTCTGAGGCTCCTCAGAAGAAGGGTGTCATGAAAGTGGAAGCTCTTAATGCTATTCTTGCTCAGAACAAGCTTATGTCTCAGCAAATAAATTTACTTACTCAACACATGGGTGGCATGCAAGTCTCAGCTATCAACACCCAAAATCCACCTCAAGAGATCTCCTATGACATGGGAGGGAATTTAGTGCAAAATGATAATTATGATTATGATCAATCCTCTTCTGAACAGGTCAATTACATGGGGAGTGGTTCCAAAAATCCCAATAATGACCCCTATTCTCAGACATACAATCAAGGATGGAGAAATCACCCAAATTTTGGGTGGAGAGACCAACCTCAGAGACCTCAGAATTTCAACAATAAGTCTCAGGGTGGCTTCCAACAGAATAATTACAATAACCGCCAATCTCAGCCTCAGCAGGCTAACTCTAAATCCAAGGAAGATTCTAATTGGGAGATGATGAGGAGTTTTATGCAGGAAACCAGAGCCTTCATTAGAAACTTGGAAGTTAAAATGGGCCAGCTGAGCAAGCAAATACCTGAGAGGTCTGCGAGTATATTTCCAGGTGATACAATGGTGAACCCAAGAGAAGACTGCAAGGATATTCAATTGAGAAGTGGTAAAACAGCTGGCTCTGAGACAAGGGCCAATGAAGAGCTAGTTGAAAAGAAAGCTCCAGAGGAGAAAAAGGAAGAAGTGGAGAACGTCCCTCCAAAGAGTGCAGACAACCCGTTCCCTGACTCTCTAGCACGTATCCTACATTGCCAAAGGCTCCTGAATACAAGCCAAACATTCCATATCCTCAGAGACTTCAGAAGGCCTCCAAAGAAAAGTAGTTCTCTAAATTTTTAGATGTCTTCAAGAAGCTACAAATCAACATTCCCTTTGCAGAGGCTCCTGAGCAAATGCCTCTCTATGCTAAATTTATGAAAGGACAATTGACCCACAAGAGGAATTGGAAGGAACAAGAAACAATAGTGTTAACCAAGGAATGTAGTGCAATTATTCAACACAACCTTCCTAAGAAGATGCCCGACCCTAGGAGCTTTGTCATTCGTTGCACCATTGGAGATGTCATCATTCAGAGAGCTTTATGTGACCTTAGATCAAGCATCAATCTAATGCCACTTTCAGTAATGAAAAAATTTCAAATTGAGGAGGTAAAACCCACTCGTATTTTTCTTCAACTTGCTAATCTTTCTATTAAATTACCTGTGGGTGTTGTTGAGGATTTACTTGTTAAAATAGGACCATTCATCTTTCCTATTGATTTTGTTATATTAAACATGGAAGAGGAGGTAAAATCCTCTATTATACTTGGTAGACCCTTTTTAGCTACAGGTAGAGCTCTGATTGATATACAAAACGGTGAATTAACCCTGAGGGTCAATGAAGAACAGGTGGTCCTTCATGTTTTTGAAGCTCTTAAGCACCCTAATGATTCTAAAAGGTGTATAAAAATAGATGTTATTGAACCACTTGGTCAAGAGGTACTGAAAGCTGAGGTGCTTGATGACATTCTGGATACTATCTCTGAGTATGAATTAGTTGAAGTTGATAATTCACCACCCTAGAAGACTATAGTTCACACGCCTAGAACAGAGGAGGAAGCCCCCCAGCTTGAGCTCAAATCCTTACCCCCTTCTCTGAAATATGTGATTTTGGGTGAGAATGACTCATATCCAGTGATTATTAGCTCTTCCCTGAAGCTTGAAGAGGAAGAGGTGCTTATTTCAGTACTCAAGAGTCATAAAACAGCTCTTGGGTGGACCATTAGTGACTTGAAGGGGATTAGTCCAACCAAGTGTATGCACAAGATCCTCCTTGAAGATGATGCTAAACCAGTTGTGCAACCACAAAGGAGACTCAATCCAACCATGAAAGAGGTGGTCCAAAAAGAGGTAATGAAACTATAGGAAGCAGGAATTATTTATCCTATTTCTGACAGTCCTTGGGTAAGTCCTGTGCAGGTAGTTCCCAAGAAAGGAGGGATGCCAGTAATCAAGAATGAAAGGAATGAGCTTATTCCCACAAGAACAGTCACAGGATGGAGAATGTGTATAGACTACAGGAGGCTCAATACTGCTACAAGGAAGGATCATTTTCCCCTGCCTTTCATTGATCAAATGCTTAAGAGGTTAGCTAGTCATGCATTTTATTGCTTTCTAGATGGATACTCTAGATATAACCAAATTGCAGTGGACCCTCAAGATCAAGAGAAGACAGCATTCACATGCCCCTTTGGAGTATTTGCCTACAGAAGAATGCCTTTTAGACTTTGCAACGCTCCAGCAACTTTTCAGATGTGTATGCTTTCAATTTTTTCTGATATGGTTGAAAAGTTTATTGAGGTATTTATGGATGACATTTCTGTTTTTGGTAATTCTTTTGAATCCTGCCTTAAGCATTTATCTCTTGTCTTGAAACGGTGTCAAGAATCCAACCTTGTTTTAAACTGGAAAAAATTTCATTTTATGGTTACAGAAGGTATTGTTCTTGGACACCGGATTTCAAGTAAAAGAATTGAGGTTGATAGAGCAAAGGTGGAGGTAATTGAAAAATTACCACCACCAACTAATGTTAAGACAGTCAGGAGTTTCTTGGGTCATGTAGGATTTTATAGAAGATTTATAAAGAATTTTTCTAAAATTGCTAAACCTCTAAGCAACCTGTTGGTTGCTGATGTTCCTTTTGTCTTTGATTCTGATTGTTTGCATGCTTTTGAAACTCTGGAAGCGAACCTTACCTCTGCTCCCATTATAGCTCCCCCTGACTGGGATCTACCATTTGAATTAAAGTGTGATGCTAGTGACTTTGCTATTGGTGCACGAAATTGTGATCATTAACAATTTCTCCAATGACTTGGTGCTCTCAAATGTGAATCACACTTTGTCACAACTCCGCACAACTAACCAGCAAGTGCACTGGGTCGTCCAAGTAATACACCTTACGTGAGTAAGGGTCGATCCCACGGAGATTGTTGGTATGAAGCAAGCTATGGTCACCTTGTAAATCTCAGTTAGGCGGATTCATATGGTTATAATGGTTTTTGAAAATAATAATAAATAAATAGAAAATAAAGATAGAGATACTTATGTAAATCATTGGTAGGAATTTCAGATAAGTGTATGGAGATGCTTTGTCCCTGTTAAATCTCTGCTTTCCTACTACCTTCCTTCAATCATTCACACTCCTTTCCATGGCAAGCTGTATGTAGGGCATCACCGTTGTCAATGGCTACTTCCCATCCTCTCAGTGAAAATGGTCCAAATGCTCTTGTCACAACACGGCTAATCATCTGTCGGTTCTCGATCATGTCGGAATAGAATCCATTAATTCTTTTGCGTTTGTCATCACGCCCAACAATCGCGAGTTTGAAGCTTGTCACAGCCATTCAATCCCTGAATCCTACTTGGAATACCACAGACAAGGTTTAGACTTTCTGGATCCTCAAGAGTGGCCGCCAAAGGGTTCTAGCTTATACCATGAAGATTCTGGTTAGGGAATCCAAGAGATACTCGCTCGTTCTAAGGTAGAACGGAAGTGGTTGTCAGTCACGCGTTCATAGGTGAGAATGATGGTGAGTGTCACGAATCATCACATTCATCATGTTGAAGTGCAACGAATATCTTAGAGTAAGAATAAGCCAAATTGAATATAAAATAGTAGTACTTTGCATTAAAACTCGAGGTACAGCAAAGCTCCACACCTTAATATATGGTGTGTAGAAACTCTACCGTTGAAAATACATAAGTGATCAAGGTTCAGGCATGGCCGAATGGCCAGCCCCCAAAGTCTAAGAACTAAACATCCAAATATGGATGCTAAGATAAAAGACGAAAGCCAAGATGGAACCAAGATGTCTAATACAATAGTAAAATGTCCTATTTATACTAGACTAGCTACTAGGGTTTACAGAAATAAGTAATTGATGCAAAAATCCACTTCTGGGGCCCACTTGGTGCGTGCTTGGGCTGAGCTTGAGCTTTACATGTGCAGAGGCTTCTTTTGGAGTTAAACGCCAAGTTGTAACGTATTTTGGCGTCTAACTCTGGTTTGTGACGTGTTTCTGGCGTTTGACTCTAGAATGCAGCATGGAACTGCCGTTGAACACCAGTTTGCATCGTCTAATCTCGAATAAAGTATAGACTATTATATATTTCTGGAAAGCTCTGGATGTCGAATTTCCAATGCCGTTGAGAGCGTGCCATTTGGAGTTCTGTAGCTCTAGAAAATCTATTTCGAGTGCAGGGAGGTCAGATTCCAACAGCATCAGCAGTCCTTTGTTAGGCTTTTATCAGAGTTTTGCTCAGGTCCCTCAATTTCAGCCAGAAAATACATGAAATAAAAAAAATACACAAACTCATAGTAAAGTCCAGAAAAATAAATTTAGCATAAAAAACAATGAAAACATCCCTAAAAGTAGCTAGATCCTACTAAAAACTACCTAAAATCAATGCCAAAAAGCGTATAAATTATCCGCTCATCACAACACCAAACTTAAATTGTTGCTTGTCCCCAAGCAACTGAAAATCAAATAGGATAAAAAGAAGAGAATATACTATAAATCTCAAAATATCAATGAATATTAGTTCTAATTAGATGGGCGGGACTCATAGCTTTTCGCTTCTGAACAGTTTTTGCATCTCATTTTTTCCTTTGAATTTAGAATGATTGGCATCTTATAGGAACTTAGAATTTTAGATAGTGTTATTGATTCTCTTAGTTAAATATGTTAATTCTTGAACACAGCTACTTTTTTTAGTCTTGGCCGTGGCCCTACGCACTTTGTTTTCCAGTATTACCACTGGATACATAAATGCCACAGACACATGACTGGGTGAACCTTTTCAGATTGTGACTCAGCTTTGCTAAAGTTCCCAGTTAGAGGTGTCCAGAGCTCTTAAGCACACTCTGTTTGCTTTGGATCACGACTTTAACCACTCAGTCTCAAGCTTTTCACTTGGACCTGCATGCCACAAGCACATGGTTAGGGACAACTTGATTTAGCCGCTTAGGCCTGGATTTATTTCCTTGGGCCCTCCTATCCATTGATGCTCAAAACCTTGGATCCTTTTTACCCTTGCCTTTTGGTTTTAAGGGCTATTGGCTTTTTCTGCTTTCTTTTTCTTTTTCTTTTACATTTTTTTCGCAAGCTTTTTGCTTTTTCACTACTTTTTCTTGCTTCAAAAATCAAATTTATGATTTTTCA
Organism: Arachis hypogaea; assembly: GCF_003086295.3. NCBI lineage: Eukaryota > Viridiplantae > Streptophyta > Magnoliopsida > Fabales > Fabaceae > Arachis > Arachis hypogaea. The sequence goes on along the minus strand of NC_092036.1, from coordinate 86,265,253 downwards.
GATCATCAATAACATTTCTCTTGTTCATCATTCTTTCAAGAGCCAAGAATTTTAACATTCATAAACAACAAGATAAAAAATATGCACTGTTCAACCACTCATTCAGAAAACAAAGAGTATTGTCACCACATCAATATAATTAAACTAATTTCAAGGATGAATTCGAAACTCATGTACTTCTTGTTCTTTTGAATTAAAAACATTTTTCATTTAAGAAAGGTGAAGGATTCATGGAATTATTCATAACCTTAAGACATAGTTACTAAACACTAATGATCATGAAGTAGAGACACAAACATAGACAAACATGAAGCATAAAATCGAAAAATAGAGAAATAAGAACAAGGAATGAATCCACCTTAGTGACGGTGGCGTCTTCGTCTTGAAGGACCAATGATGTCCTTGAGCTCTTCTTTGTCTCTTCCTTGCCTTTGTTGCTTCTCCCTCATTACTCTTTGGTCTTCTCTAATCTCATGGAGAATGATGGAGTGCTCTTGATGATCCACCCTTAGTTGGTCCATGTTATAACTCAAGTCTTCTAGAGAAGTGTTGAGTTGTTCCCAATAGTTGTTGGGAGGAAATGCATCCCTTGAGGCATCTCAGGGATTTCTTGATGATGAGCTTCCTCATGTGTCTCTTGAGATCCATGAAGGGGCTCTTTTGTTTGCTCCATCCTCTTCTTAGTGATGGGCTTATCCTCTTCAATGAGAATGTCTTCTTCTATGATAACTCCAGTTGAGTAGCATAGATGGAAAATAAGATGAGGGAAAGCTAGCCTTGCCATGGTGGAGGACTTTTCGGCTATTTTGTATAATTCAAGAGAGATGACTTCATAAACTTCTACTTCCTCTCCAATCATGATGCTATGGATCATGATGGCCCGTTCCATAGTAACTTCGGATTAGTTGCTAGTGAGGATGATGGAGCGTTGGATGAATTCCAACCATCCTCTAGCAACAGGCTTTAGGTCCAGTCTTCTTAATTGAACTGGCTTGCCTTTTGAGTCTCTTTTCCATTGAGCTCCTTTCACACATATGTCCATAAGGACTTGGTCCAACCTTTGGTCAAAGTTGACCCTTCTAGTGTAGGGGCGTGCATCTTCTTGCATCATAGACAAGTTGAATGCCAACCTCACATTTTCCGGACTGAAATCTAAGTATTTCCCCCGAACCATTGTAAGATAATTCTTTGGATTCGGGTTCATACTTTGATCATGGTTCCTAGTGATCCATGCATTGGCATAGAACTCTTGAACCATTAGGATTCCGACTTGTTGAATGGGGTTGGTAAGAACTTCCCAACTTCTTCTTTGGATCTCATGTCGGATCTCCGGATACTCATTTTTCTTGAGCTTGAAAGGGACCTCAGGGATCACCTTCTTCTTGGCCACAACTTCATAGAAGTGGTCTTGATGGGCTTTTGAGATGAATCTCTCCATCTCCAATAACTCGGAGGTGGAAGCTTTTGTCTTCCCTTTCCCTTTTCTAGAGGTTTCTCTGGCCTTAGGTGCCATCAATGGTTATGGAAAAATAAAAAAGCTATGCTTTTACCATACCAAACTTAGAATATTTCTCACCCTCGAGCAAAAGAAGAAAGAATAGAAGGAGAAGAAGAAAATATGGAGGAGAGGGAGAGAGATGTGTATTCTGCCAAGGGGGAGAAGAGAGGGTTGTGTTGTGTGAAAATGAAGAAGGATGGTTCGGCCATTTAGGGTGGGTTTGGGTGGGAAAGAGATTTTGAATTATGAAGGTAGGTGGGGTTTATGGGGAAGAGTAGATGGATGTGAGTGGTGAAGAGGTGATGGTGAAGAGAGATTGAGGTGATTAGTGAAAGGTTTTGGGGAAGAGTGTTTATTGGATTGTGTGAAAAAGAGAGAGAGGGTGAGTTGAGGTAGGTATGGATCCTGTGGGGTCCATAGATCCTGAGATGATCTTGTGGGGTCCACAGATCCTGAGGTGTCAAGGATTTACATCCCTGCACCAATGAAGCGTGTAAAACGCCAGATTGATGCTTGTTTCTGGCGTTAAACACCAGTTCTATACTTGTTATGGGCGTTCAACGCCAGTCTGCAGCATGTTTCTGGCGTTGAACACCAGCTTTCCTCAGTGTGCAATCCTGGCGTTTAAACACCAGATTGCTGCATGTTTCTAGCGTTCAATGCCATATCCATGCTCTGTTCTGGTGTTGAATGCCAGACAGATGCTCCTTACTGGCGTTTAAACGGGAGTAAGCCCTTCCTCCAGGGTGTGCTGTTTCTTCTGCTGTTTTTGATTTTGTTTTTAATTTTAGTCTTTGTTTTGTGACTCCACATGATCATGAACCTAATAAAACATAAAAGAATAATAAAAATAAAAATAGATTTAGATAAATAAAAATTGGGTTGCCTCCCAATAAGCACTTCTTTAATATCACTAGCTTGACAGTGGGCTCTCATGGAGCCTCACAGGTGATCAGGTCAATGTTGTGGACTCCCAACACCAAACTTAGAGTTTGAATGTGGGGGTTTAACACCAAACTTAGAGTTTGGTTGTGGCCTCCCAATACCAAACGTAGAGTTTGATTGTGGGGGCTTTGTTTGACTCTGTATTGAGAGAAGCTTTTCATGCTTCCTCTCCATGGTTGCAGAAGAAGATCCTTGAGCTTTAAACACAAGGTAGTCCCCATTTAATTGAAGGACTAGCTCTCCTCTGTCAACATCAATGACAGCTCCTGCTGTGGCTAGGAAGGGTCTTCCAAGGATGATGCATTCATCCTCCTCCTTCCTAGTGTCTAAGATTATGAAATCAGCAGGGATGTAGAGGCCTTTAACCTTCACTAACACGTCCTCTACTAATCCATAAGCTTGTCTTTGTGATCCGTCTGCCATCTCTAATGAGAATGTGGCAGGCTGTATCTTAATGATCCCCAGCTTCTCCATTACAAAAAGTGGATGATAAACCACCATTTTATGGTTTATCTTGTGCTTAATTGAGTGGATTTTATCAATCTTTCATACACTTATTCATACTAATTGCATGAGTTTATGTTTTCCTTCTGGATTTTGTGCTATGATTGAAAACATGTTTCTTTGGTGTTAATTTAGCTAATCTTAATCCTCTCTTACTACCATTCGATGCTTTGATATGTGTGTTAAGTGATTTAATAGATTACAGGGCAGGAATGACTTAGAAGATGGAAAGGAAGCATGCAAAAGTGGAAGGAATACAAGATGTTGAAGCAACTGCAAAGCTGTCAACATGACCCTCTCACACTAAAACGATTATAACTTGAGCTACAGAGGTCCAAATGATGCGGTTTCAGTTGCGTTGGAAAGCTAACATCCAGGGCTTCGCAACGATATATAATTTACCATAGCTGCCTCGAAGTTAGGTGAAGCGGACGCGTGGATGACGCGCACACATCGCAGCTGCGAATCTCAATCCACGCAAACGCGTGGACGACGTCTCTACGTCACCTTGCCGCGAGTTTTATTAGTTATTAATTTAGTGGGAGGAAAATCCAATTCTCATCACAATTGATAAGGATAACTGGGATAGGACTTCCAGTTTTCATACCTTGCCAAGAGTTTTATTAGTTATTAATTTATTAATTCCCTGCAATCCCTTTCTCTTGTTCAAAACCTTTTCAACCCCAAAAATACTGTTTTTCATAACCAATAATAAAACACACCTCCCTGCAATTCCTTGAGAAGACGACCCGAGGTTTAAATACTTCGGTTATCAATTCCAAAGGGGTTTGTTAATTGTGACAACCAAAACGTTTGTAAGAAAGGTTGATTGCTTGGTTTAGAAACTATAACTGCAACGAGAATTTATTATAACTTCTAAACCATCAATCTTCAGTTCTTCAAAATGGCGTCGTTGTCAGGGAATTGCAAACGTGTGCCTTATTATTGGTTATTGTAAATATTTTGTCAAAAAAAAATTTCAGATTTTTATTTTAATAATTTTTTTTATCTTATCTTATCTTATTTTTCAAAGTTCAAATTTTTTTTTTCAAAAATTATATCTTTTTCAAAATATTTTCTTTTTGTTAGCTTTTGTTTTTAATTTCTTCTACTACTATGAACTCTCACCCTTTTGGCTATGAGTCTGGTTACAACTATGTTGCAGGAAGAGGAAGCTATAACAGGAATATGCATCAAGGTCAAAGCAATCAAAGATGGATGGAGCCAAGAGGATCTGATCAACCCTTTAGGCAACAACGCCTTCCAGGATATCATGGACAAAGACCATTCTACAATGCATACCAAGATGATAGGTGTGGTGGACCTCCTTGTAGTTACCAATAAGCCCCATCATATGCCAATGAACCACCTCCTCAACATAGCTTTGAACCACCACACTCACAAGTCCCTTTCCACCATTCACCTCCATATGACCCCAATCCTTATTCACCACACCAACCACCATATGAACCATAACCAGAACCACCACCTCAATATACACCAGCTCCTTATCATTATCAAGATGAACCACCTTCTTACCATGAACCCTTTCTCCCAATAAATGAACCCTCCTATCCACCCCAAACCTCCATGGAGAAAGCATTTGCCGATCTAAACTCTACCATACAAGCTCTCGCCGCCCAAATCGGACCACCAAATACCTTCAACAATTAACCCCCAAGCTCCAATGCACTTCCATCTCAACCACATAATGATCCACCCATACCATCACCACCATCCATGGAAGAGCACCAACATCCATCAATCCAAGAGCAACATGATCCCACTGATACAATTGACATGGAACAAGAGAGAGAGGATCATCTTCGCGAATCCATACTTCATAAGGAGCTAGAGGAGGCACTAAAGGTGAAGGTAGTAGAGACCCTTGAAGTTGACAGCACGGTCGAAGAACTAGTGAAGGACGACAACGAGGAGGATTTTGTACTTGAAGGTGAAGAAATAGTTAAACAGGAAATCATCAAGGATGAATACGATTTCATACTTAAACACCTGGATCAAGCAATAAATCGATTACCTTTCCGACGTTCGGACATTCAAGGAACCCCCATGGCTTCATGTGGAGAATCTACTGAAGAACGTAGCAGGAAGGAGAAGTCAGGCACACCGGTGGATAGTGAGCAGCACGATTTGGTATTGGAAAAAGTGGAGGAAGCCGGAATTATTGAAGAAGAAGAGGAGGCAGTGGTTTAAGACTTAGGAGATGCTGAACCTCCATGGGAAAGTCAAGTTATAGAGCCTCCTTCAAAGACGTTTGAAACTGATGTTGAGGAGGGTGTACAAACTCCAAAGCATATCATGGTTGAAGACTTTGAATGAGATGATCAAGAGATGGATTCAATCATTAATGAATTCTTATCTACATTTGAATCCTCCCCCATTGGACTTGATATAGAGACTAAGGAAGAAGAAGCACAACCTCCCATGCCCTTGGTGAGCAATGAAGAAGAGACTAAATTGGAAGAAAGCTACCAAGAGGAAGAGGTTGATATTGAAGAAATTTGCAAAGAGGTGGTAGTTGTCAAAGAAGAACACAAAGGAGTGGAGCTTGCAAGTTCATTAGAAATCCCTCCCCCTAAGTTGCCATCATCCTTCACAACATTCAAGTGGGTAAAATTCATATCCCTTAGCTTTCTAATTCCACTTGAATATCGGCTACTGGAGACGGATGGTCAACTTAGAGCTCTTTGTGGCATTAAGAGTGAGAGGAAGATGGTCAGTGGTAAGAGTTGTCCTGCAAGGTTCAACATGGTTGTGTGCTCAAAATTTAAACGCAAAGGTTGGTGTAAAGCTCAATGATGAGCAGATAATTTGTACGCTTTTTGGCATTGTTTTTAGTATGTTTTTAGTATGATCTAGTTAGTTTTTAGTATATTTTTATTAGTTTTTAGTTAAAATTCACTTTTCTGGACTTTACTATGAGTTTGTGTGTTTTTCTGTGATTTCAGGTATTTTCTGGCTGAAATTGAGGGACCTGAGCAAAAATCTGATTCAGAGACTGAAAAGTATTGATCACAATTTCGTGCACCAACTTTTTGGCGCCGTTGCCGGGGATTGTTGAGTGTGGACAACTGACGGTTCATCTTGTTGCTTAGATTAGGTATTTTTTTTCGGAGTTCTTGAAGATGAATTCTAGAGTTTCATGATGATTTGTTGAAGTCTGGCTGGCTGAGAGGCCATGTCTAATTTCATTGGACCAAGGTTTCAACTTATCATCACAAGAGCTTGTTGATTTCTATCAATCTTGCTTTTGGAGCAGTGATCTGCTAAGGCTTGGCTGGCCATTGGCCATGTCTAGTGTTTTGGACCGAAGCTTTCTTTGAAAGCTTGGCTGGCTGTGAAGCCATGTCTAATTCCTGGACCGGAGTCTTAGACTAAACATTGCATGATTCCTGGAATTCTCATTAAGAATTTTGATATCTTTTTCCACTTAATTTTCGAAAATCACACAAAAAAATTACAAAATCATAAAATCCAAAAATATTGTATGTTTCTTGTTTGAGTCTAGTGTTTCATTTTAAGTTTGGTGTCAATTGCATGCATTCATTCATGTGTCCTAAGTGATTTTCAAAGTTATTCTTGATGATTTACTTGCTCTGATCTTTGAATTCTATTGACTGGAGTGTTTATGTGTCTCATATGCATTCTCATTTTGTTAGTGTCAGTAGTATACAAACTGCTAAGTTTGGTGTATTGCATGCATTGTTATTTGATTTTAGTTGCATTTTGATTATTCCTCATTATTAAAAATCCAAAAATATTTTTAATTTGTGTCTTCTCAAGTCAATAATACAGAGAATTGAAGATTCAGAACATACAGCAGAGGAATTATACAGAAAAAGCTGGGCGTTCAAAACGCCCAGTGAAGAAGAACAGACTGGCGTTTAAACGCCAGCCAGGGTACCTGGTTGGGCGTTTAACGCCCAAAAAGGTAGTGTTTTGGGCGTTAAACGCCAGAATGTGCACCATTCTGGGCGTTTAACGCCAGGATGGCACAAGAGGAAAGATTTTGTTTTTAATGCAGATTTTTTTTCAGTTTTCAAACTTTTTCAAAATCAAATCTTTTTCAAATCATATCTTTTCAATCATATGTTTTCAAAATCAATTTCTTTCTATTTTTAAAAATACTTGCTATCAATTGATGATTTGATTCAACATTTCAAGTATGTTGCCTTTTCTGTTGAGAAAGGTTTAATGTTTGAATCATATCTTTTCTTGTTAGCCATGTTTTTAATTTTCAAAATCAAATCTTTTTAAAATGTTTTTCAAATCATATCTTCTCAATCACATCTTTTTAAAACTAATCATATCTTCTTAACCATATCTTTTTCAAAATAGTTTTCAATCAAATCTTTTTGATTTCTAATTTCAAAGTCTTTTTCAAAAATCACTTGATTTCTTTTCCACTTTCATTTTCGAAAATCAATTAGTGTTTTTCAAAAATGTTTTCAAAATCTTTTACTTAATTTTCGAAAATTACTTCCCTTCTTCTCACATCCTTCTGTTTATGGACTAACACTATTCCTTAATGCAAAATTCGAACTCCATCTTCTTTGATAAGTTCAAATTTTCTACTTCTGTCTTCTACTTTTCTTTTCCTCTGACACCTAAAGGAATCTCTATACTGTGACATAGAGGATTCCACTTTTTCTTGTTCCCTTCTCATTCTTATGAGCAGGAGCAAGGACAAAAGCATTCTTGTTGAGGCTGATCCTGAACCTGAAAGGACCTTGAAGAGAAAGCTAAGAGAAGCCAAAGCACAACTCTCTGTAGAGGACCTAATAGAAATCTTCAAAGAAGAAGAACCTATGGCAGCCGAAAACAACAACAATGCCAACAATGCAAGGAAGGTGCTGGGTGACTTTACTGCACCTACTCCCAACTTTTATGGGAGAAGCATCTCTATCCCTGCCATTGGAGCAAACAACTTTGAGCTTAAGCCTCAATTAGTTTCTCTAATGCAACAGAATTGCAAGTTCCATGGACTACCATTGGAAGATTCTCATCAATTTTTAGTTGAGTTCTTGCAAATCTGTGACACTGTCAAGACTAATGGGGTTGACCCTGAGGTCTACAGACTTATGCTATTCCCTTTTGCTGTAAGAGACAGAGCTAGGACATGGTTGGACTCACAACCTAAAGAAAGCCTGGACTCTTGGGAAAAGCTAGTCAATTCCTTCTTGGCAAAGTTCTTTCCACCTCAAAAATTGAGTAAGCTTAGAGTGGAAGTCCAAACCTTCAGACAGAAGGAAGGAGAATCCTTCTATGAAGCTTGGGAAAGATACAAACAATTAATCAGAAAGTGTCCTTCTGATATGCTTTCTGAATGGAGCATCATAGGTATTTTCTATGATGGTCTGTCTGAACTGTCCAAGATGTCTTTGGATAGCTCTGCTGGAGGATCTCTTCATCTGAAGAAGACGCCTACAGAAGCTCAAGAGCTGATTGAAATGGTTGCAAATAACCAATTCATGTACACTTCTGAAAGAAATCCTGTGAACAATGGGACTAGTCAGAAGAAAGGAGTTCTTGAGATTGACACTCTGAATGCCATATTGGCTCAGAACAAAATATTGACTCAACAAGTCAATATGATTTCTCAAAGTCTGTCTGGAATGCAAAATGCACCAAGCAGTACTAAGGAGGCTTCATCTGAGGAAGAAGCTTATGATCCTGAGAACCCTTCAATGGAAGAGGTGAATTACATGGGAGAATCCTATGGAAACACCTATAATCCTTCATGGAGAAATCATCCAAATCTCTCATGGAAGGATCAACAGAGACCTCAACAAGGTTCCAACAATAATAATGGTGGAAGAAACAGGTTTAGCAATAGCAAGCCTTTTCCATCATCTTCTCAGCAACAGACAGAGAGTTCTAAGCAGAATACCTCTGACTTAGCAACCATGGTCTCTGATCTAATCAAAACCACTCAAAGTTTCATGACTGAAACAAGGTCCTCCATTAGAAACTTGGAGGCACAAGTGGGTCAGCTGAGCAAGAAAATTACTGAACTCCCTCCTAGTACTCTCCCAAGCAATACAGAAGAAAATCCAAAAGGAGAATGCAAGGCCATCAACATGGCCGAATTTTGGGAGGAAGGAGAGGCGGTGAACGCCACTGAGGAAGACCTCAATGGACGTCCACTGGCCTCCAATGAGTTCCCCCAAGAGGAACCATGGGAATCTGAGGCTCAAAATGAGACCATAGAGATTCCATTGGACTTACTTCTGCCATTCATGAGCTCTGATGAGTATTCTTCCTCTGAAGAGGATGAGTATGTCACTGAAGAGCAAGTTGCTAAATACCTTGGAGCAATCATGAAGCTAAATGACAAGTTATTTGGAAATGAGACTTGGGAGGATGAACCCCCTTTGCTCACCAAGGAACTAGATGACTTGTCTAGGAAGAAACTGCCTCAAAAGAGACAGGATCCTGGGAAGTTTTCAATACCTTGTACCATAGGCACCGTGACCTTCAAAAGGCCTTGCGTGACTTAGGGTCAAGTGTAAACCTCATGCCTCTCTCTGTAATGGAGACGTTAGGGATCTCTGAGGTGCAAGCTGCAAAAATCTCACTAGAGATGGCAGACAATTCAAGAAAACAAGCCTATGGACTTGTAGAGGATGTTCTGGTTAAAGTTGAAGACCATTACATCCCTACTGATTTCATAGTCCTAGAGACTGGGAAGTGCATGGATGAATCCATCATCCTTGGCAGACCCTTCCTAGCCACAGCAAGGGCTGTGATTGATGTTGATAGAGGAGAGTTGATCATTCAAGTGAATGAAGAATCCTTGGTGTTTAAGGCTCAAGGATATCCCTCTGTCACCATGGAGAGGAAGCATGAAGAGCTTCTCTCAAAACAGAGCCAAACAGAGCCCCCACAGTCAAACTCTAAGTTTGGTGTTGGGAGGCCACAACCAAACTCTAAGTTTGGTGTTGAACCCCCACATTCAAACTCTAAGTTTGGTGTTGGGAGGTTCCAACATGGCTCTGAGCATTTCTGAGGCTCCATGAGAGCCCACTGTCAAGCTACTGACATTAAAGAAGCGCTTGTTGGGAGGCAACCCAATATTATATTTTGACTATTTTCCTTTGTTATTTTATGTCTTTTGTAGGTTGATGATCATGAGAAGTCACAAAATCAATGAAAAAAGCAAAAACAGAATGAAAAACAGAAAGAAAAATAGCACACTCTGGAGGAAGAACCCACTGGCATTTAAACGCCAGTGAGGCTAGCTGTTGGGCGTTTAACGCCCAGTCTGGCACCATTCTGGGCGTTTAACGCCAGAAAGGGGCACCAGACTGGCGTTAAACGCCAGAAAAGGGCAAGAAGCTGGCGTTAAACGCCAGAAATGGGCACCAGCCCGGCGTTTAACGCCAGAATTGGCTAAAAACGCAATTTTGCTTGCCATTTGGTGCAGGGATGACTTTTCCTTGACACCTCAGGATCTGTGGACCCCACAGGATCCCCACCTACCCCACCACCCTCTCTCTTCTTCACCAATCACCTCAACACCTCTTCCCCAAAAACCCTTCACCTATCAAATCCCTTCTTTCTCTTCACCACTCACATCCATCCTTCATAAAACCCCACCTACCTCACCATTCAAATTCAAACCACTTTCCCACCCAAACCCACCCTTACTTGATCAAACCTTACCCTTCCCCCTCTCCTATATAAACCCATCTTCACTCCTTCATTTTCACACAACCTAAACACCACTTCTTCCCCTTCTTGGCCGAAAACAAAGGCCATTCCCATCTCCTTCATTTCTTCTTCTTCTACTCTCTTCTTTCTTAATTTGCTCGAGGACGAGCAAACCTTTTAAGTTTGGTGTGGTAAAAGCATTGCTTTTTGTTTTTCCATAACCATTTATGGCATCCAAGGCCGGAGAAACCTCTAGAAAGAGGAAAGGGAAGGCAAAAGCTTCCACCTCCGAGTCATGGAGATGGAAAGATTCATCTCAAGGGTGCATCAAGACCACTTCTATGAAGTTGTGGCCTTGAAGAATGTGATCCCCGAGGTCCCTTTTTCACTCAAAAAGAGTGAATATCCGGAGATCCGACATGAGATCCGAAGAAGAGGTTGGGAAGTTCTTACCAACCCCATTCAACAAGTCGGAATCTTAATGGTTCAAGAGTTCTATGCCAATGCATGGATCACCAAGAACCATGATCAAAGTGTGAACCCGGATCCAAAGAATTATCTTACTATGGTTCGGGGGAAATACTTGGATTTTAGTCCGGAAAGTGTAAGGTTGGCATTCAATTTGCCCATGATGCAAGGAGATGAACATCCTTACACTAGAAGGGTCAACTTTGATCAAAGGTTGGACCAAGCCCATCACTAAGAAGAGAATGGAGCACACAAGAGACCCCACTCATCATGAGATCCCTGAGATACCTCAAGGGATGCACTTTCCTCCATAAAACTATTGGGAGCAACTAAACACCTCCCTAGGAGAATTGAGTTCCAACATGGGACAACTAAGGGTGGAGCATCAAGAACACTCCTTCATCCTCCATGAAATTAGAGAAGATCAAAGAATCATGAGAGAGGAGCAACAAAGACAAGGAAGAGATATTGAGGAGCTCAAGCACTCCATAGGATCTTCAAGAGGAAGAAAGAGGCGCCATCACTAAGGTGGACCCATTCTTTAATTTCCTTGTTCTTTATTTTCATGTTTTTCGAAAATTAATGCTTATGTTTGTCCATGTTTGTGTCTTGTGATCATTAGTGTCTTAGTGTCTATGCCTTAAAGTTATGAATGTCCTATGAATCCATCACCTTTCTTAAATGAAAAATGTTCTTAATTGAAAAAGAGAAGAATTGCATGAATTTTGAATTTTATAACAGTTTAATTATTTTGATGTGGTGGCATTACTTTTGTCTTCTGAATGTATGCTTAAACAGTGCATATGTCTTTTGAATTTGTGGTTCATGAATGTTGGCTCTTGAAAGAATGATGAAAAAGGAGACATGTTACTGAGGATCTGAAAAATCATAAAAATGATTCTTGAAGCAAGAAAAAGCAGTGAATATAAAAAAGAAAAAGAGAGAAAATTTCGAAAAAAAAAAGAAAAAAAGAAAAAAAAGGAAAAGAAAGAGAAAAAGAAATAAATAAATTTGTGATCCAAGGTAAAAAGAGTGTGCTTAAGAACCCTGGACACCTCTAATTGGGGACTCTAGCAAAGCTGAGTCACAATCTGAAAAGGTTCACCCAATTATGTGTCTGTGGCATGTATGTATCCGGTGGTAATACTGGAAGACAGAGTGCTTTGGGCCACGGCCAAGACTCAATAAGTAGCTTTGTTCAAGAATCATCATACTTAACTAGGAGAATCAATAACACTATCTGGATTCTGAGTTCCTAAAGAAGCCAACCATTCTGAATTTCAAAGGATAGAGTGAGATGCCAAAACTGTTCAGAGGCAAGAAGCTAAAAGCCCCGCTCATCTAATTAATACTGATCTTCATAGATGTTTTTGGAATTCATTGCATATTCTCTTCTTTTTATCTTATTTGATTTTCAGTTGCTTGAGGACAAGCAACAATTTAAGTTTGGTGTTGTGATGAGCGGATAATTTGTACGCTTTTTGGCATTGTTTTTAGTATGTTTTTAGTATGATCTAGTTAGTTTTTAGTATATTTTTATTAGTTTTTAGTTAAAATTCACTTTTCTGGACTTTACTATGAGTTTGTGTGTTTTTCTGTGATTTCAGGTATTTTCTGGCTGAAATTGAGGGACCTGAGCAAAAATCTGATTCAGAGACTGAAAAGTATTGATCACAATTTCGTGCACCACTCAACTGAATGGGTCTAGGAAGTTGTTTGGCCGCTTTAGTGAGAATTTAGATTGCCTGCCACCTGGTTGGAACACTAAGGATCAACAAGAAGACGGGTGCAAATCAAGGTTTGGGACCCTGGAATTCGATCTAGAAATCAATACTTTTGGGGCCTTGTCAATTGCTTTAGCTTGCTCGAAGGCCTTCTGCGCCTAGTTTGGGATCCCGGAGGCTGTGGGAATTCCAAACACTGGTGGAGATTCTTGGATGAATACAAGCACAAGCCGCCATAACAAGAAGCTCACCAGAATGTCCAACTTAAGGACTTTAACTAAAAGTGCTAGGTGGGAGACAACCCACCATGGTATGACCGTTCCTTTTTCAGTTTAAATTTTAGTTTGTTTTTTAGTTTTGATTGGACCTGGAATCATGCATAACATTCATATTAGCATTGCATTCTGATAAACCCCATTTGTTAGGTTTATCTTGTGCTTGATTTAGGGGATTTTATAACCTTTTACCCACATTTATCCATTGAAATAGCATAGTTTTATAACTTCTCCCTTAATTGTGCTTAAGAGTGAAAACATGCTTTTTAGGTCTTAAAATAGCTAAATTTAATTCACCTTGATTCTATTAGATGCCTTGATATGTTTGTTAAGTGATTTCAGATTTAGGAGGCAAAGATTGGATCAAGGGAATGAAGGAAAAGCATGTAAAAATGGAGAACTCATGAAGAAATGTAGGAATCGCAAAAGCTGTCAAGCCGACCTCTTTGCACTTAATTGACTATAACTTGAGCTACAGAGATCCAAATGATGCGGTTCCAGTTGGGTTGGAAAGCTAACATCTGGGGCTTCGAAAAGATATAAGATTTTCCATAGTTGCTACACGTATGGTGGCGCACACACGCACTGTACGCGCACATGTCGTTGCTGCCATATGATCCACTTAAAGTAATACGTGGCCAGCGAATTCTAAAGCCTTGTGGGCCCAATCCAACTCATTTCTGATGCTATTTAAGCCAAGGATTGAAGGGGGAATGAATATACTTTCATACTTTAGGAAGTTAGTTACCATTAGTTTAGTTTAGCTTAGTTTAGTAGTTAGAGTTAGTTTCTAGAGAGAGAAGTTCTCACTTCTCTCTAGAATTAGGATTAGGATTAGGTTTAGTTCTTAGATCTAGATTTAGATTCATCCTCTTCTACTTTTATCCTCTTAATTCCATGTTGTTACATTCATCTTCCTCTATTCTTTTGTTGTAATTTCCTTTATGTTGTTCTTGTATTTTGTTGTAGATCTACTTTTGTTCCTTCCTTTCTCTTTCAATTCAATTCAAGGTAAATCATAATAATTGTGTTCCTTTTGATTTGTTGTTGTTAATTCTTTGCAATAATTGTTGTTAGATTTTGTTCTTGTTGTTGATTTACTATGCTTTCCTTTTATGCCTTCCAAGAGTTTGATGAAATGCTTGGTTGGATTTTATAGTAGAATTTTATACTCTTTGCTTGGAAAGGTAACTTAGGACCTCTTGAGTTACTAATGTCCAAGTGATTGATGATTGGGAGCCATTGACTCTAGTTCTTACTAATTGAATTAGTGGAGAGTTATGACCTATGGACTTGGATTGATATATCTCATTCAACTTTCCTTTACCATTTGTTAGAGGATGATTTAGTGAGATTAATCCTTGCCAATTCTCATATTGTGGTTAGTGATTAGGATAGTGATCTTTGACCACCAACCCTTGCCAAGACTTTTTTAGCCATTAGTTTACTTTTTGCCATTTATTTTTCATGTTCTTTATTAAAACCCCAAAAATAGCTCACAACCAATAACAAGACACTTTATTGTAATTCCTAGGGAGAACGACCCGAGATTCAATACTTCAGTTTATAAATTTAGGGGTTTGTTTTAGTGACAAACAATCTTTTGTATGAAAGGATTGTTGTTGGTTTAGAAACTATACTTTACAACGAGATTTCATTAGTGAAATTCTAAACTGTCAAAAATCTAATCATCACATTCTACATACTGCATTCTGCATTTTTGCATATATAAAAAAATAAAAGAAATCACGCACGCGACGCGTAAGCGTCGCTGACGCGTCCGCGTCACAAGTGCGTGGGGAAGAAATCAGATTGAACAGAGAGTCACGCGAAAGGGCGGCTGGAGGCATGCCTTTGGCACAAATTGGTCCACGCGACCGCGTCGATGACGTGTCTGCGTCATGTGGGAAAAACACCTACCACGCGTCCGCGTCACCCACGTGAACGCGTGCCTCAAACTCGATGTAAAAAGGGTGTATGGCCGAAAGTTGAGCTAGAATTGGGCTGGACTCGTGCTAGAAGCACAAGCCCTGCCACGCGTACGCGTACCCCACGCGTCCCCGTCATTTTCAAATTTAGGCCATCCACGCGATCGCGTCAACCACGCGACCGCGTCACCCCAGATTTTTGGCAAAAATGCATTTGAACAGAGAGTTGTGCATACGCGAGGCTACTCTCGCGCCACTAGCACAAATCGAGTCACGCGTCCGCGTGCCCCACGCGTCCGCGTCGCTTGAATTTAACACACCCCACGCGATCGCGTGCACCACGCGTCCGTGTCATATGCGATGCACAGCTTATCCAGAACAGTGCCAATTATCTTATCTTTTCTTTTCTAATCCTAATTTCTTCTATCTTTTCTTCTTTCTTCCTCCTTTCTTACTTTCTTTTTCTTTTCCATTGGTGTTAAATTTTCTTATTCAACTGTTGTATCTTTTCTGGTATTATCTTGGTGCTTAGTGACTTGTTTTATTCTTGTTAAGTAATAATAATTAAATCAATGCCTATCTTTTATACCTATATTACTTTTGTATTGACATGAATTTATATTATCTCTCTTTACCCACTCTCTTCCCCATTGTTACAAATTTTTGCACTCTTGATTTGCCATGTGCTTGTACTGTTTTCTCACTTGCATGTTGTAGCTACCGTGTAATTGAGACCATCATTATTTGGCATTAACACCCATATTTTATTTGTTTTCTTATCTTTATTTCTGGGTTACTTTTCTTCCCTTTTTTTCTTTCAGGATGGCCACCCGGAAGGGAACCGGAAGACGTTTACAAGGGGAGACGAACAAGTCCATTTACACAATCCTGGGAGAAAAGACATCAATTGGAGCAGCCCGTCCACTTGTACATCTTAGCATGCATCGAGGACGGTGCAATCTTTAAGTGTGGGGAGGTCGATACCGATCTCCATGGGTTAGCTATTCCTATCTCAACACCAATGTTTAATTTTCTTTGTTTGTTCATTGTTGCATTTGCATATTTGATTGCATGTTTGTTTGATTTTATGCATTTAGTCACTACTTGGTTGAAGTAATATTTTCTTTTTCAAGGAATTTTTATAGTATTTCACTAATTTAAATTAAAAAAACAATTTAAAATTTTCTATGTGTTAAATTTGTTTGGAAGTTGTATTTGGAACATAGTTAAAAGCTAGAACACACAACCTGTGAGATTTGAGCTTATTTACATGGTTACATTATTTAACCATAATATTTTTATTCTTGCGTGTTTCCTTCTCTATGAATGTAATCTATATTTTGTTCCATTCTATATGTCCAATATTTAGTGTATTTACATACTTGCATATGATTGAGGCCATTACTTATTTTTGCTCACTTATCCCAAATAAGCCTACCCTTTTATGTCACCCTTGTTAGCCACTTTGAGCTTTTTAATCCCCTTATGTTCTATAACCACATCACTAGCCTTAAGCAGAAAAACAAATTAAATATCCCAATTGAATCTTTTGTTAACTTAAGATAGAGGTTGTTCATCAACTAAGTGTGGGGAAACTGTGAGAACATGGGTTAATAAGGGAATGTATCATGTTTCTAATTCTGAATATTGGGAAATTTGGGTATCTACTCATGTAAAACAGAAAATTAAAAAAATTCCATATGCATTGATATGTTATTTTAGTTTTTATGTCTCTATAAAAAAAGAAAAGAAAAAAAATATATATAATATATATAAATAAATAAATAAGAGGACAAAATTACCCCAATGTTAAGTTAATAAAAGATCAATGCATATGTGACACAAATCAAAAGAAAAGTTGACACATGAGTATGTGATATAAAAGTGAGAATTATGGATAGCTAGGCATGATTTTAGAAATTATATAGAATGTATGTATGTTAGGTGATAGCTCAGGTTACTCAAAGATTCAATTTATAGCTCACTTAGCCATACATATATCCTCACCCTTGCCTTGACCCCATTACAACCTTGAAAAGACCTCATGATGTGTGCATGGGTATACTAAATATTTGTTAATTGGCTAGCCGAAGGACAAAGTTTAAAAAGCATGATTAGGGAAGAACAGAGTAATTGACACTAGACACTTGAGAGATTAGAGTGATATACACTACCAGTGAGGGTTCAGTGCTTGATTCTATGTTTCCTGCTTTCATGAGCTATCTTCTTACAAGTTTACTTGTCTTTTATTGTGTATTTTAATTAGTGAAATCCAGTTCATATTTGTTCTTGAAAGATTAATTTACTCTTTCACCAAGTAGGTAGAATCATCTTTGCATGTAGTTGCATTCATATAGATATGTTGCATTTCATACATTCTATCATTCCTCTTCACTCCTTTATAGCTTCTCTTGAGCTTAGCATGAGGACATGCTAATGTTTAAGTGTGGGGAGGTTGATAAACCACTATTTTATGGTTTATCTTGTGCTTAATTGAGTAGATTTTATCAATCTTTCATACACTTATTCATACTAATTGCATGAGTTTACGTTTTCCTTCCGGATTTTGTGCTATGATTGAAAACATGCTTCTTTGGTGTTAATTTAGCTAATCTTAATCCTCTCTTACTACCATTCAATGCCTTGATATGTGTGTTAAGTGATTTCAGAGATTACAGGGTAGGAATGACTTAGAGGATGGAAAGGAAGCATGCAAAAGTGGAAGGAATACAAGAAGTTGAAGGAACTGCAAAGCTGTCAGCCTGACCCTCTCGCACTAAAACGATCATAACTTGAGCTACCGAGGTCTAAATGATGTGGTTCCAGTTGCATTGGAAAGCTAACTTTCGGGGCTTTGCAACGATATATAATTTTCCTTAGGTGCCTTGAAGTTAGGTGACACGGACGCGTGGATGACGCGCACGCGTCGCAGCTGCGAATCTTAATCCACGCAAACGTGTGGACGACACCTCTGCGTCACCTTGCCACGACATGTACGAACCAGAAAGCACTAGGAGTGATTTCTGGGCTGTTTTTGACCCATTTCTCGGCCCAGAAAACACAGATTAGAGGCTGGGTGTGGAGCAGAATGAATCATTCGATCATTACTCACAATTTTAGGTTTTAGATGTAGTTTTTAGTGAGAGAGGTTCTCTCCTCTCTCTTAGGTTTTAGGATTAGGATTAGGATTTTAGAACTTAGGAATATTTTCATCTTCTTCAAATCTCAGGTTCAATGTTCCTTTCTTATTTATTTTCTCTTTTACTCTCAAATAATTTAATCCTTGTATTACTTATGTTGCCTATTTGGCTTATGAGCCATTCATGTTAGGATTTTCTTTATTTAATATAATTTGAGATATTTCAGACTCATGATTGCTTTTCCCTATTTTTAATTTAGATTATTTACTATTGGCTTTGGTTGATTAATTGGTAACTCTTGAGTTGTCAAACTCATTGTCGACTGAAAATTGGAATTCTTCAAGAATTAACTCGAGTTCCAAAAACTCTAGCCTTTTCCAAGGAAAGACTAGGACCTGAGGAATCAAACTTATTCCATCCACTTGACTTGCCTTCATAGTTAGAGGTTAACTTAGTGGGGGAAAAATCCAATTCTCATCACAATTGATAAGGATAACTGGGATAAGACTTCCAGTTTTCATACCTTGCCAAGAGTTTTATTAGTTATTAATTTATTAATTCCCTTCAATCCCTTTCTCTTGTTCAAAACCTTTTCAACCCCAAAAACACTGTTTTCCATAACAAATAATAAAACACACCTCCCTGCAATTCCTTGAGAAGATGACCCGAGGTTTAAATACTTTGGTTATCAATTCCAAAGGGGTTTGTTAATTGCGACAACCAAAACGTTTGTAAGAAAGGTTGATTGCTTGGTTTAGAAAATATAACTGCAACGAGAATTTATTATAACTTCCAAACTATCAATCTTCAGTTCTTCAGTGGCATAAGATTTATGCCTGACCCTAGGTCACATAGAGCCTTCTCCAAGGTCATGGTGCCTATGGTACAGGGTATTAAGAATTTACCAGGATCTTGTTTCTTTTGAGGTAACGTTTGCTGAACCCATGTATCTAGTTCACTAATGAGCAAGGGAGGTTCACCTTCCCAAGTCTCATTACCAAACAACTTGGCATTCAGTTTCATGATGGCTCCTAGATATTGAGCAACTTGCTCTCCAGTTACATCTTCATCCTCTTCAGAGGAAGAATAGTCTTCAGAGCTCATGAATGGCAGAAGGAGGTTTAATGGGATTTCTATGGTCTCTATATGACCTTCAGATTCCTTTGGGTCCTCAATAAGGAACTCCTTCTTGCTTGAGAGATGTCCCATGAGGTCTTCCTCATTGGGATTCACGTCCTCTCCTTCCTCTCTAGGTTCGGCCATTTTGATTATGTCAATGGCCTTGCACTCTCTTTTTGGATTCTCTTCAGTATTGCTTAGGAGAGTACTAGGAGGAATTTCAGTGATTTTCTTACTCAGTTGGCCCACTTGTGCCTCCAAATTTCTAATGGAGGACCTTGTTTCACTCATGAAACTTAAAGTGGCCTTAGACAAATCAGAGACAATGTTTGCTAAGTTAGAGGTGCTCTACACAGAATTCTCTGTCTGTTGCTGAGAAGATGATGGAAAAGGCTTGCTATAGCTGAACCTATTTCTTCCACCATTATTAAAGCCTTATTGAGGCTTTTGTTAATCCTTCCATGAGAAATTTGGATGATTTCTCCATGAGGAATTATAGGTGTTTCCATAAGGTTCACCCATGTAATTTAGCTCTGCTATTGCAGGGTTCTCAGGATCATAAGCTTCTTCTTCAGAAGAAGCCTCTTTAGTACTGTTGGATGCATTTTGCCATCCATTCAGACTTTGAGAAATCATATTGACTTGCTGAGTCAATATTTTGTTCTGAGCCAATATGGCATTCAGAGCATCAATTTCAAGAACTCCCTTCCTCTGAGGCGTCCCATTATTCACAGAATTCCTCTCAGACGTGTACATGAACTGGTTATTTGCAACCATGTCAAAGAGTTCGTGAGCTTCTGCAGGTGTTTTCTTTAGGTGAATGGATCCACCTGCAGAATGGTTCAGTGATATCTTAGAGAACTCAGATAGACCATAATAGAATATATCTAAAATGGTCCACTCTGAAAGCATGTCAGAAGGACACTTTTTGGTCATCTGCTTGTATCTTTCCCAAGCTTCATAGAGGGATTCACCATCTTTTTGTTTGAAGGTCTGAACATCCACTCTAAGCTTGTTCAGCTTTTGAGGAGGAAAGAACTTAGCCAAGAAGGCCGTGACCAGCTTATCCCAGGAGTCCAGGCTATCTTTAGGTTGTGAGTCTAACCATGTTCTAGCTTTGTCTCTTACAGCAAAAGGGAAAAACTTGAGCCTGTAGACTTCAGGATCTACTCCATTAGTCTTAACAGTCTCACAGATCTGCAAGAACTCAGTTAAAAACTGATAGGGGTCTTCTGATGGAAGTCCATGGAACTTGCAGTTCTATTGCATTAGAGCAACTAGTTGAAGTTTCAGCTCAAAATTATTTGCTCCAATGGCAGGGATTGAGATGCTTCTTCCATCAAACTTGGAAGTGGGTGTAGTATAGTCACCAAGTATCCTCCTTGCATTATTATTTTCGGCTGCCATCTCCTCTTCCTTTTCGAAAATTTCTGTAAGGTTGTCTCTAGATTGTTGTAATTTAGCTTCTCTTAGTTTTCTCTTCAGAGTCCTTTCAGGTTCAGGATCTGCTTCAACAAGAATATTCTTGTCCTTGGTCCTGCTCATATGAAAAAGAAGGGAACAGAAAATAATAATAGGGATCCTCTTTACCACAGTAGAGAGATTCCTTTATGTTAGTAGAAGAAGAAAAGAATAGAATGAGGAAAAAAGTTAAGAATCCAAACACAAGGGGAAAGATAGGTTCAAATTCTTGAGATGAAGAGAAGTGTTAGTAAATAAATAAATAAATAGAAGAAGATGAGAGAGGGAGAAATTCGAAAATAAATTTTGAAAAAGGGTTAGTGATTTTCGAAAATTAAGAGAAGAAAAACAATTAAAATTAAAATTTGAAATAATTAGTTAATTAAAAGAATTTTGAAAAAGAGGGAGGTAATTTTTGAAAATTAGAGAGAGGAAAGTAGTTAGGTGGTTTTGAAAAAGATAAGAAACAAACAAAAAGTCAATGAGTTAGTTGAAAAAGATTTGAAAATCAATTTTGAAAAGATAAGAAGTTAGAAAAGATTTTTGAAATCAATTGAAAAAGATATGATTTGAAAAAGATATGATTAAAAAGATATAATTGAAAAGATATTTTGAAAAAGATTTGATTTTTAAAATTAAAATTGATTACTTGACTAACAAGAAACTAAAAGATATGACTCTAGAATTTAAAGATTGAACCTTTCTTAACAAGAAAGTAACAAACTTCAAATTTTTGAATCAATCACATTAATTGTTAGTAAAGTTTTCGAAATTTTGAAATAAAGATAAGAAAAAGATTTTGAAAATAAATTTTTAAAAATTTTCGAAAATAATAAAAAAATAAAAAAGATTTAATTTTTGAAAAAGATTTTGAAAAGATAAGATTTTTAAAATTGAAAATTTGACTTGACTTATAAGAAATAGCTAAGTTTTAAAAATTTTTGACTAAGTCAACTCAAATTTTTGAAAATTATGAGCAAAATAAGGAAAAGATATTTTTTATTTTTGAAATTTTTTATGATGAGAGAGAAAAACACAAAAATGACCCAAAACATGAAAATTTTGGATCAAAACACATGATGCATGCAAGAACACTATGAATGTCAAGATGAACACCAAGAACACGTTGAAGATCAAGATGAACATCAAGATTTATTTTTTGAAAAATTTTCAAGAAAAGAAAAACATGCAAGACACCAAACTTAGAACTTTTCAATGCTTAGACACTATGAATGCAAGAATGCATATGAAAAACAACAAAAAACACAAAACAAGAAAATTTAAAGATCAAACAAGAAGACTTCTCAAGAACAACTTGAAGATCATGAAGAACACATGCATGAATTTTCGAAAAAAAAATGCATAAATTTTAAAAACATGCAATTGACACCAAACTTAAAATTTGACTCTAAACTCAAACAAGAAACACAAAATATTTTTTGATTTTATGATTTTTTTCGAAAATATTTTTTTACAAAAAACGAAAAAGAAAAAATTTTGAAAACTCTTTTTGAAAAGAAAATTACCTAATCTGAGCAACAAGATGAACCGTCAGTTGTCCAAACTCGAACAATCCCCGGCAACGGCGCCAAAAACTTGGTGCACGAAATTGTGATCATCAACAATTTCTCCAATGACTTGGTGCTCTCAAACGTGAATCACACTTTGTCACAACTCCGCACAACTAACCAGCAAGTGCACTGGGTCGTCCAAGTAATAAACCTTACGTGAGTAAGGGTCGATCCCACGGAGATTGTTGGTATGAAGCAAGCTATGGTCACCTTGTAAATCTCAGTTAGGAGGATTCATATGGTTATAATGTTTTTTGAAAATAATAATAAATAAACAGAAAATAAAGATAGAGATACTTATGTAAATCATTGGTAGGAATTTCAGATAAGTGTATGGAGATTCTTTGTCCTTGTTGAATATCTGCTTTCCTACTACCTTCCTTCAATCCTTCATACTCCTTTCCATGGCAAGCTGTATGTAGGGCATCACCATTGTCAATGGCTACTTCCAATCCTCTCAGTGAAAATGGTCCAAATGCTCTTGTCACAGCACGACTAATCATCTGTCGGTTCTCGATCATGTCGGAATAGAATCCATTGATTCTTTTGCGTTTGTCATCACGCCTAACAATCGCGAGTTTGAAGCTCATCACAGCCATTCAATCCCTGAATCCTACTCCGAATACCAGAGACAAGGTTTAGACTTTTCGGATCCTCAAGAGTGGCCGCCAAAGGGTTCTAGCTTATACCACGAAGATTCTGGTTAGGGAATCCAAGAGATACTCGCTCGTTCTAAGGTAGAACGGAATTGGTTGTCAGTCACGCGTTCATAGGTGAGAATGATGATGAGTGTCACGGATCATCACATTCATCATGTTGAAGTGCAACGAATATCTTAGAGTAAGAATAAGCCAAACTGAATAGAAAATAGTAGTACTTTACATTAAAACTCGAGGTACAGTAGAGCTCCACACCTTAATCTATGGTGTGTAGAAACTCCACCGTTGAAAATACATAAGTGATCAAGGTTCAGGCATGGCCGAATGGCCAGCCCCCAAAGTCTAAGAACTAAACATCCAAAGATGGATGCTAAGATAAAAGATGAAAACCAAGATGGAACCAAGATATCTAATACAATAGTAAAATGTCCTATTTATACTAGACTAGCTATTAGGGTTTACAGAAATAAGTAATTGATGCAGAAATCCACTTTCGGGGCCCACTTGGTGTGTGCTTGGGCTGAGCTTAAGCTTTACACATGCAAAGGCTTCTTTTGGAGTTAAACGCCAAGTTGTAACATGTTTTTGGCGTTTAACTCTGGTTTGTGACGTGTTTCTGGCGTTTGACTCTAGAATGCAGCATGGAACTGGCGTTGAATGCCAGTTTGCGTCATCTAATCTCGAATAAAGTATAGACTATTATATATTGATGGAAAGCTCTGGATGTCTACTTTCCAACGCCATTCAGAGCGCGCCATTTGGAGTTTTGTAGCTCCAGAAAATCAATTTCTAGTGTAGTGAGGTCAGATTCCAACAACATCAGTAGTCCTTTGTTAGCCTTCTATCAAGTTTTGCTCAGGTCCCTCAATTTCAGCCAGAAAATACCTGAAATCATAGAAAAACACATAAACTCATAGTAAAGTCCAGAAATATGAATTTAGCATAAAAACCAGTGAAAACATCCCTAAAAGTAGCTAGATCCTACTAAAAACTACCTAAAATCAATGCCAAAAAGCGTATAAATTATCCACTCATCAGCTATAGGAGCTATTTTAGGACAGAGGCATGGTAAGCTTGTACATGTCATTTACTATGCCAGTCGTGTGTTAAATGATGCCCAAAAGAATTACACAACTACAGAAAGGAATTATTAGCTGTTGTGTATATTGTTGATAAGTTTAGGTCCAATTTACTTGGTTCTAAGGTTATTATTTATACTGATCATGCTAATTTGAAGTACCTTCTAACCAAATAGGATTCTAAACCAAGATTAGTCAGATCGGTGTTGCTCTTTCAGGAGTTTGATATTGAGATAAAAGACAGGAAAGGGGTCAGAGAATCAAGTAGCTGACCATCTTTACAAAATTGAGCCTGAAGCAGGAGTACAACCAACCACAGCTATGACTGAGACATTTCTGGATGAGCAATTGTTCCTCATTCAGCAGGTTCCATGGTTTGCAGACATTGCAAATTATAAGTCCATGAATTTTATCCCAAGGGAGTACAGTAGGCAACAAGTGAAGAAGCTATTGACTGATGCAAAGTACTATATTTGGGAGGAACCATACCTTTTTAAAATGTGTTTAGATGGAATCATCCAGAGGTGTGTCCCAAATGAAGAAAAATAGCAGATTCTTTGGTACTGTCATGGTTCTGAGTATGGAGGCCACTTTGGTGGTGAAAGGACAGCTACAAAGGTCCTTCAGAGCGGGTTTTACTGGCTGAATCTCTTCAAGAACTCAAGAGCATTTGTAAAGCACTGTGACAGATTTGAAAAAGCCACGAATCTCCCTGTCAACCATGAAATGCCACAGCAGGGGATTCTTGAGGTTGAGTTGTTTGATGTTTGGGGTATTGATTTCATGGGACCTTTCCCACCCTCACATTCAAACAACTATATTCTAGTGGCAGTTTACTATATGTCCAAGTGGGTGGAAGCTGTGGCTTTTCCCACCAATGATGCCAAAGTGGTAATGAGCTTCCTTTAGAGTGGTGTCCCAAGGACACTCATTAGTGATGGAGGAAGCCATTTCTGCAACAGATAGCTGGACTCTCTTCTGCAGAGATATGGAGTCCGTCATAAAGTGGCAACCCCCTACCACCCTCAGACAAGTGGACAGGTTGAAGTTTCCAACAGGGAACTTAAGAGAATTCTAGAGAAAACCGTCAGTGTTTCAAGAAAGGACTGGTCTAGGAAGCTTGATGATGCTCTCTGGGCATACCGGACAGCGTACAAGACTCCCATTGGCATGTCCCCTTATCAGTTGGTCTATGCAAAGCCTGTCACTTGCCAGTTGAGTTGGAGCATAAAGCTTACTGGGCAATCTGATATCTGAATCTTGATCCAGAAGCTGTAGGAATCAAGCGAATGCTTCAGTTGAATGAGCTTGATGAATTCAGATATTCAGCCTATGAGAATGCCAAGCTCTATAAGGAGAGAACCAAGCTCCTGCATGACAAGAAGATTGCCATCAGAGTCTTTGAACTAAGACAAAGAGTGCTTCTATATAATTCAAGGCTCAAATTCTTTACTGGGAAGCTGAAATCCCGATGGTCAGGACCGTTTGTGGTTACCAGAGCTTCACCATATGGTCATGTGGAAATACAGGAAGAGAATTCTGATAGGAAATTTACAGTGAATGGCCAGAGGTTGAAGCACTATCTTGGAGTCGAGATTGATCGCCAGAGGTCCACTCATCTGCTGAATTACCAGAACTGACCGTCAAGCTAGTGACGTTAAAGAAGCGCTTGTCGGGAGGCAACCCGATAATTTCGTATCCTTAGTTATTTTTTGTAGTAGTAGTTTTCTTACTTATTTGATTTTTATTGAGTTCTTACTAATTTTCTAATCATGCAGCTATTTTAGAACAGGAACCAAAAAAAAGAGAGGCCACACGACGAGCAAGCGTCGCTGACGCGTACGCGTCAGACGGATGTGCGTGAAAAATAAATTTAAACAGAGAGTTTTGCGGGAGTGGCGCAAGAATGATGCCTCTAGCACAAACAAACCCACGCGTATGCGTGCCCCACGCGTATGCGTGCCCCACGCGAGCGCGTCGTTTTTTATTTTCACCATTCATGCAGGCGCGTCGGCGAGGCATACGCATGACATGAAAATTTGACGGAAAAGAGTGTTTGGGCAGAGAGTTATGCTGGCTTGGAGCAGGAAGTATGATAGAAGCACAAATTTGGTCACGTGGACATGTCTTATGAGAGAACTTTTGCGTAGTCTAGAAATTTGCGGATAAATCCTCGTTGCAAGTATAGTTTCTAAACCTTCAAAAGTCCTTTCATACAAACGTTTTGGTTGTCACAAGTAACAAACCCCTTTAAAATTGATAACCGAGTATTTAAAGCTCGGGTCGTCTTCTCAAGGAATTGCAGGGAGGTATGTTCTTATTATTGGTTATGAGTTGTAAATTGGGGTTTTGGAAGTAAGGTGCGAATATATTATATGACAAGTAAAATAAAATAATAATAGCTGTAAAATAAACCTTTGGCAAGGTATAAGAACTGGAGGTGCTTCCCTAGTTATCCTTATCAATTGATGAGAATTGGATTTTTCTCCCACTTTGTTAACCTCTAACTATGAAGGTAAGTTAAGTGGATGAATTCCAATTTTCAATCAACAATGAGTTTGATAACTCTAGAGTCACCAATTATTTAACCACAGCCAAAAATGTAAAAAGCTAAATTAAAATTATAAATATCTGAAATACCTTCAATTCATTCAAAGCAGTAAAATCTAACATGGAAAATATTCATAAGCCAATTGGGCAACAGGAAAATCCAAATTATTTATATCAATAAAAAAAGCAATCATCAATCTGAAATATCTCAAATAACATTAATTAAGAAAATCAATCTAAACATGGAACATTGAAAATAAATAAAAATAAAGAACCTGGGATTGAGAGTCACTCCTAAAACTAAGAGAAGTCCTAATCCTAAGAGAGAGAGAGGAGAGAACCTCTCTCTCTAAAACTACATCTAAAACATAAAAGTGAATTATGAGTGCTTGATTATGAATACATGCATTCTCCCACTTTATAGCCTCTAATCTGTGTTCTCTGAGCCGAAAAATGGGTCAGAAATAGCCCAGAAATCACTTCTAGCGCTTTCTGGTCCGTACAAGTCGCGGAAAAGTGACACGGCCGCGTCGTCCACGCGACCGCGCGGATTGGTTGTTGGCTAGGTCACGCGTCCGCGTGACCCACGCGTTCACGTCGCCTGGCGTCGAGGCAACTATGGCAAACTACATATCAAATCGAAGCCCCAGACGTTAGCTTTTCAACGCAACTAGAAACGCGTCGTTTGGACCTCTGTAGCTAAAGTTATAGCCGTTTGAGTGCGAAGAGGTCAGGCTAGACAGCTTAGCAGTTTTTCCAACTTCTTGCATTCCTTCCACTTTGCATGCTTCCTTTCCATCCTCCAAGCCATTCTTGCCCTGTAATCTCTGAAATCACTTAACACACATATCAAGGCATCTAATGGTGATAAGAGAGGATTAATAATAAGCAAATATAAGTCCAAAGAAGCATGTTTTCAATCAAAGCACATAATTAGGAAGGGATATGTAAAACATGCAAATAGTATGAATAAGTGGGTAAAGAGTTGATAAAATTCACTCAATTGAGTACAAGATAAACCGTAAAATATGGGTTTATCAACCTCCCCACACTTAAACAATAGCATGTCCTCATGCTAAGCTCAAGAGAAACTATAAAGAGATGAAGAGGAATGATAGAATGTATGAGATGCAACCTATGAATGCAACTAAATGCAAAATGCTTCTACCTACTTGGTTAAAAGTAAACAATTCTTTTAAGAACATACATGAACTGGATTTCACTAATTCAAATCATAAAAAAAAAGCACAAATAGACTTGTAAGAAGAAAATAGCTTATGAAAGCGGGGAACAAGGAATTGAGCATCGAACCCTTACTGGTAGTGTATACACTCTAATCACTCAGGTGTTTAAGGTTCGATCTCTCAATTCTCTACTAACCTTGCTTTCTAAGGCTTGCTCTCCATCTAACAATCAACATAAATTTAATGCACCAATACACAAATCAAGAGGTCTTTCAAGGGTTGTAATGGGGTTAGGGTCAAGGTAGGATTGTATTTGGCCAAGTGGACTAAAATTTGAATCCTTAATTAACATAAACTTTCCACCTAACTTAAGACAATCCATTTAATTAAAATACAAAATCTATCTTCCCATTAACTGTGCTTCTCACATGTTTATGCATTCCAAGTTTTGAGTACAGCTCATATGCATTGATTTCACTATTTATTTTGGGGCATTTTGTCCCCTTTTATTAATTGCTCTTTTCTTTTTTTCTTTCTTTTTTTTTCTTTTTATTTTTTTTTTCAATGCATATGATTA
Organism: Arachis hypogaea; assembly: GCF_003086295.3. Classification (NCBI taxonomy): domain Eukaryota; kingdom Viridiplantae; phylum Streptophyta; class Magnoliopsida; order Fabales; family Fabaceae; genus Arachis; species Arachis hypogaea. Next base: position 86,236,897 of record NC_092036.1, on the reverse strand, counting down.
AAGTATTGAATGCAATAACATGTGCTCAACCATTATTTTGCACATTTTCACTAAAATATACAACACCCAATTATTCAAAACAAATGTTTCGAAACCCACTTTCCCACACTTAAATCATAAGCATTCTCATTAGTCTAAGCTAACCAAGGATTCAAATTAAGGACATTATTATTTTTCGCTTAGAGTTAATGATGTGCTAAAATAAAGAACAAAGGGGTAAAATAGGCTCAAATTGGTTTGCAAGGGATAATGGAGGGTTAAGGCTATATGGGTATGTAAGCTCAGTGAAACAAGGCCTCAATCATATAAGTGCATGCATACATTAAACAATGGAAATATAGAATTAAGCAAGACAAAGATCACAATTTTAGAGAGAAAAATACACACTAAAACAAAATTTTGGTTGATAAAATGCAACCAACGCAAATAGGTTCAAAATCTCACAAGTTTTGTGTGTTCGAACTCTAATCCATGTTCCAAAATAATATTTCTTCAAACAAGTGTAACATTAAATTTTATTCAAATTAGTGAAATGCTCTAAAAGGTTTCTTGAAAAAGAAAATATTACTTTAACCAAGTGGTAAAATATGCAAATATCAAACAAATATGCAAATGCAACAACTAATCTACAAAGAAAATTTAAACATTGGTGTTTGAGACAAGAAAGTACTAACCCATAGAGATCGGTATCGACCTCCCCACACTTAAAGATTGCACCGTCCTCGGTGCATGCTGAGATGTGCAGGTGGACGGGTCTTCTCCAACTGATGCTTTTCTCCAAGGATTTTGCTGATGGACTTGTTTGTCTTCCCATTAAGAAGCTTTTCCTTTCCCTTCGTGGTGGCCATCCTGAAAGAAGAGGGAAAAGAAAAAGTAACCCAAAAAGATAGAAAATAAATAAAATATAATTGGGTTAATGCCAAATGATAAGCGTCTCATTTACATGGTAGCTACAACATGCAAGTGAGAAAATAGTGGAAGGACATGGCAAATCAATGGTGCAAAATTTGCAACAATGGGAAATAGAGATCATATAAATTTATGTCAATGCAAAAGTAATACAAATATAAAAGATTGGCATTGATTTAAATAATATTACTCAATCAGAATTAAACAAGTCACTAAGCATCAAGAAAATACCAGAAAAGATGTAACAGTTGAATAAGAATATTTGAACACCAATAATAATTTTAAAAAAATAAAAATATGCAATGAATGAAAGGATGCAAATAAATTAAATAATTGGAAGTAAGAGAAAATAAGAAAGGAAGAAGAAAGAAATAAGAAAAGATAAGAAGAATAAGGATTCAGAGAAGAAAAGATAAGAAAATTGGCACTAATTAGGATAGGTTGTGCGACGCTGGCGACGCGGTCGCGTGGGTGACGCGGTCGCGTGGTGCGCGATAAGGTTGGGTGACGCGGACGCGTGGGGCACGCGATCGCGTGACTCGATTTGTGCAAGTGGCGCGAGTGCAGCCTCGCGGCCGCACAACTCTCTGTTCGAAACTTGGTATTTGCAAAATCCAAGGTGACGCGGTCGCGTGGTCGACGCGATCGCGCGGGTGGCCTTATTTCCAATATGACGCGGACGCGTGGGTGATGCGTTCGCATGGCAGGGCTTGTGCTGCTAGCATGGGTCCAGCCCAATTCCAGCTCAACTTTCGGCTATACACCCTTTTTACGCCGATTTCAGGTCACGCGGCCGCGTGGGTGACGCGGTCGCGTGGGAGGCTATTTGTCCAAATGACGCGGACGCGTCATCGACGCATTTGCGTGGAGTCAATTTGTGCTAATAGCGCGCCTCCAGCCCTGCTCCTGCGTAACTCTCTGTTCACTTTATTATTCTCTCATCTCCTTGCGACGCGGACGCATCGCTGATGCATTCGCGTCGTCTACTCGCTTTCTTTTTTTTTGAAATAAAATGCAGAATGCAGTGTTAATTTGAATGTGATGCAAAACTCCAGGTTCAATATAATAAAATAAAATAAAACTCAAAAGCAAATAAAACTAAATAAAAATAAAAAAATGAACGATCATACCATGGTGCGTTGTCTCCCACCTAGCACTTTTAGTTATAGTCCTTAAGTTGGACATTTGATGAGCTTCCTGCTAGGGTGACTTGTGCTTGTATTGATCCAGGAATCCCCACCAATGTTTGTACTTCCAATAGCCTCCGGGATCCCAAACAAGGCGCAGGAAGCCTTCAAGCAAGTTAAAGCAAGTGACAAGGCCCCAAGAGTGGTGATTGGTAGAATGGATTCCGGGGTCCCAGACCTTGCCCTTGCACCCGTCTTTTGGTTGAGCAATATTGTTCCATCCGGGTGGCAAGCAGTCTGAATTCTCACGTAAGCAGCCAAATAACTTCCTAGACCCATTCAGTTGAGCTCTATACCAACCTTTACGTTTAAGCTTAAAGCTTCCAACCATGATGAACCTTGCAGGACAATTCTTACCACTGACCATCTTCCTCTTACTCTTGATGCCACAAAGAGCTCTAAGTTGACCATCCGTCTCCAGTAGCCCATATTTAAGTGGGATTAGAAAGCTATGGGATATGAATTTTACCCACTTGAATGTTGTGAAGGATGATGGCAACTTAGGGGGAGGTATCTTTAATGAAATTGCAAGCTCCACTCCCTTGTGCTCTTCTCTGATAATTACCACCTCTTTGCAAACTTCTTCAATTTCAACCTCTTCCTCTTGGTAGCTCTCTTTCAATTCAATCTCCTTTTCATTGCTTTCCAAGGGTATGGGAGGTTGTGCTTCTTCTTCTTGAATCTCCATCTCTTGATCAACCTCTTCCAAGTCTTCAACTATGATAGGCTTTGGAGGTTGTACACCCTCCTCAGCATCAATTTCAACCGTCTTGGAAGGATGCTCTATGTCTTGACTTTCCCATGGAGGTTCTACATCTCCTAAGTCTTCAACCACTTCTTCTTCTTCTTGAACAATGACAGCTTCTTCTACTTGTTCTAGTACGAATTCATTCTCTGTCTTGTTCACTGGGGTTTCTGGTATCTCCTTCATGCTACGCTCTTCACTAGACTGTCCACATGGGGCTGTGGCTGATCCTTGTGTATTTAAGTGTCTAGAAGCCCATTGAATTAATACTTGCCCCAGTTGTTGAGTGGTTGCCTGAAATCGATCCATTGTTTCCTTGAGACGATCCTTTGCCTCTTGATGCACTCGGTTTTCATAAGTAGGATCATAATGCTCTTGGATTGATGGATATGGAGATGGTGAATATTGAAGTGGTGGTTCTTGTGAGTAATTGGGTTGGAATTGGGGTGGTTCTATATATGGTTCATATGGCTCATAAGGTGGTTGGTATGGTGGTTGAGGGTTAGAGTCATATGGAGGTGAATGGCAGAAAGGGGCTTGTGAGTATGGTGGTCCAAAGTTATGTTGAGGAGGGGGTTCATAGGCATATGGTGGCGGTTGTTGATAATCAAAAGAGCGCTCACCATAGCCATCATCGTGATATGCATCACATAATGGTTGTTGATAGTCCATTGGAGGTGGTTGTTGCCATGAGGGTTGATCAAATCCTTGTGGCTCCTCCCATCTTTGATTGTTCCAACCATGGTGCATGTTGTCATTATAATCTCCTCTTCCTGCAACATAATTGTAACCAGACTCATAGCCAAAGGGGTGAGAGTTCATGGTAGTAAGAGAAAATAAAAACAAAAATTAATAAAAAGAAAATATTTTGAAAAATATATAATTTTTGAAAAAAAAAGATATGAAAATATTTTTGAAAAAGATAAGACAAGATAAAAAAAATTTAAAAAATCTGAAATTTTTTTTTTGAAAAATATTTACAATAACCAATAATAAGGCACACGTTTGCAATTCCCCGGCAACGGCGCCATTTTGATGAGAGAACTTTTGCGTGGTCTAGAAATTTGCGGATAAATCCTCGTTGCAAGTATAGTTTCTAAACCTTCAAAAGTCCTTTCATACAAACGTTTTGGTTGTCACAAGTAACAAACCCCTTTAAAATTGATAACCGAGTATTTAAAGCTCGGGTCGTCTTCTCAAGGAATTGCAGGGAGGTATGTTCTTATTATTGGTTATGAGTTGTAAATTGGGGTTTTGGAAGTAAGGTGCGAATATATTATATGACAATTAAAATAAAATAATAATAGCTGTAAAATAAACCTTTGGCAAGGTATAAGAACTGGAGGTCATTCCCTAGTTATCCTTATCAATTGATGAGAATTGGATTTTTCTCCCACTTTGTTAACCTCTAACTATGAAGGTAAGTTAAGTGGATGAATTCCAATTTTCAATCAACAATGAGTTTGATAACTCTAGAGTCACCAATTATTTAACCACAGCCAAAAATGTAAAAAGCTAAATTAAAATTATAAATATCTGAAATACCTTCAATTCATTCAAAGCAGTAAAATCTAACATGGAAAATATTCATAAGCCAATTGGGCAACAGAAAAATCCAAATTATTTATATCAATAAAAAAAGCAATCATCAATCTGAAATATCTCAAATAACATTAATTAAGAAAATCAATCTAAACATGGAACATTGAAAATAAATAAAAATAAAGAACCTGAGATTGAGAGTCACTCCTAAAACTAAGAGAAGTCCTAATCCTAAGAGAGAGAGGAGAGAACCTCTCTCTCTAAAACTACATCTAAAACATAAAAGTGAATTATGAGTGCTTGATTATGAATACATGCATTCCCCCACTTTATAGCCTCTAATCTGTGTTCTCTGAGCGGAAAAATGGGTCAGAAATAGCCCAGAAATCACTTCTAGCGCTTTCTGGTCCGTACAGGTCGCAGAAATGTGACACGGCCGCGTCGTCCACGCGACCGCGCGGATTGGTTGTTGGCTAGGTCACGCGTCCGCGTGACCCACACGTTGGCATCACCTGGCGTCGAGGAAACTATGGCAAACTATATATCAAATCGAAGCCCCGGACGTTAGCTTTCCAACGCAACTAGAACCGCGTCATTTGGACCTCTGTAGCTAAAGTTATAGCCGTTTGAGTGCGAAGAGGTCAGGCTGGACAGCTTAGCAGTTTTTCCAACTTCTTGCATTCCTTCCACTTTGCATGCTTCCTTTCCATCCTCCAAGCCATTCTTGCCCTGTAATCTCTGAAATCACTTAACGCACATATCAAGGCATCTAATGTTGATTAGAGAGGATTAATAATAAGCAAATATAAGTCCAAAGAAGCATGTTTTCAATCAAAGCACATAATTAGGAAGGGATATGTAAAACATGCAAATAGTATGAATAAGTGGGTAAAGAGTTGATAAAATTCACTCAATTGAGTACAAGATAAACCGTAAAATATGGGTTTATCAGCGTCCCTGACGCGTACGCGTCATTTGACCAAACGGCCATCCACGCGTGCGCATGCATGACGCGAACACGTCGTATGCCAATATTGGTTCCCTAGCCATGCGAACAGACAGATGCATGTGTGTGCGGCTGGCTTTGTGCGAATTTCACAAAACCAAGGGCACGCGGACACGTGCCCGACGCTCACGTGTCATTAAGGAAAATCTCGCGACCCACGCGTACGCGTGCTCCACGTGCACGGGTCGCCTGCGCCGCACAATTACACTAGTTCGCCGCCCAGTTTTAATTTTCTTTCTCTCTCTCCTAATCCTAATTCTCTCTTGTTCCTTTATCCTTTTATTCTTCTTTCATCTTATTGTTTGTTTTTGTTTTCAGATTTTCTTTGCTTCAGGACAAGCAAAAATTTAAGTTTGGTGTTGACGCTTTGCTTAAAGCTTTTCTGTTTAGCACCAAAGGGAGATGAACGTTCTTCATGGAGGAATGAGATGGCCACCAACATAACTAAGGTGGTTAAGTTCCTTTCATTCTATTTCTCTTCCATTCCTATTTTATTGTCCTCTGTTTCTGTTGCTCTGATTGCATGCTTGATTTTTAGTACGTTTAGTTCTTAGATTTAGATTTAATCAATATAAATTGTCTCATGTACCACTCACTGAGCTTGAATCTAAAAAGAAAAAATTTAAATGATGTATTGCATGAGAAATTGAGTTTAATTTTAAGAATAGTCTTATTTACTTAAAGGTGGTGGTATTTTCTGTGATTTTTGAATGCATGATATGAACAGTGCATATTTGAATTTGAACCAAGGGATGTTGATGTAGAAGGAATAGGAATTTAGAGAATTATTATGACTTCTCTGAAATAAACAAAAATTTAATCATTGAAGTAAAAGAAACAGCAAAAAAAAATTAAATAAATAAATAAATAATAATAAAAGCAAGCTCCAAGGCTCTGAGCATCAATGACTAGGGAGGTCAGACATGATTAAAAGCTCAAAGAGTTGTTTCCCAAGTCATATGCTTGTGGTGTGATTGTGTCAAGTAATCCTTGAGACAGAACACTTAGAGTCGAGACCAAGTGCGTTTAACAGAGTATGCCTGGTGCACGAAATTGCCAAAAACTTGGTGCACGAAATTGTGATCATCAATGGCGCCATCAACATGGTACGCTCAATTGCAATATCAACTCTTTATCACAACTTCACACAACTAACCAGCAAGTGCACTTGGTCGTCCAAGTAATAAACCTTACGCGAGTAAGGGTCGATCCCACGGAAATTGTTGGTATGAAGCAAGCTATGGTCATCTTGTAAATCTCAGTCAGGCAGATTTAAATGATTATAGATGATTTATGAATAAAGCATAAAATAAAGATAGAGATACTTATATAATTCATTGATGAGAATTTCAGATAAGCGTATGGAGATGCTTTGTCCCTTCCGTCTCTCTGCTTTCTTACTGTCTTCATCCAATCCTTCTTACTCCTTTCCATGGCAAGCTGTATGTTGGGCATCACCGTTGTCAATGGCTATAGTCTCATCCTCTCAGTGAAAATGTTCAACGCGCCCTGTCACAGCACGGCTATTCAACTGTCGGTTCTTGATCATGTCGGAATAGAATCCAGTGATTCTTTTGCGTCTGTCACTAACGCCCCACAATCGCGAGTTTGAAGCTCGTCACAGTCATTCAATCCTTGAATCCTACTCAGAATACCACAGACAAGGTTTAGACCTTCCGGATTCTCTTGAATGCCGCCATCAATTCTAGCTTATACCACGAAGATTCCGATTAAGGGATCCAAGAGATATCCACTCAATCTAAGGTAGAACGGAGGTGGTTGTCGGGCACACGTTCATAGGTGAGAATGATGATGAGTGTCACGGATCATCACATTCATCAAGTTGAGGAACAAGTGATATCTTAGAACAAGAATAAGCTGAATTGAATAGAAGAACAATAGTAATTGCATTAATACTCGAGGTACAGCAGAGCTCCACACCTTAATCTATGGTGTGTAGAAACTCCACCGTTGAAAATACATAAGAAGAAGGTCTAGGCATGGCCGAGAGGCCAGCCCCCATGATCTAAGATAGCATAAGACTACTCAAAGGTAGCTACCCAGATGTCTAATACAATAGCAAAAGGTCCTATTTGTAGAGAACTTGTAGCTTAGGGTTTACAAAGATGAGTAAATGACATAAAAATCCACTTCCGGGCCCACTTGGTGTGTGCTTGGGCTGAGCATTGAAGCATTTTCGTGTAGAGACTCTTCTTGGAGTTAAACGCCAGCTTTTGTGCCAGTTTGGGCGTTTAACTCCCATTCTTGTGCCAGCGTTTTACGCCAGAATTCTTGAGCTGACTTAGAACGCCTGTTTGGGCAATCAAATCGCGGGCAAAGTATAAACTACTATACATTGTTGGAAAGACCAGGATGTCTACTTTCCGAAGCAGTTGAGAACGCGCCAATTGGGCTTCTGTAGCTCCAGAAAATCCACTTTGAGTGCAGGGAGGTCAGAATCCAACAGCATCTGCAGTCCTTTTCAGCCTCTGAATCAGATTTTTGCTCAGGTCCCTCAATTTCAGCCAGAAAATACCTGAAATCATAGAAAAACACACAAACTCGTAGTAAAGTCCAGAAAAGTGAATTTTAACTAAAAACTAATAAAAATATAATAAAAACTAACTAAAACATACTAAAAACAATGCCAAAAAGCGTATAAATTATCCGCTCATCACAACATCAAACTTAAATTGTTGCTTGTCCCCAAGCAACTAAAGATCAAATAAGATAAAAAGAAGAGAATATGCAATGAATTCCAAAAACATCTATGAAGATCAGTATTAATTAGATGAGCGGGGCTTTTAGCTTTTTGCCTCTAAACAGTTTTGGCATCTCACTTTATCCTTTGAAATTCAGAATGATGGGCTTCTATAGGAACTCAGAATCCAGATAGTGTTATTGATTCTCCTAGTTAAGTATGATGATTCTTGAACATAGCTACTTTATGAGTCTTGGCCGTGGCCCAAAGCACTCTGTCTTCCAGTATTACCATCGGATACATACATGCCACAGACACATAACTGGGGAAACCTTTTCAGATTGTGACTCAGCTTTGCTAGAGTCCCTAATTTGAGGTGTCCAGGGTTCTTAAGCACACTCTTTCTCTTTTTTTTTTTGAATTCACTGCTTTTTCTTGCTTCAAGAATCATTTTTATGATTTTTCAGATCCTCAGTAACATGTCTCCTTTTTCATCATTCTTTCAAGAGCCCACATTCATGAACAACAAATTCAAAAGACATATGCACTGTTCAAGGATACATTCAGAAGTCAAAGTATTGCGTCCACATCAAAATAATTAATCTGCTATAAAATTCAAAATGCATGCAATTCTTCTCCTTTTCAATTAAGAACATTTTTCATTTAAGAAAGGTGATTGATCGGGGTAAAACTTGTCTCTCAACAAATTCCCATTCGGCAAGTGTACCGAATTTATCGTCAAGTAAAAACTCACAATAGAGTGAGGTCGAATCCCACAGGGATTGATTGATCAAGCAACTTTAATTAGAGGAGTGTTCTAGTTGAGCGAATCCATGAATACAGTTGATAATTGCAGAAATTAAAATGGCGTGAAAGTAAATGACTGAAAGTAAATTGCAGAATTGTAAATGGGAATGGGGGAATTGCTCATAAAAGTAAATTGCAGAAATTAAAGAGAATGGGTAAGATCAGAAATAGGGAGTTCATTGGGCTTAGGAGATGTTGCATTCTCCGGATCAAATTCATTTTCATCTCTTCCTCAATCAATGCACTCATTGATCTCCTTGGCAATCTTAAGTGATTGAACCACAATTTCTTGCAATTCAATCTCTCAAATCTTGATCAATAGCCAATTCCTTGGTCAATTGCTCATGAAAAGAGATGAAGTGTGGTCACTGATTATACCACATGCACTTCCCAAATCAAGTGTTTAGAGGGTTATAGCCACATACCTATCCACACTCAATTTGGTCCAGCATGAGAAAGCATTTCTAGCTAATCTCTTCATTCCTCTTTCAAGGATCCGAAGAGATCCATGTTTGAATAGCTTCTTTTCCAAGATAACTATCCAATTGGATGAAGATCGAAAGCTTTCAAGTAAAATCAAAAGGAAAGATAGAAGAAGAACAAGAAAATTATATTGATCCATCAAATTACAACAGAGCTCCCTAACCCAATGAAAGGGGTTAGTTGTTCATAGCTCTAGAAAATGAAAACAAAGATAGTGTGTGAAGGGGGAAGTCCGAAGACCCCTCGTCAATCCCTCATTCCCCTCCAAGATGCCTTCAATGTAAAGACTAAGGCCTTTATATAGGCTCTCCTAAATTACAAAATGAAATTAAAAGCAAATTACAATTAAATGAAAATTCCTATTCTAGATGCTTCTTGTGGTCTTGATTGGTAGACAATTGTGGGCTTGCTTGCTTGGGCTTTGAAGTGGACTTGAGAGAGAAGTGAGTCAAGTTGAGGTCCAGGTGCTAAAGTTAGTGCTAAAGTTAGCCACACTAACGCTACAAGTGTGGCGTTAGTGCTAAAGTTATTGTGGCTAACGTTGCACTTGCTGGCCAATTGGTGTTTTTGGGGCTTAAAAGATGCCTCTTGTTTGTGCTCTAATTTCATGCCCACTATAGAGTATTATATATCGTTGAAAAGCTCTAAATGTCAGCTTTCTAACGTAACTAGAATCACCTCACTTGGACCTCTGTAGCTCAAGTTATACTCCTTTGAAGTGGACATGGTCGCTGGCATGGTCGCCAACGTTAATGAAAATGTTGAGTCTCAATAACGCTAGCGATTTCCCATTTTTGAAACTCACCCCATACTATTATATATTGTTGGAAAGCCCTGGATGTCTACTTTTCAATGCCTTTAGAAACGCATCATTTGGAGCTCTACAACTCGAGTTATACTTCTTGGAAGGTGAAGAGGTCAGTTGGCCTTAATACAGGTTGATACCATGTTCATCATTGCACTTTCGGGGCAGGTTTTCTCCCTCAACTTTAGTGTCAACCATGTAGTGCCATATATGCTTGGAAATCTGTGGAATCCTACTTTTCAATGCCACTGAAATCACCTCATTTGGAGCTTTGTGGCTCAAGTTATGCATGTTTGAAGAAGGCATGGTCAGGCTGCCAGGTGGGACTTTTGCCCACGTTAACTTCAACGTGGGAGTTAACGTGGCTCATTGTGGCTTGTGTGGCTCCTTCCAACGTTAGTGACAATATTGAGTGTCACTAACGTTGGCCATCACCTTCTTTCATCCACGTTAGCTTCCACGTTAACTAAGTTAACGTGGAAGTTAACGAGGCTTCCTTGGGGGTTGTGTGGTTGCTTTCAACGTTAGTGACAATGTTGGGTGTCACTAACGTTGTCGACCACCCTTGCCTCTTACGTTAGCTCCCACGTTAACCAAGTTAACATGGGAGTTAACGTTGCATTTTGCACTTAGGCCAACATTAGTGACAATGTTGAATGTCACTAACGTTGGCTTCCTTCCCCCTTTTAACGTTAGAGGCCACGTTAACTAAGTTAACGTGGACTCTAACGTGGCCACTTATGAGCTTGGTCCAACGTTAGTGATAATGTTAAGTGTCACTAGCGTTGGCTCCATTTCCTTTCTTCAAAGTTAATGCCACTAACGTTCCAACTTTCCTTCCTTCCACGTTAGTACCCACGTTAGTGTAACTAACGTAGCCACTAATGTGGCTCTTCTCTGCTTCTTTTTGCCTGAAATCAAACAAACAGAGTGCATCAAAGTCTTGCTCTTAATCATGGGATCATGCATCATCCAATTTATCATATAATTTATGCAAAATTCTCATGAAATCATGTAAAGTGCACAATGTATGCTTGAATCAAGGTTTGAGTGAATATTTGCCCAAAACTAACTTATTTCCTAAGAAAATGCATGAAATTACCTAAAAACAGTAAAGAAAAGGTCAGTGAAACTGGCCAAAATGCCCTGACATCAGTGATGGATTCATAGGACATTCATAACTTTAAGGCATAGACACTAAGACACTAATGATCATGTAATAAGACACAAACATAGATAAACATAAGCATAAAAATTCGAAAAAAACAGGAAAATAAAGAACAAGGAGATTAAAGAACGGGTCCACCTTAGTGATGGCGGCTTGTTCTTCCTCTTGAAGATCTTATGGAGTGCTTGAGCTCCTCAATGTCTCTTCCTTGCCTTTGTTGCTCCTCTCTCGTGACTCTTTGATCTTCTCTAATTTCATGGAGGAGAATGGAATGTTCTTGGTGCTCCACCCTTAGTTGTCCCATGTTGGAACTCAATTCTCCTAGGGAGGTGTTGATTTGCTCCCAATAGTTTTGTGGAGGAAAGTGCATCCCTTGAGGCATCTCAGGGATTTCATGATGAGTGGGATCTCTTGTTTGCTCCATCCTTTTCTTAGTGATGGGCATGTCCTCATCAATGAGGGTGTCTCCCTCTATGTCAATTCCGACTAAATAACAGAGGTGACAAATGAGATGAGGGAAGGCTAACCTTGCCAAGGTAGAGGACTTGTCTGCCACCTTATAAAGTTTTTGGGATATAACCTCATGAACTTCTACTTCCTCTCCAATCATGATGCTATGAACCATGATAGCCCGGTCTATAGTAACTTCGGACCGGTTGCTAGTGGGAATGATTGAGCGTTGGATAAACTCCAACCATCCCCTAGCCACGGGCTTGAGGTCATGCCTTCTCAGTTGAACCGGCTTCCCTCTTGAATCTCTCTTCCATTGAGCGCCCTCTTCACAAATGTCTATGAGGACTTGGTCCAACCTTTGATCAAAGTTAACCCTTTTAGTGTAAGGGTGTTCATCTCCTTGCATCATGGGCAAGTTGAATGCCAACCTTACATTTTCTGGACTAAAATCTAAGCATTTCCCCCGAACCATTGTAAGCCAATTCTTTGGGTCTGGGTTCACACTTTGATCATGGTTCTTGGTGATCCATGCATTAGCATAGAACTCTTGAACCATTAAGATTCCGACTTGTTGAATGGGGTTGGTAAGAACTTTCCAACCTCTTCTTCGGATCTCATGTCGGATCTCCGAATATTCACTCTTTTTGAGTTTGAAAGGGACCTCGGGGATCACTTTCTTCATGGCCACAACTTCATAGAAGTGGTCTTGATGCACCCTTGAGATGAATCTCTCTATCTCCCATGACTCGGAGGTGAAAGATTTTGCCTTCCCTTTCCTCTTTCTAGAGGTTTCTCCGGCCTTGGATGCCATAAATGGTTATGGAAAAACAAAAAAGCAATGCTTTTACCACACCAAACTTAGAAGTTTTGCTCGTCCTCAAGCAAAAGAAGAAAGAAGAGAGTAGAAGAAGAAGAAATAGAGGAGATGGAGGAGGCTTTGTGGTTCGGCCAAGGGGGAGAAGTAGTGTTTAGGTTGTGTGAAAATGAAGGAGTGAAGATGGGTTTATATAGGAGTGGAGAGGGGGTGTATGGTTCGGCCATTATGGGTGGGTTTGGGAGGGAAAGTGGTTTGAATTTGAATGGTGAGGTAGGTGGGGTTTTATGAAGGATGGATGTGAGTGGTGAAGAGAATAATGGGATTTGATAGGTGAGGGGTTTTTGGGGAAGAGGTGTTGAGGTGATTGGTGAATGGGTGAAGAGGAGAGAGAGTGGTGGGGTAGGTAGGGATCCTGTGGGGTCCACAGATCCTAAAGTGTCAAGGAAAATTCATCCCTGCACCAAGTGGCGAGGAAAAATGCTCTTTCTGCCAATTCTAGCGTTAAACGCCGGGCTGGTGCCCATTTATGGCGTTTAACACCAACTTCTTGCCCCTTCCTGGCGTTTAACGCCAGTCTGTTGTCCTTTTCTGGCGTTAAACGCCCAAAATGGTGCCAGACTGGGCATTAAACGCCCATTTGCTGCCCTTACTGGCGTTTAAACGACAGCAGGTTTTCCTCCAAGGTGTGCTATTTTTCTTTCTGTTTTTCATTCTGTTTTTGCTTTTTCAATTGATTTTGTGACTTTCCATGATCATCAACCTACAAAAAACATAAAATAACAAAGGAAATATAGATAAATATAACATTGGGTTGCCTCCCAACAAGCACTTCTTTAATGTCAGTAGCTTGACAGTGGGCTCTCATGTAGCCTCACAGATACTCAGAGCAATATTGGAACCTCCCAACACCAAACTTAGAGTTTGACTGTGGGGGTTCAACACCAAACTTAGAAGTTGGTTGTAGCCTCCCAACACCAAACTTAGAGTTTGATTGTGGGGGCTCTGTTTGACTCTGTTTTGAGAGAAGCTCTTCATGCTTCCTCTCCATGGTTACAGAGGAATATCCTTGAGCCTTAAACACAAAGGATTCTTCATTCACTTGAATGATCAATTCTCCTCTGTCAACATCAATCACAGCCTTTGCTGTGGCTAGGAAGGGTCTGCCAAGGATGATGGATTCATCCATGCACTTCCCAGTCTCTAGGACTATGAAATCAGCAGGGATGTAATGGTCTTCAACCTTTACCAGAACATCCTCTACAAGTCCATAAGCTTGTTTTCTTGAATTGTTTGCCATCTCTAGTGAGATTCTTGCAGCTTGTACCTCAAAGATCCCTACCTTCTCCATTACAGAGAGAGGCATGAGGTTTATGCTTGACCCTAGGTCACATAGAGCCTTCTTGAAGGTCATGGTGCCTATTGTACAAGGTATTGAAAACTTCCCAGGGTCCTGTCTCTTTTGAGGTAATTTCTGCCTAGACAAGTCAGCCAGTTCTTTGGTGAGCAAAGGGGTTTCATCCTCCCAAGTCTCATTACCAAATAACTTGTTATTTAGCTTCATGATTTCTCCAAGGTACTTAGCAACTTGCTCTTTAGTGACATCTTCATCTTCTTCAGAGGAAGAATACTCATCAGAGCTCATGAATGGCAGAAGTAAATCCAATGGAATCTCTATGGTCTCAGTGTGAGCCTCAGATTCCCATGGTTCCTCATTAGGGAACTCATTGGAGGCCAGTGGATGTCCATTGAGGTCTTCCTCAGTGGCGCTCACTGCCTCTTCCACCTCTCCAAATTTGGCCATGTTGATGGCCTTGCACTCTCCTTTTGGATTCTCTTTTGTATTGCTTGGAAGAGTACTAGGAGGGAGTTCAGTAACTTTCTTACTCAGCTGACCCACTTGTGCCTCAAAGTTTCTAATGGAGGATCTTGTTTCAGTCATGAAACTTTGAGTGGTTTTGATTATATCAAAGACCATGGTTGCTACGTCAGAGTGGCTCTGCTTAGAATTCTCTGTCTGTTGCTGAGAAGATGATGGAAAAGGCTTGCTATTGCTAAACCTGTTTCTTCCATCATTATTGTTGTTGAAACCTTGTTGAGGTCTCTGTTGATCCTTCCATGAGAGATTTGGATGATTTCTCCATGAAGGATTATAGGTGTTTCCATAGGGTTCTCCCATGTAATTCACCTCTTCCATTGAAGGGTTTTCAGGATCATAAGCTTCTTCTTCAGATGAAGCATCCTTAGTACTGCCTGGTGCAGCTTGCATTCCAGACAGACTTTGAGAAATCATATTGACTTGTTGAGTTAATATTTTGTTCTGAGCTAGTATGGCATTCAGAGTATCAATCTCAAGAACTCCTTTCTTCTGATTCGTCCCATTGTTCACAGGATTCCTTTCAGAAGTGTACATGAATTGGTTATTTGCAACCATTTCAATGAGTTCTTGAGCTTCTGCAGGCGTCTTTTTCAGATGAAGAGATCCTCCAGCAGAGCTGTCCAATGACATCTTGGACAGTTCAGACAGACCATCATAGAAGATACCTATGATGCTCCATTCAGAAAGCATGTCAGAAGGACATTTTCTGATTAATTGTTTATATCTTTTCCAAGCTTCATAGAGGGATTCACCTTCCTTCTGTCTGAAGGTTTGGACTTCCACTCTAAGCTTACTCAATTTTTGAGGTGGAAAGAACTTTGCCAAGAAGGCATTGACTAGCTTTTCCCAAGAGTTTAGGCTTTCTTTAGGTTGTGAGTCCAACCATATCCTAGCTCTGTCTCTTACAGTAAAAGGGAATAGCATAAGTCTGTAGACCTCAGGGTTAACCCCATTAGTCTTGACAATGTCACAGATTTACAAGAATTCAGCTAAAAACTGATGAGGATCTTCCAATAGAAGTCCATGAAACTTGCAATTCTGTTGCATTAGAGAAACTAATTGAGGTTTAAGCTCAAAGTTGTTTGCTCCAATGGCAGGGATAGAGATGCTTCTCCCATAGAAGTCGGGAGTAGGTGCAGTAAAGTCACCCAGCACCTTCCTTGCATTGTTGGCATTGTTGTTGTTTTCGGCTGCCATGTCCTCTTCTTGTTTGAAGATTTCTGTTAGGTCCTCTACAGAGAGTTGTGCTTTAGCTTCTCTTCGCTTTCGCTTCAAGATCCTTTCAGGTTCAGGGTCAGCCTCAACAAGAATGCTTTTGACTTTGCTCCTGCTCATATGAAAGAGAAGAGAACAAGAAAATATGAATCATCTATGTCACAATATAGAGATTCCTTGAGATGTCAGAGGAAAAGAAAAATAGAAGGAAGAGGTAGAAGAATTCGAACTTAGAAAGATAGAGTTCAAATCGTACATGTTAGTCCATAAATAGAAGGATGTGAGAAGAGGGGAAGAAATTTTCGAAAATAAATTAAAAAGATTTTAAAAACATTTTGAAAAATTGAAGAATGATTTTCGAAAAATATGATTGGGAAAGAGATAAAGTGATTTTTGAAAAAAGATTTTGAAATTAGAAATCAAAAAGATATGATTGAAAACTTATTTTGAAAAAGATGTGATTAAAAAGATATGATTGAAAAGATATAGTTTTAAAAAGATATGATTGAAAAATAATTTAAAAAGATTTGATTTTTAAAATCAATGACTTGGCTAACAAGAAAAGATATGATTCAAACATTAAATCTTTCTCAACAGAAAAGGCAACATACTTGAAATGTTGAATCAAATCATTAATTGTTAGCAAGTATTTTTGAAAAATGGAAAGAAATTGATTTTGAAAAGATATGATTGAAAAGATATGATTTGAAAAAGATTTGATTTTGAAAAATTATGAAAACTTGAAAAAAATTTGAATTGAAAACAAAATCTTCCCTCTTGTGCCATCCTGGCGTTAAACGCCTAGAATGGTATCCATTCTGGCGTTTAACGCCCAAAATGCTACCCTTTTGGGCGTTAAACGCACAGCCAGGTGCCCTGGCTGGCGTTTAAATGCCAGTTTTCCTTCTTCACTGGGCGTTTTGAACTCCCAGCTTTTTCTGTGTAATTCCTCTGCTGTATGTTCTGAATCTTCAATTCTCTGTATTATTGACTTGAAAAGATACAAATTAAAATTTTTTTTGGTTTTTTAATGATGAGGAAAAATCAAAATGCAACTAAAAATAAATAAACAATGCATGCAAGACACCAAACTTAGAAGTTTGTATACTACTGACACTAACAAATTGAGAATGCATATGAGAAACAACAAAACACACAAAACAAGAGAATTTAAAGATCAAAGCAAGTAAATCATCAAGAACAACTTGAAGATCAATGAAGACACATGATAAATGCAAGAATAACAGAAACATGCAATTGACACCAAACTTAGAATGAGACACTAGACTCAAACAAGAAATATTTTTGGTTTTTTATGATTTTGTAATTTTTTTGGATTTTTCGAAAATTATGTGAAAAAAGAAAATAAAGAGATTCAACATTTTTAATAAGAATTCCAGGAATCATGCAATGTTAGTCTAAAGCTTTAGTCTAAAGGAATTAGACATGGCTAGCCAAGCTTCAGCAGGACATTACATTCAAGAGCTAAATTGATGAAGATCAATCAGCTTTGGTGATGATAAGAACATCACCTTGAAACACTAGAATTCATTCTTAAAAATTCTGAAAAATACCTAATCTAAGCAACAAGATGAATCGTCAATTGTCCAAACTCAAACAATCCCTGGCAACGGCGCCAAAAACTTGGTGTTGTTGCCGGATCAAAACTTGGCACTGTTATTGCAGGGAACAAATGCAAAACTGTAGTTAGGACATTTAATTCCCCGGCAACGGCACCAAAAACTTGGTGCACGAAATTGTGATCATCAATGGCGCCATTAACATGGTACGCTCAATTGCAATCTCAACTCTTTATCACAACTTCGCACAACTAACCAGCAAGTACACTGGGTCTTCCAAGTAATACACCTTAGGCGAGTAAGGGTCGATCCCATGGAGATTGTTGGTATGAAGCAAGCTATGGTCATCTTGTAAATCTCAGTCAGGCAGATTTAAATGGTTATAGATGATTTATGAATAAAGCATAAAATAAAGATAGAGATACTTATGTAATTTATTGATGAGAATTTCAGATAAGCGTATGGAGATGCTTTGTCCCTTCCGTCTCTCTGCTTTCCTACTGTCTTCATCCAATCCTTCTTACTCCTTTCCATGGCAAGCTGTATGTTGGGCATCACCGTTGTCAATGGCTACAGTCCCGTCCTCTCAGTGAAAATGTTCAACGCGCCCTGTCACAGCACGGCTATTCAGCTGTCGGTTCTCGATCATGTCAGAATAGAATCCAGTGATTCTTTTGCGTCTGTCACTAACACCCCACAATCGCGAGTTTGAAGCTCGTCACAGTCATTCAATCCTTGAATCCTACTCAGAATACCAAAGACAAGGTTTAGACCTTCCGGATTCTCCTGAATGCCGCTATCAATTCTAGCTTATACCACGAAGATTCCGATTAAGGGATCCAAGAGATATCCACTCAATCTAAGGTAGAACGGAGGTGGTTGTCAGGCACACGTTCCGATTAAAGATCAGAGAATTCATAATATTATCCGGATTCTAATTCCGAATGACAATGACATCCTCCTGATTCAAAGGAGAGTGAGATGTCAAACCTATTCAGGATTACAGTTATAAACCCCACTATAAAAAGAGACATGAGCTTAATCAAACTCTCATTCTCATGCAAATTCACATCCTAAGCCTATGTTAGTTTTGGTTGATTGAGGACAAGCAACAGTTCAAGTTTGGTGTTATGATGCGTGAGAATCTTTTCTATCTTTTCCTAGTGAATTTGCACTTAAATTGTTGAGTTTAATAAAGAATTAATTATCTTTTAGCCAATATGGATGCTACTTTGAGTCTTTTGTAATTTTGTTTATTTTAGGTAGCATTCAGCGTAATTTGACGGAGTTTCTGCAGCACAAGAATCAAAGGAGATAGCAACGAGGAGCGACGTGTACGCGTGACTGACGCGTATGCATGATTTGGAGATTTCCATGGCGACGCGTGCGCGTGACTGACGCGTATGCGTGATTTGAAGAGTTGCTCAGCGACGCGTACGCGTGACTGACGCGTCCGCGTGACTTGCGAAGAAGAACAGCGACGCATACGCGTGACTGACGCGTACGCGTGACATGCACCACGTGTAGAAAATGCAGAAAAACACTGGGGGCGATTTATGGGCTGTTTTGACCCAGTTTTCAGCACAGAAAACACAGATTAGAAGCTGCAGAATGGACAAAATAAGTGGTCCCCACCCATCAGCTGAAGACTTGTTAATTAATTCGAATTTAAATTCAAATCTTATTTTTAGGAAAAGATATTATTTTAGTTTTAGATAGATTTTAAATTAATTAGGATTAATTATAAAAGGAATGCCAACAAGGTTATTCCAGGACAACATTATTCCATTCCAATTTACAATCCTAGTTTTCTTCTCTGAACCATGAGCAACTAATCCTTCATTGTTAAGGTTAGGAGCTCTGTCTAATTGTATGGATTGATTCGTTTGATCTTTCTAATTCAATTCATGTTTTGATTTATATTTCAATAATTGTTTTCGTTCTTTATTTTATGAATTTGGGTGGAACGGAAGTATAACCCATGTTCTAATTGAGTTTTTGTAAAACTTGGAAAAGCTCTTTACTTGAACAACAGCTTGAAAATATATTATCCTGAATTTCTAATTGTTTGTATTTTAACGGGATACGTGACATATAATCCCCTTATTTTTGGATAATAAGATTCTTGTGGCATATAAACTGGAAATTGATCATCACCTTATAATTGGAATTAATTGACCAAGGAATTGGCAGTTAATGAATTTTAGAGGAGAATAGGAAGGTCTAAGGAATTAGGGTCTAGTCACATATAGTTTGCCATGAATTAAATCTTGCATGATTAAAATAATTAGTAAGAAAAATCAATCCAGAAAAATAGATAACTCTGAAGCCTTAATTGTTTTCTCCATATTTTATTCCCAACTCATTGCTGCTTGCTTTCTGAAATTTTTAATTTACTGTTTAACGCTCTTTGAATACCAAAACACTCTTTTTCTGTTTGTCTAACTAAGCCAATCACTCAACAATTGTTGCTTAGTCCATTAATTCTCGTGGGATCGACCCTTACTCACATAAGGTATTACTTGGTACGACCCAGTGCACTTGACGGTTAGTTTGGGTTGTAAAATACCGCATCAATGATGATAGGAAATATATTAAAGCAATTGAAGAAGCAAGCATTTCGGGAGAAGACATGGAAAATACTCTCCGATGGTATACTTCATAATAGAAGAAGACTACTTAACCATCCAGGTATTAACTTTCTTCTAGATTTTTCTAATTTTCAAATGACATATTTCTATATCAATGTTTGCACTTGATTATTTTTTTTAATGTAGGACTAACAATATCCGACAATGAGTTGTTAAATCTCACTCTCATAGAAATTGAGACAATTCTCAAGAGGAATAATCATAGTCTAATGGACTACCCTGACATGCCTTTTCCTAACATTGATTTTGAGGATGGGGTTTCTTGCGAACTTTCAAATAATAACCTAATCAATAATGAATTGTTGTACGACAGATAAGACTTAGGGTCAAAGTATTTATTGAATCTTGTGAAGATGACCATTAAGCAAAAGAATGTTTACGATACTATTATCAACAGTGTTGATAAATCACTATTTTATGGTTTACAATGTGTTTAATTGTGTGGTTTTATCATGGTCTTTACCCACTTATTCATATAATTAGCATGCATTTATATTTCCTTCCTAAAATTATTACATGATTGAAAACTTACTTCCTGGAGACCTTTAATTAGGTATTTTAATCCCCCTTTATTCCATTCGATGTCGTGATCTGTGTGTTAAGTGTTTCAAGCTTTATAGGGCATGAATGAATGAGAGATTGGGAAGGAAGCTTGCAGAAAATGGAAGGAATACAAGAAATTGAGGAGATGACCAGCGAGAAGTGACGCGTACGCGTCAGCGACGCGACCGCGCGGAAGAGAGGAATTCGCAGTGACGCGGCCGCATGAGTGACGCAGACGCGCGGATTGGAAAAGCAGAAGCAACACAGAGGCATGGACGATGCGCCCGCATGGAAAAGAAAAATGCTGAATGACGCGTCCGCGTGACGTGCGTGATCTGCAGGATTTCAATGGTCGCTGGCAGAGTTTCTGGACTAGATTTCAACCCAGTTTTCATCCCGGAATTACAGACTAGAGTCCGGGAACATGCAAAAACAAGAGACACAATTCATTCTGAATAATTTTTTAGTTTTAGATCTGGATTTACTCCTCCCCTAGGCTTTTTTACTCACTTGAGAATTCATAATTAGCATTGGAAGATTTTGATTTTAGCTTTTGAGAAGAGTCTACCCCCGGTACTAGTCATCTTATTTTGTTATTTACTTTTTATATTTATTCTTCCATATTTTTAATCCCTCTAGAGTTGACTTTGGCTTATTTTTACAAGTTATTAATATAGACTATCTTTATTTTCAATTAATCCTTTTATTATTGTTTATCATGTCTTCTTTTATTTTCACCATTAATTTTGTGAATTTTATAATTATGATGAGCGAGTAGTTTCATGACTTGATTGGGGATGATTGAAAGGAACCCTTGAGTTGAACTATTCAACAGAGAAATTATAATTGAGTTTATTGTTGGATCACCCTTTAATCATTAACTCTAGTCCTTCCCAAGGGAGAGGATTAGGACTTATGACTAGAAATAGATTTCCAACTTGCTTGACTTTCCTTTACCTAGTAGGGGTTAACTAAGCAGAGTAACTTCCAATTATTAATTAATCTTGAGAGTATTTCAACAAGAATAGGGATTCCAACTAATCTACCCCCAGTCAAGGCTTTTATTTAGAATTAATTAAATTCTCTAATTTAAATTTCTGTTTATCAACTCCACCATTTTTAAAAACACCCAAATGATGAAATAGCATATCTCTCTGCAACTCGTTGGGAGACAACCTGGGATTCATACTCCCAGTATTTTAATTTTCAATATTGTGACAACCCCTTTTAAATTGATAAGCGGATTTTTGGTTAGTTAAGGACTGTACTTGCAACGTATCCCTATTAATAAATTCTTAACTCGCCAATTTCCGCCACGTCAATTTTTGGCGCCGTTGCTGGGGAGTTGTAACAATGTGCTAATTTATTGATTGGTATTTATTTTAATTGCAATTTTTCTTTTCATTCTGTCATTATGAGCTGTACGTTTCTTTCGTTAAATGACGCGTTCCCTTCCTGATCCAAGCTTGCTAGTATTTGACCCTGAGATTGAAAGAACTCTTTCACGTATAAGGCAAGCTTGGCGTCGGCGACTCCTCTTTGAGGACGAACCTGAACCGTCATCTAAGGAAGAAACAAGCTCCCTCTCTACTGATCCAGTTCATTTACGTGCAGGTGACATGGCAGCACCAAGAAGAGTCACTATCCAGGAGGAAGGAGCCCCTGATTTTACGCTCCAACCATTCCAGGCACACCACCCAGCTGTAGCTGTAGATTTTGAAATAAAGTCTTCACTACTCAACTTGATGCCCAAGTTTCATGGCTTACTTGCTCAAGAGCCTATCAATCATCTTAGGGATTTCCAGACTGCTTGTTCTGCTGTTAAGCGCGATGGCACTGATGAAATCTCCATTCTGTTGAAAGCCTTCCCGTTTTCTCTGGAGGGAAAGGCAAGAGAGTGGTACTACACTCAACCTGGAACAACTGTTTCCAACTGGGATACACTTAGGAGAGAGTTTCTGGAGAAATTCTTTCCAGCTGAAGTTGCCGATAAGCTGAGGAAGGACATGTCTATGATCGTTCAGGATGAATCTGAGAGCCTCTATGAATACTTGGAACGCTTTAATAATCTTCGAGAAGCATGCCTCCATCATATGATTGACAAGATAGTGTTGCTCGGCTACTTTACACGGGGTTTGAAATCTCAAGATAGGACCACATTGGAAGGTGCTAGCAATGGTTATATGAAAAAGTACAAGACTACGGAAGAAGCATGGCAATTGATCAGTGACTTAGTTGACTCTACTAGGAATCACAGACAGAAACAAAGTCGGTCAAGAGCTGTTGCAGAGGTATCCACTAGTAAAGAGACTGCTGCTATAGCTCAGAGCTTATGTGAAATGACCAACTTGCTGAAGCAGATGCAACTGAATCAACAACAGCCTCAGCAAGTTCAGCCTTCTCCACTACAGCACAGCCAGCAGTTGGTTCCACAAAGAGTATGCAGAATCTGTGCAGGCTACAGTCACTATACTGATGAGTGTCCGCAACTCCAACCAGAAGACAACACTGTAGCAGCCACTCATAACTTTCATGACCTCCCCAATCAAGGGTACAATCAAGGTGGGAACTATAACCAAGGATGGCAGGATAACTCTAACCAAGGCTAGAGAGACAATTCTAACCAGGGTTAGAGGGACAATCATAACAGAAGAGGCAGAGATAACAATGGAAATCAGAGGTGGAATAACAATAACAACTTCAGGCAGCAGAATCAGAATCAGACCTACAGAGCACCTCATTTAAGACAGCCTCAAGCATCTCAGCAGACCTCTTAGATCACTTACCCCTCTTCATCTCCTAATGATGAGTTACTGCAATCTATTGATCGGAGACAACAGGCCATGGAAAACAACCTTACTTCTACTCTAAATGGTTTGAATTCTACTTTGCAAGCCCTTGTATCACAGATTGGATCACTGAACAACTCCAACAACCAATCCTCAAGCTTTGGTGGACTCTCCTCTCAACCATTACCCAACCCAAAGTGTGGTATTAATGCCATCACCCTAAGGTCCGGAACCACACTGCAAGAGAGGAATCAGGAAGAGCCAAACCCACCTGAATACGCCTCAGCTGAAGAGGTAGTGGAAATAGAAGATGTTGAAGAAGAAAAGAGCATGCAAGACATGGCTGAAGAAGAAGACGCCAAATCACAGGAAGAAGCACCAAAGGGCGCAGACACTATAGAGGATGTCGTTCCTATTCCATTTCCACAACTTGCAAGGAAGCCCAGGAAGCAATTGGAACCTAATCCCAAAATGGTAGAAATTTTCAAAAAGGTTGAGGTAACTGTTCCCCTTTTTGATGTCATTCAACAGGTACCTAAATACACAAAGTTTCTAAAGGATTTATGCATACATAGAGATAAAATTAATGAATTAGAAACTATTCCTTTAGGTAGTTCTATATCTACTTTAATGGGAAATATACCTGAAAAATGTAGTGATCCAGGTCCATGCATGGTTAACTGTACCATTGGAGGTGTGATATTTTCTGACTGTATGTGTGATTTAGGAGCATGTGTTAGTATAATGCCTTTATCTGTATATGATGTTTTGAGGCTCCCTCCCTTAAAAAGGTCGGCAGCTCGTTTTGTGTTAGAAGAAAAAAGTATTATTACAGTGGCTAGAGTTGCTGAAGATGTATTGGTGGGCATTAAAGGTCTCACTTTCCCCATTGATTTTTACATCCTGGAGATGCCCCAACATGACTCAGAGAAGCCATAATCAATCCTACTCGGAAGACCTTTCTTGAAGACCTCAAAGTTCAAATTAGATGCTTTTGCAGGCACATACTCTTTTGAAATAAACGGCCGAGTAGTAAGCTTCAATTAGAATGGAGTTGTGAAGCACCCTCCAGAAGACCGTTCTATCTTCCGAGGACAATGCAGGCACTCTACCACTGCTACCAGTTCCAGATAATCCAGAGCCAGACTATGAACAGAAGTTAGAATTGAAACCCCTCCCTCCACACCTCAAATATGCTTACCTTTAGGACAAGCAGAAGTTTCCAGTTATCATTGCACGGGACCTCACTTCTCCGCAGGAAGAGCAGTTACTTAGTGTGCTGAGGAAGCACAAGAAAGCAATTGGGTGGAGTTTAGCAAACATAGTAGGCATCAACCCTCAAGTTTGTGAGCACAGGATATTTTTAGAAGAAGGAGTAAGACCTGTTCGTCAACCCCAAAGAAGATTGAACCCTACTATTTTAGAGGTTGTCAAGAAGGAAGTGACCAGACTATTAGAGGCAGGTATTATCTACCCCATCTCAGACAGCGAATGGGTGAGCCCAGTACAAGTGGTGCCCAAGAAGTTTGGAGTCACCACAGTGAAGAATGAGCATGGAGAGCTCATAGCAACCAGAGTACAGAACTCCTGGAGGGTCTGCATTGATTACAGGGCTCTCAACAAATCTACTCGTAAGGATCACTACCCTCTTCCATTCATTGATCAAATGCTGGATCGCCTGTCAGGTAAATCACATTATTGCTTTTTAGATGGTTACACATGCTATTTCCAGATTCATATAGCTCCTGAGGATCAGGAAAAGACTACCTTTACCTGTCCCTTTGGGACTTATGCTTACAAGAGAATGCCCTTTGGCCTGTGCAATACACCAGCTACTTTCCAGAGGTGCATGATGAGTCTTTTCTCTGATCTTATTGAGGACTGTATGGAGGTTTTTATGGATGATTTTAGCGTTTATGGTGATTCTTTTAACCTTTGCTTGGATAGTTTATCTAGAGTATTAGATAGATGTGTCAGTACAAACCTTGTATTGAATTTTGAAAAATGTCATTTTATGGTTAAACAAGGAATCGTACTGGGACATGTTGTATCTAATACTGGCATTTCTGTAGATCCAGCAAAGGTGGATGTTATTTCTAGTTTGCCTTACCCCTCTTTTGTGAGGGAAGTCCGTTCGTTCCTTGGACATGCAGGTTTCTATCGAAGATTCATTAAGGACTTTAGTAAGGTCACACTTCCCCTATCCAGACTACTGTAGAAGGACATTGAATTCGAGTTCAGTGAGGATTGCAAATAAGCATTTGATAAGCTGAAAACCGCCCTGACTCAAGCTCCAATTGTGAGAGGACCGGACTGGAGCCAACCATTCGAAATCATGTGCGATGCTTCCAACCATGCAGTAGGAGCAGCACTGGCTCAGCGTCAAGGTAAGGACCCTTTTGTTATTGCTTATGCGTCTAAAACTTTAGATGCTGCTCAGTCTAACTACACTGCTACTGAAAAAGAGCTTCTTGCTATTGTTTTTGCTCTGGATAAATTCCGAGCCTATTTACTTGGTACTAAGGTAGTAGTGTATTCAGACCACGCAGCTCTAAAGTATCTATTAGCTAAAAAGAAATCCAAACCAAGGCTTATACGTTGGATACTGCTAATACAACAATTTGATTTAGAAATTAAGGACAGGAGTGGTAACCAGAATCTAGTGGCAGACCACTTGAGTCGCCTTGAACACATTAAGGATAACTCCACTCCTATAGCTGATAATTTTCCATTTGATAACCTACAAGCAGTATCTGAGGTAACCCCTTGGTATGCACATGTAGCTAATTATCTAGTTAGCCGCACTTTTCCTCCACACTTTACTAAGCACCAAAGAGACAAGCTGAAAAGCGAGTCTAAATATTATATATGGGATGACCCATATTTATGGAGATGTGGTGCTGACCAGGTAATTAGAAGGTGTATGCCTCAATCAGAATTCCAGTCCATTTTAAAGGCCTGTCACTCATCTGAGAGTGGAGGACATTTTGGCCCTCAAAGAACAGCTAGAAAAATCTTAGACTGTGGATTCTGGTGGCCCACCCTTTTTAAAGACGCTGCTAAATTTTGTAAATCTTGTCCCCCATGCCAGAGGTTTGGTAATATATCCCAGAGGGATGAAATGCCTCAACAAACTATGCTTTTTTGTGAAATTTTTGATGTCTGGGGCATTGACTTCATGGGTCCATTTCCAAATTCTAATGGCCACCTCTATATATTGTTAGCTGTAGACTATGTTTCTAAATGGGTGGAAGCAATTCCTACCCATACTGATGATGCTAACACTGTTGTTTCCTTTGTTAGAAACCACATCATTTGTCGCTTTGGATCACCACGAGCAATCGTGAGCAATCAAGGCACCCATTTTTGTAACAGGAGACTAACAGGATTACTGAAGAAGCATGGGATCATTCATAAAATAGCAATAGCCTACCATCCTCAGACTAATGGACAAGCCGAGGTGTCTAACCGAGAGATCAAGTGCATTTTACAGAAGATAGTCAAACCTCATAGAAGAGACTGGAGCACCAGACTACAAGATACACTCTGGGCATACAGAACAGCATACAAGACACCCATTGGGGTGAGTCCTGTCCGCTTAGTCTATGGAAAGGCTTGTCACCTTCCAGTTGAGGTAGAGCACAAAGCTTTTTGGGCAGTAAAGGAATGCAATATGGGATTTGAGAAAGCCAGAGCTGAGAGGAAATTGCAACTGCAAGAATTGGAAAGCCTTCGCCTAGAAGCTTATGAGAACTCAAGACTGTACAAGGAGAAAATGAAGGCTGCACATGATCAACACATCAAGAGAAAGGAGTTCCAACCTGAGGATTTGGTCCTTCTTTACAACTCTAGACTGAGGCTCATGCCAGGCAAACTGCGATCAAGGTGGGAAGGTCCATATAGAGTCGAGAAGGCTGAACCATACGGAGTTTTCCATCTAAGTCACCCTTCAAGCTCTGAACTCATCAAGGTTAATGGACATCGTTTGAAGCTCTACCATGGTGAGAAGGCAACAAAAAATAAGGAGTTAGAGATCTTCCTCCTGGAGGATCCACTCGCAACTGAAAACTGAGCTACTGAAGCGTCCAACTTAAGGATGTTAAAGCAAAGTGCTAGCTGGGAGACAACCCACCACGGTATGATCGTTCCTTTTCTTCTCCTTCTCTTCCCTCATCTATAACTCTTCTTCATACTACTGCCTCTATCTTGCACCTCATCTGCATACTGCATTGGCATAAAAAAAATTTCACGCGACGCGACCGCACCATTGACGCGTCCGCGTCGCAGGTGGATCTGAGAATATAAGAAAGTGAACAGAGAGTCACGCGAGAGCGTGGCTGGAGGCGTGCCTTTGGCATAAATCATCACACGCGACCGCGTCACTGACGCATCCGCGTCAAGTGCAAAAATATGCCTCCCACGCGTCCGCGTCACTCACGCGGCCGCGTGCCCTGAAATTTGACGTAAAATGGGTGCACGATCAAAAGTTGTTCTAGAGTGGTGATGGATCGGTGCTGAAAGCACAAATTCTTCCCATGCGGACGCATGGCTTACGCATCCACGACATATCCTTCTAATGGCCACTCACGCGATCAATGGCGCTATCAACATGGTACACTCAATTGTAATCTCAACTCTTTATCACAACTTCGCACAACTAACCAGCACGTGCACTGGGTCGTCCAAGTAATAAACCTTACACGAGTAAGGGTCGATCCCACGGAGATTGTTGGTATGAAGCAAGCTATGGTCATCTTGTAAATCTCAGTCAGGCGGATTCAAATGGTTATGGAGGATTGATAATTAAAAGATGAATAAAACATAAAATAAAGATAGAGATACTTATGCAATTCATTGGTGAGAATTTCAGATAAGCGTATGGAGATCCTTTGTCCCTTCCGTCTCTCTGCTTTCCTACTGTCTTCATCCAATCCTTCTTACTCCTTTCCATGGCAAGCTGTATGTTGGGCATCACTGTTGTCAATGGCTACAGTCCCGTCCTCTCAGTGAAAATGTTCAACGCGCTCTGTCACAGCACGGCTATTCATCTGTCGGTTCTCGATCATGTCAAAATAGAATCCAGTGATTCTTCTGCGTCTGTCACTAATACCCCACAATCGTGAGTTTGAAGCTCGTCACAGTCATTCAATCCCTGAATCCTACTCAGAATACCATAGACAAGGTTTAGACCTTCCGGATTCTCAAGAATGCCGCCATCAATTCTAGCTTATACCACGAAGATTCTGATTAAGGAATCCAAGAGATATCCACTCAATCTAAGGTAGAACGGAGGTGGTTGTCAGGCACACGTTCATAGGTGAGAATGATGATGAGTGTCACGGATCATCACATTCATCAAGTTGAGGAACAAGTGATATCTTAGAACAAGAATAAGCTGAATTGAATAGAAGAACAATAGTAATTGCATTAATACTCGAGGTACAGCAGAGCTCCACACCTTAATCTATGGTGTGTAGAAACTCCACCGTTGAAAATACATAAGTGATAATGGTGATCATTGGCTTCGGCCCCAGAGAGGGAACCAGAAGAACCAAGATAAAAATACAATAGCAAAAGGTCTTATTTATAGAGAACTAGTAGCTTAGGGTTTACAGAAATGAGTAAATGACATAAAAATCCACTTTCGGGCCCACTTGGTATGTGCTTGGGCTGAGCATTGAAGCTTCTATGTGTAGAGACTTTTCTTGGTGTTAAACGCCAGCTTTTGTGCCAGTTTGGGCGTTTAACTCCCACTTCTGTGCCAGTTCCGGCGTTAAACGCCAGAATTCTTGATCTGACCTGGAATGCCTGTTTATGCCATGAAATCTCGGGCAAAGTATAGACTATTATATATTGCTAGAAAGCCCAGGATGTCTAATTTCCAACGCAATTGAGAGCGCACCAATTGGGATTATGTAGCTCCAGAAAATCTACATCGAATGCAGGGAGGTCAGAATCCAACAGCATCTGCAGTCCTTTTTCAGCCTCTGAATCAGATTTTTGCTCAGGTCCCTCAATTTCAGCCAAAAAATACCTGAAATCACAAAAAAACACACAAACTCATAGTAAATTCCATAAAAGTGAATTTTAAATAAAAACTAATAAAAATATAATAAAAACTAACTAAAACATACTAAAAACATACTAAAAACAATGCCAAAAAGCGTATAAATTATCCGCTCATCACCTTCCAGCAAAGGACACTGCACGATTTCCAAATCACTATTGTGAGCAGATGTTCCCTATTCTGGCAGCTTGAAATTACAACAATGAACACCTTCTTATCCTTCCGCCTCGTATTGCTGAATTTATTAAGCCACAAATTGCACAAAGACATTGGGGATTCTTACAGAGACAGCCACGATAGGTTAATCTTTCTTGGGTTGTTGAGTTCTACTCCAACCTCCACCTGCCGACTCTGCAGTCAGTTTATTTATGCCAGAAGCAAGTCCCTATTACAGAAGAGGCCATTCAGCAAGCCTTAGATCTCCCCCCTGCTCCAGAGGGATTGGACACGTTTCAGAAAGCCTCTATCAAACGCCAGGCATACACCTTTGATTGGGACGCTGTTCTCAGAGTTATCGCTCAACCTGGCAGTAAATGGATCTTCGAATACCATCGTTCTCATCCTAAGGGAATCTCGTCTTCCGCGCTTACCTTAGAGGCTCACGTATGGGCACAGATTATGTCCCATTACATCTTTTCGAGTACTCATGAGTCCTCCTTCACGGCAGACATGGCCGTTCTACTATGGTGCATCCTCACAGACCAGCCTCTTAATTTAGCAAGACATATCCGGAATGCTATGGAACACGTGCAGATCGCGGGCAACCTACCTTTCCCCGCCTTGGTCTCTGATCTTATCTTAGCAGCCGGAGTATACTACAAAGCTGGAGACACCAAAGCCATTCTTCCACGGGATGATCAGTATGTCCCTAACGGGAGATATCTCAGGCCACAACTTGCCACTACCAGCCAGTCCACAGAGGATGCTACAGCTCCTCCACCATCTACTAGTCAGCTGCTGCACCAAATACTGAAGTGATTGGACCAACAAGAAAAGAAAGCAAAACTCCGAGAGCGCCGCAACCACCGCCGTTTCAAACTCCTCAAGGAGCTACTTACAGGAAATCACAGACCCAATGACGATCCAGGCACTCTAGACTCCACTTCTTTCACTAGCCACGACGGTCCCGACTGTGGAGACACTGCCACCAGCCCACCACTGTTCCTGACAGATGGCACCGAGGACGGTGCAAATCCTTAAGTGTGGGGAGGTCGGTCAGTACCTGACTTCCAGAGGTAATTTTTCTTCCCTAAACACCAATAAATTAGGATATTTAGTTAGTTTTTCTTTCTTTTGTAGAATATGATAAATTGCATAGTAATAGATTAGTTGCATGCATGTTCTACTTGATTGAAAAGACAATAAGTTTCTTCTAAAACTCTATCTTTGGAACAAAATTTCACTAATTTTAATTAAAACTCTTATGTTAAATTTGCTTGAAGTTGTATTTGGAACATGATTTTTAAAGCTAAAAAACACACAACCTGTGAGAATTGAGCCTTTATGCATGGTTACATTATTTAACCATATTTGTTTTATTCTTGTGTGTTTACTTCTCTATGACTGTAACCTATATTTTGTTCCATCTTATATGTCCAATGTTTAATATATTTATATGCTGCATATGATTGAGGCCATTAATTATTTAGCTCACTTATCCAAATTAATCCTACCCTTTCAATTACCTTTGTTAGCCACTTTGAGCCTTTAAATCCCATGTGTTCTATAATCTACCACATTACTAGCCTTAAGCGGAAAAACAATTATATACCCCAATTTGAATCTTTGATTAGGTTAAGATAGAATTATGTGTGCTAATTGAGTATGCTTAAGGGGATATGTCATGATAATATAATGGAAATTTGGACACCTACTCATGTGAAACTATAAGAATCAAAAAAAAATCTATGTGCATTGATAAACTATGTTTATTTTGAAAAAAAAATTCAATAAATAAATAAGGGGACAAAATTGCCCCAATGTTGAGTTAAGAATTCAAAGGTCAATGCATGTATGATAGAATTAAAATAAATAGTTGATACATGAGTATGGAATGTGAAAGAGAATCCTGGGCAGCTAGGTACGAACTCCATAGTTATACAAAATATATAGGTTATGTTAGAGTTTGAGTTAATTAAAGATTCAATTTATAAGCTCACTTAACCATATATGTATCCTTACCCTTACCTTGGCCCCATTACAACCCTGAAAAGACCTCATGATGTTGCATTGGTATATTAAATGTTGTTGATTGGTTAGGAGAAGAACAAAATTTAGGGAGCATGATTAGAGAAGGATAGAGTGATTATCCTATACACTGGAGAGATTAGAATAGATATACATCATCAGTGAGGGTTCAATGCTTAAAATTTTATGTTTCCTGCTTTCATGAGCTACCTTCTTGCATTTTTATCTGTTCTTACTGAATGAGAATTGAATTAGTGAAACATGATTTGTAATTATTTGAAGAGCTTATTTATTCTTGATCAAGTGGACAAGAATCATATAGTTGTATTCACATATATAAGTTGCATTGCATTGCATGAGTTTTTACATGTTCCTACTCTATTATTCTATCTCCTTCAACTAAGCATGAGGACATGCTAATGTTTAAGTGTGGGGAAGTTGATAAACCACTATTTTATGGTTTATAATGTGTTTAATTGTGTGGTTTTATCATGGTCTTTACCCACTTATTCATATAATTAGCATGCATTTATATTTCCTTCCTAAAATTATTACATGATTGAAAACTTACTTCCTGGAGACCTTTAGTTAGGTATTTTAATCCCCCTTTATTCCATTCGATGTCATGATCTGTGTGTTAAGTGTTTCAGGCTTTATAGGGCATGAATGAATGAGAGATTGGGAAGGAAGCTTGCAGAAAATGGAAGGAATACAAGAAATTGAGGAGATGACCAGCAAAAAGTGACGCGTACGCGTCAGCGACGCGACCACGCGGAAGAGAGGAATTCGTAGTGACGCGGCCGCATGAGTGACACGGACGTGCGGATTGGAAAAGCAGAAAAGACGCAGAGGCATGGACGACGCGACCGCATGGAAAAGAAAAACTCCAAATGACGCGTCCGCGTGAATGACGCATCCGCGTGACGTGCGTGATCTGCAGAATTTCAAAAGTCGCTGGCAGAGTTTCTGGACCGGATTTCAACCCAGTTTTCGGCCCAAAATTACAGACTAGAGTCAGAGAACATGCAGAAACGAGAGACACAATTCATTCTGCATAATTTTTTAGTTTTAGATCTAGATTTACTCCTCCCTGATGAGCGGATAATTTATACGCTTTATGGCATTGTTTTTAGGTAGTTTTTAGTATGATCTAGTTACTTTTAGGGATGTTTTCATTAGTTTTTATGTTAAATTCACATTTCTGGACTTTACTAGGAGTTTGTGTGTTTTTCTATGATTTCAGGTAAATTCTGGCTAAAATTGAGGGACCTGAGCAAAACTCTGAAAGCAAGGCTGACAAAGGACTGCTGATGCTGTTGGATTCTGCCCTCCCTGCACTCGAAATGGATTTCCTGGAGCTACAGAACTCCAAATGGCGCGCTCGCAACGGCGTTGGAAAGTAGACATCCAGAGCTTTCCAGCAATATATAATAACCATACTTTATTCGGGAATTGACAACGTAAACTGGCGCTCAACGCCAGTTCCATGTTGCTGTCTGGAGTCAAACGCCAGAAACACGTCACGACCCAGCGTTGAACGCCCAAAACACGTTACAACTTGGCGTTCAACTCCAAAAGAAGCCTCAGCTCATGGATAGATCAAGCTCAGCCCAAACATACACCAAGTGGGCCTTGGAAGTGGATTTATGCATCAATTACTTACTTCTGTAAACCCTAGTAGCTAGTTTATTATAAATAAGACTTTTTACTAGGGTATTAGTCATCTTTTGGCCATTCGGTTTTTTGATCATTCAAGGGGCTGGCCATTCGGCCATGCCTGAACCTTCATCACTTATGTATTTTCAACGGTGGAGTTTCTACATACCATAGATTAAGGGTGTGGAGCTCTGCTGTACCTCAAGTTTTAATGCAATTACTACTATTTTCTATTCAATTCTCTTTATTCCTATTCTAAGATATTCGTTGCACTTCAACTTGATGAATGTGATGATCCGTGACACTCATCATCATTCTCACCTATGAACGCGCGTGACTGACAACCACTTCCGTTCTACCATAGACCGGGCGCATATCTCTTGGATTCCTTAATCAGAATCTTCGTGGTATAAGCTAGAATTGATGGCGGCATTCATGAGAATCCGGAAAGTCTAAACTTTGTCTGTGGTATTCCGAGTAGGATTCTGGGATTGAATGACAGTGACGAGCTTCAAACTCCTGAAGGCTGGGCGTTAGTGACAGACGCAAAAGAATCAAGGGATTCTATTCCAACCTGATTGAGAACCGACAGATGATTAGCCGTGCTGGGACAGAGCATTTGAACCTTTTTCACTGAGAGGATGGGATGTAGCCATTGACAACAGTGATGCCCTACATACAGCTTGTCATAGAAAGGAGTAAGAAGGATTGAAGGAAGAAGTAGGAAAGTAGAAAAAGAAAGGGCACAGTATCTCTATACGCTTATCTGAAATTCCCACTATTAATTTACATAAGTATTTCTATCCTTTTATTTTATTTATCTTTTAATTATCTAATCTCCCATAACCACATGGATAAGCCTGACTGAGATTTACAAGATGACCATAGCTTGCTTCATACCAACAATCTCCGTGGGATCGACCCTTACTCACGTAAGGTATTACTTGGACGACCCAGTGCACTTGCTGGTTAGTTGTGCGAAGTTGTGAACCATGGTATTGGCACCAAGTTTTTGGCGCCATTGCCAGGGAAAGAAAGAGTGATGAAATTTACATAAACATATGAATCACAATTTCGTGCACCAAGTTTTTGGCGCCGTTGCCGGGGATTGTTCGAGTATGGACAACTGACGGCTCATCTTGTTGCTCAGATTGGGTAATTTTATTTTATTTTATTTTATTTTATTTTATTTTATTATTCTTAAATTTCGAAAAATAAATTATATTACTTATCCTGTTCTTCAGAATTTTTAAGAATGGATTCTAGAGTTTCATGAAGCATGTTTAAGCCTGGCTGGCTGTAAAGCCATGTCTAAATTCTTTTGGACTGAGGCTTCAAAACCATCTTCATAGAGGCAAACTAATTTGAATATTAGCTGTATGCTAAAGCTTGGCTGGCCATTGGCCATGTCTAGTGTTTTGGACTGGAGCTTTCATTGAAAGCTTGGCTGGCTATTAAGCCATGTCTAATTCCTGGACCGGAGCTTTAGACTAACATTGCGAAGATTCCTGGAATCCTTATTAAAAATTTTGAATTTCTTATTTTCTTTTTCTTATATGTTTTTTGAAAAAAATCAAATAAAATACAAAAAAAAATTAGAAAATCATAAAAATCAAAAATATTTTGTGTTTCTTGTTTGAGTCTTGTGTCAAGTCATAAGTTTGGTGTCAATTGCATGTTCATCTTTTTCTTGCATAAAATTTTCGAAAAATTAATGCATTCATGGTGTTCTTCATGATCTTCAAGTTGTTCTTGATGAATCCTCTTGTTTGATCTTCATATTTTCTTATTTTGTGTTGTATGGTGTTTTTCATATGCATTCTTGCATTCATAGAGTCTAAACATGAAAAATTTCAAAGTTCGGTGTCTTGCATGTTTTCTTTACATTGAAAATTTTTCAAAAATATGTTCTTGATGTTCATCATGATCTTCAAAGTGTTCTTGGTGTTCATCTTGACATTCATAGTGTTCTTGCATGCATCATGTGTTTTGATCCAAAATTTTCATGCATTGAGTATTTTCAGTGTTTTTCTCTCTCATCATAAAAAAATTCAAAAAAAATCAAAAATCAAAAAAATATCTTATCTTTTTAAATCTTATCTTTTTAAAATCTTTTTCAAAAATCATATATTTTCCATTTTTTTTCATATTTGAAAATTTCAAAAATCTTTTTCAAAATTTTTCAAAATTTTTTCTTATCTTTACATCATATTTTCGAAAATTGCATCAAAAAATAATGTTTTGATTCAAAAATTTCAAGTTTGTTACTTTCTTGTTAAGAAAGATTCAAATTTTAAGTTCTAGAATCATATCTTGTGATTTCTTGTGAGTCAAGTCATTAATTGTGATTTTAAAATTCAAATCTTTTTCAAAACAAATTTCAATCATATCTTTTTAGAACCATATCTTTTAAAATCATATCTTTTCAAATCTTATCTTTCCAAAATCATATCTTTTCATATCATATCTTTTTCAAACTTTAATTTCAAAAATCTTTTCTAACTTCTTATCTTTTCAAAATTAATTTTCAAATCTTTTTCAACTAACTAATTGATTTATTTGTTTGTTTTATCTTTTATCTTTTTCAAAACCACCTAACTACTTTTTCCTCTTCAATTTTCAAAAATATCTCACCTCTTTTTCAAAATTCTTTTTAATTAACTAATTGTTTCAAATTTTAATTTTAATTTTATTTCTTCCTTTAATTTTCGAAATTATTAACCCATTTTTCAAAATTATTTTCGAATTTTCTCCCCCTCATCTTTTCTATTTATTTTATTTATTTACTAACACTTCTCTTCATCCTAAAATTGAACCCCCCTCTCTCTGAGTTCGAACTTTCTTCTTCTCCTTCTTATTCTTCTTCTTTTCTACTCACATAAACGAACCTCTATATCTGGACAAAGAGGATCCCTATTATTATTTTCTGTTCCCTTCTTTTTCATATGAGCAGGAGCAAGGACAAGAACATTCTTATTGAAGCAGATCCTGAACCTGAAAGGACTCTGAAGAGGAAGTCAAGAGAAACTAAAATCAATAATTCAGAGAAACCTTAAAAAAAGAAAAAAAAAGAGAAAAGGGAAGACAATAAGCTTCCACCTCCGAGTCATGAGAGATGGAAAGACTCATCTAAAGGGTTTATAGCTCAGTGGTAGAATATTTGACTGCAAATCAAGAGATCCCTGAGATACCTAAGGGGATAAATTATCCTCCACACAATTATTGGGAGAAATAAAGATAAGAGCACTAAAATCACTAGGGATCAAGCAACAGAGGTAAGGAAGAGACATAAAGGAGCCCAAAAAGCATCAATGGTCTTTCAAGAAGGCACCATCCTCACTAAGGTGGACTCATTCCTTGTTTTTAAATTTTTTTTCTGCTTTTCATTTTTTTTATATGTTATATGTTTATCTATGTTTATGTCTTTATTACATGATTATTATTATTTAGTAACTATGTCTTAAGGCTATGAATAATTCTATGAATCCTTCACCTCTCTTAAATGAAAAATATTTTTAATTCAAAAGAACAAGAAGTACATGAATTTCAAATTTATCCTTGAATTTAGTTTAATTATATTGATGTGGTGACAATACTTTTTGTTTTCTGAATGAATGCTTGAACAGTGCATAAATTTTGATCTTGTTGTTTATGAATGTTAAAATTGTTGGCTCTTGAAAGAATGATGAACAAAGAGAAATGTTATTGACAATCTGAAAAATCATAAATTTGATTCTTGAAGCAAGAAAAAGCAGTGAATGGCGAAAAAAAATAAAAAAATAATTGGCGAAAAAAATAGAAAGAAAGAAAGAAAAAGCAAGCAGAAAAAGCTAATAGCCCTTAAAACCAAAAGGCAAGGGTAAAAAGGATCCAAGGCTTTGAGCATCAATGGATAGGAGGGCCCAAGGAAATAAAATCCAGGCCTAAGCAGCTAAATCAAGCTGTCCCTAACCATGTGCTTGTGGCATGCAGGTCCAAGTGAAAAGCTTGAGACTGAGTGGTTAAATTTATGATCCAAAGCAAAAAGAGTGTGCTTAAGAGCTCTGGACACCTCTAACTGGGGACTTTAGCAAAGCTAAGTCACAATCTGAAAAGGTTCACCCAGTTATGTGTCTGTGGCATTTATGTATCTGGTGGTAATACTGGAAAACAAAGTGCTTAGGGCCACGGCCAAGACTCATAAAAGTAGCTGTGTTCAAGAATCAACATACTTAACTAGGAGAATCAATAACACTATCTGAAATTCTAAGTTCCTAGAGATGCCAATCATTCTAAACTTCAAAGGAAAAAGTGAGATGCCAAAACTGTTCTGAAGCAAAAAGCTACAAGTCCCGCTCATCTAATTAGAATTAATATTCATTGATATTTTGGAATTTATAGTATATTCTCTTCTTTTTATCCTATTTGATTTTCAGTTGCTTGGGGACAAGCAACAATTTAAGTTTGGTGTTGTGATGAGCGGATAATTTATACGCTTTTTGGCATTGTTTTTAGGTAGTTTTTAGTATGATCTAGTTACTTTTAGGGATGTTTTCATTAGTTTTTATGTTAAATTCACATTTCTGGACTTTACTAGGAGTTTGTGTGTTTTTCTATGATTTCAGGTAAATTCTGGCTGAAATTGAGGGACCTGAGCAAAACTCTGAAAGCAAGGCTGACAAAGGACTGCTGATGCTGTTGGATTCTGACCTCCCTGCACTCGAAATGGAATTCCTGGAGCTACAGAACTTCAAATGGCGCGCTCTCAACGGCGTTGGAAAGTAGACATCCAGAGCTTTCCAGCAATATATAATCGTTCATACTTTATTCGGGAATTGACGACGTAAACTGGCGCTCAACGCCAGTTCCATGTTGCTGTCTGGAGTCAAACGCCAGAAACACGTCACGACCCAGAGTTGAACGCCCAAAACACGTTACAACTTGGCGTTCAACTCCAAAAGAAGCCTCAGCTCATGGATAGATCAAGCTCAGCCTAAACATACACCAAGTGGGCCTTGGAAGTGGATTTATGCATCAATTATTTACTTCTGTAAACCCTAGTAGCTAGTTTATTATAAATAGGACTTTTTACTAGTGTATTAGTCATCTTTTGGCCATTCGGTCTTTTGATCATTCAGGGGGCTGGCAATTCGGCCATGCCTGAACCTTCATCACTTATGTATTTTCAACGGTGGAGTTTCTACACACCATAGATTAAGGGTGTGGAGCTCTGCTGTACCTCAAGTTTTAATGCAATTACTACTATTTTCTATTCAATTCTCTTTATTCCTATTCTAAGATATTCGTTGCACTTCAACTTGATGAATGTGATGATCCGTGACACTCATCATCATTCTCACCTATGAACGCGCGTGACTGACAACCACTTCCGTTCTACCTTAGACTGGGCGCATATCTCTTGGATTCCTTAATCAAAATCTTCGTGGTATAAGCTAGAATTGATGGCGGCATTCATGAGAATCCGGAAAGTCTAAACCTTGTCTGTGGTATTCCGAGTAGGATTCTGGGATTGAATGACTGTGACGAGCTTCAAACTCCTGAAGGCTGGGCGTTAGTGACAGACGCAAAAGAATCAAGGGATTCTATTCCAACCTGATTGAGAACCGACAGATGATTAGCCGTGCTGTGACAGAGCATTTGGACCTTTTTCACTGAGAGGATGGGATGTAGCCATTGACAACGGTGATGCCCTACATACAGCTTGCCATAGAAAGAAGTAAGAAGGATTGAAGGAAGAAGTAGGAAAGTAGAAAAAGAAAGGGCACAGTATCTCCATACGCTTATCTGAAATTCCCACTATTAATTTACATAAGTATTTCTATCCTTTTATTTTATTTATCTTTTAATTATCTAATCTCCCATAACCACATGGATAAGCCTGACTGAGATTTACAAGATGACCATAGCTTGCTTCATACCAACAATCTCCGTGGGATCGACCCTTACTCACGTAAGGTATTACTTGGACGACCCAGTGCACTTGCTGGTTAGTTGTGCGAAGTTGTGAACCATGGTATTGGCACCAAGTTTTTGGCGCCATTGCCAGGGAAAGAAAGAGTGATGAATTTTACATAAACATATGAATCACAATTTCGTGCACCACTCCCCTAGGCTTTTTTACTCACTTGAGCATTCATAATTAGCATTGGAAGATTTTGGCTTTAGCTTTTGAGAAGAGTCTACCTCCGATACTAGTCATCTTATTTTATTATTTACTTTTTATATTTATTCTTCCATATTTTTAATCCCTCTAGAGTTGACTTTGGTTTATTTTTACAAGTTATTAATATAGACTATTTTATTTTCAATTAATCCTTTTATTATTGTTTATCATGTCTTCTTTTATTTTCACCATTAATTCTGTGAATTTTATAATTATGATGAGTGAGTAGTTTCATGACTTGATTGGGGATGATTGAAAGAAACCCTTGAGTTGAACTATTCAAGAGAGAAATTATAATTGGGTTTATTGTTGAATCACCCTCTAATCATTAACTCTACTCCTTCCAAGGGAGAGGATTAGGACTTATGACTAGAAACAGATTTCCAACTTGCTTGACTTTCCTTTACCTAGTAGGGGTTAACTAAGCAGAGTAACTTCCAATTATTAATTAATCTTGAGAGTATTTCAACAAGAATAGGGATTCCAACTAATCTACCCCCAGTCAAGGCTTTTATTTAGAATTAATTAAATTCTCTGATTTAAATTTCTGTTTATCAACTCCACCATTTTTAAAAACACCCAAATGATGAAATAGCATATCTCTCTGCAACTCGTTGGGAGACGACCTGGGATTCATACTCCCAGTATTTTAATTTTCAATATTGTGACAACCCCTTTTAAATTGATAAGCGGATTTTTGGTTAGTTAAGGACTGTACTTGCAACGTATCCCTATTAATAAATTCTTAACTCGCCAATTTCCACCACGTCAAGTGTCGACTGGGGTGAGGGTGGTTTATACTTTCTATATGGCTACGGTGGTATTAATGCCATCACCGTAAGGTTCGGAACCACACTGTAAGAGAGGAATCAGGAAGAGCCAAACCCACCTGAACACGCCTCAGCTGAAGAGGTAGTGGAAATAGAAAATGTTGAAGAAGAAAAGAGCATGCAAGACATGGCTGAAGAAGAAGATGCCAAATCACAGGAAGAAGCACCAAAGGGCGCAGACACTATAGAGGATGTCGTTCCTATTCCATTTCCACAACTTGCAAGGAAGCCCAGGAAGCAATTGGAACCTGATCCCAAAATGGTAGAAATTTTCAAAAAGTTTGAGGTAACTGTTCCCCTTTTTGATGTCATTCAACAGGTACCTAAATACACAAAGTTTCTAAAGGATTTATGCATACATAGAGATAAAATTAATGAATTAGAAACTATTCCTTTAGGTAGTTCTATATCTACTTTAATGGGAAATATACCTGAAAAATGTAGTGATCCAGGTCCATGCATGGTTAACTGTACCATTGGAGGTGTGATATTTTCTGACTGTATGTGTGATTTAGGAGCATGTGTTAGTATAATGCCTTTATCTGTATATGATGTTTTGAGGCTCCCTCCCTTAAAAAGGTCGGCAGCTCGTTTTGTGTTAGAAGAAAAAAGTATTATTACAGTGGCTAGAGTTGCTGAAGATGTATTGGTGGGCATTAAAGGTCTCACTTTCCCCATTGATTTTTACATCCTGGAGATGCCCCAACATGACTCAGAGAAGCCATCATCAATCCTACTCGGAAGACCTTTCTTGAAGACCTCAAAGTTCAAATTAGATGCTTTTGCAGGCACATACTCTTTTGAAATAAACGGCCGAGTAGTAAGCTTCAATTAGAATGGAGTTGTGAAGCACCCTCCAGAAGACCGTTCTATCTTCCGAGGACAATGCAGGCACTCTACCACTGCTACCAGTTCCAGATAATCCAGAGCCAGACTATGAACAGAAGTTAGAATTGAAACCCCTCCCTCCACACCTCAAATATGCTTACCTTTAGGACAAGCAGAAGTTTCCAGTTATCATTGCACGGGACCTCACTTCTCCGCAGGAAGAGCAGTTACTTAGTGTGCTGAGGAAGCACAAGAAAGCAATTGGGTGGAGTTTAGCAAACATAGTAGGCATCAACCCTCAAGTTTGTGAGCACAGGATATTTTTAGAAGAAGGAGCAAGACCTGTTCGTCAACCCCAAAGAAGATTGAACCCTACTATTTTAGAGGTTGTCAAGAAGGAAGTGACCAGACTATTAGAGGCAGGTATTATCTACCCCATCTCAGACAGCGAATGGGTGAGCCCAGTACAAGTGGTGCCCAAGAAGTTTGGAGTCACCACAGTGAAGAATGAGCATGGAGAGCTCATAGCAACCAGAGTACAGAACTCCTGGAGGGTCTGCATTGATTACAGGGCTCTCAACAAATCTACTCGTAAGGATCACTACCCTCTTCCATTCATTGATCAAATGCTGGATCGCCTGTCAGGTAAATCACATTATTGCTTTTTAGATGGTTACACATGCTATTTCCAGATTCATATAGCTCCTGAGGATCAGGAAAAGACTACCTTTACCTGTCCCTTTGGGACTTATGCTTACAAGAGAATGCCCTTTGGCCTGTGCAATACACCAGCTACTTTCCAGAGGTGCATGATGAGTCTTTTCTCTGATCTTATTGAGGACTGTATGGAGGTTTTTATGGATAATTTTAGCGTTTATGGTGATTCTTTTAACCTTTGCTTGGATAGTTTATCTAGAGTATTAGATAGATGTGTCAGTACAAACCTTGTATTGAATTTTGAAAAATGTCATTTTATGGTTAAACAAGGAATCGTACTGGGACATGTTGTATCTAATACTGGCATTTCTGTAGATCCAGCAAAGGTGGATGTTATTTCTAGTTTGCCTTACCCCTCTTTTGTGAGGGAAGTCCGTTCGTTCCTTGGACATGCAGGTTTCTATCGAAGATTCATTAAGGACTTTAGTAAGGTCACACTTCCCCTATCCAGACTACTGTAGAAGGACATTGAAT
Source organism: Arachis hypogaea (assembly GCF_003086295.3). NCBI lineage: Eukaryota > Viridiplantae > Streptophyta > Magnoliopsida > Fabales > Fabaceae > Arachis > Arachis hypogaea. The sequence continues at coordinate 86,194,698 of NC_092036.1, read as the reverse complement.
TCGAGTTCAGTGAGGATTGCAAATAAGCATTTGATAAGCTGAAAACCGCCATGACTCAAGCTCCAATTGTGAGAGGACCGGACTGGAGCCAACCATTCGAAATCATGTGCGATGCTTCCAACCATGCAGTAGGAGCAGCACTGGCTCAGCGTCAAGGTAAGGACCCTTTTGTTATTGCTTATGCGTCTAAAACTTTAGATGCTGCTCAGTCTAACTACACTGCTACTGAAAAAGAGCTTCTTGCTATTGTTTTTGCTCTGGATAAATTCCGAGCCTATTTACTTGGTACTAAGGTAGTAGTGTATTCAGACCACGCAGCTCTAAAGTATCTATTAGCTAAAAAGAAATCCAAACCAAGGCTTATACGTTGGATACTGCTAATACAACAATTTGATTTAGAAATTAAGGACAGGAGTGGTAACCAGAATCTAGTGGCAGACCACTTGAGTCGCCTTGAACACATTAAGGATGACTCCACTCCTATAGCTGATAATTTTCCATTTGATAACCTACAAGCAGTATCTGAGGTAACCCCTTGGTATGCACATGTAGCTAATTATCTAGTTAGCCGCACTTTTCCTCCACACTTTACTAAGCACCAAAGAGACAAGCTGAAAAGCGAGTCTAAATATTATATATGGGATGACCCATATTTATGGAGATGTGGTGCTGAACAGGTAATTAGAAGGTGTATGCCTCAATCAGAATTCCAGTCCATTTTAAAGGCCTGTCACTCATCTGAGAGTGGAGGACATTTTGGCCCTCAAAGAACAGCTAGAAAAATCTTAGACTGTGGATTCTGGTGGCCCACCCTTTTTAAAGACGCTGCTAAATTTTGTAAATCTTGTCCCCCATGCCAGAGGTTTGGTAATATATCCCAGAGGGATGAAATGCCTCAACAAACTATGCTTTTCTGTGAAATTTTTGATGTCTGGGGCATTGACTTCATGGGTCCATTTCCAAATTCTAATGGCCACCTCTATATATTGTTAGCTGTAGACTATGTTTCTAAATGGGTGGAAGCAATTCCTACCCATACTGATGATGCTAACACTGTTGTTTCCTTTGTTAGAAACCACATCATTTGTCACTTTGGATCACCACGAGCAATCGTGAGCAATCAAGGCACCCATTTTTGTAACAGGAGACTAACAGGATTACTGAAGAAGCATGGGATCATTCATAAAATAGCAATAGCCTACCATCCTCAGACTAATGGACAAGCCGAGGTGTCTAACCGAGAGATCAAGTGCATTTTACAGAAGATAGTCAAACCTCATAGAAGAGACTGGAGCACCAGACTACAAGATACACTCTGGGCATACAGAACAGCATACAAGACACCCATTGGGATGAGTCCTGTCCGCTTAGTCTATGGAAAGGCTTGTCACCTTCCAGTTGAGGTAGAGCACAAAGCTTTTTGGGCAGTAAAGGAATGCAATATGGGATTTGAGAAAGCCGGAGCTGAGAGGAAATTGCAACTGCAAGAATTGGAAAGCCTTCGCCTAGAAGCTTATGAGAACTCAAGACTGTACAAGGAGAAAATGAAGGCTGCACATGATCAACACATCAAGAGAAAGGAGTTCCAACCTGAGGATTTGGTCCTTCTTTACAACTCTAGACTGAGGGTCATGCCAGGCAAACTGCGATCAAGGTGGGAAGGTCCATATAGAGTCGAGAAGGCTGAACCATACGGAGTTTTCCATCTAAGTCACCCTTCAAGCTCTGAACTCATCAAGGTTAATGGACATCGTTTGAAGCTCTACCATGGTGAGAAGGCAACAAAAAATAAGGAGTTAGAGATCTTCCTCCTGGAGGATCCACTCGCAACTGAAAACTGAGCTACTGAAGCGTCCAACTTAAGGATGTTAAAGCAAAGTGCAAGCTGGGAGACAACCCACCACGGTATGATCGTTCCTTTTCTTCTCCTTCTCTTCCCTCATCTATAACTCTTCTTCATACTACTGCCTCTATCTTGCACCTCATCTGCATACTGCATTGGCATAAAAAAAAATTTCACGCGACGCGACCGCACCATTGACACGTCCGCGTCGCAGGTGGATCTGAGAATATAAGAAAGTGAACAGAGAGTCACGCGAGAGCGTGGCTGGAGGCGTGCCTTTGGCATAAATCATCACACGCGACCGCGTCACTGACGCATCCGCGTCAAGTGCAAAAATATGCCTCCCACGCGTCCGCGTCACTCACGCGGCCGCGTGCCCTGGAATTTGACGTAAAATGGGTGCACGATCAAACGTTGTTCTAGAGTGGTGATGGATCGGTGCTGAAAGCACAAATTCTTCCCACGCGGACGCATGGCTTACGCATCCACGACATATCCTTCTAATGGCCACTCACGCGATCGCGTGACCCACACGATCGCGTCACCCGAAATTTGGCAAAAATAAAAATTCGAACAGAGAGTTGTGCGAGCGCGAGGCTACCATCGCGCCAGTAGCATAACATGTGTCACGCGTTCGCGTGACCGACGCTTCCGTGTCGATTCATTTAATACGCATTCTCGCGAACGCGTCACTCACGCGTCCGCGTCGCTTGCACCACACAGCTTATCCTAAATTTCAAATTATCTTATCTTTCTCTTCCCCAAATCCTGCTTTTTCTTTTCCCTTCCTATTTCTTTCTTCCCCTTTCTTCCTTCTTCCCTCATTCTCACTTTCTACTTTTTCTCTCCCTCACCACCATTATCAAGGTTTTTTTCTTTTCTTCTTCCCTCCTCACTTTTCTATTCTTCTTCTTTATTTATGTTTTCTTCTTCCCTTTTCTTTCTTTCTACTTTCATTGCATATGTTTTCTTTTTTCTTTCTTTTTGTATTGGTGTTGGAAATTTATTTGGTCATTGTGGATTGTTTCATAATTGTTTGGCAATTATATTTTTAAAGGGGTTGCTTGCATGTTCAATTTATTATTTTCATTGGATTATTTACCATGCATGCTATGTATTTGTGAAAAAGCCCATGTGGCATTATGCACTTTTCTACATTATCCTATTCTACTATTCAATGCATGCTTTTCACAAATTCCCTATACTATTTTATTAATTGAATTTAATTGCCAATACAAACGTGATAGTTTGTTACGAAGTGATGCTTGATCTATGCTACTCATGCCCTTGCCGGCAGGCCAATAATCATCATGCATCTACTTACCCTATCATGCACTTGTTCTATTCCCTTTATTGATCTTTTCACATGTTGTCATGCCCATGTGTTTATTTCACTCATCTTTACCGTGCACTGATTATCACTCACTCAATCCCCTTCCTTGCTTTATCTCTTTGGATTTAACTTACTTTCTCTCCCTTTTTCAGAATGGCCACTAAGAAAGACAAAGAGAAAGCTATCCCTAAACCCACCGCAAGGAAAGGAACGAAGAGAGCATAAGTGGCAGAGCCTTCTTCAACTGCAGTCAAGCCCTCAACAAAAAGAATTAAAAGGATTATCAAGGTTGATGAAAAGGAGAGATCCTTCTGGTGCATGAAATTGTGATCATCAATGGCGCTATCAACATGGTACACTCAATTGTAATCTCAACTCTTTATCACAACTTTGCACAACTAACCAGCAAGTGCACTGGGTCGTCCAAGTAATAAACCTTACACGAGTAAGGGTCGATCCCACGGAGATTGTTGGTATGAAGCAAGCTATGGTCATCTTGTAAATCTCAGTCAGGCGGATTCAAATGGTTATGGAGGATTGATAATTAAAAGATGAATAAAACATAAAATAAAGATAGAGATACTTATGCAATTCATTGGTGAGAATTTCAGATAAGCGTATGGAGATGCTTTGTCCCTTCCGTCTCTCTGCTTTCCTACTGTCTTCATCCAATCCTTCTTACTCCTTTCCATGGCAAGCTGTATGTTGGGCATCACTGTTGTCAATGGCTACAGTCCCGTCCTCTCAGTGAAAATGTTCAACGCGCTCTGTCACAGCACGGCTATTCATCTGTCGGTTCTCGATCATGTCAGAATAGAATCCAGTGATTCTTCTGCGTCTGTCACTAATGCCCCACAATCGTGAGTTTGAAGCTCGTCACAGTCATTCAATCCCTGAATCCTACTCAGAATACCATAGACAAGGTTTAGACCTTCCGGATTCTCAAGAATGCCGCCATCAATTCTAGCTTATACCACGAAGATTCTGATTAAGGAATCCAAGAGATATCCACTCAATCTAAGGTAGAACGGAGGTGGTTGTCAGGCACACGTTCATAGGTGAGAATGATGATGAGTGTCACGGATCATCACATTCATCAAGTTGAGGAACAAGTGATATCTTAGAACAAGAATAAGCTGAATTGAATAGAAGAACAATAGTAATTGCATTAATACTCGAGGTACAGCAGAGCTCCACACCTTAATCTATGGTGTGTAGAAACTCCACCGTTGAAAATACATAAGTGATAATGGTGATCATTGGCTTCGGCCCCAGAGAGGGAACCAGAAGAACCAAGATAAAAATACAATAGCAAAAGGTCTTATTTATAGAGAACTAGTAGCTTAGGGTTTACAGAAATGAGTAAATGACATAAAAATCCACTTTCGGGCCCACTTGGTATGTGCTTGGGCTGAGCATTGAAGCTTCTATGTGTAGAGACTTTTCTTGGTGTTAAATGACAGCTTTTGTGCCAGTTTGGGCGTTTAACTCCCACTTCTGTGCCAGTTCCGGCGTTAAACGCCAGAATTCTTGATCTGACTTGGAATGCCTGTTTGGGCCATGAAATCTCGGGCAAAGTATAGACTATTATATATTGCTGGAAAGCCCAGGATGTCTAATTTCCAACGCAATTGAGAGCGTGCCAACTGGGATTCTGTAGCTCCAGAAAATCTACATCGAATGCAGGGAGGTCAGAATCCAACAGCATTTGTAGTCCTTTTTCAGCCTCTGAATCAGATTTTTGCTCAGGTCCCTCAATTTCAGCCAAAAAATACCTGAAATCACAGAAAAACACACAAACTCATAGTAAAGTCCATAAAAGTGAATTTTAAATAAAAACTAATAAAAATATAATAAAAACTAACTAAAACATACTAAAAACATACTAAAAACAATGCCAAAAAGCGTATAAATTATCCGCTCATCACCTTCCAGCAAAGGACACTGCACGATTTCCAAATCGCTATTGTGAGCAGATGTTCCCTATTCTGGCAGCTTGAAATTACAACAATGAACACCTTCTTATCCTTCCGCCTCGTATTGCTGAATTTATTAAGCCACAAATTGCACAAAGACATTGGGGATTCTTACAGAGACAGCCACGATAGGTTAATCTTTCTTGGGTTGTTGAGTTCTACTCCAACTTCCACCTGCCGACTCTGCAGTCAGTTTATTTACGCCAGAAGCAAGTCCCTATTACAGAAGAGGCCATTCAGCAAGCCTTAGATCTCCCCCCTGCTCCAGAGGGATTGGACACTTTTCAGAAAGCCGCCATCAAACGCCAGGCATACACCTTTGATTGGGACGCTGTTCTCAGAGTTATCGCTCAACCTGGCAGTAAATGGATCTTCGGATACCATCGTTCTCGTCCTAAGGGAATCTCGGCTTCCGCGCTTACCTTAGAGGCTCGCGTATGGGCACAGATTATGTCCCATTACATCTTTTCGAGTACTCATGAGTCCTCCTTCACGGCAGACATGGCCGTTCTACTATGGTGCATCCTCACAGACCAGCCTCTTAATTTAGCAAGACATATCCGGAATGCTATGGAACACGTGCAGATCGCGGGCAACCTACCTTTCCCCGCCTTGGTCTCTGATCTTATCTCAGCAGCCGGAGTATACTACAAAGCTGGAGACACCAAAGCCATTCTTCCATGGGATGATCAGTATGTCCCTAACGGGAGATATCTCAGGCCACAACTTGCCACTACCATCCAGTCCACAGAGGATGCTACAGCTCCTCCACCATCTACTAGTCAGCTGCTGCACCAAATACTGAAGCGATTGGACCAACAAGAAAAGAAAGCAAAACTCCGAGAGCGCCGCAACTACCGCCGTTTCAAACTCCTCAAGGAGCTACTTACAGGAAATCACAGACCCAATGACGATCCAGGCACTCTGGACTCCACTTCTTTCACTAGCCACGACGGTCCCGACTCTGGAGACACTGCCACCAGCCCACCACTGTTCCTGACAGATGGCACCGAGGACGGTGCAAATCCTTAAGTGTGGGGAGGTCGGTCAGTACCTGACTTCTAGAGGTAATTTTTCTTCCCTAAACACCAATAAATTAGGATATTTAGTTAGTTTTTCTTTCTTTTGTAGAATAGGATAAATTGCATAGTAATAGATTAGTTGCATGCATGTTCTACTTGATTGAAAAGACAATAAGTTTCTTCTAAAACTCTATCTTTGGAACAAAATTTCACTAATTTTAATTAAAACTCTTATGTTAAATTTGCTTGAAGTTGTATTTGGAACATGATTTTTAAAGCTAAAAAACACACAACCTGTGAGAATTGAGCCTTTATGCATGGTTACATTATTTAACCATATTTGTTTTATTCTTGTGTGTTTACTTCTCTATGACTGTAACCTATATTTTGTTCCATCTTATATGTCCAATGTTTAATATATTTATATGCTGCATATGATTGAGGCCATTAATTATTTAGCTCACTTATCCAAATTAATCCTACCCTTTCAATTACCTTTGTTAGCCACTTTGAGCCTTTAAATCCCATGTGTTCTATAATCTACCACATTACTAGCCTTAAGCGGAAAAACAATTATATACCCCAATTTGAATCTTTGATTAGGTTAAGATAGAATTATGTGTGCTAATTGAGTATGCTTAAGGGGATATGTCATGATAATATAATGGAAATTTGGACACCTACTCATGTGAAACTATAAGAATAAAAAAAAATCTATGTGCATTGATAAACTATGTTTATTTTGAAAAAAAAATTCAATAAATAAATAAGGGGACAAAATTGCCCCAATGTTGAGTTAAGAATTCAAAGGTCAATGCATGTATGATAGAATTAAAATAAATAGTTGATACATGAGTATGGAATGTGAAAGAGAATCCTGGGCAGCTAGGTACGAACTCCATAGTTATACAAAATATATAGGTTATGTTAGAGTTTGAGTTAATTAAAGATTCAATTTATAAGCTCACTTAACCATATATGTATCCTTACCCTTACCTTGGCCCCATTACAACCCTGAAAAGACCTCATGATGTTGCATTGGTATATTAAATGTTGTTGATTGGTTAGGAGAAGAACAAAATTTAGGGAGCATGATTAGAGAAGGATAGAGTGATTATCCTATACACTGGAGAGATTAGAATAGATATACATCATCAGTGAGGGTTCAATGCTTAAAATTTTATGTTTCCTGCTTTCATGAGCTACCTTCTTGCATTTTTATCTGTTCTTACTGAATGAGAATTGAATTAGTGAAACATGATTTGTAATTATTTGAAGAGCTTATTTATTCTTGATCAAGTGGACAAGAATCATATAGTTGTATTCACATATATAAGTTGCATTGCATTGCATGAGTTTTTACATGTTCCTACTCTATTATTCTATCTCCTTCAACTAAGCATGAGGACATGCTAATGTTTAAGTGTGGGGAAGTTGATAAACCACTATTTTATGGTTTATAATGTGTTTAATTGTGTGGTTTTATCATGGTCTTTACCCACTTATTCATATAATTAGCATGCATTTATATTTCCTTCCTAAAATTATTACATGATTGAAAACTTACTTCCTGGAGACCTTTAGTTAGGTATTTTAATCCCCCTTTATTCCATTCGATGTCATGATCTGTGTGTTAAGTGTTTCAGGCTTTATAGGGCATGAATGAATGAGAGATTGGGAAGGAAGCTTGCAGAAAATGGAAGGAATACAAGAAATTGAGGAGATGACCAGCAAAAAGTGACGCGTACGCGTCAGCGACGCGACCACGCGGAAGAGAGGAATTCGCAGTGACGCGGCCGCATGAGTGACACGGACGTGCGGATTGGAAAAGCAGAAAAGACGCAGAGGCATGGACGACGCGCCCGCATAGAAAAGAAAAACGCCAAATGACGCGTCCGCGTGAATGACGCATCCGCGTGACGTGCGCGATCTGCAGAATTTCAAAAGTCGCTGGCAGAGTTTCTGGACCGAATTTCAACCCAGTTTTTGGCCCAAAATTACAGACTAGAGTCAGGGAACATGCAGAAATGAGAGACACAATTCATTCTACGTAATTTTTTAGTTTAGATCTAGATTTACTCCTCCCTGATGAGCGGATAATTTATACGCTTTTTGGCATTGTTTTTAGGTAGTTTTTAGTATGATCTAGTTACTTTTAGGGATGTTTTCATTAGTTTTTATGTTAAATTCACATTTCTGGACTTTACTAGGAGTTTGTGTGTTTTTCTATGATTTCAGGTAAATTCTGGCTGAAATTGAGGGACCTGAGCAAAACTCTGAAAGCAAGGCTGACAAAGGACTGCTGATGCTGTTGGATTCTGACCTCCCTGCACTCGAAATGGATTTCCTGGAGCTACAGAACTCCAAATGGCGCGCTCTCAACGGCGTTGGAAAGTAGACATCCATAGCTTTCCAGCAATATATAATAACCATACTTTATTTGGGAATTGACAACGTAAACTGGCGCTCAACGCCAGTTCCATGTTGCTGTCTGGAGTCAAACGCCAGAAACACGTCACGACCCAGAGTTGAACGCCCAAAACACGTTACAACTTGGCGTTCAACTCCAAAAGAAGCCTCAGCTCATGGATAGATCAAGCTCAGCCCAAACATACACCAAGTGGGCCTTGGAAGTGGATTTATGCATCAATTACTTACTTCTGTAAACCCTAGTAGCTAGTTTATTATAAATAAGACTTTTTACTAGGGTATTAGTCATCTTTTGGCCATTCGGTTTTTTGATCATTCAAGGGGCTGGCCATTCGGCCATGCCTGAACCTTCATCACTTATGTATTTTCAACGGTGGAGTTTCTACATACCATAGATTAAGGGTGTGGAGCTCTGCTGTACCTCAAGTTTTAATGCAATTACTACTATTTTCTATTCAATTCTCTTTATTCCTATTCTAAGATATTCGTTGCACTTCAACTTGATGAATGTGATGATCCGTGACACTCATCATCATTCTCATCTATGAACGCGCGTGACTGACAACCACTTCCGTTCTACCATAGACCGGGCGCATATCTCTTGGATTCCTTAATCAGAATCTTCGTGGTATAAGCTAGAATTGATGGCGGCATTCATGAGAATCCGGAAAGTCTAAACTTTGTCTGTGGTATTCCGAGTAGGATTCTGGGATTGAATGACAGTGACGAGCTTCAAACTCCTGAAGGCTGGGCGTTAGTGACAGACGCAAAAGAATCAAGGGATTCTATTCCAACCTGATTGAGAACCGATAGATGATTAGCCGTGCTGGGACAGAGCATTTGAACCTTTTTCACTGAGAGGATGGGATGTAGCCATTGACAACAGTGATGCCCTACATACAGCTTGCCATAGAAAGGAGTAAGAAGGATTGAAGGAAGAAGTAGGAAAGTAGAAAAAGAAAGGGCACAGTATCTCCATACGCTTATCTGAAATTCCCACTATTAATTTACATAAGTATTTCTATCCTTTTATTTTATTTATCTTTTAATTATCTAATCTCTCATAACCACATGGATAAGCGTGACTGAGATTTACAAGATGACCATAGCTTGCTTCATACCAACAATCTCCGTGGGATCGACCCTTACTCACGTAAGGTATTACTTGGACGACCCAGTGCACTTGCTGGTTAGTTGTGCGAAGTTGTGAACCATGGTATTGGCACCAAGTTTTTGGCGCCATTGCCAGGGAAAGAAAGAGTGATAAAATTTACATAAACATATGAATCACAATTTCGTGCACCAAGTTTTTGGCGCCGTTGCCGGGGATTGTTCGAGTATGGACAACTGACGGCTCATCTTGTTGCTCAGATTGGGTAATTTTATTTTATTTTATTTTATTTTATTTTATTTTATTATTCTTAAATTTCGAAAAATAAATTATATTACTTATCCTGTTCTTCAGAATTTTTAAGAATGGATTCTAGAGTTTCATGAAGCATGTTTAAGCCTGGCTGGCTTTAAAGCCATGTCTAAATTCTTTTGGACTGAGGCTTCAAAACCATCTTCATAGAGGCAAACTAATTTGAATATTAGCTGTATGCTAAAGCTTGGCTGGCCATTGGCCATGTCTAGTGTTTTGGACCGGAGCTTTCATTGAAAGCTTGGCTGGCTATTAAGCCATGTCTAATTCCTGGACCGGAGCTTTAGACTAACATTGCGAAGATTCCTGGAATCCTTATTAAAAATTTTGAATTTCTTATTTTCTTTTTCTTATATGTTTTTTGAAAAAAATCAAATAAAATACAAAAAAAATTAGAAAATCATAAAAATCAAAAATATTTTGTGTTTCTTGTTTGAGTCTTGTGTCAAGTCATAAGTTTGGTGTCAATTGCATGTTCATCTTTTTCTTGCATAAAATTTTCGAAAAATTAATGCATTCATGGTGTTCTTCATGATCTTCAAGTTGTTCTTGATGAATCCTCTTGTTTGATCTTTATATTTTCTTATTTTGTGTTGTATGGTGTTTTTCATATGCATTCTTGCATTCATAGAGTCTAAACATGAAAAATTTCTAAGTTCGGTGTCTTGCATGTTTTCTTTACATTGAAAATTTTTCAAAAATATGTTCTTGATGTTCATCATGATCTTCAAAGTGTTCTTGGTGTTCATCTTGACATTCATAGTGTTCTTGCATGCATCATGTGTTTTGATCCAAAATTTTCATGCATTGAGTATTTTCAGTGTTTTTCTCTCTCATCATAAAAAAATTCAAAAAAAATCAAAAATCAAAAAAATATCTTATCTTTTTAAATCTTATCTTTTTAAAATCTTTTTCAAAAATCATATATTTTCCATTTTTTTTCATATTTGAAAATTTCAAAAATCTTTTTCAAAATTTTTTCAAAATTTTTTTCTTATCTTTACATCATATTTTCGAAAATTGCATCAAAAAATAATGTTTTGATTCAAAAATTTCAAGTTTGTTACTTTCTTGTTAAGAAAGATTCAAATTTTAAGTTCTAGAATCATATCTTGTGATTTCTTGTGAGTCAAGTCATTAATTGTGATTTTAAAATTCAAATCTTTTTCAAAACAAATTTCAATCATATCTTTTTAGAACCATATCTTTTAAAATCATATCTTTTCAAATCTTATCTTTCCAAAATCATATCTTTTCATATCATATCTTTTTCAAACTTTAATTTCAAAAATCTTTTCTAACTTCTTATCTTTTCAAAATTAATTTTCAAATCTTTTTCAACTAACTAATTGATTTATTTGTTTGTTTTATCTTTTATCTTTTTCAAAACCACCTAACTACTTTTTCCTCTTCAATTTTCAAAAATATCTCACCTCTTTTTCAAAATTCTTTTTAATTAACTAATTGTTTCAAATTTTAATTTTAATTTTATTTCTTCCTTTAATTTTCGAAATTATTAACCCATTTTTCAAAATTATTTTCGAATTTTTCTCCCCCTCATCTTTTCTATTTATTTTATTTATTTACTAACACTTCTCTTCATCCTAAAATTTGAACCCCCCTCTCTCTGAGTTCGAACTTTCTTCTTCTCCTTCTTATTCTTCTTCTTTTCTACTCACATAAACGAACCTCTATATCTGGACAAAGAGGATCCCTATTATTATTTTCTGTTCCCTTCTTTTTCATATGAGCAGGAGCAAGGACAAGAACATTCTTATTGAAGCAGATCCTGAACCTGAAAGGACTCTGAAGAGGAAGTCAAGAGAAACTAAAACTCAACAATTCAGAGAAACCTTAAAAAAAGAAAAAAAAAGAGAAAAGGGAAGACAATAAGCTTCCACCTCCGAGTCATGAGAGATGGAAAGACTCATCTAAAGGGTTTATAGCTCAGTGGTAGAATATTTGACTGCAAATCAAGAGATCCCTGAGATACCTAAGGGGATAAATTATCCTCCACACAATTATTGGGAGCAAATAAAGATAAGAGCACTAAAATCACTAGGGATCAAGCAACAGAAGTAAGGAAGAGACATAAAGGAGCCCAAAAAGCATCAATGGTCTTTCAAGAAGGCACCATCCTCACTAAGGTGGACTCATTCCTTGTTCTTAAATTTTTTTTCTGCTTTTCATTTTTTTATATGTTATATGTTTATCTATGTTTATGTCTTTATTACATGATTATTATTATTTAGTAACTATGTCTTAAGGCTATGAATAATTCTATGAATCCTTCACCTCTCTTAAATGAAAAATATTTTTAATTCAAAAGAACAAGAAGTACATGAATTTCAAATTTATCCTTGAATTTAGTTTAATTATATTGATGTGGTGACAATACTTTTTGTTTTCTGAATGAATGCTTGAACAGTGCATAAATTTTGATCTTGTTGTTTATGAATGTTAAAATTGTTGGCTCTTGAAAGAATGATGAACAAAGAGAAATGTTATTGACAATCTGAAAAATCATAAATTTGATTCTTGAAGCAAGAAAAAGCAGTGAATGGCGAAAAAAAATAAAAAAATAATTGGCGAAAAAAATAGAAAGAAAGAAAGAAAAAGCAAGCAGAAAAAGCTAATAGCCCTTAAAACCAAAAGGCAAGGGTAAAAAGGATCCAAGGCTTTGAGCATCAAAGGATAGGAGGGCCCAAGGAAATAAAATCCAGGCCTAAGCGGCTAAATCAAGCTGTCCCTAACCATGTGCTTGTGGCATGCAGGTCCAAGTGAAAAGCTTGAGACTGAGTGGTTAAATTCATGATCCAAAGCAAAAAGAGTGTGCTTAAGAGCTCTGGACACCTCTAACTGGGGACTTTAGCAAAGCTAAGTCACAATCTGAAAAGGTTCACCCAGTTATGTGTCTGTGGCATTTATGTATCTGGTGGTAATACTGGAAAACAAAGTGCTTAGGGCCACAGCCAAGACTCATAAAAGTAGCTGTGTTCAAGAATCAACATACTTAACTAGGAGAATCAATAACACTATCTGAAATTCTAAGTTCCTAGAGATGCCAATCATTCTAAACTTCAAAGGAAAAAGTGAGATGCCAAAACTGTTCTGAAGCAAAAAGCTACAAGTCCCGCTCATCTAATTAGAATTAATATTCATTGATATTTTGGAATTTATAGTATATTCTCTTCTTTTTATCCTATTTGATTTTCAGTTGCTTGGGGACAAGCAACAATTTAAGTTTGGTGTTGTGATGAGCGGATAATTTATACGCTTTTTGGCATTGTTTTTAGGTAGTTTTTAGTATGATCTAGTTACTTTTAGGGATGTTTTCATTAATTTTTATGTTAAATTCACATTTCTGGACTTTACTAGGAGTTTGTGTGTTTTTCTATGATTTCAGGTAAATTCTGGCTGAAATTGAGGGACCTGAGCAAAACTCTGAAAGCAAGGCTGACAAAGGACTGCTGATGCTGTTGGATTCTGACCTCCCTGCACTCGAAATGGATTTCCTGGAGCTACAGAACTTCAAATGGCGCGCTCTCAACGGCGTTGGAAAGTAGACATCCAGAGCTTTCCAGCAATATATAATCGTCCATACTTTATTCGGGAATTGATGACGTAAACTGGCGCTCAACGCCAGTTCCATGTTGCTGTCTGGAGTCAAACGCCAGAAACACGTCACGACCCAGAGTTGAACGCCCAAAACACGTTACAACTTGGCGTTCAACTCCAAAAGAAGCCTCAGCTCATGGATAGATCAAGCTCAGCCCAAACATACACCAAGTGGGCCTTGGAAGTGGATTTATGCATCAATTACTTACTTCTGTAAACCCTAGTAGCTAGTTTATTATAAATAAGACTTTTTACTAGGGTATTAGTCATCTTTTGGCCATTCGGTTTTTTGATCATTCAAGGGGCTGGCCATTCGGCCATGCCTGAACCTTCATCACTTATGTATTTTCAACGGTGAAGTTTCTACATACCATAGATTAAGGGTGTGGAGCTCTGCTGTACCTCAAGTTTTAATGCAATTACTACTATTTTCTATTCAATTCTCTTTATTCCTATTCTAAGATATTCGTTGCACTTCAAATTGATGAATGTGATGATCCGTGACACTCATCATCATTCTCACCTATGAACGCGCGTGACTGACAACCACTTCCGTTCTACCATAGACCGGGCGCATATCTCTTGGATTCCTTAATCAGAATCTTCGTGGTATAAGCTAGAATTGATGGCGGCATTCATGAGAATCCGGAAAGTCTAAACTTTGTCTGTGGTATTCCGAGTAGGATTCTGGGATTGAATGACAGTGACGAGCTTCAAACTCCTGAAGGCTGGGCGTTAGTGACAGACGCAAAAGAATCAAGGGATTCTATTCCAACCTGATTGAGAACCGACAGATGATTAGCCGTGCTGTGACAGAGCATTTGGACCTTTTTCACTGAGAGGATGGGATGTAGCCATTGACAACGGTGATGCCCTACATACAGCTTGCCATAGAAAGAAGTAAGAAGGATTGAAGGAAGAAGTAGGAAAGTAGAAAAAGAAAGGGCACAGTATCTCCATACGCTTATCTGAAATTCCCACTATTAATTTACATAAGTATTTCTATCCTTTTATTTTATTTATCTTTTAATTATCTAATCTCCCATAACCACATGGATAAGCCTGACTGAGATTTACAAGATGACCATAGCTTGCTTCATACCAACAATCTCCGTGGGATCGACCCTTACTCACGTAAGGTATTACTTGGACGACCCAGTGCACTTGCTGGTTAGTTGTGCGAAGTTGTGAACCATGGTATTGGCACCAAGTTTTTGGCGCCGTTGCCAGGGAAAGAAAGAGTGATGAATTTTACATAAACATATGAATCACAATTTCGTGCACCACTCCCCTAGGCTTTTTTACTCACTTGAGCATTCATAATTAGCATTGGAAGATTTTGGCTTTAGCTTTTGAGAAGAGTCTACCTCCGGTACTAGTCATCTTATTTTATTATTTACTTTTTATATTTATTCTTCCATATTTTTAATCCCTCTAGAGTTTACTTTGGTTTATTTTTACAAGTTATTAATATAGACTATTTTATTTTCAATTAATCCTTTTATTATTGTTTATCATGTCTTCTTTTATTTTCACCATTAATTCTGTGAATTTTATAATTATGATGAGTGAGTAGTTTCATGACTTGATTGGGGATGATTGAAAGAAACCCTTGAGTTGAACTATTCAAGAGAGAAATTATAATTGGGTTTATTGTTGAATCACCCTCTAATCATTAACTCTACTCCTTCCCAAGGGAGAGGATTAGGACTTATGACTAGAAACAGATTTCCAACTTGCTTGACTTTCCTTTACCTAGTAGGGGTTAACTAAGCAGAGTAACTTCCAATTATTAATTAATCTTGAGAGTATTTCAACAAGAATAGGGATTCCAACTAATCTACCCCCAGTCAAGGCTTTTATTTAGAATTAATTAAATTCTCTGATTTAAATTTCTGTTTATCAACTCCACCATTTTTAAAAACACCCAAATGATGAAATAGCATATCTCTCTGCAACTCGTTGGGAGACGACCTGGGATTCATACTCCCAGTATTTTAATTTTCAATATTGTGACAACCCCTTTTAAATTGATAAGCGGATTTTTGGTTAGTTAAGGACTGTACTTGCAACGTATCCCTATTAATAAATTCTTAACTCGCCAATTTCCGCCACGTCAAGTGTCGACTGGGGTGAGGGTGGTTTATACTTTCTATATGGCTACGGTGGTACAAGGAAGACATTCATATGGCAAACCCTTGCTGCATCTTTGCGTTCAAGAGGCCAAATTGTATTAACAGTTGCTTCTAGCGGTATAGCCTCTTTGCTAATTCATGGCGGTAGAACGACTTATTCTAGATTTGCAATCCCTTTAAATGTTGACCAATTTTCAACTTGAAACATTAGACAAGGAAGCCAATTAGCTGAGTTGATAGTGAAATCTAAGTTGATTATATGGGATGAAGCTCCAATGGTCAATAAATTTTGTTTTGAAGCTCTTAATCGTACCATGAGAGATTTGTTTAAGACTGTGAACTCCAATAGTGAAAATCTACCATTTGGTGGTAAAACAGTTGTGTTTGGAGGTGATTTTCGACATATTTTACTTGTAATACCTAAAGGTTCGAGACAAGATGTAGTTAATGCAACCATCAATTCATCTTATTTGTGGGATCATTGTAAGGTTTTAAAGTTGACTCAAAACATGAGATTGAAGGGATCTAACAACATTGAAGGATCTGATCAAAGCTTAAGAGAGTTTGCAGATTGGTTATTAAAGATAGGAGATGGAAAGATCGGTGAGATTTCTGATGGTATTGGTAGAATCAAAATTCCATATGACATCTTGATAAAAGATTGGATTAATCCAGTTGAAGCTGTTGTAACATCTACATTTAAGAACTACATTGATGATCCAGATGATGAGAAGAATTTACAAGACAGAGCCGTATTGGCACCAACACTTCAAACTGTAGATGAGATTAATGAATATATGATGAAGATTAATCAAAGACAGCATGTTTTTTACTTCAGTGCTGATATGGCTTGCAAGTCCGAGACACAAACAGATGTTGCTGCAGCTGTTCACACCCCTGAATTTCTCAATGGTCTTAAGTCTTCTGGTCTTCCAGACCACGAAATCAAATTGAAGGTTGGTATACCGGTTATGCTTCTTAGAAACATTGATCATTCTTCGGGTTTATGCAATAGGACACGGTTGACTGTTACTCAGCTAAGGAAACGAGTTACTGAAGCCCTAGTGATTACCGATAGTAATGCAAGACAAAAAATGTTCATACCACGTATGAACCTGTCCCCTTCTGATCATAGGATCCCCTTTAAATTTAACTGAAGGCAGTTTCCTATAATGGTTTCCTATGCTATGACCATAAATAGAGTTAAACCCCAAAATGGTCCTTGAGATTGGCGTTTTGCACTGAAATCGTCCCTGAGATTGAAAAAAATGCACCATAGTAGTCCCTGACCCATTTTCCATTAATGACGTGATGACATGGCATGATGACGTGGACTGTAAGTGACACATGTCACTTCATGATTTGGCCACGTGTAATGATAGGATGATGTGGTGACCAATGACACGTGGCATGCTGACGTGGATAGTTGTGCCACGTGTCACAATGTTATTTGGCCACGTGTCCAGTTGTGCCACGTGTCGCAACAGTATTCGTCCACGTGTCATCCATTATGCCATCGTTATATATGCACCAAATTAGTCCCTCACTTTGCATTAAGTGACTCATTTTAGTCCCTGAAATTGAATGTCGTGCACCAAACTAGTCCCTTCACCAATTTTTTCTCATTTTTTTTCTATAAATTCAAAATTCTCAATATTTTTGAATGCATTAATTTCAATTCTATTTTTTCACATGTTCTTCAAATAAAAGTGTTTTTATAAAATGTTTTTTCTCTTGCGAATACCCTATTCGCCGATTTGGAGTTAACGTGAAGGCTTTTCAAGCACCTTTACTACCATCTCCAACCTCTTTCAGTACTTTTATAAAATATTTTTGTTCTTGCGGATACCTCTAATAGCCGCCGTCTTAGAGTTGACGTGAAGGCATTTCAAGCTTCCCTCATTATCATCTCCGACCTCTTTCGTCTAGACTGCAGAGATCAAAAGTGGTAGTGAGGGTGGTTGAAGTGCCTTCAATCTAGCTCATTTATACATAACGAAAATGAGTCAGGGACTACTATGGTGCATTTTTTTCAATCTCAGGGACGTAATTGGTGCAATTGGAATCTCAGGGACGATTTCAGTGCAAAACGCCAATCTCAGAGACCATTTTGGGGTTTAATTCCCATAAATATGACAAAATTTTGAAAATTAAAAAAAATGCCATGACAATTATGTCATAAATAGTTTAATTCACAATAATATTTTTAATTGGTTAAGTTATAGCGATACATTACAACACTACTTTTACCAAAAATAATTTTTTAGTAAAAAGTATCTACTATTTAATTGCTACTCATTCAGTATCACAAAGTAGATAATTGTTGAGTTTATCATGTAAAACAATTTTTTTTTATTTGAGACAATTAGAATAGTGGCTCAAAGCCAAGGAAAAAAATAAGATGCGTTATTGAGTATTATGTAAAAGTGTTTTTTTTTTGTATTTGAGACATTTAGAATAATGGCTCAAAGCCACTAAAAAAATCATATGCGTGTATAACAATAATGATAATTAGCATGAATTAACAAATAGAACGAAACAAACAATTGCATATTAGCACTTTATTTTTTTGGAGATTATCAAAAACAAGATCACAAAAAAGTATTTTTACGAGCAATTTTAATTAAAAAAAATTATTGGTCGAAAAGAATATAATGCTGAGTGTAATAAAAATTTTTACTGGAGATCCATATTTGTAGTATGAAACAATTAAAGAATTTGTCAAAATTAAAATGATTAAATCATTAGATCCAGTGACGGAGCTACGTTCGTCACTACGTTAATAAGAAGAGGACAATGGCCTCCCCGAATTAATAATTTGTAAATTCTAAGTCTCTACTTTTTTACTTTGGCCTCTCTTAATTTTCAATTTTTTCTCTCTTAATTTACATTTTTCATGTTGCCTGCTCACAAAATTTAAGAGCTCCAACCCAAATCTTGCGCAAATTCTTAAATAGTCGTTACGCGAGTGTATCTTCATAACGATGATGTTCCTTAGCTCTAAAGTTAACTCATTAAAACCAAACTACAATTAGAATTAAAAGTTAAATAGCTTTTCAGCGAGAATATAAGAAGAATATACAATGGAGGACATATTGGTGTGAGAAATGAATATAGAGATAGAAATGGAGGAAAATACACAACCATAAATTATTACACGAATTCTATATCAAAACAATTATTCGTATAACATCATTTCTAAATATATGAATGAAAAAAAAAAGAAATACAAAGAAATTTAAGATTGTACAATTAATTACTTTCACATTCAAAAAATTGATATTTGTGTTTCAGTTTTAGATGGGTGTCAAAGCCAGTCAACAAAATAGGTTCACTAATAATATATATCATTTGGTGTATAAATATATTTTTAGAAAGAAAATACATATTAGATAGGGACAGCTAAATAAATTAAATAGTGATTTTTTCGTATTTACTTTTCTCACTAATGAAGAATGAATGTGTAAAACTAGTCTATAACCAAAGATTAATACACCAACCAGTAATTCACTAATAATAAATATCTTTTCATATATAGATATATTTCTCTAAAGAAAATACATATCAGGTAGGTACAGCTAAATAAATAAAATAGTGATTTTTTAGTGTTTGCTTCTCTCATATAGAATGAATGTTTAAACTATGCTTTAAATTCCCGAAGACGAAAGAATTGTCTGTGTGAGTTTTTTGATAGGATTATCGCAAAGCAAACTTATAGACCACTTATATGCACATTAAAAAAAGTTACAGAATCACTTTTTTTACACAATCACGACAAACACACAAATATTTAATATTATTATTAACGAAATTAGAATGTGCGTAAGATACATATATTAGTAGGAATAATGCAATACCTTTTAGTCGAAATCTACAAGAGAAACTTTACCGAGAGAAACAGCAAATGCTTTTGGCCAGGACATGAGGAATTCAACTCAATAGGAAGGTTAAAAAAAATTGAAATATAGTAAAAAAAAAAAACAAAAACAGTTAGATCCCTGAACAAGATGAGTACAGATACAGATCCCAAACAGCAAATAATGCAATTAATTCCGAACTATTTAACAAAAATATATGAAGATGTGAATATTGAAATATTCTGGAAATTGCTGGGAATATAATTTTTGTACAATATTTTATCCACCTACATATTCCGAAACAACTCTCGTTGTTATTCCATACTTCTAAACTCAACCAACCAAAGAGAAATATACCAATTATAATGAATAACTCAATCTTTTCAAAGAGATCTTCCGAAAATATATGTGTGGGCTTTGTGCTATGATTATTGAATTCATAAAGCAAAATCACAAATCACTTATGTGACATACAAAAAGTTACAATCAGTTTCTTTTCACATAATCACAACAAACACACATACCTTTTATGTTATCATTAACGAAATTAGGATGTGCGTAACATACATATATTACTAGAATAATTCAATACCTTTTATGCGAGATCTAGAAGAGAAACTGAAAAATATCAATTTCAATTAAGAAATTAGTTCTTTGAAAGAAGCAATAGAGTTTATTATCGATTTACAATTAATCAATCAAGCAATTAATAATCAATTCTATCCATCTATTAGCAATTATCAATCAATTCTATTAGAACATATTATTTAATTATAATCATACTGTCACATTCACAATCAGTATTTTTCAATTGGCAACGATTTCTAATTAGGCAATCAATAATCATATTATAACGACCGAGTATATTAACAATTAACAATCAATTAGAGCCACTCAACAATCAATTCAAACAATGATCATTTCCAGAGCCCTCTAAATCTACTTAATATAAAACTGGATTTTTCCCAAACTAATGAAGGTGAGGTGTCGATCTCTCGTGACTCTGTTTTCCTCCAAAATGAACTTTCTTATTTTCTATTCTAAATTATTTTATAAAAAATATCTTTATTATAATTATATTATAATTAATTTTTAATGAATAATACGTAATTATACTAACTTAGAAACATATCTTTATTATAATTATATCAAATCAATATTTAATGCATTATTAAACTACTTATCAATTATCAATTAAAAATATTTTTAATTATTTTAATAATAATAATAATAATAATAATAATAATAATAATAATAATAATAATGGTAATTACCCGTAATATCATTTATTGAAAAAAATATAACATAAAAAAATATCATTTATTTAAAATATCATTTATTATATATAATTTATAAAAAAATATGTTTCACTTTTATTATTAATTAGAAGATAACCTATTTATATTTTGATTAATTTTATTTATTTATTATTATTATTGAAGGTTGTGGTAGGCTTAGAGAAGGGGGGTTGAATCTATGCCTTCCTTTTTGGTTGCTGTTATTACCCTTTTAAAGCAAATTTGCAGTTTTGATTCTGTTTGAACTCAGCAGCGGAAATTTATGAGACAATTTATTTTTGTCTCATGAATATCAGAAAACAAAACACAGCAGAGATGAGAAAAGCTAACACCAGCATGTATCCTGGTTCGGTTGCCTTGTGCTATGCAACCTACATCCAGTCTTCTCCACAACTATAGAAGAATTTCACTATAGTTAACAGTATTACATACACCAATAACACAGGATTGACCCAATCCTTTCACACTCAAGTTCTAACCTAACTTGACATTGGCTATGCTAATACTTAACTATACCTCTTAGTGCTTACCCAACTAAGAAAGGGATACCTTACAGGTACAAGATACAAGAAACTTAACCATCCTAAAGAAATCTGAAAATAACTCTAGGCTTTTCTCTCAAGTGTTTCACTCAGCCTTTTTCCACTCATGGCTTTTTCTTGAGCTTTCTCACAATGCCTTTTCTCACAAGAAATTACAGAAAGATAAACTTAGAAAAGTACATTACAATCAGTAAAACATGAAGGAGATTGACTTCATCAGCAGCCTCTTTGCTATGTGCAAAACCAGATTCGCAAACCTCAGATGCAGTTCTTCAGTATTGGCCGAATGCTTCTTTGAAAGTAAGCATTATCCAAGTAGAGAAACTTCTTTACAAAACACTGTTCTCACACTCTGGTTTTCTCTCCTTGGTTTCTGAATGAACAGCAAACCTCTTTTATTTCCTTGCATGTTGATGGGTTCATCTTCCTAGGTCAACTCCTTGAGCACTGAGCTTTTCAAACCCACAAGCTCACTTTTTCTTCTCAAACATCAAAGTAGGACCTTTGCTTCTGATTTTTCCAACTTGACCGAAAGCCATGAATGAGTAACCAAAATTGTCTTCCAATGGTCAACCAAATCTGAACCATAGAGATGCAACTTGGTCCCCAAGAATTTCTTGACCGTGGATTTGTAGCAGTGAAGAACAGAGATTAACTTTTCTTTTGAATGCCATTTTCGGATAGAGCAGAGAGTTGGGAAGAAGGGATGAAGGTCTGATGCATGCAAGATGAGATGGATTACCTTTCTTAAGCTTGATTTGGTTTGGTATTTCTGTTTTTAGCTTCTGTGCTTCAAGCTTCAACTCTCTCTTTCTTGCTTCTTTGGTTTCTAGCTTAGTGAAGAAGCTCTCTCTCTCTTTCTTACTTTTTCTGAAGTTGATTTGACTTGGTCAGAAAGTAGAGGAACGTTGCACTTCAAGAGGGAGAAGACTTTAATCTTACAAAAGAAGATTTGTGAGATGGATACGGGTTTGGATTGAATTTCCATTAAGCAACCCAGTTGGCCCATCAGATCTTTTGGCTTTGTTTCTTTTAGGCTGAGTTTGTTTATTTACCCATCAGCCTTGCTAAATTATTATTATACCATTTGGGCTGCTTAAAATGAATTTGGCCTGCAACATGAAATAAATAATTAGCAACATATACTTATTAACATTTAACACTAATTATTTATTTTGCCCAAAAATAATGTTTATCATCATTAATTAATTTAGTTAATTTCTTAACTCAACAATCTCCCCCTTGATGACAAACATGATTTAAGCAATAATCAAAAGGAATTGAGTTTGAGTAAGGTTTGGAAACTCCCTTTGATATTTGTCATTTGCTTTTATGTTGCTCCCCCTTTCCTTTTCAATATTAGCTCTCCCTGGATTTATGCTTTCCTCTTTGTCCCTGTTTCACATTGTACTTAAAGAAAGCACAATAAAGAGCTATGCACACTATATCTTGTATAAGGAATATCAAATGAGCAACATCACATAATCAGCCCAATCATCAAGCTAATATCATCAGCATCAGTATTCAGCATGTAGAATCAAATTTTAGTGCAGCAATTAAAAAATTTCAAAAGAAATACTGATAGCTGCATCAATGCCAAAAAAATTGCTTATCCTAAAAATTTCTTATCCTACTATTACTCCCCCTTTTGTCATCAAGGGTGGACGACTAGCAAGATCAACAAAAACAGTAAAACAAATCTTGCAAGAAAGGTTAGATCACAGTTCAAAGTCCTAACTAAACCATCAACAGTGCAGCAGTATTTAGAGTTATTACAGTCATCCAAAATAAAACAGTTCAAGAGTAGTAAAATAAATAGAATTCATGAGACAAAAAGAGCAGCAGCAACAATTTTCATGAGGCAAAATCTAGGCATCAGAACCACTCCCCTCCGAAGCAGCTTCCTCTTCAACATCAGTGGCAACGTCTTCATTATTTTGAAGGTTATCAATGAAGGTCATGAGCACAGCCACCCTATCCCTCGATTTCTTCAGAAAGTTCTCATGCTTGCTAGCTAGTTTCCTTTGTTCCTTGCTCATGGCAATCAAGTGATTTGATTGGGAGACAAACTCTTGAGCAACATCCTTAACCACATTTAGCAGAGTAGATTTCTTTCCAGTGGAGATGGATGTTCCCTCAGTGGAAGGAGCAGGAGAATCCTCAGGGACAAACTCATCATCTTCATCATATAGGACAACTCTTTCAGATCTAGTGGGTCTTTTGTTCTGTTTCATTGAACCACCTCCCTTTAGATATGAATGTCTATTTTCATATTTCTCATTGGTCAAGTCAACACCAAAATACTCAAAAATACAAGTTAGAAACATGCCATAAGGAAGAGCTTTGTCCTTTTCACTTCTAACAGAATCAAACATGTATCTAACCATCAAATATGCAAATGAAATTTCAGTTTTGGTGAGAATGGCATATAAAACAAGAGTGTCAGTGTATGAAACCCTTTGATATGAACCACTTTGGGGAAGTATAATGTGGTTGACCATTCGGTGCAACTGAGCACGTTCATATCCTAGGGCTTTGTGTGTGGGTGTAATGCCATCTATTAAGGAGACATGTTCACAAATACAAGCCAGGGCATCATTGTAAGAAACACCAACTCCTTCATCCCACTTAACTGACGTGTAGGCACAAGGCCCAACATCAGTATACTTCAAAGCATCACTGATGGTCTCATTGTTTAAAACTATATCTCAGCCCTTGACATACGAATGAGCAGTGCCTTCATGATAAGTCATGTTTGCATAAAATTCTTTGACCAACAAGGGATAGACATGTTTTTTTATGTCAAAAAGGTGATTCCAGTCCAGAAAAATTAAGTTGTCAACAAAAGGAAAACCTTTTCTTTTCAAAGATGGCAAATCAGCGAGAAATGAAGGACACATGGTACGATACTGGATAACCCCTTCATAAAAATCATTGTTCATGGTAGATTTGAATCTATAAGGGTTATAGTTCGAATGAGAGGTCAAAAAATGAGCTCTGTGATCAAACGGCCCAATGTCAGGTTCACTAACTGATTTGAGAGGAACTCGAGTTTTACCTCTCTGTGATCGCACAGGAACTGACCTTGCCCTGGGTTGTGGTGGTTCGGGAACAGGTTCTTCCGTCGCCGGACGCTTCCCTTTGGATGAGGATGGCTTTGCAGAACCAGGTTTTGAGGAGCCAGGCTTGGAAGATGTGGCCTTTGGCGGTGGCGTCGGCTTGGCTGAGACAGGGATCCTTGGCGTGGTCTTGGTTCGGGCCATGGGACTAGAGCGAGGAGGAGAGGTAGGAGGAGAGGGTGAAGGCGTGAAGGTTCGGTCTTGGGAGCGAGTTGCAGGTTTGGTGGGTAGCTTGTAAATCTTTTCACGAGGAGCCCTTTTTGCAATGGTTTTCTTCCTCATTTGGTTAGATTCAATCTTTTGAGGGAAGATAAGCAGTAAAGTGAGTGGGAAGAAGCCGAAGAGTGTGTGGAGAAGTTATGGAGGGAAGAGAGGGAGTGTTGGTAACCGTATCCAAAAAGTAGATTTCTAAAACCATGCAGCTACATCACCATTTGAAAAGACTTGAAAAGACATGACATCATTCAAGAAAGATTTTATTTGATTTAATAAAAAGAAACAGGGAATTAAATTTTAAATTTTGAAAGATAACAAAATTAGACTGAAACCCTTTTTTTAAAAAAAATTGAATTAGCTTGAAAACCTTTTCGGGCCACAAAACACACAAAAAAAACTTTTAATGAAGACTTAAGCACACAAGCCATCAAAAATCAAGTAAGCAAGAATGTAACATTCATATTGGGCCCAGATGTGGTTTGAATTTCTGTGTAACATATAGGACTACTCAGATCTGATTTGAGGTTGATCCACTTGAAGTAAGCCCAGAACACACTAACTTGAAGGAAGCGTTCATCACCTGCCCAGAATTGTCTCATACCTGTTCATGAGACAAAAAGCTCCAGCAAGTACATCAGCAATTTTCAAATAAAGAATCATAACTCAGAATTCCTAGACAAGTCCTAAGCATACAGAATCTATCCTCAGCTAATGGTTTTGTAAAAATATCTGCCAATTGCTCCTCTGATTTAACAAATTGAATGCAAATATCCCCTTTTGGACATGTTCTCTTATTGAGTGAAATTTCACTTCAATATGTTTAGTCCTAGAGTGCAAGACTGGGTTTTTAGAAATATTAATAGCACTCATATTATCACACATCAAGGGAATATTTTCAGCCTTTAATTTGTAATCAGCAAGCTGTGTTTTTAACCATAATAGCTGAGAACAGCAAGAAGAAGCAGCTATATACTCAGCCTCTGCAGTGGATAAGGCCACTGTTGGTTGCTTCTTACTTGACCAAACATTTAAGGACTTTCCAAGGAAGCAACATAAACCAGAAGTGCTCCTTCTATCAACTCTATCACCAGCAAAATCTGCATCACAATAACCAACTGCAGAAAAATCATCAATCTTAGGATACCATAGACCAAAATTGGATGTGCCATGAACATATCTAATGATCCTTTTAACTGCAAAAAGATGTGACTCTTTAGGTTTGGATTGGAACCTAGAACACAATCCAACACTTTGCACAATATCAGGTCTAGAGGAAGTTAAGTACATAAGAGAACCAATCATCCCTCTATACCTAGTCTCATCAACATCTTTCTCGGTTTCTCCCTTATCTAATTTAGAACTAGGATGCATGGGAGTTCCCATGGGTTTGGCATTTTTCATACCAAATTTCTTAACTAATTCCTTGGCATACTTTTCTTGATGAATGAAAATACCATTTTCAGTTTGTTTAATTTGCAGCCCAAGGAAAAAATTAAGTTCACCCATCATACTCATGTCAAATTCGCTTGTCATGAGTTTTCCAAATTAAGAACAAAGGGATTCATTGGCTGATCCAAAAATAATGTCATCAACATATATTTGGACTAGAATAAAAGAATCATTAGAGTTCTTGATAAATAGAATTGTGTCTGTGGTGCCTCTTTGAAAACCATTTTTCAAAAGAAAAGAGCTAAGTCTCTCATACCAAGCTCTAGGAGCTTGTCTTAAACCATAGAGAGCTTTAGATAATTTGAAAACATGATTTGAATGTTTTTTATTTTCAAAACCAGGAGGCTGCTCCACATATACTTCTCTATCTATCACACCATTCAAAAATGCACATTTCACATCCATTTGATATAATTTAAAACCAAAAAATGCAGCATAAGCTAAGTCTTATGGCTTCCATTCGGGCAACAGGGGCGAAGGATTCATCAAAGTCTATTCCTTCCTCTTGGTCATATCCTTGAGCCACTAGCATTGCCTTGTTTCTTGCAATGCTACCATATTCTCCCAACTTGTTCCGAAATATCCTTGGTGCCGGTCACTTTCTTTCCACTTGGCCTTGGAACCAAAGTCCATACTTGGTTCTTTTCAAACTCAAGAAGCTCATCCTCCATAGCTTTAACCCAAGATGGGTCACTGAGTGCTTTCTTAACATTTTGAGGCTCTATTTGTGATAGAAAGGCAATGTTGGATCCTTCATTGGCCTTTCTAGTGGAAGACCTTGTTTGCACTCCATGAGAGACGTCCCCAATGACAAATTCCTCAGGATAATTCTTCAAGAATCTCCACTCACGAGGTCTGGTGGACTTGGAGGCAGATTCAGTCACCAAGGGATTCTGAGCGCTGCTGGCCGCAGGATTTCTTTCAGATTCATGAGACAAAATGGAATTGTCTCTTGAATTTTCAGCATTTGCAGTTTCTGGTTCAGTTTGTCCAGAATTTTCTTTTCCTTGATTTTGAGCGGTTTCATCCTCCTTTTGAGCTTGATTTCCTGCATCACAATCTTCCAAAATTCTTTGCACCAAGTTAGTATCACAAAATGTAACATGTATGGACTCTTCAATAATTCTAGCATCTTGATGATAAACCCTATATGCTTTACTAGTTGTGGAATATCCTACAAACACACTCATAAGCCTTTGGATCAAATTTACCCAAATTTTCTTTGTTATTTAAAACAAAATATTTGCATCCAAAGATGTGCAAATAATCTAAGTTTGGTGGGTAGCCTTTCCAAAGTTCATAACGGGTTTTCTTCAAAAATTTTCTTATGATTGTTCTATTTAAAATATGGCAAGCTGTGTTAACCACTTCAGCCCAAAGGAATTTTGGAACATTACTCTCACAAAGCATAGCTCTTGTCATCTCTTGTATGCTTCTATTTCTTCTTTCCACAACACCATTTTATTGTGGTGTTCTTGGACAAGAGAAGTTGTGAGATATTCCAAATTCCTTACAAAAGGATTCAAACAAATTATTTTCAAATTCAGTTCCATGATCATTTCTTATAGAAGAGATTTTCAAATCCTTTTCATTTTGAATTTTCTTGCAAAGAGGTTCAAAGGCCGAAAAGGCTTCATTTTTGTGTGCAAGAAATAAAACCCAACCAAACCTAGTGTAGTCATCCACAATTACTAAACCATAATGTTTACCACCTAGGCTTTGAGTTCTTGTTGGACCAAATAAATCAATGTGTAGCAACTCAAGTGGTCTTTTAGTAGAGATGTCTTCCTTTGGTTTAAAAGAACTTTTTGTTTGTTTTCCCATTTGGCAAGCATCACAAGTGATGTCTTTGTCAAACTTTATCAAAGGAAGACCTCTTACTAATTCTTTCTTTACAAGTTTGTTTATTTGAAACATACTTGCATGTCCCAATCTCTTGTGCCATAACCACTTTTCAGATTCTTTAGAGTGAAGACAAGCTACATTTTGATCCTTTAGTTCATCAAGAGTAAGTCCATACATATTATTGAAACGCTTGGCAACAAACATCACTTCATTTGTTTTTTCATTAACAACACAGCATTCAAGCCTTTTGAAAACAACTAAATATCCTAAATCACACAGCTGACTTATACTCAAAAGATTGTGCTTTAAACCACATACTAAAAGCACATCATCAATGAAAGTAGATTGCTCATTACCTACTTTTCCAATAGCAATGATTTTACCTTTACCATCATCTCCAAAGGTCACAAAACCTCCATCATACTTATTTAGTTTGATGAAGTAGGTTGACCTTCCAGTCATGTGCCTTGAACATCCACTATCCATGTACCACATGTCCTTTTTGTTCTTGGATGCTAGGCAAATCTGCATGATGCGTTTCAAGTAGCCTTAGGTATCCAAATTAATTTGGATCCTTTGAAGTTAATCCATCTTGGTTGCCCAAGTGCATTGAAATCACAGACAACATTGTAGACTTTGTTTCCTACAATTCTCTTTTCAATGAAGCATTGTTCATATGAGTGACCAAATTTCTTGCAATTAACACAATAATTTTCTGAGGTGTGTTGCTGAAACTGAGGTGAGTTATATTGCTTGAAATGATTAAAGTGTTTAAATTTTCTGGTTTTTGGAGGAGGTGCATTTCTTTTGACAAACTGATTTTTATTAAAGTTATTCCTCTTTACAAAAGCATTTTCACCAGAATTTCTTAGAACATTTTTACCTTTCGAATATGAGGTTTTGTTGTAAAATGGTGGTTTTTTGAAAACAGCCTCATTTTTCGAAATGTAACCCAAACCTGGCCGGTTTGAACTCGGTTTAGTTCTTGGTGAAGGCTTAGTTTCTTTATCAAATTTTTCTTCAAGTGTTGGAGTATTTTCAATACCAGATTTGTTTGGTATAGTTTTGGTATTTGATGAAGAAGCCACAAATTTTATAGAGGAAATATTAGAAACTGCATCTTCCTTGGCTATGTAGCCTAAGCCAGATTTTTCAAACAATGACCTTTGACTTGCAAGTAATTTGTCCAAGTTACTAGAACCTTGAGCAAATTTTGCTAATTTACCATTCAGTCTTTTAATCATATCATTTAATCTTTCATTTTCATCAATTAACTCATGTGAAGGATCCACAATGTGCTTTCCTTTTAGTTTTTCAAGTTCAGATTTTAGAAATCTGTTTTCTTCAATGATATCCAAAGCACATTCAGTTTCCTTCATTTTTTCTTTTAAAAATTCATTTTCAGCTCTTAACACATCTCTTTCAGATCTGCATTCATTGTATTTGTCAAGCAGTTTTGAGGTGTTTGAGGTCAGATCATCAATAATAGCATGCAAGTCATCAATGGTCAAATCATAATAATTTACCTCATCAAGATTGTTGTTTCCAGCCATGAAGCAGTCTTTGTCATCTCCTTCAGATTCTTCTTCTTCATTTGAGTCATTCTCAAGATCCTCCCAAGCTGCCATGAGTACTCTCTTCCTTTTCTTCTTTCCTTTGTCCTCCTTTTTGAGCTTTGGACAGTTTGACTTGAAGTGTCCAGCCTCCTTGCAATGATGACACGTCACCTTGCTCAAGTCTATCTTGTGCTCCTTTGAACTTGAACCCTTGTATTTGCCCTTGCTCTTCATCATCCTTCTAAATCTCCTAGCAAAAAATAGAAGCTCGTCATCTGAAATACCATCACTAGACTCACTCTCTTTCGGTTCTATTTGTGACTTGAGGGCTATTCCCTTTTTCTTTGATCTGTGTTTGTGTGTGTGGCTTCATAGGCAAGGAGTTTTCCTCTCAGCTCATCATAGGTTATAGGACTTATGTTGTTACTCTCGGTTAGGACAGTGGCAGTGTTTTCCCACTTTTTTGTGAGGCTTCTAAGGAGTTTTCTCACCAAGGTTTGTTCTGCATAGTTTGTACCCATAGCATCAAGGTTGTTGATTATGATTGAGAATCTCTCAAACGCTTCATCAATGCTTTCTCCATCCTTCATGCTAAACATCTCATACTCTTTTCGCAGCATATCAATCCTCATTTCTTTGACTTGTTTAGTGCCTTCGTGTGTAACCTAGAGTTTTTCCCAGATTTCTTTGGCTGTCTTGCATCTAGACACCTTTCGGTACTCTTCAAAGCTGATAGCACAGTGAAGAAGGTTGATTGCTTTAGCATTCAGCTCTATCTTCTTCTTATCATCTTTATTCCATTCAGCTTCTTCTTTTGGAGTCACCACTCCATCAGCACTTGTTTTTGTTGGGATCTTTGGACCGCTCACAATGATCTTCCATATGTTGTAGTCAATGGATTGGATGAAGATCCTTATCCTTTCTTTCCAGTAGGAATAGTTCTTCCCGTTGAAGAAAGGTAGCCGGTTGTTTGACTGGCCTTTAGTGAGGGTGTAAACAACTGTGGTTGTGCCCAAGTTGTTCGCCATTGGATCTTTGCTCCGAGCGGTTAAGCTTGATTCTTGAGACCTTAGCTCCTGATACCAATTGAAGGTTGCGGTAGGCTTAGAGAAGGGGGTTGAATCTATGCCTTCCTTTTTGGTTGCTGTTATTACCCTTTTAAAGCAAATTTGCAGTTTGATTCTGTTTGAACTCAGCAGCGGAAATTTATGAGACAATTTATTTTTGTCTCATGAATATCAGAAAATAAAACACAGCAGAGAAGAGAAAAGCTAACACCAGCATGTATCCTGGTTTGGTTGTCTTGTGCTATGCAACCTACATCCAGTCTCCTCCACAACTATGAAAGAATTTCACTATAGTTAACAGTATTACATACACCAATAACACAGGATTGACCCAATCCTTTCACACTCAAGTTCTAACCTAACTTGAAATTGGCTATGCTAATACCTAACTATACCTCTTAGTGCTTACCCAACTAAGAAAGGGATACCTTACAAGTACAAGATACAAGACACTTAACCATCCTAAAGAAATCTGAAAATAACTCTAGGCTTTTCTCTCAAGTGTTTCACTCAGCCTTTTTCCACTCATGGCTTTTTCTTGAGCTTTCTCACAAGAAATTACAGAAAGATAAACTTAAGAAAGTACATTACAATCAGTAAAACATGAAGGAGATTGACTTCATCAGCAACCTCTTTGCTATGTGCAAAACCAGATTCGCAAACCTCAGATGTAGTTTTTCAGTATTGGCCGAATGCTTCTTTGAAAGTAAGCATTATCCAAGTAGAGGAACTTCTTTACAGAACACTGTTCTCACACTCTGGTTTTCTCTCCTTGGTTTCTGAATGAACAGTAAACCTCTTTTATCTCCTTGCATGTTGATGGGTTCATCTTCCTAGGTCAACTCCTTGAGCACTGAGCTTTTCAAACCCACAAGCTCACTTTTTCTTCTCAAACATCAAAGTAGGACCTTTGCTTCTGACTTTTCCAACTTGACCGAAAGCCATGAAGGAGTAACCGAAATT
Organism: Arachis hypogaea; assembly: GCF_003086295.3. Taxonomy (NCBI): domain Eukaryota; kingdom Viridiplantae; phylum Streptophyta; class Magnoliopsida; order Fabales; family Fabaceae; genus Arachis; species Arachis hypogaea. Next base: position 86,163,006 of record NC_092036.1, on the reverse strand, counting down.
GTCTTCCAATGGTCAACCAAATCTGAACCATAGAGATGCAACTTGGTCCCTAAGAATCTCTTGTGACCGTGGATTTGTAGCAGTGAAGAACAGAGATCAACTTTTTTTTTGAATGCCATTTTCGGATAGAGCAAAGAGTTGGGAAGAAGGGATGAAGATCTGATGCATGCAAGATGAGATGGATTACCTTTCTTAAGCTTGATTTGGTTTGAAATTTCTGTTTTTAGCTTCTGTGCTTCAAGCTTCAACTCTCTCTTTCTTGCTTCTTTGGTTTCTAGCTTAGTGAAGAAGCTCTCTCTCTTTCTTACTTTTTCTGAAGTTGATTTGGCTTGGTCAGAAAGTAGAGGAACATTGCACTTCAAGAGGGAGAAGACTTCAATCTTACAAAAGAAGCTTTGTGAGATGGATACGGGTTTGGATTGAATTTCCATTAAGCAACCCGATTGGCCCATCAGATCCTTTGGCTTTATTTCTTTTGGGCTGAGTTTTATTTACCCATCAGCCTTGCTAAATTATTATTATACCATTTGGGCTGCTTAAAATGAATTTGGCCTGCAACATGAAATAAATAATTAGCAACATATACTTATTAACATTTAACACTAATTATTTATTTTGCCCAAAAATAATGTTTGTCATCATTAATTAATTTAGTTAATTTCTTAACTCAACAATTATTATTATTATTATTATTATTATTATTATTATTATTATTATTATTATTATTATTATTATTATTTTATTTATAGAAAGATAAATTAATAACCATATTATTATTTATCAATATATTAATATTGATAAGGATTACATAAAAATTATTTAATATTTAATATTTTATATTATTTATTTTTTATATATTTTAATATATTTATAAATATTTTTTATTATTTTTATATGCTGTATGTTTACCTCTACTATTTTAAAATTTCTGGATCGGTCACTACTTTTGAGCGTGTTTTTTAATTTATTTTTTATAATTCATTACATACAATTTATTATAGTAAATTAATTATATCAACTAATTGATTTGATTAGATATTTAAATATAACATGATTTATTATAATTCATATCAATCAAATAATTGTAATTTATTATATCAATTATTTTAATTCAGTAATTTATAAGGTACATTATAGCATAGATTGTTACTTATAATGATTAAATACAATAAATACAGATTAATTTAGTTAAAAAAATTATTGTCTCATATGTTTTCCTATTTATTTTTTAATTTATTAAATCCAATCAATTATAATAAATTAATTATATCAACTAATTAATTTAATCAATTATTTTCTAATTTATTTTTTTGAATTCAATAAATCAAATAAAATCAATTATACTAATTATTTGTATCAACTAACTGATTTGATTAATTCTTAAAAATATTTTTATTTAATTTATTTTATTTATTTAAATACATGAATTATAACTGATTAGTTATTTAATTTTATTATGATAAATATCAAATTCTATTCCGAATATAAAAATATAAAATTTTATTCCTTCCATTTTTATTTTACCACTATAAAAGACCATATATGCTAGAAGAAAATATCATTCATTTACCAATTACTCTTTAATTAGGTCTTTTACAACAATTATTTTTCTTTCTATGAGACGTCGTCGCAAGAAGTCAACTATCGTGGACACAAACCACCACACACTCTTCAACTCCCATGCTCATCATTCAGAGCAATATATGATATGTTATTCATGAAGCATTTATAGACCATGGTGTTATCATGTATGCATAAATAAAAAAATTCGTAATTAAGCTTTAGTCATTTACTTGTTTGTGTGGTATATTATAGTGTGAAATTACTTTCAATTTGTGTTGTGCAATGATATTATGGTTTAATTTAAGCTTTTGTTTTAAAACTGTGTTATGATTTTATCTCATCATTTTCTCTTAGATATCAAATTGATGTATTTTTATTTATTATTATTGAAACGGATGTGATATAAAATTTGAAAAAAAAACTCTCACACTTAATTTATTTTACTGTAGTCTTTTATCTCTTCTATTTCTTTTTATTTTTTTCTTATTCATTTTATTTTTTTTAAATATCATATAATTTATTATAATTTATGCCAATTAATTAATTATAATTCATTATATCAGTTAGTTTAATTCATTAATTTATAATATGCATGATAAAATAGATTATTTGTTACTTATACGTTTATTCTTCTAAAATCTAAATCTGAATAATTATATTTTTAGTTTTAGTTATGAATAAAATATTATTAATAATAAATGATAATTAACCACTCATATTTTTAATCAAAGTGTTTGGATGATTTCTATATTTATTAATATTAAGTTGATTATTTTTCGTCAATAAATTGTATTATAATTTTAAGTTAGTTCATAATTGATTAATGATTAATATTCATGAAGCTATGTTATTCTAAATTTTATATTTTACAAATATTTTATTTAAATATATTTTAAACATAAAAATGTATTATTTTTAATAATATCATACTTTTACTTTTTTTTAATTATTCTAAATGAATATTTTATCAAATACTAATTAAAGTCATCCTTCCATTTGCTTTTACTAATTTATTATCTAACTATTATATAAAATTAAAATCGCATTAATGAATTTAATATTAAAGCTAATTTGGCTTTTTATTTAGAGTATTTTTTATTTTTTTAGTCTAATCAACCAAAACTATTAAATTATAAATAGTCACTTCTATCTTATTTTATATTATTAACTAATTAAAATTACTAAAATTTAATAATACAATTCTCTTTCATATTTTGATATTTAGTTCAATCCATCTAAGATATATAATAATTATTTTAATTTTTATATTTTATAATGCAATACTACATACATTAATAGTAAAATAACATAGTAAATTTTCATGTTTTAATATTAAATATAAAATTAATACGTACAAAAAATTTTAAACTTTTAAATCAATACAAATCATTGTAAATAATACTTATATATGGTATAAACAAAGAAATACAGAATCTTAAGTTTAACATATAAAAATTTAGGAACATATATGTATAAATGTAATTGCATAGTATTATTTTTTTTTTAATGGTGTAGACCAACAACTCTAATTTTATTTCACGGTCAAATTTAAAAAAAAATCGTAATTTTAAAGGTAGTCAGAAAAAACAATAAAATTAATAAAAAAATAGTTAACTTATATTATTCTATTAATTTATTTAATATATTAAATTATTTTTATTTATATTAAGATTAATTTTAAATATTTTAAAATAAAAAGTATAATTAATTGCAATTTGCATCTTAAATTATGTTGAGTACATGATATTCTATTGTGCTGTTAAAAGTAAAAATGAGATAACAAATATAATTTTATCTCTTAATTATGTATATTTATTTATATTTTATACTTTTTTACAATTAATTTTATACAATGTTGACATATTAAATAAAAATACCTGTTATAATAAAAAAATAAAATAAAATTTTAATCAATAATTTTATATTCTTTATTTTTTTTCAATTTTATTTTGGATTTTAATTTATTACTAAAAGGTAGTGAGATTCTATTAATACTGAAATAAAGTTGTAAAAAGATCCACAGGATAGAATAAATAAAATAATGTGATACCCACATTACAACATCCAAATAAAACAATCTAAGATCTAAAATGTTTATCTTTCTCTTTCTCGCCGTCTATTATATTATCGATTCTATTATATAAAAATTGATTTTTTACATTTAATGATAGAGTCAATCGTAGTATGTTTCTGAGAGTATTTCTTAATTTATTTTGTTTAACTCATTAAATACAATTCATTATGATGCATTAATTATATCAACTAACTTATTTGATTAGATATTTAAGTATCACTCAATTTAAAATTATGTAAATTGATTTGATTTTTATGATATATAAATTTAAGGAATAAATTGAAATAATATAACTTATTACTTGTTTAATTTGAATACAACAAATACAAAATTAATTTAGTCAAAAGTTTATTATTTTCTAATCTTCTATACATAAAAATGACAAAACAAAATTATAAAAATAATCTTTTTATCGTTTTTGCTATTTTAATTTTATTTTCATTGCTTTTTTTATGTGTAATTTTATTTTACATTAATTTTGTGTCTTTAATAATAAAATATACTCATATTAATTCTCATATAATAATATATTTTTCTCCTATGTTAATCAAAGAATTTCAATAGTTATTAACATCTAATAGAATGACTGAGAAGTGAGAACTACGACAAGTTAAACCCAGATTCAAAATGCTGAAATGAAGAAAAGAAAACATTGGATATATGATTAGAGAAAAATTTATAATAACGATAAATATACTAAACTAGATTTTTCCTCCAACTAATAAAAGTGAGATGTCAATTTCTCATGAATTCATTTTTCCTCTAAAATGAAATCACTATTTTCTCTTCTAAATTTATTTTAGAAAAATATCTTTATTATAATTATATTACAATTAACATTTAACGAATAATGCATGATTATACTAATTTAGAAAAATATCTTTATTATAATTATATAAAATCAATATTTAATACATTATCAACTAATAAAAGTGAAGTGTCAATTTCTCATGAATTCATTTTCCCTCCAAAATGAAAGCACTATTCTCTCTTCTAAATTTATTTTAGAAAAATATCTTTATTATAATTATATTACAATATTACAACTATATTACAAGTAGCATTTAATGAATAATGCAAATTATAATAATTTAGAAAAATAAAATAAAGTTCAGTAATTTATCTTTCGACTACACACGTATATAGAATAACTTTTAAGAAGGAATCACATATAATAAATACGGTCGATGATTGTAAAACTGTATACTAACATTGATATAATATTATTTCAGGTATATATTTTGCGGATATCAAAAAAAAGTGTTGAGTTATTTTTTAGTGGGTTTAAATTATTTATTGTTTATTAGAGAATTTTGTGCATTAGAATTCTCTAATAATTTATTATTTATTTTGAGCTGATTTTGATATGTTCTTACTTGACAGTAAAATAATATATAAAAAATTATTGGTGGATCTAAGTACTACTAAGTTATTTATGGTCACATTGAGTATATATGTTTGATTTATTGAAAAAAATAAATTACTAAAACTAATTAATAACTATTTTAGAGTTAATACGTTTAATACTAGATTAAGAAAAATAAACAATACATAATATGTTACATTTTTATTAATCAAATTATCATAATTCAAATTAATCTTAACAAAAAAATTTAAAATTATAATTTTAATATTATCACGTGCATGACACGGGCTATTACACTTGTTAAATTTGAAAATAAGGTACATGCTTATTATTTGTATTAGCACTTTAGCATAATCATTATATCATAACCACGAAGTAAAATTAAATAACTAGATACCAATCACCAAATATTTTCTTTCCCAATTCAAAATTAGATAACCAACACAAAATCAGCAATCTGCAGAATAACTTTGGTAATTAGCAAATCTCCCACACAACAAATTCACAAATTCAAGTCTTACGGCAGAAAAATTAAGTAACCTTCGGTGGTCCGCCAACGAGCAGAGACGAACGGCAAAAATTCATGACGCAGTTCAGCGTTCAACGGTAACATCCAAAGACGATGAGAGACGAGCAGCAACAACCACCCACAGAGACGGAGGAAAGGCGCAGGGAGGCGTGGCGAGGATGAACCACAGCTCGAGCGGAGACGAGACGAGGGAGGCGCGATGAGACACAAGAAGCCGAGTATAGAAAGAGGACTGAGGCAGGGCGTTAGGTGCAGTGATGGCGAGGACGGGCGACAACAAGATCTGACGAGCAAGAAGCAGGGAAGCATAGCCACAGGAGGAGAAGAAAGCCGCGGCGGCAACGGAGGTGAGCTCCCAGCGCCCAGATCTATGGACTGTGTGGCTGTGTGCCGTTAGGAATAGAGAGAAGATAATTCATAGAGGCGGGGTTAGGTGGGTTTCAGAGTTTAGACTAGGGTTTTCAATATGGCGGGTGCTACGGTGCTGAAACAAAATTTTTTCAGCACCTACCGACATAGTTGTAAAAATCGAACCGGTGATCAAACCGATCAACCTACTGGTTTATTGATTTATTGGTTCAACCGATAAATCACTGGTTGAACCGATAAAACCGATCTCATATAAATAAAAAATATAAAATAATCAAAAACATAAAATTAAAATTTGAAATATATATTTACATTAACATTTTATGAAAAATCAAGTCTCAAATTCTAAAAATAACTAATAGAAAAACGTAGAATTTATCAGTACTACTACAATAGTATCTTAATTTGACACAATAAGAGTAACAATTCATTCATAAAGCTTGTCATCTAACTATAATATCAGTAGATTTTAACACTAGCATCAAAACAAATAATTTTAATCACAATACTAGCATTTAAATAGGTCAAGCAAATTAATAAATTTTTAGTAAACTTTATATTTATATTAATAATGGCACATAATTAAAATATAATTAATACAAAAGATAAAAAATTAAAAATTAAATTAAATTAGTTATTTATAATATTATATAATTGAATGTATACTATATAATTATTATTTGACATACATAAGAGCAAGGAACATGGTAGCTCAGTGGCAAGGGAAAGAGGCTGCATTCCCAAGGTTCTAGGTTCGAACCTTTGCTTTAGAATTTCGACAATTTTCACAACAAACCGGTTCGATTAGACCGGTTTGTACCGGTTTCGATTGGTTTCTTCGGTTCTTACCGGTTTACACCGGTTTTTTCTTTAAACGGTCCAAAAGGTAAATCGAACCGGCTTAAAATCCGGTTCACCAATTTTTTGATCGAACCGGCCGGTCCGGTTCGATTTTTACAACTATGCCTACTGAAATGAGGTGGTGACAAACTGTGAAGTAACAGTGGTGGCAGGAGTTGTGTTGAAAATATTAAGTAATTGTTAATAATTTAATGAAGATGTCTTTTTGTTGGTTTTTGTTGTCATTGGAATGGATATACTGTTTTTATTTTGTAGTTGGATCAAATTATTTAAAAGGTGAACAATTGATCAAAAATTATTTTGGGCTATAATAATAATAATAAGGGGTAAGTATGGTTTTGGTCCCTAAAGTTTAACACCAGAATCGAAACCGTTCCTCATCTAATTTTCGTATTAAAATCGTCCTTAACGTTTTTTTCGCATTAAAATCGTCCTTTTTAATAATTTTTTTATATTATTCCTAAACTACCCCTATTTTAATGAAAAAAATAAAATTAAAAAATAAAAAAAACGTGTTGTGGGGGGAGGGGAAACGCGTCGGGGAGGGGGGAGGAAAAGGGTAAGGGGGGAGGGGAGGGGAGGGGAGGGAAAGGGGAAAAGGGAAGCCAGCCCCTTACCGCCACGCACAGCTTTCACCGCTGCGCCCAGCGCCTCACCGCCAGGCCCAGTCCCTCCCCGCCAGCTGCGCCCAGCCCTCACCGCCTCACCGCCCAGCCCTCATATCTTCGCTGAACCCTCACCGTCGCGCTAGCCACCCACGCCAGAGGAGAGAGATCGGACAGAGAGAGATGCGAAGAGGGAGAAGGACTTGCGTTGCTGCTTCTTGCCGCCTAGCCACTGAGGGAAGCTAGCGCCATCGTCGCCGCTGCTCCTCGCTGCCTCGCCGCCTCGTCGCTTCAGCTTCTTGCGGTTATGGGTTCTGATGATGAGTTTGCCGGTGGTCCTGCTTGGCCTTCTGCATCTGCTTCTTTGTGCTTTGAATTTCTGATTTGGCTTTGTGCTTCTCTGTTGAATTTGTTGATTTGGCTGTGTTGATTTGTTGATTTGTTGCTTTCTGTTTTTGCATTTGTTAAATTTGTACTTGAATTTGTTGATTTTCTGTTTCTGCTTCTCTGTGTGGAGGTGGAGGTGGAGATGGAGGTGGGGGTGGGGGTGGAGGTGGGGGAAGGGAAGACGGGGAGGGGGAGGGGACGTGGGGTGGGGATGGGGGTTGGGGAGGGGGAGGGGGAGGGGACGCGGGGGTGGGGGTGGAGGTTGGGGGAAAGGAAGACGAGGAGGGGAAAGGGGGGAGGGGGACAGCAGCGGCGGCGTTGGTGGTGGTGTTGGTGGTGGTTGTGGTGCTAGTGGTGATGCTGGTGGTGGTTTTGGTGGTGCTGTGGGTGGAGGCTGTGGCGGTGGTGTTGGTGTTGGTGGTGGTGGTGGTGGTGGAGCATGTAATTGTGTTGGTAGTGGTAAGGGTAATTTTGTCCAAAAAAAATAAAAAAGACAATTTTAATATGAAAAAAACGTTAAGGACGATTTTAATACGAAAATTAGATGAGGGACGGTTTCGATTCTGGCGTTAAACATTAGGGACCAAAACCATACTTACCCCTAATAATAATAATAATAATAATAATAATAATAATAATAATAATAATAATAATAATAATAATAATAATAATAATAATAATAATAATAATAATAATAATAATAATAATAATAATAATAATAATAATAATTGGATATGGCATGATATTTGGAGCATGTAGTAGTTATTTGTAGTTTTGTACATAAAAATCAAATAGGATCACGATAATGCTATCATAGTAATAATGAATTAAAATTATAAATCTCAGTATAATAATAATAATAATAATAATAATAATAATAATAATAATAATAATAATAATAATAATAATAAGATCTTAAATCCTTCTATTATTCTATCTTTTTTTATAAATTTTTTAAACCTTAAAACACAATTTTTTAATTAAGAAATTATTTTTATTATAAAAAATAAATCACAAATTTAAGCATATATATAAAAGTATAAAATAAAATAAAAAAAATAAATTTAAAAAAATGTGTTTGAAAAATCATAAACCCTAGTCTAAATTTTAAACCTTAATTTTTCGACAACAAACTCTAAACCTTAACCCTCAATCCAAAATTCTCAAATCCTAACTCAAATCTTATACTATAAAGAGAAAAGCTCTGCATACAAGTCATTAGGACTTGTATGCTTTACAAGTTAATTAACGAATAAATCCCAAAAACGCGATGCAATGTCTACGTTCTTCTTCTTTTTCTTCCTCTTCCTCTTCTTCTTCTTCTTCTTTTCTATCGTTTCTTGCTTTCTCTTTCTCGTTCTTCTTCTCCTTGCACGTTCTTCTTCCTCTTCCTCTTCTTCTTCTTCTTTTCTTTCGTTTCTTGCCTTCTCTTTTTCCTTCTTCTTCTTCTTGCTGCACGTTCTTCTTCCTCTTTCTGATCTTCTTCTTCATTTACGTGCTTTTCTCTCTGTTTTCTTTCTTCGTTATTCTCGATTTCCATTTTTTTTACATCAAGCTCTGAAATCGTTTTTGAAGAAGAAGAAGCAGCAGAAGATGAGGAGGAGAAAGAGAAATAGTTCTGAAATATGCATAAGGTGTACTTCAATGAATTTTGGGTGTATTTCTTAAATCCTTTGGGTGTATTTTTGTAATTCTTTGGGTGTACTTCTGTAATCATTTGGGTGTATTTCTATAATCGTTTGAGTGAATTCCTGTAACCGTTTGGGTGTATTTCTGTAATCCTTTGGGTGTATTTCTGTAATCGTTGGGGTGTATTTCTGTAATCGTTTGGGTGTATTTCTGAAGTTCCATTATCTTCAAATTTGGCAAGAAAATTGTTTTCATGGAGGAAGAAGAAGAAGAGTCGTTCATAATGCATGGTGAGTAGCGCGCTTTGAAAACAGGAAGTTGTTGAATAACGTGCATTTTATTTACTCTTGAATGTGAAAGTGTGTAATGCATTAATTAAGTGTAATGCATATATTTTATTGGACTTATAAAACTTGTAAGCCAAAAGGACTTGTATGTGTAGCAGGCCTCTACTATAAATCCTAAACTACAAACCTAAATAAAAAACACTAAATAAATAACTTTTAACCATAAATGCTAACTCATAAATTCTAAATCATAAATCACACTTTCTATTCTATCAACAATAAATACTAATTTCTTAATTCTAAACCTTAAATAATGTCATACATAGTAACATATTAATAAAGATATTTTGTATATTTTTTTAATTAAAAATACTAAAACTTTAACATTTATCGTATACAATCCTTTAAATTAAAACATTTCTACTAAAACCTAATATTTCAAAATGTTAAATCTAATATTGTAATGAATAAACGAGTTTCTATTTTTTATGTGAGGATAATTTTGTTTTAAAGGGTTTATTAAATAATATTGGAGTTAATCCAAAATCTTCTTCTATCGTTAAGTAGTCACAAAATTATTTATAGATGTACACCTATAATTTTCATAAGTTGCATTCTTTTTTTTATTTTGGCCATGCAAATTAAATTATGTGAATAGACTAACACACATTAACATAAAATAGACATATAACTAACTTTTATTCAGGATATGTGCATAATTTTAACCTTCAATCAATTTATTAATATAAATTATCGTTGTTTTTAAATCTTTTATATATATATATATATATATATATATATATATATATATATATATATATATATTCTTCTTTTAGTTTTATTTTCTTAAAAATTTACTATTCTTTTAAATTTTGAATGACTCATTAATTACTTTGTATTTATTATGCTCTTCAAATTTTTTATAAAAAAAATATCAAAATCATCAAATCACAAAATATCAGCAAAAATAATTTTTCTTTTTAAATTTCTAGAAATTTTTTAATTTAAAGGATTGTATATAATAAATATTAAAGTTTCAGTATTTTTAATTAAAAAAGTGATACAAAATATCTTTATTAATATTTTACTATATATGATATTATTTAGGATTTAGAATTAAAAAATTAGTATTTATTGTTGATAAAATAGAAAGTGTGATTTATGATTTAGAATTTATGAATTAGCAATTTATGGTTAAAGGTTATTTATTTAGGGTTATAATTTAGAATTTGTAGTATAAGATTTGAGTTAGGATTTAGGAATTTTGGACTGAGAGTTAAGGTTTAGAGTTTGTTGTTGAGAATTTAGGGTTTAGAATTTAGCAGCTAGGATTTATGATTTTTCGAACATATTTTTCTCAATTTGTTCATTATTTTTTTATTTATTTTATTTATTTTATTTTACACTTTCATATATATATATTTAAATTATGTGATTTATTTTTTATAATAAGAATAATTTTATAATTAAAAAATTGTATTTTAAGATTTAATGAATTTGTAAAAAAGAATAAAATAATAGAAGAATTTAGAAATTATTATTATTATTATTATTATTATTATTATTATTATTATTATTATTATTATTATTATTATTATTATTTATTTTACTGGAATTTACAATTTTAATTCATTATTACTATAATAGCATTATCATAGTTCTATTTGATTTTTATGTATAAAACTATAAATACATGCTCCAAATATCATGCCATATCCAATTATTATTATTATTATTATTATTATTATTATTATTATTATTATTATTATTATTATTATTATTATTATTATTATTATTATTATCTACTTAATATACTAAAACTGAGTTTTCCTCCAATTACTAAAGGTGACGTGTCGATCTCTCATGCCTCTATTTTCCCTCCAAAATGAATGAAATTTTTTACATTCTAGATTATTTTATAAAAAATATCTTCATTGTAATTATATTATAATTAATATTTAATGAATAATATATAATTATACTATTTTAGGAATATATCTTCATTATAATTATATCAAATCAATATTTAATGCACTATTAAACTACTTATTAATTATCAATTAAAAATACTTTTAATCATTTTAATGATAATAATAATTAGTATAATTATATTATAATTAGTATTAGAAAATGAATGATATATAGTTATAATGGTCAAATTGTCATTTCTTCAAAATCTATTACTTTAAATTATAGAAAAATGATTAAAAGTATTTAAAAAATTATTTAATTATAGTAAAATGAATGATACATAAAAATTGTCAAATTGAATAAAAAATTGGAGCATCTTCAAAGCGAATAATTAAATTTATTTTAGAAAAATATCTTTAATTAATATAATTATATTATAATTAGTATTTAATGAATGATACATAATTATACTAATTTAAGAAACTGTCTTTATTATAATTATATCAAATCAATATGATATGATATGATATGATAATAATATGCTAATGACATGAGTTATTCTAATCATAATAAAATTCTTTTCAATGCACGGGTTATTCAGTTATTCGGTACTTATAAGTCTTTTTAATAATAATAATAATAATAATAATAATAATAATAATAATAATAATAATAATCTACTTAATTTATTAAAATTAATTTTTTTTAACTAATAAAAATGAGGTATCATTTCTTGATGAGTTTTTTTTCCAAAATAAAAATATTAATCTTTAATATATTTACATTTATTATTTATCAATTTCTTTTTTTTTTTTCTTATATTTGTTAAAGATTTTTTTAATTATTGTTATTTAATTTATTTATTTTAGATATTAATTATTAATAAGTCTTCACAATTATTTTTCAACTATTAGTATTATTGGTATATTAGTATATTTTTAGAAATATTAGAACTGAGATGCAATTTTTTATGAACTTTTTTATTTTCAATATAAAAGCGCTACTTTCAATAATATTTACTATCTTTTCAATCTATTTTAAAAAATATATATTTTTTATAATTATATAAAAATTAATATTTAATACATTATTATACTAATGTCAATCATTAAATATTTTTAATCATTCTAATTATTATATTAATTTATATAATTCTAATTCTCAATCATTATGCAAATTTATATACACATTGATACAAGTTGATACTAATTATTATATTAATTATATAATACTAATTGTTGACCATTAATATTTTTAATTATTATTTTTAAATTATTATTTTTAATCAAGCATAATTAGTAGCAAATTGATACATACATTAATGGTGACAAATTGATATTGATATTAATTAATTAATTAATTAATTAATAATAATAATAGAAAAAGTCTAAACAGCACATGCACACGTTATATTTAAAAAAAGCAAACATATTTTTAAAAAGATTAAGATATTAATAATTAAAAAAAATACAATTCTATAATTCTAATTGTCATAAATATAATACTAATGTTGATAGTAGTAAATTGATATTGATATCAATAATTAATTTCTATAGTTACTTTTTGTTCTACTAATTGCCATAAATATGATACTAACGTTAATAGTGGTAAGTTGATATTGATATCAATAATTAATTTCTATAATTACTTTTGTACTACTAACCTAGGTTATATATAGTGTTTCTTTTGCGATTTGTGAGTCTAAATCTAACAGGTAAAGCATTCTTTTTTTCTAATTTGTTATTCTTCTTTGATTGAACAATTATTTTCAAGGAGTTTTGTAGGTCAAGTTCAAGTCTCATTCCCTCCATGCTTTCTACGTTTGTCCGAAAATATTCGAAGTGGAGCATCTAATAAGATTGAATTTCCTCAATTTACGTTCAATTTTAGAAAATTCGTTCAAATTTGAAGATGCAATTTCAAAGATTGGTACTATATTTAAATTTTCTTTTCTTAAACTTTTGTATTAAAATAATTTTATAACATACTGTGATTTTTTCAGAAACTACCGGCATTCTGGTGCATCAACGCAATGTCATTGAGAAAAATAAAGGTCAATTTAGTTTGACAATTTTAACAAGAAGATAGTCTGAATTTGTACAGATTCTAAATGTTCGATCTTATGATGTTATTTCGGTTGGTTGTCGTTACTAGAATGACTCTAATCTATACGTATCTAATGACTAGAATAGATTAAATATTATTTAAATAATTTAGTTCTAATATTAGTATTTGATTAAATTAGTTTTAGAGAAATTTAAATTGTTGCCTCAATTTATATATTATGACTATTCTTTTTTGATATGTTATTTTTAAATTTTTTAATATGAAATTTCTTTCTTTTTTTGATTTTAAGTTTATTTTTTCTTGAATATATGTATCACTTTTTTTATTTTTTGTATTTCAGATTAGTAATGCAATTATTAAGAGAAATATAATTCATCAATATACTAAAGTGATTAAAAATTTAATTATATTGTATGGATACAAGATTGATTAATTAAGATTAAAGCGTGAAAAAAGAAAAAGAGTCTCAATACGTGATTTTGCCTTTTTTGCTAATGTATAAAAATATGCAAAAAAAAATAAAACATCACCATTTAAAATAAAAATAGTTAATCATCATGCGTATGAAACGGGATTGAGAAATATGCATGGATAGAAAAAAATTATTGCATGATTGTAGAATAAAAAATAATCATATATATATATATATGAAAATAATCATAACAAAAAAAAATATATATGACTTAAATATTTTTATGTAAATTAATATATATGTATATATAAATAAGAAAATATTTAGAATTATTTAACAAAACTAATATATACGTATACATAAATAAAGAAATTACTATAAACAAATTATTATAATTTATGAAGATTACACATATGATGACATTAGTAATAAAGAATAAAAAATTATCGATTGATTGTAGGCTCAAAAAAATAACTATGATAAGAAAATAACTAATATATGTGATTTAAATATATTTACATACAATTAATATATATGTATAAACTAAATAAGAAAATATTTAGAATAAATATATTATGAGAATAAAAAAATTCACTTAATATACTAAAATTGGGTTTTTCTCCAATTACTAAAGGTGACGTGTCGATCTCTCATGTCTCCGTTTTTCCTCCAAAATGAATGAATTTTTTCAATTCTAGATTATTTTATAAAAAATATCTTCATTGTAATTATATTATAATTAATATTTAATGAATAATATATAATTATACTAAGTTAGGAACATATCTTCATTATAATTATATCAAATCAATATTTAATACACTATTAAACTATTTATCAATTATCAATTAAAAATACCACAATTAATTATAATGTATGATTATATTAGAGTTGTAACACTTAACACTAGATTAAGAAAAAACAAACCCATAACGTATTACTTTTTTATTAATCAAATTATTATAATTCAAATTAATTTTAATAAAAAAATTTAAAATTATAATTTCAACCTTATTACGTGCATGGTACAAGTTATTGAACAATTTATTATCATATACATGGCACGAGTTATTGAATAATTTCTCATATATTTTTTTACTCTAAAATAAATACACTATTTTTACCTATAATTATTATTCTTTATCAATTTTTTATTTAAATACTATTATTATTTATTAATTCTTTTTATTTTTATTTTTTACATTTATTAATTTTTTTCAATATTTTAAGTATTAATTATTGTTATTTAATTAACTTATTTTTGGTATTTAATTATTAAAACTTTAGGTATTAATTATACTCCAATTGCGATATTAAGACTTTGAACATGAGGTCAATTTAATTTTGGGCAATATCACAAACAAATATATATATATATATATATGATATTTTAAGTATTAATTATTGTTATTTATTAACTTATTTTAGGTATCTAATTATTAAAATATTAGATATTAATTATATCCTGTTTATAGTGTTAAGACTTTAGAGATAATCCCAATTTAATTTTGAGTAATGTCGGAAGCAAATATTTAAACTATTAGTATTATTAGTATATTTTTTAAAATATTGACATATTATTAATATATATATATATATAATAAGTAATAGTGAATTTTCTCTCACATATTTATCATTTAAAAAATTTATAATTTTGACATAGTCTTTATTCTATTTTTTTTCTTTTTCATATCTAATGGCTACTGTCTACTATCCTATCAATAGTATTACCTACAGTAAATTATACGAAGAAAAAATATGAAAAATAAAGACCAGAATTATAAGGCTATAGAAAGTCCCATCCAAGTTGACAAGAACAAGATGGCTTACATAGAAATAGTTCTTTTACTAAATTAGTTGATTCTTTTACTAAATTTTTTTAAATAATGCTAAGTTCAATTTATAAATAGAGTTTAATTTTGATATACTGACAGTGTAAAATGTTTTACACAATCGTGCAATCACATCCGTTCTTTTGTATGACCATTCACGCATTCAATGTGAAAAGTAGTTATTTTTACTGATGTGTCATTATATAATTGGATGCATGTGTAAAACTACTTTACATTGTCAGTGCATCAAAATTAAATTCTTAAAAATATTTGTAATTCGTATTTTAAGTTAATTTTATAAGTATGACATTCCACAAGTTAAAGACAATTCTTTTTAATAGCTTTGTAGAAGCTGATAACTTTTATATTTAATTTATTTTGTAGCAGTACGATAAAATTTATTGTTCAATCAAGAACTATTTGACAAAAATGTTTGAGAATGAATTGGTATAAAGGAAGGTCTATGTCTTTTCAAATTTTGAGATTGAAGAATCAAGCGGAATTTAATTTCTTATATTATTCACTCATCTGTTCTTAATTTGGTACTTTTAATTTAATTTTTTTTGTTCAATTAGATATTATTGGACTCTTGAGTAAAAAAGAAAAACTTATATCATAGTAAAAGATAAGGAGAAGTTACCAGTACATTGTAATTGATATTCATGATTTACAGTACGTATGTAAAATTTTAATATTTTAATGTGAATATTTTTTTTTAGTAATAATTATGTGTTGTAGTGCAAAATCTTTTTTTTATATATATTACTACTTATTTCTCTTAATTCTCGCTTTCATTTAGAAATGAGAAAAAAAAAATAAGATGCACATTGTGATATCAATATACAATCTAATTAATTGATCATCTATGTGATCACTAAACAACCGAATACATAATTATTCTCTAATTTACAAAATTTAACAAAGACATTGGTAAGCATATTGGTTTAGTATTTATTTATATATTTTATTTATTTATGTTATATTTGTAATCATATTATATCTATTTTTATCAATATATATTTTTTAAAAAATATCGTTAGTGTTAGCATATGGTGTATTAAATAAATTGAATGATAGAAACACGTAACTATTTTTTTTTTCAGTCTAGATTCAGAAAAATATATATCGTAATGTAGACTTGCAATATCAGTATATTAATAGTGAAGTGGAGAAAAAATATAATATCGTATCAAATTTTTTTAAATCATAATTGTAATTTATGATTGAAATCATAATTTAAATATTTTAAATGGGATAATTTTATTTAAAGAATTCATAATTCAAACATAATTCTTATACACTTAATAGTTACATTTGAGTTAATATACTTAATATTATATTTAAAAAAGAATAAACAATACACATTATATTACTTATTTATTAATTAAATTATTATAATTTAAATTAATTTTAATAAAATAATTTAAAATTATAATTTCAATTTTATCACGTGCATGACACGGATTATTATCCTTGTTATTATTATTATTGCCCAAAATAATTTTTTATCAGCAGTTCACTTTTCGAATAACTGGGTCCACCAACAAAATAAAAATAGCATGTCCATATTCAATAACAAAAACTAACAAAAAACTTACCTTCATTAAACTATTAACAATTGCTTAATACTCCAAGTTCTAACATAACTCATGCCACCATTACTTTACTCCACCGTTTGTGTCTGCTCCTAGAACACCAACGTCAATATGTGTTCAACTTTTTTTGTCACCATCTTATTGTAGGTACACAATATACATTCACATACTCTTTATATATTTATTATTATTTTTTTAGTTACAGCTGGTAGGACTCAAATCCAAAATCTTTGAGATGGAAAAGGAGAAGAATGTCATACGATGAAAATATGATGTTATCATATTCATGTGATGAAAATTTTTATAATTATTTATTATGTTAATATTAAATTCTTAAATAAACCTGTGTATAAAATATTGTTTAGATACTTTTTATAATAAATTTTATAAATATATACAAGGAGTTAACGAAAATTATATATATTCTATAATTATGGTTAACCATTTCTTCTAAAATTTTTTTTTTATTTAGATGTGACCGTATACTTTTTGAACAAGTAATAAACATGACAGTTAAAAAAATTGTTTTCAATACAAAAATTTATATAAACAAGCTTTGTAGGATAATGTATAATTAAAAGACTACATCGAATTTTTATTTTAAATTAAAAAAAAATTTATGAGAATAGATTATTAGCAAATTCATATTATTTTTTTTGGCGACTTAGCAAATTCATATTATTTGATTTAGTTGATGTATAATCTCCGTTTTTTTTTAATAGTTATTACCGCGCAACGCGCGGGCAATTGGACTAGTAGGTTTTTATTTTTCAATTACTAGTTGATACCACAAGATTTTATTTATTTATTTTAATAAAAAAAAACAGTTGGTGAATTTTGTGAGCGTGTGGTTAACACACGAAAAACAAGAAGCTTATCCATCCCCAGGTGCAGGTGGAGAGGAAGAAGGCACATACATGTTCCCACCACATTCCTCTTTCTTCATTGTTCATTGATTCAATAATTGTGCTTTTCAGCCATTAATTCGAACCTTGACTTTTGACTCTCCAAAACTGAAACATGGTGCTGGTGGCGCGTGCCATCTCCGGTCCGCAACTCCGACCAACCCTAGCCCCAATTCCGGCGAAGCTTGTTCCAATCCCGAATACTATCCGTTTCCTTCAATCTCAATGCATAAGAACACCGAAACGCAACCTCTTCTGCCGTTGCGTTCTTTCTCCCTCTTTCTCTTCCCTCGAAGATTGGGATTGGAATCGATGGACCCGCCATTTCTCCCAAATCGAACACGCCGAGAGCTTCGCCTCTCTCCTTCAGGTGAATTACCTCTTCATACCTTTTCTTTTTTTTTATTTGATTTTAATTTTAATATTAATCTTCTTGAAAGTTATTATTTTGTTTATGTTGTTATTGAAAAAAATGTTACTTTATTAGTTTCAACTGGAGGATGCAATTGAGAGGGAGGATTTTCGAGAAGCCGCTAGGGTGAAGAGGGCTATAAACGAAGCTGCTTCGGAAGACACTGTTGCTGAGATCATGTCTCAATTAAAGGTTCTAATTCACATTTGAATTTGATCAATTCATCTCAGGTTTTCATTCTTTGTATTGTGTATGATACCTTCTCATTGTCTCTGTGTTTGTTTGTTTGTTTGTTTGTTTTTCTTCTCAGAATGCCATTGATGAGGAACGTTATCATGATGCTTCGAGATTGTGTAGATGCAGTGGAAGCGGTCTGGTACATTTTAATTCTAGTAACTATTTAGCTTCTTCTTTGTTAACAGCAAATGGTACATAGGAATATGTTTTCACAAAGACGGCAGAGAGTTGATTATTTGCTGATTGCTCTTGTTATATATATATATATATATATCTTTTTCTGGCTATGTTTATTCAAATGAGTTGCACAAACCTAAGAGTTTTATTAGAAAGGCAGAAAGTTGATCGTGCACTCATTTTGCTATTTTGATATGCCAATAAAAAACGGGTTACACAAACTTAATAATAGAAAACGGTTACTTTTTTCTCCCAGCATAATTTTATGTCACAAGCTGTTATACAAGCATTAGCTTAATCACAATGAATAGTGGTACAACTGCACAGTTCATAAAACCGTGCACTATTCTTCCTACAAGTTAGAAGCAATGGTGTGGATTGGGGATGGAGTGAGTGAGTAACAAATTTGTTTGTGAAAATAATTTGGCATTAGAGTGAATTGTGTGACTGGAACACACTCTCAGTTCAAACAACAAAATTTCCCAATTAATATCATACTTCTCATTATGTGCTTTCATGAATCCCATCAGGTTGGGAAAGGTTGTCATTCCACAATCAAGGGGTGGATGAACTGGGTTTGGATAACCATTTAGTGCCGAGGAGAGTTGCTCTTGAAAGCAACATGGATTAGAGGGGAGAGCTGCCACTTGGAATTGAACTCTTTGTCCTACCCTCTGCTGGAAGGGAGCATGCTTTAAACTGAAGTGTCTTATTGAAGTCATACAGTAGTCTACAAAGGATACATGTTAGAATATGTTACTGTTATTAGTCATTTAATCTTATTACACAAGCTTACTTTTGAGTTTCTACGGACTTGTTAGTTTGGATATGATCATCATATTTTGTTTCCTAATTATATATTCAGCTTTAGTATCATAGTTCCTTATCTCTTTTATGTGATATCTACTTAAGCTCTATGATAATACGATTTCTTAAATACAATTATCCCCAGTTTTGAAAGTTATCTTCAAAACATTAAAACAAGTGGTGAGAGCATCATATATGTCACTAGTGACAGAAGATATGTTTTTGTGAAGGACATTCCATCCATATTTATTAACATTTTAACCACTATGTGCAGATCGGCTGGTGGGTAGGCTACACGAAAGATTCAGATGACCCCTTTGGTAGAATAATACATGTAAGTCCTGGTATGGGCAGATTTGTCGGCAGGAGTTACAGTCCAAGGTATGTTAATTCTAGTTTTGGTTTTATCTCTGGTTTATCTGGGTGCTCTGCTCATTTCGGTTTTTTACAGGCAGTTGATCACAGGATCTCCTGGGACCCCAATATTTGAAATTTATGTGGTAAAAGATGCTGATAGCACATACCATATGCAGGTATTGTTCAAATTTTCCAACTAGACTATACTTCTGTGTTTCAAGCTATATATATATGGCATGCCTATACTGAGTCTTTTGTCCTCGACATCTTACATTTGTACAGTTATCAATTCTTTACTACTGTATAATTAATGTTCTTAACATATCTGTTAACACCTAATAGGTAGTGTACTTGCGACAAGCTAAAGGGAATTCAATGAGTAGCCCTCCATCTACAGTTGCTAAAAGCCCATCCAAACCTGAGGTAGAGAATACATCTTCAGTTGAGATGCAGGAAGACAAAGAGAAGGTTGAGATAAATGATGAGAAAAACAGGAATATTGAGGGAACAACAGAAGAAGGCATTAAAAGTGTAATAAATTTCCTTAAAGAAAAAATTCCGGGATTGAAGGTGAAAGTTATGAACGTTAATGTTGAGGAGGAAGGAGTGGAGGGTCATGATTCTATTAAGCAATTTATGCAGGAAAGTAGTAATAAAACCAGCTCCAGTGAGAATCCTGGAGAGGAAAGTAATGATCTTGATAAACCTGATGAGATCTCTTTCAAAGCAGATAGTGATGGTTCAGAAGAAAAGGATTTGGATATGAAGCTTTTTATTGGTGGTGTTGTACACAATAATGACGACACTCCTGCTAAGGATGAATATATTCGCCTACCAGCAGAAATAGAAGATATGGAAAGAGATTCTTTTCTCTTGCATGTTCCTAGGGGCAATCTTGATTATCAGGCTAGGGAACAGAAATCGCCGAATTCAAACATGGCAGCTCTGGCAGCACAAGGAGTCCCGGAGCTTATGCCTTCTGATGTTGCCAAGGCATTTTGGGCTTCCGACAAGGTCTCTTCCAAGGTGAAATAGAGATCAGTGACTTTATGTAGTCACCAAATATGATTTTGAATTTGTGATAAAAATCAAGTTGACTAAAGTGTTTTAATGAATTATGCTGATCTCTCCTCAAGTTTATGAAACCTAAGTGAACATCTTTTCTAGTTCTAGGAATTGCAGACTGCAATATTAAATTTTCATCCTTATATTCCATGAAAAGTTAGGGTAAGTCTTTTTATAACACAAAACTAGATGATGTTCTCTAGGTTTCCTAAATGTTATGGGAGTTTAATTAATTCTACTAATTGTTGTTGTTGTCATTATTGATTATTATTATTATTATTATTATTATTATTATTATTATTATTATTATTATTATTATTATAGGGGTTATTTATTTTTCATGTGTAGTTCATGTAATTATATTTCAGAATCATCAAATTTAAATATCCCGGTGACTATGGCAATTGCGTGTTTTCCCCAAAAATGATGGGTGTTTTTTATTTACCTAAAATTAAGAAAAAAAAAAAAAACAACGGTTGATTCCCTTGTTCCCTTACAAAGTTTTTTGCTTCCATCTCATGCCTGTTTGGATAATGAACTGACCAATGCCTTCACTTGATTCAGGTTTCAAAAAGCATACGTGAAATTGTCAACCTTGCTATCAATCAAGCACAGAAAAAAAGAAGATTATCTGAGTATACATCATTCAGTCGGATTACCACATCAAGAGGGGATTTAGATCCTTTTGATGGTGAGGTTGCTTATTCCTATGCTAATTGTGTTCCATAGGATTTGTGCAAAGAACCATTTGCAGAGTGAAATCGACTTGTTGAAACGTAGGTCTCTATGTCGGTGCCTTTGGACCTTATGGCACTGAAGTAGTTCAACTGAAGCGGAAATTCGGACACTGGAATGATGTGGACAATGAACACAACCCTTCAGATGTGGAGTTCTTTGAATATGTAGAAGCAGTGAAATTGACTGGCGATCTTAATGTTCCTGCTGGCCAGGTTTATGCATTTTGAATCTCTTCGTCCCTCGAGTCATTATAGCACTTATTTTGTTTATACATAAAAGCAAAGCAAAGTTAAATTTTTGGTATTCAGGTGACATTCCGTGCAAAAATTGGGAGAGGCAATCGCAACACCAACCGTGGGCTGTATCCCAATGAAATAGGAGTGGTAATTGCAATCTATAACTTATGTTCCTTTCAGCATGTGTTCATGCGTGCATGCATGTGTCTGCATGGCTGCTTTGGACTGTTGTGCAAAATTTACAATACGCATTTCACTTTTCTACTTACAGGATGCAAGTTACAAAGGCCAAGGGAGAATTGCAGATTTTGGTTTCCGAAATCCAAAATGGGTTGATGGAGAATTGCTCATGCTTAATGGCAAGGTATGAGATGGATGGTTTGAAGTGTTTGTTGTGGCTTTTTTGTTTCCTCTCCCATGTACAAGCATGGTTAATTGTAACTACTAATGGATCTGTTGTTATTTGGCAATTTGTTTTGATAACTTTTCATTCTCCTCGTCATATTTAGGGCTTTGGACCTCATACAAAAGGTGCAGATATCGCATTTCTTTATGTTGTGCCTGAACAGAGTTTTATTGTGCTGTTCAACCGGTTGAAATTACCAGAGTGAGCCATTGTTCCCGGATCCAGTCTGGTTCCTTTCTTTTATGACGGTGAGCAGGCATCACGGATTCTGACATCGGTAAAGAGAATACTATTTATGACATTTTGAGATAAGATGGTTTTCGCAGCATGCAGGTGCTTGTAATTTATTCTTTTTATTTCTCCCCTCCTTACTTCTGAATCCTTTCACTAGTTCATAATTCTTTTTGTTCTTCTTCCATTTTCATTTCCTGTCACGTTGTGTATAACCACTTTGCTAATTGACAAGATTGTTTTACATTCTTTCCTCTGCAAAGGAGAAAGTAAAGAAATAGTAAAAGTCATATATTCTTCTCATGCTTTCTTCAAGAGGAAAGAATATACTTAATAGTATGTTAGTCTCATGAAGTGCCTCAGATAAGTTTTAGTGAAAAGATGCTTTTCATTGGCTATTGTAGGTAGATATTCCTGTATAAACCTATCTCTGCTTTTGGTTGTGGTGGGAGGAAGACATAAAAAGATGTCTTGTGAGAAGTAAGAGTAGCTTATTCGTTTAGCTTGTTGCTTCCCATGGTTGCGTTGCCATAATGCTGTATTTAAATAAATGGATATCATTAAAACGCGTAGGAGGAACCTTACCAATAGGAGTTTGGTTAAGGTACGAAGGAACTTATGTTAGCCCTTTCATGAAGGAAAATCTAGTGAGTAGTGACTAGTGACCTTTTTTTTTTCTCTCCATTAGAAAAACTTCTTGGCATTTAAATTGGACCCACTTTAGATTTTCTTAAAATATGTTTTTGTAAATCTTTTTTTGTCTTATATTAGCTGTCAGAATATTTGTGGACTTAACACATTATTGTAGCGAGAGAGGCATTTTATGGTACCTGGGACAGTCTCACTCATTTCCCCATTATTGTCATGTTACATCAATAAACCCTGATTAGCCACACTTTATTTTCTACGGAGGAAAATGATTAACTTTCACTGATTTTTTTTTTTGGTACTTTTCTTTATGGAATAAATTAAGTAAAGGTAAAGTTATATATTCTTATGAAGGAAAATGTTTACCTATCATTTTTGTTTTTGAGAATTAGATGAAATAGATAACGAAGTTGATCTATGTTTTCTTCATATTTAAATGGCTCACAAGTCACGAATCCAAGAACTTCAAACTGAGGGAATATTGAAAAGGAAAGATATTATTGTATTATTATGGGGTTTAAACCATATTTTAATGAACAGCACTGGTGTCGCAATCATTCGGGTCTCAACTTCACTTTTAATTGGCTGATTCATTGACGCGCAACCATAGTATTAATATGCTACTTGATTTCACTTGCAAGCAATTTGGAATTCATAATTAACGCAGCTTGATTGCATTTATAAAATATAGAGGTAAATACCAACATGCAAATAACAAAATCAGTAAACAGCCATCTCAAACGAAAAACCTCAAATAACATTACAAGGCGGAGGCAGAGAAGGAAGTTGTAGCGACTAGTAGCGAGAGCAATGAGTATATACAAGCGGCGACTAGCGGTTAACAGTGAGTAATTGCGAGCAGCGACTGACAGCGGAGAGACAAGGCACAGCAGCCAGCGAGAGCTGCGACGAGGCCAATGAGTGAGATGCTACTACTGTTGTGTAGGGATGACAAAGTGTGGGTTCAGGCAAAGTGATAGCAGTGAAGGCATAGGGATGACGCAAGCTGGTGGACGTAGAGGACTCGGCGACGAGACAGCGACTGTGCAGTGTCGGCGACAATAGCACTATGAGAGTGAGAAGGTTGAGATGCCAATTTTGGCTCTGTGAGAGTGAGAGAGTGCATTGGGGATGGGGATTAGGGTTTCGGGATGGGGGATTTCACTGGTTGGATTGAGATAATTAATTAAAAATTCCACTTTGGTATATACATTTAACAAGGTTGCCATATCATTAAAGTACGATGGCCACCTCAGCATCTTTCTCATCAGAGATGTGCTTCGACGAATATAGGGGCACACTTGTAAAATTTTAAAATAATTTAGGGACCATTTTGTTAATAACAAAAGTTATGTATCATTTTGTCAATACTAAAATCTTTCGAATACCAATTTAATATTTACCTCTATAATATATGCTGAGGAGCTTTCATGAAGTTGTTACTTGTTAAGTTGTTGCCCACTTTTTCATTTCTTAAAATAGTCATAGAAAAAGTTCAGCGAACCAACTATAAGTGCAATCAATTTGAACAATTTTTTTTTTAAATTTTGATTTAAAATTCAAAAATTTAGGATTAGGTTCCAAAATATGCACCACCTAACATTAACCCCTACTTTGACTTCCTGCTCCAATCACTCTTTCTCAAAGTCACGATCTCCATCGACAATTCCTGTCCCTCCACCTGCGGCCTCCCTCGTGCCTATATCCTCCCCTTCTATCACATCTGTCATTCGCCATAGCGTCCTTCCTCCTCCTCCACGTTTGTGAGTTGCCCCTATAGTGTCCCCCTCCAATGCATGTGCCACTCGCCCATGCGTCCTCCACCTCTACTGTGCCTGCTAGTCGCTCCTGCATCCTTTCTCTCCACGGCATTTCTTAGTGAAATTGTTCCATCTTCTCCTCGTAAACGAAATGCTGTCAAGCACTGCCGCTGCTCTCCCCTTGCAAACGCAGCTTCGTCGATCATCGCCACATCCCCTCCTCTCACGAACGCAACACCGTTGATAACCATCGCAGCCTCTCCCCTCGCAAACACAGTGTTGTCGATCATTGCCACAGTTTCCCTTTCCCGAGTGTAGCAACTTCTGTCTTTGGCATCGTGTCCCGTCACATTCAAACACAACTTCTTTTTTGTTTTGGATGATTATTTTTACTAGTTTTGGATGTTTTCTTTTCTTAAGTTTTTTGTGTTTCTTTTTCTTATTTTTTGGATGTTTTCTTTTTGAGTTTTGAAGGATCTTTTTAATAGTTTTAGATGTTTCTTGCTTAGTTTTTGAATGTTCTTTTTTCAATATTTTTTTGGATGTTTCGTTTTGTTAGGTTTTAGAATTTTTGAAATGATTTTGGATATTTCTTTTTTGTTAGGTTTTGAATTTTTTTGTACGTTTTAGATGTTTCTTTTTATTAGGAATTTTGATAATGATTTTTAAAATGGTTTTGAAATTTTTAAAATAAATCTTAAAATAATTTTAGAAATAATTTTGGAATTTTAAAATGAATTTTAAAATGAATTTTAAAATTTTTAAAATAAATTTTTAAAATTTTAAAATAATTTTAGATGTTTTTTTTAGATTTTGGATGTTTTTTTTTTCATTTAAGTTTTAGATGTTTTTTATGATAATTTGAATTTAGATTCCTTTCGAAGAGATAATTCAAAAAATTGCTAATTGGCTGCAAATGGCTACACCTCTAATTGATTATTTAGCGAGATTGATATTCGTATGACGGAATTGAAGAGAGTTAAAATACAACATGAAAAATGCAAGTAATTTTTCAACAAAAAAAAATCATTAATAAATAAGTGGAATTGGAAAGGTAAAATTTATACCTATGAATAAATAAAAATGACATTCAATCCACTAGTTATTAATAAAGTAATTGCGTGCGATTTTGTTTTCATATATAGTTTATATAGCGACAAGAACTTAAGAAGCAAGGAGATTGAAATCGAAAGAGGTCAGTGATGAAAAAAGACTGAGAGGGCCTTAGGAAAGAAAATGGCTACCTCGTTAAGAAAAATGTTCAAGTGATACCACTAGCGTAGGTTTTTATTACAAATTGGGAAGTCACTTTGGAAAAACATTCGTCACAAGTTTATTCGTTGCTTTACAAGAGTTCCAAAATTTTAATCTTTTTTGTAATTTGCATATACAACAAATTCGAAGCGAATTCTTTTATTGATGAATGATCAATTTCTGAAAAAGGTTTATTAAAGACAAAATCTTATTAGTGCACTCCCTTTATTATTTTATTATTATTTTTATTTTCATCACCCGTATATTATATTGATGGAGTATTTGATTATCAAATTTATTATTCTTTAGTTATTTTTTTTTAAATTATAATATGATGTCAAAATTTTTGTATTTTTAAACTTTTTAAATTTTTCTATTCTTCAAAATTTTTTTTGAGAGTATTCTTCATGTTTTTTCTTTTTCAACATCGAGTTTCTGTAATTCTATTTGAATTTTGAACCATGTTTTTCAACATTTTTTTTCTAGAATTTTCTTTGAACATAAAGAATATTATGTGTTGAGTTTAGAAAACAATTTAACAAATTAATAATGATAAATATATTTGGTTAGGTTAAGAGCCCAAAATAGTTTAAAGTGTGTTATTGTGTAGGCCCAAGTTACTCTTTATTTGAATAGCTCACTTCTAAAGATTTGAGTGTAAATCAATGTTTAGCTCGATAATCAACCTGGACCATACCCACAACCTTCCGAACAAGTCTCAAATGAAGACACTTTCAGCTGCAACATTGTACAATTCGGGTAAAGTCAAAAGCAAGAAGAAAGGTGTTTTCACTTTTGTTTAATCATCAAAGAGGGAAGGATAGAAAAGAAAAATAAAAGGAGGTAAAGTCAAATCAATGTAGCCATGAATCAAATCAAAGGGTTGATATAGTTCGGAAGAAAAAGGTTGCATTGCTATTACTCTTGTGCAAGTCAAATGGCTTATTGAAGCTACTTCCACTCTACAATCACAATTTGGGAAAGAAGAAGAAAATAGAAGTTGCTTTTTCTAATTCACATCCAAGGGTTGAAAATAAAATTTGGGGCAAAAGCACAAGATTAAAGGTGTTGATTTGGCAAACACATTGAAGATCTCATGACCATTATTTTGCTGCTGCCCATCTCACCTTTGCGCCATTCTACTCTGATATTCAACCCAGATTTTTTGCTTCAAATTCTTGGGAGAGGAAGAACAACTCAACTTGATCAATGCTGAAGGAGTTGACTCTTTTCGCAAGCTTAAGTTTTGGAGGGATTACCCCATACAAAAGGGAGTAATCAGTCAAAGATTAAGGTAAAGAAAGAGAACCCACAAATTTGAATTTTTCAGTACCCTTACCACTCAAGTTTAAAGTTTTGGAAGCAATGCACCTACACTAAAGGGAGCATTTTGCCAAGAAGAAGGCAACATTTGAGAGTTCTGAAATCGAGTTATGCTAATAGCTTTCAAGTTGTTTTACTTCTTCTCCTTTGTGTTTCTCCGCCAAGAGGTTTATGTACTACTAATCAGCTCTTTTCCTCTTTCCGTCGACAGGTAGGGTTGCCCATGCTAACCCCTCTTGATTATTGTAGGCCTAAGACTTACTTTTACTGGTGCTTTAAAAGGTTTGATGTAGTTGACATTGTAGTTTGGTGACCCGCCGCTTCAGACATTACAACTAGCTTTTCGCTCTTGCTTTAGTTCGATGGAATAAACAAATATCTGCTCCAGTCTTTTTCGTTTTTTGTCGTGTCTTATGCTACCGCGATGGGCTTTCTCTGGGCTTTGACGTGAACCGAGGGAGGCATAGGATTAGAGTGAATAAGGAAGCATTCAATATAGGAGAAAAGTGCCTTACTCGACACCTCCATTTGAAGAGAAGTTTGCATACATTTGGTAAAGGTGCAATTCAGAAGTTACAAGATCTGTTCTTACTAATTCAAGCCTTGGAGGAAGGGTTGCTACTAGAAGAGAGGGGTTCAACCCCTCAAGATCTTACCTGAAAATTTTCTTTTTAATAGAATCGCAAAGTCCTTATAAAAAAAAGGCCAGCATTCCATTAGAAAACTTCCTCTTTCTTTTTATGATTTCGTGCACGAGACGAGTAAGTAAAGTACTAAAAAATTGAAGAGAATACAAAGCGGTAAAAGCTGTCTTATGTAGTTACCTGCTCTATCATCAAGATTAGCGAATTACGAGATAATATCTAATAGAATCTAGTGCGAGGAGTCTAGACTTATTTTCAATCTCTGTTGCTTTTCTGCCAACCCAGAAAGAAGTGTGCACAGAAGGGATTATTACCAAGTACAGAGTGAGACTGGCATCTTCTAATAGAGAGAACTCTCAAGTATAGGCACTTAAAAGGGATAGATCATTCCTAAAAGAAATTTGTATCGTATATACCACTACTCCAGGGGAAGGTAAGGAAACTTTTTTCTACTTAAAATATCCATACTTTTCTAACTAAGTCAATTTAAAATGACATCGGCTAGTGAGCAAACGAGCTTCTGAATTGGATCAAAGCCAAGGGAAGGTTGTTTTTGTTTGGATTACTATCTTAAACAAACCTGAAAGATACTACATCTCTTCCAGTAGGTCTAGTTCTCCCATTCTCTGATATTTTTTATTTTACCAGGATTTCTCTCGCCGAAAATCCAAAGGAAATCAACCAGAAGCACGAAAGCAAGCCATCCAGCCAGTAACAAAGCAACCAACGGCTGACAAGATGAACGCAAACGGTAGATCCAGTGTAGTGAGCTGACTACTATAACTGGTACTCCTACAAGGCTATTTGCCTGTTTGCTGCCTCTATTTCTTTATCATAGAGGACTGAGAACTTGTGAGATGAATGACGTTGTTTGCTTGGGAATGGGATAAGATTGGATATGCCGTCTTTCATATGAAGGTTTATGGAAGGTATGGTCTTTATGTTGGCATGGATTGGATCCACTTTTTGATATGGTTAGTTTCAGATCTATCTCTTGTAGGATTAGTTCCTCGTTAATTGACTAAGGTAGTGCTCACTATCTTCGCAAGTTAGTAGGAACCATTTTCCATAGCCGATCTGGTATTGCTACTTGAAAGCTTTCCTAACTTTATTGATGTAGTTATTAGAATAGGTAGTTTAGCATATGAATGACTTTTATCAGTATCAGTCTATTGCTTTGAGGGATTTTCACTAGTAGTTAAAAGAAATGAACTGGCTTGACCGATTGAGGGACGAATCGAATACTCGACACTTCTTTCCTTCCTACTCTGAAGCAACTGATCGAATGAAGTAAATAGATCACTCGTTGGACCCAATGTAAGGTGGAAAGCTAATGGACCACTAGACAGATTGCTTACTAAATTCAAAGCATTAAATCTTAGCAGCAGAAAAAAATACAATTGTAATGGTGCTCGAAAGAACCTCACCACAAGATTTACTTTAACATCACTCCTATTATAGAAATTATGAAAAGCATTTCACTACGTGAAGGAAATATGAAATGCTAGCTTCCCTATTATACGAGGATTAATTCCTAGACAAACCTTCCACTACTAGACGAAAGACAAAGAAAAAAGTAAATTCAACCTAAATGAACGGATTCAGGGATGGCGCTAGACCTATAACCACATTCATTCGATATATAACTTTGAAGACATCATTTGAGGGAAGAATGAAAACACCTTATTTGACTAAGGAGTTAAAGAGTCTCAAGCTAAGTCAATGCTCTTTCCATGACTAAGACACAGATGAACCGGGCCACTAGGGATTCTTACATGAGAAGAAAAGAAGGAATAGCAAAAAAATTAGATTAGACAATTATCGATTCAACTATTTGAACTGCTAATAGAAGGCTTGCACGAGGAGAGAGGTAGATGGACTAGGAGAATGTGATAAAAGCTGCTTTATCAAGGAAGCAATAAAAAAAGAAATCCTTGATGAGAGGCAAAGACCGGGCCCTTGCGAAGGGATAAGTTAACCTACGGGGTTACCTGCGGGGCTCTTAGAGGATTTCTTCCTGGCGGCCAGTTACACTGAGACACTACTTCGAATCCTTATGGGATGAAGAGCTAACAGAATGATTACTGAATCGACTAATATACGTAATGCAAAGTGGACAGAAAATCTTAGACCGCTGAAGGAACTTTCTTATAGAGTGAAAAAGAAAGTCAACTTAATCCACTCCATATATGAAAGAAATGAGAGAATGCGAAAAAGAGATCAAAGTGTAGTCAAATCATCTTAAAGAAGGTTAATGTGCCTGGCAAGAGGTTGTTTACCAAACAAGAAGAAGATCGATAAAGATTCACCTAACGAAAACCCGCGCTACAACCCAACTAGAAGAATCCATTACAAGACTTCCAAGACTAGCCGGAAACCCGTACTCTCGCTTAGACGGGCATATGGAAAAAAAGACCATACATACGTAATGGAGTACTTTTCCAACAACAATCTTTCTCACTTTGACTGATAACCCTAAAGGATTAGGCCAGGACTCATACGATTACAAAGAGTGTGATCCTTGAAAG
This sequence comes from Arachis hypogaea, assembly GCF_003086295.3. Taxonomy (NCBI): domain Eukaryota; kingdom Viridiplantae; phylum Streptophyta; class Magnoliopsida; order Fabales; family Fabaceae; genus Arachis; species Arachis hypogaea. Next base: position 86,131,791 of record NC_092036.1, on the reverse strand, counting down.
GCTGGCTGATGTGCTTTTTCTAAAAAATGGAATATTTCTTGGGGGTCTAAGAGAATGAAAAGATGGAAAGAATCAAAGGATGGGGATGAATGCAATACAAAGATAGGTAGAAAGGCAAGCACTGCACGGATCTTTTCTGATGCCTACGCTTTCCCTTAAGAAAAAGGGGAGAGGATGATTGGTAGGTCCGCTTACAACAAAGCCACATACCTAATGGAATAAGTCAAGCTAAAAGAAAAGCATTTTAGATCGATCGTGAACCAGAAAGAATGAGCCGCTTCAATACCAAAAGGAAAAAATCAGCACTTAAGGCCATCGGTCCACGAATAATATTTTATTTCATCCCAAGCCAGTAACTGAGGAAACAGCGGATATTGGTGTTACTATTGCAAACCCATAACATTGAAGGGTGGCGGTGATAAAGAGGGGTCATGCATTTACAGAATTTTTCATTGGTTCCCAACTTCCAATGGCAAAAAAAGCAGGAATTTTACTTCAAAGGTGGATTCCTTTCTAGGATATTGAATGATAAAAATATTTCTAGTTCTTCAGTTTTATCTTTTTTTTGTTTTATTCAATGAAAAAATGCATAAATTTGAGGATTTAGAAAAAGTCATTGAGAGAAAAGGCAAAGAGAGTTTGCTTGGAGAAAATTAAAAAATTATGTCAATCTCTTTTGCAATAATTTTCTATTTTGTTTCTTGAACCTGAGAGGTTTTTCTTACTAAGTTGAGTAGACACTTAGTGTTGAGAGTCTAGCGAGTGAACCTAATCAAATCAAGCTTGGTTAGAAGTTTGGTTTGTCCCGTATAAGATTAAGAAGAATCATAGAAAATTGCCATTTGTAATATTTGAAAAGATAGTGAGAATTCTACTATTATTGTGGTGGAGACTGGATGTAAGCCACATTGCATAAGGTAGTTGAACCATGATTCATGACTGTGTACTTCTTTCTTTTCTGTTTTGTTTTCGTTATGAGACAATATTAAATTATCTTCTGCATAATCCATATTATAGACACCACAGAATATGTTTTTGGTGTTAAAGTTTAAAAAGAAGCAAAAATAGGTAATAGATTTAACTCCCTTCTCTATGTAATTGAAAACCTTCGTTATGATATTTGAATATTAATTAGATTGGCCATGATTGATATTGTTATTAATAATAAACTATTAGATATTTATTATTTGATTCTTTTTAGTTGTTCATCATCTATAAAATAAATGGTACATTGTATTTGTTTTGCTTAATTTTTGTTAGTCTCAATAAGTGTCGTCGACTCAATCTTGTATCAAGATCTCAATTCGAGGAGTAGATACGATTCCTCTTAAAAGAAGAAACTCAATTTGAAATTTACTGAGTGTGTTAAAAATTACTTGTATAAAATATATGAAGTATTTGATATAACTTGTAAAAATAATATGAATAATTATAACAAATGGAATACGAATGTAAATGAGAAATTAAATTAAATAAATAAGAAAGAAAACAAACTAGAATTTAAAGAAGGTAAAATACTTGAAAAAAAAAAATCAATAAAACAAATTAAAAATTGACTCTAGACATTTACATGCACTTGTATTTCATAGTTCTCCTTGATGTCAGTGTAGCTTGAAAATTGCTGAATTTTAGAGTAATTTTTAAGTATTCTCCTTGAAGTTCCTAACTCTTCTAAATTTCTCTTATTTATAAGCAAAGATGCTAGATTACTGAATATTTTTCTCTATCCCACCGTCTAGCTTTTCTTTTTTTCGGATTTTCTTAATCCACCTTGTCTTGACCATAAAAAACCTGGTTCTTTAAGTTAAAAATTCCACGTCTTCTCCTTTACCTTGGTCCCCAAGTTTTTACCTCCACGTTCTTTTTTTACCATGTGTCACCGAATTAACTCATGTGTTATTAACAAAATTCGATCCAGGCCAATTTCGACTGAAGTCATATCATGCATGATGTAGATGTCATTTTGCTTCATCATCATCTAATCACATAATTTGTCGAAATTTTGTACTATCAGTATTATACATACTAATAGAGCATTTGACTATCAAATTTATTATTTTTGAGTTATTATCATGAAGTTTCATTTTGCATGCTTAATGTAATAATAGAATAAACTTAATTCAATATTAAAAAAATTTTGAGTACAAACAACATTATAAGTGAGTAGTGATGCAACCCTAGCTTTACAAGTTACATTAACATATGACAAACGAAAAAGCAGTTTGGGAACAAAAATCAATAATGAAGCTCCTTTACTTAATAATAAGAAAAGCTAAGCTAAGTTTGCTAAGTTACCAGAAGTGCAAGTATGACAGTGAAGTCGAAGTTAGGAACGGAAAGAATCGGAAGGAGGAAACACTTGACTCTCAGTGGAGTTTTGAATCCCATGCGGAACCCAAACCTTTTTCCTACCTGCACTCCAAGAATCAAACCCATCTCACCCACATGCCACGCTTACGTGGCGCTCTCTTATTGGTTGACTGTGTACTGAAAACAATGGGCTTTTTCAGATCGAAGCCCACGTGGCAAGATCCTACGCTGAAAATTACAGAACCTAGAGAATACCACTCTACTCCTCCTTACTACTACACTTTTTTTTCTTTCGACTTTCTCTCCCATTTCCCACCACTCAAACGCCTTCTTCCTCTTTATTCCTCTTTTCCCCGCCTTTAAAACCCGCCGAGGCTACGAAATTCGATTCCACGTAAAACGCAGTGCACTCTGCGATTTTTTTGTTTAAAAAAAAATGAAAAAGTCGGTGTTGAAAGAACCCGAGTCGACGACTCATTTCGACTCGCCTCACTCACCATTCCGAATACGATCCTCTCCTCTCTCCGATGGCGGCGATCCTAACGAGTCTGAATCTCCGCCGCAGCGGTTTCACTCGCCGGAAAACTCACCGGAAAGTCAACACCGTGACAACTCCAGGGCAATCGTGGTCGTCGGAAGTCCGGCGCACCAATCTCCCTTGCACGATTCCGATCGCCAGAGCCCGACCCCGGAGAATGCACCGCCGGTGTTGGTAATCAACCGCGCTGTGAGGCAGGAGCCTCAGCCTGCGCCGACGAATCTGAGCGCCAGTCATGGAGGACGAGGCAGAGAAGGCGGAGGGAGGGGGAGAAGCAGGACGGCGCCGGCGATGAATAGGGAGAAGATAATGAGGACGGCGGCGCTAGGGTTCCGGGTGAGCGAGGTGGTTCTGTGTTTGATTTCGTTTTCGATTATGGCGGCCGATAAGACTCAAGGTTGGAGTGGTGACTCCTTTTATCGCTACAAGGAATACAGGTTTTAATTTCTTCTTTCCTTTTCTATTTTATTTTTTTAGCAAATATTATATTATTTGCAATATAGTAGGTCGATCAATACTAGTCATCAGTACTCACATCACATGGTGACATGGATTATGGATACAATGCCTTCCCTATGCATGTATGAACATATTTTACTAAATTGTTTAATATTTTAACTATTATCGAAGATATCGAATACTCAGTCACTTCTTTCTATCTTTATTTTTATTTTTTTTTAGTAGTATTTGCTAATGAAAAATGCATTTTCATTATTTGTGATATGTCATTAGGTGTGTGACTTTTTGAGCTCAAGAGCCTTATACTCAAATAAATTTTGTTAATCCAATTAAAAAAATGGAGTTGAACAAATTATTTTTGTAATCAATTTAAATTTAATCTTTTCTTTTATTATTTTGTGTCTATTTTTTAATTTAGTTATTTAATAAACAATTGAAATAACTTAATTAAACTCAGTTCTTCTCAAAGTGACTTAATTATGTAATATTACTGAATGATTAAAGAGTTGTGTAAATACTATCTCTTCCGTCTACTTAGGAGTATTACTCTTCTGGTTTTCAGGATAATTTACAGGTATAAAGTGAACGAATCAAATTATTCGATTATTCTAAATTGGATTTTGCTATATATTTATCTTTTTTTTTTTAATCTAACTACCTAGTGTTAAGTTAAAGGAAATAACGAATTTTTAAAATAAACATTACTACTATAAATGTATTTTAGATAATACTATTAATTTTTTAATAACATCCTTAATTTAATTGTAATCATAATGATTAAATAACATTAATTACGCATGTATATTTGTTTAAAGGTAATATAATTCTATCTTATATGTACATTATTAAGATTTGTTTATTACTATTTTTTGCATTTATATTTAAGAATGGGGTATATTAATATTGCATTAAATTAATTTGCTTCTAATCAAGTTGGATTAGTCTAGTGATTAACTTACTAGTCCGCTTAAGGAAGTGTTGGGTCATCACTACTCACTTTTTCTGTTTATGATAATTTATAAACAAGTAATCACTTATTAGAGTTGCTTTAGTGGATGAAAAATGTTCAACTTTTTGAATGGGTCAGATCAATGTCAAAGGCCATAATTTCGTTGAAATGCCGTTGAATTTGGCAGGACGATGTTTTGAATTGCTTTTGAAGCTACACTTAATTGCAATTTTTTGAACATGGAAAATCCGTACCTGATTAATGCGAGTACTACTACTTGTTACAATAATAATTGTTGTCATCGTTGGATTTGTATACTCCTTTTTTTTTTCTGTTTGGCATTTAATTTTACCAAATTACTGTTGGGTGATATGGGCGCAGGTATTGTTTATCAATGAACGTTATAGCACTTGTTTATGCTGCATTTCAAGCATGTGATCTTGCCACCGAGTTCTCTGGCAAACAATTACTCGTTCACCATTTCCGCCCTCACTTTGATTTCTTCATGGATCAGGTTAGTTAAAGAAACCAATTCAACTTTTAAGCTTCATTTCAATTTATGCTTTTCAGATTTGAGTCCAAGAGATGACAAGAAAAAGAAACGATAACCATGTTGAAAGCAATTATAATTCATCGATCTTAAACTAATTCATGCCTTGTTCAATTGAATGAATCTTGAATTTTCTTTTGTAATTGAATAACAGACTGAGTTGTGGAAAATTTTAACAATTTTTTTTTTTGTGCATGCCTTGGCGCACGATAAATTAAATTGAATGACAGGTTCTGGCATATCTCCTGATGTCTGCATCATCATCGGCAGCTACCCGGGTAGATGATTGGCAATCGAACTGGGGAAGAGATGAGTTCACGGAGATGGCGAGTGCATCAGTTGCTTTCTCCTTCCTAGCTTTCATTGCATTTTCCATTAGTTCACTCATCTCTGGTTACAACCTCTTCACTCTCTATCCTGTTCCTTAGCAACCAACATTTTAAACCACATACACATACAAACTGTCTGTCTATATGAGTCCTCTTTTTAAATTCTTTTTCTTCTTATGTCTATTAATGCATTCAAGAAAATGTCATTGCCCGTGATTTTTTTTTTCTTTTACTGTACAGACAGACTTGTATACATAAACTTGCATGGTATTTCATCTTACGATTCGCAGGGTGGAGAAAGAATTTTGTATAACTTTGAAATACAATTTTTAATTTCAATATTTTAAATGAAAATAGTTTTACACAAAACTTAGCTATTTCTTGTCGCTAATTACTAGTTAGAGGTAGTTAAGCCTTATAAATGAGATCAGAATTTATTTTTTTATCCTGTTCTCATAAACACCTGGAATACACAATAAAACAAATATATGAATGAAAAAATAATAATGGCCCTTCCTCCATAACCCTATTCATATTATACTTTTATTACGCAATCCACATTGTCATAGCATTTAAGCATTATGTCAATACCCACTATAATATTAGAGATGTATGGAACAATCTAGGTCCTAAAATAAAAATAGCTCTATGAAACTAAGAATTCAACATAATGATTTACTGGTACAGCTGACTTTGTTGATGCATTAATTTTAATGGCCATTACACTTGAGCATAAAGGGAAAGAAAAATGTAAGTTGTCATCATGAAGGATATGACTAAAGCTTTTACTTTTTTTTAAACTAACTTATAAAAATTAACTTTTAAAGAATAATTTTTTAAAAATTATTGTATTTATATTGAGCAAATTAAATTAAAAATATCTTTTAATAAGTATAACTAATAATAATTGTATTTAATAAAATGATTTTTAAAATATAAAAATAGATGCCCAAACTAATTCCTATATTAGTTAACGATGCTGATGTGGACATTTAGTCGGAGTTAAGTGCTATATTGGCTTAAGAGGAATGAATAAGGGTTGATTTGTCCCATATGTTCTTTAAAAACGATGTTATTTCTCAAATTCACTGAACCAAACCTAATTTGGGTGATTCGTTATAGTCCCAATCTTTCCATACTCACTCATCTTTGAAATCATAGAAAAATTCTAGGACACCATGATTGAAAATGGAGAATGTTAGTTATTATTAGACCTGTGAATCGAAGGCGAAAATTTGACTTGTAGCACGAACGAGAGTGTCGAGTTCGGAGGAAGAAGATATGGGTCTCTTCAAAGTGCTATTGTGGGTCTCATGCCATTCTATTTATGTCGTGGACCGAAAACAACCCAGATAAATTATTCTATCATTGCCCTTACTTAAAGGTATGATATGTTTAATAATATGTTGGTTGGTTGAATTCTGTATTCACTATTAGTCTCACAAGCTAAATTTGAATTGTAGATTGTATAAACTCATTGTTCATTCTTTGCGTGGCTAGATGATTATGTTTCTTTATTTAATGAGGATGCTATAAAGACAATCCCAAAAGCAGTATTAATGCAAAAGAAGAATTGATTTGAAGACAAGAGTGATTCGGTGGATGACAAAGTTAAAAAGCTAGAAGATAGGTTGATTGGATTAGAGAATCAGTTGGAGAAGTGTATACTAGAAATGGGTGAAAATAGATACTTGGGTAACCAAGCATCACCGTTCATTACATGTAACATGTAATGACTAAACTTCTAGCACGTCATGACTAACGCTAGTCGCTAGGCACTACTTCACGACTTTTCTTAGAGACTTTAGACCTTATATTAAATATATACATATGAGTCTGTAACTGGTGCACGAAAATTACTCTCACACTATGTAATTCCACACAACTAACCAGTAAGTGCACTGGGTCGTCCAAGTAATACCTTACGTGAGTAAGGGTCGAATCCCATAGAGATTGTTGGCTTGAAGCAAGCTATGGTTATCTTATTATTCTTAGTCAGGATACCAATAGGGTTCTTTAGTTTCAATTGTAAAAAAAGTGAAAGGGCATAAAATAAGTAATTGTTACTCAATAATGGAGAATATGTTGGAGTTTTGGAGATGCTTTGTCTTCTGAATCCCTGCAACATAATGCTTTCTCACTTTCAAACATGCAAGGCTCCTTCCATGGCAAGCTGTATGTAGGGTGTCACCATTGTCAATGGCTACTTCCCATCCTCTCAGTGAAAATGGTCCAAATGCTCTGTCACAGCACGGCTAATCATCTGTCGATTCTCGATCATGTAGGAATAGGGTCCATTGATCCTTTTGCGTCTGTCACTACGCCCAACACTCGCAAGTTTGAAGCTCATCACAGTCATCCAATCCCTGAATCCTACTCGGAATACCACAGACAAGGTTTAGACTTTCCGGATTCTCAAGGATGCTGCCAATGGATTCTAGCTTATACCACGAAGATTCTGATTAAAGAATCCAAGAGATATTCATTCAATCGATGGTAGAACGGAGATGGTTGTTAGGCATGCATTCATAAGTTGAGAATGGTGATTAGTGTCACGGGTCATCACCTTCTTCATATTGAAGTGCAAATGAACATCTTAGATAGGAACAAGCGTGTTTGAATAGAAAACAGAAATAATTGCATTAATTCATCGAGACGCTGCAAAGCTCCTCACCCCCAATAATGGAGTTTAGAGACTCATGCCGTCAAAGAGTACAAAGTTTAGATCTAAAAATGTCATGAGATACAAAATAAATCTCTAAAAGTTGTTTAAATACTAAGCTAGTAGCTTAGGTTTACAGAAAATGAATAAACTAAGATGGATAATGCAGAAATCCACTTCTGGGGCCCACTTGTTGTGTGCTGGGGCTGAGACTTGAGCTTCTCATGTGCCTGGGCTGTTTCTGGAGTTAAACGTCAGGTTGTAACCTGTTTCTGGCGTTCAACGCCAGAATGCAACATGGAACTGGCGTTAAACGCCAGTTTACATCGTTCATCTTCGCGCAAAGTATGGACTATTATATATTGCTGGAAACCGCTGGATATCTACTTTCCAACCCAATTGAGAGCGCGCCAATTGGACTCCTGTAGTTCCAAAAAATCCATTCCGAGTGCAGGGAGGTCAGAATCCAACAACATCAGCAGTCCTATTTCAGCCTGAATCAGATTTTTGCTCAACTCCCTCAATTTCAGCCAAAAAATACCTGAAATCACAGAAAAACACACAAACTCATAGTAAAGTCCAGAAATATGAATTTTGCCAAAAAACTAATAAAAATATTCTAAAAACTAACTAAAACATACTAAAAACTATATGAAATTACCCCCAAAAAGTGTATAAAATATTCGCTCATCACAACACCAAACTTAAACTGTTGCTTGTCCTCAAGCAACTAGATAAATAAAATAGGATAAAAAGAAATCAAGAAGCAATAGTATCTCAGAGTTTTAAGTGAAGCTCCGATTCTAATTAGATGAGCGGGACTAGTAGCTTTTTGCTTCCAAACAGTTTTGGCATCTCACTTTATCCTTTGAAATTCAGAATGATTGGCATCCATAGGAACTCAGACTTCAGATAGTATTATTGATTCTCCAATTTTAGTATGTTGATTCTTAAACACAGCTACTTTATGAGTCTTGGCCGTGGCCCTAAGCACTTTGTTTTCCAGTGTTACCACTGGATACATAAATGCCACAGACACATAACTGGGTGAACCTTTTCAGATTGTGACTTAGCTTTACTCAAGTCCCCAATTAGAGGTGTCCAGAGTTCTTAAGCACACTCTTTTACTTTGGATCACGACTTTAACCACTCAGTCTCAAGCTTTTCACTTGGACCTGCATGCCACAAGCACATGGTTAGGGACAACTTGATCTAGCCGCTTAGGCCTGGATTTACTCCCTTGGGCCCTCCTATCCATTGATGCTCAAAGCCTTGGATCCTTTTCACCCTTGCCTTTTGGTATAAAGGGCTATTGGCTTTTTCTACCTCTTTTGCTTTTTTTTTCACTGCTTTTTCTTGTTTCAAGAATCAATTTCATGATTTTTCAGATCAGGAATAATATTTCTCTTGTTCATCATTCTTTCAGGAGCCAACAATTTTAACATTCATAAAATTCAATATAAAAAATATGCACTGTTCAAGCATTCATTCAGAAGACAAAAAGTATTGCCACCACATATAAATAATTAGAATTTTCCTTATTAAGAACTCGAAAAAAATATTGCCTCTTTATTCTAAAAATCTACTATTTTATTCATGTTTGATGATGATCAGAAAAATAAATTATAGCTTAATTGGAGATAAAATCAAAATAGAGATACTAATTACTACTACTTCATATATGACTTCTAAGGTAAATTCCTAATAAGAACAATTATCACAGAGTTAAAGCTAAGATTAGGACTCAACAACCTTTATTTTGGGAGGTGGATGCTCCTTTAATCTGTGGGGTGCTTGGTCCTTCAAGAGACAGCTTCTGACGCTTCAGTTCCCTCAGTTCACGCACTTGCTCTTCTTGTTCCTTAAGCAGTTTGCAAAGCATGCTATTTTGATTTTACTGTTCTTTCTTTAGTTGCTCCATAGCTTCTTGCAAATTGGTGACAGATGCTTCAAGGCGCTCCCGGTATTCAATTTGAGGGATTTCCGGGAGGAACTCCTGTGCTCTCCTCTTGATGGGGTCGTCCTGCACCTGTTGTCTCTCCATTGACTTTTTGGTGATTGGTCTCTCAACTGAGATATACTCAGTTACTCCCATCTTCACCCCAACATCTTTACATAGCATAGAGATTAAGTTTGGATAAGCCAATTTGGCATCTTTGGAGTTCTTGTTTGCAATTGTGTAAAGTTCACAAGAAATCAGCTGATGAACTTCCACTTCTTTTCCTAACATAATGCAATGGATCGTTATTGCTCTTTTAATGGTAACTTCAGAGCGGTTGCTAGTGGGCAGTATAGAACACCTAATGAAGTCCAGCAAGCCTCTGGCGACTGGTTTGAGATCTTCTCTCTTGAGTTGATTTGGGACACCCTTTGTGCTGGTTGTCCACTTGGTTCCAGGGAGGCATATGTCCTCTAGAATTTTGTCCAAGCCCTTATTTGTTCTCATCATTCTCCTATTAAAGGAGTCTGGGTCATCTTTTAGCTGAGGTAGCTTGAAGATCTCCCTGATTTTGTCAGGATGAAGGTGAACAATCTTTCTTCTGACCAGAGTTCGATAGTCATAGAAGGCGGCTCCAGCTAATCTCTGCTTGTCTGTTTGCCACAGATTAGAGTAGAATTCTTGAACCATGTTCCTTCCCACCTTTGTCTCAAGATTAGCTAGGATTTTCCAACTCCTGTTTTGAATTTGCTCTTGGATCTCCGGATATTCGTCTTCTTTCAGATCGAATTTAACTTTCGGGATCACTGATGAGCGGATAATTTATACGCTTTTTGGCATTGTTTTTATATAGTTTTTAGTAGGATCTAGCTACTTTTAGGGATGTTTTCATTAGTTTTTATGCTAAATTCACATTTCTGGACTTTACTATGAGTTTGTGTGTTTTTCTATGATTTCAGATATTTTCTGTCTGAAATTGAGGGACCTGAGCAAAACTCTGATAAAAGGCTGACAAAAGACTGCTGATGCTGTTGGATTCTGACCTCCCTGCACTCAAAATGGATTTTCTGGAGCTACAAAACTTCAAATGGAGCGCTCTCAACAACGTTGGAAAGTAGACATCCATAGCTTTACAGCAATATATAATAGTCCATACTTTATTCGAGATTAGACGACATAAACTGGCGCTCAACGCCAGTTCCATGTTGCATTCTGGAGTCAAACGCCAGAAACACGTCACGAATCAGAGTTGAACGCCAAAAACATGTTACAACTTGGAGTTCAACTCCAAAAGAAGCCTTTGCACGTGTAAAGCTCAAGCTCAGCCCAAGCACATACCAAGTGGGCCCCGGAAGTAGATTTCTGCATCAATTACTTACTTCTGTAAACCCTAGTAGCTAGTCTAGTATAAATAGAACGTTTTACTATTGTATTAGACATCTTTGGTCTCGATTTTATTCCATTATTCATCTTTGGAGACTATTGATCATTCATGGAGGCTGGTCATTCGGCCATGCCTGGACCACTATCACTTATGTATTTTCAACGGTGGAGTTTTTACACACCATAGATTAAGGGTGTGGAGCTTTGCTATACCTCGAGTTTTAATGCAATTACTACTATTTTCTATTCAATTCAGTTTATTCCTGTTCTAAGATATTCGTTGCACTTCAACATGATGAATGTGATGATCCGTGATACTCATCATCATTCTCACAACTGCGTACGTTTTGCATACATGCCTAATGACAAAGCCACGTACATTCTGACAATTGGCAATCGTCACAGGGCTTGATGCCATAGTACGCAAACAGTTGGAGGAACATTGTGCATTCTGATGGGTGTCCCACCATCATATAGTCTCTGGCTAGGCAGGACAGAGGTCCGCTGTACCAGGTAATCTCTAACACCTTGAGATTTACAGTTTCTTTTTTTACAGCACTTTTCAATGAACTTATTTCTAAGGGACTTTTCTGCCTTTTCTTTTTGTAAAAACTTGTGCATAGTCTCTTCTCTTTAAATCTTTCAGCCTTTGCAATATTAACTAGTTTGTCCTTGGTACTTTTATATATTTTCAATTTTGCCTTTTTGTACATAACTTCTTTTTTACCATTTTCTTTAGGTTTTTAGTGACGTTTTCACCATTAATGGTATTACTTTACCATTTTATCCTCATATCTTTTTAAAAAAATGTTTTTACCCTTCATTAAGTTAATTAACCATTTTATATTTTATTTTAAGCCTAAAATTATTAATTTATACCCAAGTATTCTAATTTTTTTGTTTAATTTTATTTTGCGTTAAAACTTTACCGAATTAATCCTAGAATTTTTCTATGACCAAATCACTCTTAATATTTTCAATAAATGCCAATTTTATTCTTATAAACCTAAATGACTATTTTATCCTTTATTATTTTATTTACTTGTTTAGTTACCATATGTTGCAGTTTTACTCCTAACTTTTACTAAAATTTTTATTTAGGTCCAAAATTTTATTTTAATTATAATTTTGAACCAAATAATTTGTATAATTACTATTTTATCCCTAAAACTATTAAATTCAAAATTTGAATTATATCTTTCTTAAATTGTATTTTTAGTCTTCTTTTTTTTCTAAAAAGACCAGAACACCCTTTTTCTTTTTACACACTTGTTTCATTGGATTAAAACTATTTTTCTTTCTTTTTAACTCTTTAACAAGTCACTTTTGAGGTCTTTAGGGACTGAATTTTGAAGAAGTACAAGTTTGCATTTCTATCTACTTTTGGTGACTTTTAAAACTTGAAACTTAAATTTCAAGTGCTTTAAATATTTTTCGTTGTTTCATATAATTTTCAGACACAAATAAGCTTCATATATTACTCAAATAATAAGACAAAAATAGAAAAACATCAATAAATTTTTATATTACAAAATTGAACACAAAATCACCAAACAAAGTGAATTATATGAACACCGAAATAAGAACAAACAGATTTTAGCTCAATTCTTAGACCTCTCAAACACCAAAAAATACTCACACAAAGACAGAAACACGGCTAATGGTGGTGCAATTTTTCTTGGCCGAAAAGTGTAATAAAAAGTGATGAAATTTACCCACTTTGATCTTGAGTTTCTCTATCTCCTTATGCCTGCTTTATATGGGCTTACATTTTCTTTTTTCGCGGCACTTTTCAATAAATTTTATCTCTAAAGGACTTTTCTGTCCTTCCTTTTTAAAAAAAGATGTGCCCAGTTTCTTCGCTTTAAATCTCTCAGTCTTTGTCCCATTTATTATTTTACCCTTGGTACTTTTATATATTTTCAATTTGTTCTTTTGTACATGACTTCTCTTTTTACCGTTTTCTTTAGGCTTTAGTGACGCTTTCACCCCTAATAGTGTTATTTTACCATTTTACCGTCATATCTTTTTAAAATAGCTTTTCACCCTTCATTAAGTTCATTAACCATTTTTATATTTCACATGATGTCTAAAGTTACCATTTTATCTCTAAATGCTCTAGTCTTTCTGTTTAATTTTAGGTTTAATTATTCTGTCGGTCCCTATAATTTTACCGAATTTACAATTAGGTCCCTATACTATATCAGATTTTTTAAGTAAGTCCTTACCGTGATAAAAATATTAAAATTAACGGAATATTCTGTTAAACTATACAGAATATTCAGTAAAGTGTTAGGCATATTCGGCTTGTTTAATAGAATATTCTGTTAATTTCATCATTTTTGTCATAGTAGGGACTTGATTATAAAATCTGATATGGTATAGGGACTCAATCGAAAAAAAAAGTATAGGGACCTAATTGAAAATTCAGTAAAACTATAGGGACTGACAGAGTAATTAAAACTTAATTTTATTTAATGCTAAAACTTTACCGAATTAATTCTAGAATTTTTCTATGACCAAATCACCCTTAATATTTTTAATAAACGTCAATTTTACCCGAAGGAACCTAAAAGACTATTTTACCTTTTATTGTTTTATTTACTTGTTTAGTTACCATATGTTGCACTTTTACTCATAACTTTTACTAAAGTTTTTATTTAGGATTTTAATTATAATTTTTACCCAACTAATTTATATAATTACTATTTTACCTCTAAAACTATCACATTCTTACTTAAATTATATTTTAGCCCTCTTTTTATTCGAAAATAACTAAATACCCTTTTTACTTTTACACACTTGTTTCATAAGATTAAAACTATTTTTCTAACTTCTTTTTAACTCTTTAACACGTCACTCCTCAGGTCTTCAGGGACAGAAATTTCTAGAAATACACGTTTGAAAGCCAAAGTCCACTTTTAGTGAGTTTTAAGACTTAAAATTTAAATCCCAAGGGCTTTAAATATTTTTTTTGTTCTATATCATTTTCAGAGGTAAATAAGCTTCGTATATCACTCAAATAATAAGACAAAAACAAAAAAGTACCAATGAATTTTCAGATTACAAAATTGAACACAAAATCACCACAAAGTGGATTATATGAACATCGAAACAAGCACAAACATATTCTATCTAATCCTAACCCTTACCACTTATTTAATTTAGATCTTAAACCTTTCAGACACCAGAAAATAGTCACACAAAGGTAGGGACACTGCTAGTGGTGGTGCAGTTTTTCTTCGCCAAAAAATGTCATAAAAAGTGATAAAATTTAGCCACTTTAAGCTTGAGGTTCTCTAGCTCTTTAGGCGTGCTCCATATGAAATTCAAGAAGAGTTTTATTGTTATAGAAGATAAAAAATTCATCATGATTATTTTTGAAAAAACAGAAAAGAATGGAGAAGGAACAAGAGCTTATCTTGCTAAAATTTCGATAAAAACATAAGAATTAGTGAAAACGGGAAAGGAATTGTGTTTGTATGGTTTGGATTCTTGTAGAAGACTTGAAGAACAATGGAAAAAAAGTTGGAATAAGGGCTGAAACACAAAGAAAATTACAGGAATTTACTTTCATTTTCTCTCTAAAACTCGGCCATTTTATGTAAAAATGTATAAAGTATTTCATGAATTTTGTGATCAAGAATTTCTTAAATAAAAATATGAGTCTTGGTTAAATTAATTGTGGTATAAGGAGCTAAAAAAATCAGAGGAGAATGAGTTGAGATTGAGAGAGAATGGGTGTGACTTCGAGAAAACACAATCATCCTCACAATGACGTAGTTAACCGCTGTTAATTACTCGAAGTTAAAAACACAGCAAAGAGGAGCGGGTTATTTGAAAAACAAGCAAGAGGATTTGGAACCTTTAGGAGTTGTTTGCTAAACACTAGTCAGAAGTTCGTTTCAGAGTAACTTATATCGTACGGTAAAATAATTAGCAACTGGAATTTATTTTAAAGCCATAAATCATGAATGAATGTTAAGATTAATCTTGGGACATAATTACTAAAGTAGAAATTATGTTTACCATTGATTTCGAGATTTTGGATTATCAATTTTTCTCTAGCATGCATAAAAATTGTCACTAAAAGTGAATTTCATACTCAAAAAGTGTCTAGTGAAAAAAATAAACCAATAGTAGCCAAGTATTTATTTTTTGCTAGTAAAATTTGACTTAGAGGAATTAAATACCCTTATAAAGTCAAGTTTGACTCATTAATTACTTTTTATTAATTAATTTTTTATTTTTTTTATCATTGGGCTTACCTCATTAAATTTTGTTGGGCCGTGGTTTGAAATTTTACCGAATAAGTTATAAAATAGCCAGACAAATAAAATCGAGTCCTTACCTAACCCAAATTTCAAGTCAGAGACCATGCTATCCAATCAAAACATAATTTTGTAATTTTTGTAACCAATGTCTAAATGTAGCTGTTTCTTCACCTTCCATTAACATACTCCAATTCAGCTTATAAGTTGTTCTTAGAATATTTTTCATAAAAAAAAAGGAACTACTTTAAATTCGTTCATTTGCAAATAATTACACTTAATAAAAGTCCACTTCATGACACTTATTATATAATTATAACAATGATCTAAAACACTCACAAACAACATGTAATAACAAAAATAAGAGAGAGAGAGCAGGCACGTGAGGTACATGCCCCACTTAAACTTTTTTTTTATCTCCTTATTCTTCCTCGATCCTCCTCTCATTTTCTCTTTTTTTTTTATTCCTTCATACAAATCAAATCCTCTCCTCCTTTTTAACTCTTCTCTCATTCTATCATCTTTGTTCTAAAATTCTTACTTAACCGCAACACACTAAATTTTATTTTTATTCTTCTATTTGATCTCAATTTTAATATATCACTTATACAAAAAAAAGTTTATTTTCTCACAATCTCGTTAATGAAGTTCAAGTTAATTCAGTGGGTGAGAAAAGAGTTTTAAATCTTGAATTTCAGTCATTATTAAAATTTTAAAGTAACTCTTTAATTTAATAATTAGTTATATCTCCAAATTTTGTCATCTCTATATTTATAGTATGCGAATTAGTATTATTAAGGTAAAAAAATTTAGGACTTTTGTCAAATTAAAAAGAATTATATTAATTAACAACATTATTAGTTCATAATTATTGTTGTCGTTGTTAGATATTATACCTATAATTATGTTTAAATATATTACTATTAATATTTAATTTGAATTATGAGTTTTTGCATTTGAAATTATTAGATTGCTGTGAATTTTGAATTATTGAAATGAATAGTCATTTTTGAAAATTCATAATTTATACAAATACACCTAAAGCGATATTCGTATACCTTAACTTAAAAAGTATACATATTTTTTTAAGTTGATTTATGCTTTAATAAAAATAAGCACAAGTTAATTTTAAAAAGTTTCACCTTAAGTATTTTTAAAAGCATTTTTTTTAAAAGTTATAAATATAAGTATATAGTTTATTTTTCTATCAAATACAAAATAGAGTTTGTACTTTTACAATATTTTTTTAAAAATCTTACTAAACCAAGTCTCGAGAGTGAGTTTTTGGAATATGATATCATATCATACAATACTCTATTAGTAATTAAAAATTTCCGATTGTAATAAGTTGATGAATAATGATATAATATCTTAGTTATTATGTTTTAAATGTTCAATCAGGTAAAATTAAATAACCTTTTTAATGATTTGAAATATTAATGATTTTTTTATGTCCTAAGAACATTTTTTTAATAATTCAATGCATTAAAAATATAAAATAATTAGTTTTTAAGTAACTTTTAGCAAAATATACAATTATAACATATTTTAACATAGATTTAACTAATGTTAAGATTATTATAAGTAGAAATTTTAAAATTTTTTTACTTTAATACATGTAAAATTATATCATTGTATTAAAATTTAAACTATATAATTTCTATAAAAACTTGTTTTCATTAGTAGGCTTAAGCTAAACCTTCTTAACAAAACCAAAGTTATCAATCATTCCTTTTTTTTGTTTTTGGTCAACTGGATTGGACACAACAAAAAGCTTCAGCTGGGATTTGAACCCGGGTACAGCATTATATGAGACAGACAGGTATGCCAACTGTGCTGAGCCTCAACTACCCTTCATTTATAAGTTAAAAGGGGTATTCTCATTTTTTTGGGTCAATTGTAATGATTTCTCTAAAAGTCTAAGCTCAAAAATGAAAATGCTTTTTGTTTCTTTTTTTTTTTTTTTTTGGTCTTGGAATGAAATACTCTTGACATATGGTCAAGTATGGAATGCGCGGTCAAGGGTTAGACAATAATTTTTTTCGTAAAGGGTAAACAATAAAGAAAGTACATGGAGAAACCCCTCCAACTATTTGGGCCTAGTTATTGTTAAGTTTATTCAAATGGCTATGTTTTAATTAAATTTTATTCAATCAGCCCAAACAATTGATTGAACAAGTTATTCGGGGTGATTGATGCTGACAAGGATAACAAAAACCGGCATAAAAGATATGGGTGTTGTGTAAGTATTGTTTTGTACTCCCAAAAAGAGATTTAAATAAATTTTTGTTCAATTTGATAAGGATTAAATACGATTTTTGGTTTATCAATTTTTTTTTTGTTTTTAATTTTTTTTATACAAAATCGTTCCTAAGGTTTAAAATTAAAATTTAAAATTGTCCTTTTTACTTAAATATTAACATTTTGAATTAAATTATTTATAACAAAAAAATTATAAAATAAAAAAAAAGAAAAAAGTAAGAAAAAAGGAGTATTTCTGCTCCTACAAAAAAAAAAAAAAAGATAGAGAAAGAGAAGAAGAAGAAACTGTCCATGATCTACCTTTGCCTCTGCTTTCATCACCCGTTCATACAATTTTGGTCCCTAAAGTAAATATTAGAAACAAAAAAAATTTTAACCTATACTTTAAGAATCAAAATGATACTAACCTATTTGGTAATCATCAATTTCGGAATCATGGCACAAATGTTTATAAATACCTAAATAATATTCATTACAGAAGAAGATAATTCCGTTAATAGAAGCCAGCAAATTTCTACACATTATTTGGCACTAATTATCACAGCTATACACTTGTACGGGAATAATTAGTTTAGTCTGTACTTGATTATTGTTGTTATTATTATTATTATAATTATTATTATATATCTTGTATCCAAAAGGGGCATTTAAATTAATAAACATTAAGAATGAACAAGTTGGGCAAATGTTGATGTAGAGTGTTCATGTCTCAAAGCAACAACCACACGTTCTTGTTCCTTTGGCAGTACATTTCTTTGCCGGAACTTTGTGGGGTTTTGTCTTACAAGAAGACAGGCCTATCCACATGCCACGACCCGTTGAGAAGTAACATTTGCCTGTTAATCAGAGACAATTCACGAACAGGAGGCCACACTCACCATTAATGCTATGCTATTTTACCTATATCCTGATATCATCCTTTTCCATTTGGATTCTACCTATACAAATCATTTTAACAATGAAGATTATTAGTTGGTAAAACGAAGTACTTAATGTGAGAGATCTTGGGATGTTATTCTTGGGATTTGTGAAAGCTTGGGGAGAAGAGAATGATTGATCATAATTTGTAACAGAAAAATTAAATAATATAATGGTGTAATTTTTTAAGACTTGTGTTGTACACTTTTTTTTTCTTCAATTGACTTTTTTTTATATTTACACAATCAAGTTTATGCCAATAATATTTTACAGAATGGTATTTTATAATTATTTCTTCTATGAAAAAGAAAGTGTTAAAATGGATAAAATAGAAGATTGTGAAATTGAATTAAATTTTAAAGTGATCACTGAACTTCTAATCGAGTTTTAATCTCGTCTTTTAATTTGTAATTGTCTTAAATTTGTTCTTGAACTTAACAAAAGTGATTTAAAGTTGTCTCTGAAGTATTTTCCGATGAATATACACAAAAGAGTGATGACGTATATGGAGAGATGTCACGATGAATAACTAATGGCTATATTACATGGCACATGCAAGTTTTTAACTCAATTAAATCCTTATTGTTGGTTTAGGACTGACGTGGCGGAAATTGACAAGTTAAGAATTTATTAAAAGGGACACTTTGCAAGTACAGTCCTTAACCAGCCGAAAATCCACTTATCAATTTAAAAGGGGTTGTCACAATATTGAAAATTAAAATACTGGGAGTATGAATCCCAAGTCGTCTCCCAACGAGTTGCAGAGAGATGTGCTATTTCATCAATTGGGTGTTTTCAAAAATGGTTGAGTTGATAAACAGAAATTTAAATTAGAGAATTTAATTGATTTTAAATAAAGGCCTTGACTGGGGGTAGATTAGTTGGAAGTCCTATTCTTGTTGAAATACTCTCAAGATTAATTAATAATTGGAAGTTACTCTGCTTAGTTAACCCTTACTAGGTAAAGGAAAGTCAAGCAAGTTGAAAATCTGTTTCTAGTCATAAGTCTCAATCCTCTCCCTTGGGAAGGATTAGAGTTAATGATTAGAGGGTGATTCAACAATAAACTCAATTATAATTTTTCTCTTGAGCAGTTCAACTCGAGGGTTCCTTTCAATCATCCCCCAATCAAGTCATGGAACTACTCACTCATCATAATTATAAAATTCACAGAATTAATGGTGAAAATAAAAGAAGACATGAGAAACAATAATAAAAGGATTAATTGAAAATAAAAATAGTCTATATTAATAACTTGTAAAAATAAGCCAAAGTCAACTCTAGAGGGATTAAAAATATGGAAGAATAAATATAAAAAGTAAATAACAAAATAAGATGACTAGTACCGGAGGTAGACTCTTCTCAAAAGCTAACGCCAAAATCTTCCAATCCTAATTATGAATGCTCAAGTGAGTGAAAACCCTAGGGGAGGAGTAAATCCAGATCTAAAACTAAAAATTATGCAGAATGAATTCTGTCTCTCTTTTCTGCATGTTCCCTGACTCTAGTCTGTAATTTCGGGCCGAAAACTGGGTTGAAATCCGGCCCAGAAACTCTGCCAACGACTTCTGAAATTCTGCAGATCGCGCATGTCACACGGACGCGTCATTCACGTGGACGCGTCATTCGGCGTTTTTCTCTTCCATGCGGGTGCGTCGTCCATGCCTCCGCGTCGCTTCTGCTTTTCCAATCCGCGCGTCTGCGTCACTCATGCGGCCGCGTCACTGCGAATTTCTCTCTTCCGCGTGGTCGCGTCGCTGACGCGTACGCGTCACTTCTCGTTGGTCATCTCCTCAATTCTTGTATTCCTTCCATTTTTGCAAGCTTCCTTCCCAATCTCTCACTCAATGATGCCCTATAAAGCCTGAAACACTTAACACACAGATCACGGCATCAAATGGAATAAAGGGGGATTAAAATATCTAATTAAAGTTCTCCAGGAAGTAAGTTTTTAATCATGTAATAATTTTAGGAAGGAAATATAAATGCATGCCAATTATATGAATAAGTGGGTAAAGACCATGATAAAACTACACAATTAAACACATTGTAAACCATAAAATAGTGGTTTATCAAGGACCCTAATCCCAATTTGAGCTCCAGAAACTCTCGCACCATTAGAAACCATTTTCGTTCATTTCCTCCACCATTGTTAAGGGAGTTTCGAAAGATTGATGATGGGAGGAGGCAACAACGTGGTTCAACCAAAAGTAGCCACGAACAACTTTCAGAGAGGTGTGGGTATGGTAGTCAATCCGTCCTCAAATGGTCAAGAACATATGTGAATTCAGGGAGGTCATTTTTTAGTTGTTCAAACTATGATGTAAGTGTGTTTTGTTGATTTAGCTAGGCTAGTGTTATTGCTTATTCAATATGTAATTTGTTCTCTATGGTTCTTTAATGTGGTTGCAAAGTGTTGGCAAGAGGTAGTATGGTCTCTTTATCTGGGCTAACAAAGTTCAAGATGAAGCAAAATTTAGTGGTAGAACAAATCTTGGTTTTGAAATAGATGAATGGAGGTTGAAATTTGTATGGAAGAATGGGAGTTTAGAATTTGAAGTTATGACCTTAAAATTAGCATTTTATTTGTTGGTGGTTATCATTTTAGAAATTATTGTATCTGCATTAGCAATTGTTGGACTGTAATATTAATTGAAAAATCGTAAATGTGAGCAATTGTATATCCTACTTGTACCTATGAGCACATCAATACAATTGTCTTTTGTGCTTTTTCGTTAATGTTGACAAGAAAAAATAATCTCAATCTAGAAGGAGAATCAAACTATGAAACAATAATAAAAAGAAAATCACCATTACCACCATCAGGTGTATCTCAAACTTAGTCAGTGTGATTCTATACACCATCAAAAAAATATAACATGCCATATAGAGTGTATAAAAAGCAAATTTCTAATACCAAAATATAGAGGTTCTAACATAGACTTAGTAACATATACATGAAGTCACGAATACAAAAGACAAATCTCTGACATTAAAATGACACAAACAACAAACACTTCCATACGTAATTTCACTTTTTGTTTTAGATTTCATCCCTACCTCAAGATGTAGTTCCCAAATCCTGCACCTTCTCTAAAAATAGGAAGCACTTTATTGTCATCAATCTTACCCAGCTTATCCTTCAAATTAGGAAGTGTCTTCATTTCCTCTGAATTCCTTGAATCTGCCCTATCCGAATTATTATGGTATTCATCATGAGCATCACAAACCTGAAAATTAGGATTATTCTCTCCCAGAATCTCAAAGAATAGTTCATCATCATTACCTGAATCATCGTCCTCAGGTACCAATCTAGGATCCTCTTGAAGTGCTTTCTTCCTCAGTTTACTTAAAATGATATTTTTGTCCGTGATTCTCTAACCAGTTGTGAATTGGTCACTGATATTGGAGTAGATTTGGCAACAGGATCTGAATTGATTATTTGAAGGGGTTCTTGAATAGGATTATTAGTTGGGTTAGGTAGAGTACAATTAGAATTACTAATTGGGATGAGTGGAGTAGGGTTGGAGTCTGAGTGGAGATAAGGTTGTTCTTAGGGGGTTGGATTTTCAATAGCTTGAGATTGGTTGACAGATGGGTTGGAAATCGGAGTAGGAGGTGTGGTCCTAGAGGTTGATCCTATTCATAGTTGGATTAGATGAGTAGGGACTTCAATCACCACCTTCTTGCATTTTTTAGATGGTAGTTCTTCCAAATACTCTGGTACAGAGACTCCATGTTCATAATACACTTGCACCAATCTATTATTTCTTTTAACATGGAAGCACATCTTCAGGAGTTCGGCATCAGTATGGAGTTTCCTTAAACCAATCTCCAATGATCTGTTGGAAACCAGCCACCAGCATTCCACCATATTATATCCAAGCTATTTGTAGTAATCTCTAATGAAGAACACATCCAATAGGTCTAGATCAAGTCCAAGCATCTCAAAAGCATGGTCCCTGAAGTATGATATAACACCATCCACAGTCATCACAAAAGTTCTTCCATGGTAATACAATAGTAATTACGGCCATCTACAAACAACAATTGATAATCAACATCATACTCTTCCAAAAAAAAAATCTAACCAATGTAAGGCATAATCAACCAAGAATGTATAACTAAACCAAATCCTAACCCAACATTAAGTCAAACAACATACATACAAAACAACTTTTTTCACCACATTCCAATAATAGTGACCATCATTACACTGAATAAAAATAAGAAAAAAAATTCAAAAACCATTAGAAAAACCAAACACTAACTCAAACTAATAGCCAGAACAATGCAAGATAAAAAGAACAACAAATGGATTTCAACAACACAGAACATAAAAAAAATGATGATAAAAAATAGAGCAACACACATTGGATATTATGTTTCTCCTTTCTATTTTAATTAGTTACTTATATCAACATAAATGCTTCTTCACAGACAACTCTGCATGCGTCGAAAATTCCACTAGGGTTGCTTTCTTTCAGTGAAAATAGCAGAGAAAACACCTTTTAAAGTGGCACTATGGAAGAAAATAAGGAGAAGAAGAAGAAGAAGAAGAGACTTTGTATGAGACAGAGGAACAGTGACACCAATGTATTAAAACCCCTCTCAATACCCCAAACTATGTCGTCTTAGTTTTATTTGGACTCCAAAAAGGAAACAATGACGTTTACGAGTCCAGTGTGGCTTCCAGTGTGGCCTTTGTCCAACCACGTCATCAATCCATCACCGAAAAATGCACCAAGGACGAATGTGAATCACTTTTGTTAAGTTCAGGAATAAATTTGGAACAATTGCAAAATGAGCGATGACATTGAGACTCGACTGCAAGTTTAAGGACCACTTTAAGATTTAACTATTGTGAAATTTGTGGATGGATTATTCTTCTCTATTTTGTCAATTTAATGTCCTTTTTATAGACTATGAATACATGACTTAGTATAGATCAATAAAAGTATCTCACTGCTTGAGCCTTTACCTAAGAACTATAGTATTCACTCATCTAAAGTGAAATAGTAGACAAGTTTTATGAATCATTTAACTTAGATGAACAAGTGTGTCCTTATTACATACAAAATCTAAGTATTATTGAATGTCATATTTAATGTGACACCTTAAGTATAACATAACATTGTGTTTTATATCATTTTCATGAGCACTTTAGAATAAGCTTTTAGGTTGAAGAATTGGCCTCAATTCATAATCATATAGATAGACTCTATCATAAGTGTCCTATAATTAAACATTACAACAATTATATATTTACGACAGGTCTATTAAGAGCAAAACTTAACTCGTTCTTTCGTATTATTATAGTTCCAAGTACTTTTCACCTTGAGATGGATACAAATTATAAGTATTTGTAGTTACTCTAGTAACCTACTTTGTCAGCATTAAATTCAAGACTTGACATTATTCATGTGTGAGTTGGCTTTTTACCATGGGTAACTATTTAAGATATGGGTTTTAGTTGCATCCCTTTTGATATTTTGAACACCAAATCTTTTGTTAATTGTTTCATCAAGAGATGTGAATGATTTTGCTCTGACCTTGTAAAATTTATAAAGATAACTCCATTATTAATAAAATCTTTAACATAGCCAAGTCCTATTACTTTAATATAATGATCCAACTCCTAGCACGTCATAACCAATGCTAGTAGCTAGGCACTACTATTCGGCTTACATTACGGACTCTAGACTAGATATATTAAGCATATTATTATGAGTCTATATCGCTTGTCGAAATTGTGAGTTAACCAGTATAAAAGGTATAGACTTAAGCAATTCAAAACATGCAACATATAAATATATACAGAAAGCATGTAAGTGTCGTATAAACTCCCGTTGGCTTAGTTTAATACACCAAATAGTTTAAAGAATTAATCGATGACTTATGTAAATACAATATATATATATATATATATATATATATATATATATATATATATATATAGACTCTATTACTTATATTATCAGGCTCTGGCTCACACAAGAGCCACCCTACACTGGAACCTCCCTAGATTATATAACTATATACAAAAGATATTAGCTCTCTAATGTCTATACAAGGTGAGAGCAAAAGACCATTATACTACTAAGCTACTGAGAGATACTGATTGGAAAAATCCATCCACTGATATAGAAAGTTACTCATACATGCCTGTGAGGTCACTATTACTGGCTTTCTCTACTATTTTTTGTCACTAGGTCCACATGATACGTGCTTATGAGGCCATTTTTTTAGCATTTTAAAGCTAAGGGACAAAATAGTAATATTGACTTGTTCAATGATTTGAATTCTAGAAGAATTATACTATGCCGGTCTTCGACATCAAAAAAACCAAGAGTTCATCTCAAAAACTGTGGTGTTGAAATGGCAGCACTCATAAATGGGGACATCAAGAAGGCCAAGTGTGCTCTTCAAGTTCATTGGGAGTCACAAATTTAGGATTAATTTTATAAATTATGTTGTCCATATTTTAGTTTGATTTATTGTTAATATTTGTCAAAAGACTTGATTTAGCTTTGATTTGTTTAGTAGTATTTTTAGGTATTTTCAGTAAATCAAATTTGTTCTCTGATTTAAATTAGTTATCATATCTTTTAGGATCTTTAATTTAAATCAGATCGGATTTAAATTAATAATGTCAATTTTATAGTCAAATCTAGACAAATTTGGCCCACTTTTAAGCTAATCCGTTGGGAGTCTATTTAAACACTTTTATGAGATAATTTACAAAGTTTTTGATGAATAAATTTTTGTGGTTCTTTTATGCATGTTTTTATTTGTGTGATTAGGTGAGGTGAGTGATTTGCTTGTTCCATGAAGAAATTTGTAAGTTGAAAGATCTAACTTATGGTAATTCTTATTTTTGTTCTTTTAATTTTCAACCTTTTGATCTACGTTGTCAAGAACAAGTTCTTTAAAAGTCTAGTAGAAAAAACCCTTCTAGTGACCTAGGTTGCTAAGAACAGATTTCTTAGAGGTCTAGTAGGATAACTCCATTATCTATCTTTCTATGTTTCTGCTGTGTTTTCTATTCATACTCGTCCCTGTCTTTTTGTGTTTTCGCTATGTGTTTTCTTATTCCTTTCAATTTCATTCTTATATTTCTTATCACCACATACTATCCCAATAGTTGGGTACTCAGAGAATATTATGTATTTCCCTATCTATGGTACGTAGGAGATAAGGGGGTGAGAACCTAAGATTCCTAGCAGGGTACTACATAAGAAACCTAAGAGATCCATAACCTAAGTCTAGGAATTCGTGCATTTACATTTGGCATGTCACACAAACAAGTACAAACACGATTATATAGCAGAATAACAATCACAAGTATATGTAAGCAATCACAAACACATAGAAATGCAGCAACCAAGTATGATACATGTCTGGTCCTATGTAGGCGATGAGCTCATGCGTCGGTTGACTACCCGCAATCCGACGTTGCCTAGGACTAAGCCCAAATATGGTTTTCTCAACTACGTACATTCTACATACGTGTCTAATGAACAAAGCCACATACGTTCTGACAACCGGTAATCATCACAAACCTTGACACCATAGTATGCTAATAGTTGGAGAAACAGGTTTCAATGTAAAGTGGGTGTCCCCACATCTTTCCAACATTGGTTAAGCGGAATGGTCCTTTGCTTTTCAGGCGGTCATTCTTAGAGCATCTTGGGGTTTAATGTTTCTCTTTTGTCTGTAGTATATTGATTTTTTGAGGTGTCCTTTTGCCCTCGGTCTTTCAATATACATACCATGATTATTTTTGTCTTGTCAAGAGACTCTTTTTCCCTTAGTCTTTCAGCATAATTACCATAGTGCCCTTCTTTCACTAAGAGACCTTTTACCCTTAGTCTTTTTATAAAATTTTTGTTTTGTCCTTTTTTCATTAAATATTTCTTTAGCTATCTTTCTCACGTTTTATAGAAACACTTTTATCCCTAGGATTGCTACTTTAGCACTTTACGCTTATATTTTATCAAAAGACTATTTTACCCTCTAGTAAGTTAATTAACTATTTTTATGTCTTGATTTATTCCAAGATTACTATTATACCCCTAAATATTTTAAGTAATACCTTATAGTCTTTTTTACTGCCAAAAATTACCAAGTTGACTGTATGACTCTTCATTTACCAATTTATCCCTAATACTTTTAATTAATGTCAATTTTAACCTTAATGACATAAAAGATTATTTTACTCCTAACTTTTTATTTTTATCTTAGTAGTTACCATATTTCCATTTTTGACCCTAAACTTCACTAAAGTTTTTATTTAGCCCGGTTCATTTATATAATTACAATTTTACTCTTAAAACTACTAAGAACACAATTTTAATCCTAACTTTTTAATTATATTTTTAGCCCTCTATTCCTCCTTAATGACCAAAGTACCCCTTGTGTTGCATCATACTAATTTCATAGAACTAAAATCAAATTTCTAGCCTCTTTTTAACCTTCTTATTCAATACTTTTTATACTATTTCATAGCTGAATTTTCAGGGACATTTTCTCATGTTTTGTTTTTCACTTCTACTTTTAAGTGACTTTTAAGGCAAACTTAAACTCCAAATAATGCAACTTTTTGGTTTTGAAGTATAAAATATATGGACATAAAAAATTTATATTTCACAAATATATCAAGCCAAAAATAACTGTGCATAATACAATTTCCAGAATAAGTTTTTTTATGCACAAAATGATCGTAAAATAGCTCATATGAACATAAAATCAAACATGAAGATATTATGATGATGGAAAAGAGATTAATTTCACCCACTTTGAGCTTGAATTTTGAGTGCTTTTTGGTATGCTCCCTTAAGGCCTTTAATAGTGATTTTCTAGACATGAAAGAGAGCAACATAACCCCTTAGTTCTAGGTTAAAAACAAAAAAAAGGTAGAGAATGATGGTTAACTTTGTTGAAATTTGTGTGGTGAAATAAGAAAAGTATGGAAGAACAAGAATTTGGGCTTGGAATGCATGCATTCTTGAAAAAATAGCCAATAACAATGGATGAACACTATGAATAGGTACCAAAAAATGATGAATCTGGCTGAAGATTCTCTCTCTCTCTCTCTCTCTCTCTAAAACTCGACTTTTTTTTCTATCAATTTTCACTAATTATGCCAAATTTTAACTTAATGAGTTTGTGTAAATAAAGGTTGAATTAAAACATGCAATTATGGTGGTAAAATGGTGATAAAAATTTCGTGGTCAAGGGCTAAAAAATGAGGAAAGAAAGGATGTGAAAACTAGGAAGCTTAGTTAGCGCTTGCATGTCGAGTTTATCTACAATTAACCATAGTTAGTTTCTTGGAGTTAAAAGCACTACGGAATGGGTAAAAGAGAGAGGGAATTCAGTCACTTTAGAGGTAGAAAGGACCGTGTTACTTGAGAGAGAAGAGAGAGAATTCAGAATCTCTAGCAGCTATTTGTGGATTATTAGGCTGAGGTTCACCTCAGATTAAGTTTTACCACATTGTAAAATAATGAATGATTGAGATTAATCCTAAAACATGATTACCAAGGTGGTAATTACATTTGGTACTAATTTTACGATCTTCAATGCGCTAACTTTTTTCTAGCACGTGCAAAACCATGACTAAAAGTAAATCCTAGCACCGAAAACATCTCTAGGATAATTTAGTGACGTAAGTAAACCAAAAGTGAGTGTGAATAGGTCTCTGCTAAATCAAATTTGACCAGAAAAATTTATTACCGTCATAATATAAAATTTGACTCATTTGTGACCATATTTTTATTTATTTTTGTTTTTTATCTGGGTCGGCCTCATTAAATATCATATTTCCTTTAAAAAAAAAATCATATTTTCCCATTCATATCCAATGGTAGCAAATCATTGATTTGAGGGACGCAGTTAGTATGAAAAAATTGACTAAGTTGAAGTTTTTCATGTTCATCAAAATCTTCCTCTATTTTTATAATTGTCCCCCATATGTCAGTAATGTTAGTGAATTTTTCTTGTTACAGAAACTCCGAAAATATCTGTAACACCCTACCACACAGAGCTTTACGCTTAAGTTCGTAAATCAGAAGTGGTGGAGTATTATGACCTCTAAAAGTAAAATACGTACGCATATATATATATATATATATATATATATATATATATATATATATATATATATATATATATATATATATCAAGAATAGTTTAACTAGAAGTCTTGAAGAAAAGTTGAACAAAAAGAAACTCGAGATTCGTATCACACTCGAAACGGTTAAGCGTAAAAGAACAGATAACATCGCACAGAAAAGATGATGTACATATATATAGGGAGTTCCAAAAGATACATGTAACAAGCTCCAAACTCGACCTGTAAAGCGAAGACCGACTAGAGTATATATTTATACACATATACAACCCAAACGTTTACCAAAAGACAAAATATAAATCCTGTTTTTCCAAGTCAACCTCTAAAAGGGACAAAATATAAATGTATACAGAGTGGAGAACATATATACATTCACATAAACTAGATACACAATAAAAACTTCCCAAAACATAGATCTTCGTTTTAAGTGAGTCTCCAAAATGATGCATGAACATCTTATACGATTTTTCTAGTTGTTTTTTATATTGTTTTTAGTTAGATTTTATTAAGTTTTATTATATTTTAGTGCAAAATTTATCTTTGGATGCTACATTAAGTTTTTCTTGTGTTTTTATAATTTTAGATGAAATTTGAAGCAGTTTGGAGAAGTCAGGAGCAAGAAATAAAAATGCTGTCAACTCTCTCTAGGAGCTGAATGCCCAACCTAGCGTTCAACACCAGAAGGAGGCATGAAGTCAGAAGCGCGCACTCCCTTTTGGGTGTTAAAGACCCAATCCTGGCGTTGAACACCAGCATGCTATTCGTTTCACATCTATTGGGCCTCCAAGTGGATTTTTGCACTTATTAGTCTTATCTTATTTATCTTTGTAATTTTTAATTTAAAATAATATCTTTTAGGTTTAGCATTTATTATTAGGTTAGTATTTAAGGAGGAGATCACTTAGATTTAGGGGATCTTCTTCCTTCCGCACTTTTTAGAACCCTGTTTTCTCTGTAAGTCATGAGCAACTAAACCTCCTGGTTAAGGTTAGGAGGTCTGTTTATTTCTATGGATTAAGATTATTATTCTTCTACTTTAATTAATGTTTGATTCAATTCTATGGTGTTATTTTCATTCTTTATCTTATGAATCTGGGTGGAACGAGAGTTTGACCCATATTCTACCTGAGCTCTTGTGATTCTCGAGAGAGTTATCTCGCTTGAGCTACATCTTGAAAACACTCCTCTTAAATTGCTAATTAGATGAACTAATTGAATAAATGACATAAAATCCTGTTAGCTTTGGGTAATTGAGGTTTTTGTGGTGCTAAACTAGTTTTCTAAACTTCACCCTTTGATCTAAATTGAATGACCACAAGAGTTGCTTTTGATGAGGATTAGAGGAGATTAAATCACTAAGAGATTAGGGTTTAGTCACTTATAGTTTGCCATGGAATGAATCACTCATTGTTAAAATAGTTGGTAAGATTTTTTAATCAGGAAAGATAAACATCTCTGAAACGCTATTTGTTTTCTCATCATTGTTTTACATCAAACCGGTTGTTTTGCTTTATTTACTTGCTTTTCACTACTTATGCGTTTTACACCAAAAACCATCTTTTACTGTTTACCTGACTAAGCCCAGCATGATAACTATTACTTGTCCAATCTAACAATCCTTGTGGGATCGATCCTCACAAACTTGAGGTATTATTTGGATGACCCGGTGCACTTGCCGGTAAAGTTGTGCGAGTTCTAATTTTGCGCACTAAGTTTTTGGCACCATTGCCGGGAAATTATTCGCAATTGACAACTATCATTTGTCTTGTTGCTTAGATTAGGTATTTTTATTAGTTTTTTATTATTTACTTTAAGTTTCAATTTTTAATTTTACTTATTTTCCTCTATTTTCAAATTTTTCTTTTCTTATTTATTTTCTCTTATTTTCTGATTTTAAGTTTAGTGTCCCGTTAGTAATTTTCTTTCATTTTAAATTTCGAAAAGTTTTAAATAATTTTCTTTTTAATTTTCAAAACGTTTTAACTTAAAATCTTCCATCTTTGTTTTTGATTTTTTTTAGTTTTTTTGTTGATTGCTTACTTTTTCTTATTCTATTTCTTTTAGGGTATTTCACTGGGAGCTCTCTAGACTTTGACATAGAGACTCCCACGTTTCTTTGTCTCTTGTTTGTGTATGTAGGAGTAGGAAAAGCTCACTATGGATCCAAACGAGATTGCACCACCCAGAAGAACTTTGGGATCTTATATAGCTCCCACTCCCGACTTCTATGAAAGAAGCATTAGTGTGCCTTATATTGGAGCAGACAATTTTGAGATCAACCCACAAATGATTTTTTTTAGTGCAGCAAAACTGTCAGTTTCATGGGCATCCTCAAGAAGACCCTAATAAATTCATCTCTGACTTCCTGCAGATCTGTGACACTGTAAGGACCAATGGAGTAGGTCTTGACATCTATAGGCAGCTACTTTTTCCATTTGCTCTGAGAGATCAAGCAAAGGACTGGTTGGATGTCCAACCCAAGGAGAGCTTGAACGCTTGGAGTAAGGTAGTCAGCAAGTTTCTGAATAAGTATTTTCCCCCAAGGAGGTTGACTAAACTACGAAGGGATATTCAGACCTTTAGGGAAGAAGAGAGAGAGTCTATCTATGATGCTTGGGGGAGGTACAAGTCGATGATCAGAAAATGCCCCATTAAAATGTTCACAAATTGAGTCAAGCTGGATATCTTCTATGACAAACACTTTGACATAGCCAAAATGGCCCTGGATCATTCTGTAGGTGGCTCAATACACATGAAGAAGACACCTGAAGAAGCTGATGAAATTATTGAGATGGTCACTAAGACTCAATATTTATACTCACCCGGTGAGACCTCAATGAGAAGGGAAGTCAAGGAAGCGTCTACTGAACATGCTACTCTTGGCCAGAATGAATCTAGAGCTCAGCAGCTGAACTTTCTCACACAAAAGTGCTAAGCTTGCAAAGTTCAGCCAACAACACCCCTTCGCAACCTAATAATGCACCTGACCTAGCTTGTATCCTTGTAGAAGTGACAAAAAGGCAACAACACTTGTTACAGGAAACCTGAGCTTCCCTCAAGAACCAAGAAATACAATTAAGCCAGACAAAATAGTAGATATCTAAAGAGATAAAAGAGGAATGCCGAGCTATTTATTTGAGGAGTGGCAAGATCTTGGATGCCCAATCATAGAATAATAAAACATAGGATGAAGAGAAGATGCCAGAGGGTGAAAATGTAGTAATCCATAGCACTATCAAGGGCGTTAAATGTCCAAAAGGGAGCAGGTTGGGCATTCAATGCCCAAAAGAGGGAGGAGCAATAGAAGTCAACCCAAAGGACGTTCCCCATAAACACCCTGATAATCCCTTTCCAATTACCCTGGATACTCATCCTGCACTACCAAAAGCCCCAGAATACAAGGCTAAGCTGCCATATCCTTAGAAACTCTAGAAGGCAGAAAAAGATAAGCAATTCGCCAAATTCCTGAAAGTTTTCAAGAAACTTGAGATCAAAATCTCCTTTGCAGAGGCTCTTGAACAAATTCCCTCCTATGCTAAATTCATGAAGGACATATTGAGTAACAAAAGGGACTGAAAGGTGGCAGAAATAGTTGTACTCACCAAGAAATGCAGTGCAATCATTCAGAGGAATCTCCTAGAGAAATTGTAGGACCCTGGAAGCTTTGTAATCGCTTGCACCATTGGAAACACCTGCATAAAGAAGGCTTTATGTGAGCTTAGAGCAAGCATTAACCTAATGCCATTTCACTAATGAAGAAACTTCAGATTCAAGATATCAAGACTACCCATATTTGCCTCCAACTTGCAGACCGTTCAGTTAAATTTCTATTGGGAGTGGTTAAAGACATGCTAGTTAAAGTGGGACCCTTTACTTTCCCAATAGACTTCATGATACTCGATATAGAGGAAGACACAACTGCCTCCATCATTCTCGAAAGACCCTTCTTAGCTGCAGGAAGAACTTTCATAGATGCTTGATGAACGGATTCTTGCGTGGTCTAGAATCTTACAAATAAGCTCTCGTTGAAAGTATAGCTTTTAAACCAACAAAAATCCTTTCGTACAGAAAACTTGTTTGTCACTAAAGCAAACCCAGTAAAATTTATAACCGAAGTATTTAAACCTCGGGTCGTCTCTCAAGGAATTGCAGGGAGGTATGATTTATTATTGGTTATTGAAAAGTATCTTTTGGGTTTTTTTGAAAGGTTTAAACAAGGAAGTTAGATGGCAAGAAAATAAATTAATAACTAGAAAAACTCTTGGCAAGGTAAGAGAACTGGAAATCCCATCCTAGTTATCCTTATCAGTTGTGATGAGAATTGTTTATTGCTCCCACTTAGTTAACCCTTATTAAATAAAGGAAAGTCAAGTGGACTAATTAGTTTAATTCCTCAAGTCCTAGTCAACTCCTATGGAAAGACTAGTTTTAGAGAGATCCAAATCAATCAGCAAATTCCAATTTTCAGTCAACAGCTGAGTTTGATAACTCAAGTGTCACCACTTACTCAACCAAAGCCAAAAGGGGAAAATCCAAATTATTTATATCATAAGTAAAAGAAAGTAATCATAAATATAAAATACCTCAAATTATATTAAATATAAAATCAAATCTAACATGAGAATTCATAAATCAAAGTAATAGAATAAATAAAAATAGAAGAGAAACCAAAGTAAACGAACATTGAACCTGGAATGAAGAAGGAATCCTAATCCTAAAAGAAATCCTAAATCCTAAAAACTAAGAGAGAGGATAGAGCCTCTCTCTCTAAAAAAACTACATCTAAAACTAAAATTGTGAATAATGAATGTTGTCCCCGATGAATGGATGCATTCCCCCACGCTATAGCCTCTAATATGTGTTTTTTGGGCTTGGATTTGGGCCGAAAAAGGGTCCAGAAATTGCTAGGGCCAAATTCTGCAACTTTCTGCACGTGGCGTCCGCCACGCGTGCGCATGGGTCACGCGTCCGCGTCATTTGGAAGTTTTCCTTGTCACGCGTACGCGTCAGTCATGCGTACGCGTCGCTCGTGCTTTGTGCTAGGCATGCGTCCGCGTCATCCACGTGTGCACGTGGCTTGAGTTCTGCGCGAGTCACGCGTCCGCATCGTCCATGCATGTGCGTCGCTGCCATTTCCTTCAAAAATTCATTTTCGTGCATTCCTTCCACTTTTACATATTTACTTCTTGTTCTTTAAGTCATTCCTGCCCTATAAAGCCTGAAAATACTCAACACACAGATAACGGCATTGAATGGTAATAAAGGATAATTAAAATTAATAATTTTATGGTCTAGGAAACATATTTTCACATATATTAAGGAATAAGGACAGAATTGTAAAACCATGCAATTTATATGAATAAGTGAGCAAAGACTTGATAGAAACCACTCAATTGAGCATAATATAAATCATAAAATAGTGGTTTATCATCCTCTCCATACTTAAACATTAGCATGTCCTCATGCTAAGTTCAAGAGAAGCTATAAGAGTGAAGAGGAACGGTAGGATGTATGAAATACAACCTATTTATATGAATGGAACTACATGTAAAATGCTTTTAACTGCTTGGTGAAAAGTAAACAAATCCTTCAAGAAGAAATATAAACTGGATCTCACTAATTCAAATCACAAAATAAGGTACAAGTAAACTTGCAAAAGAAAATAGCTCATAAAAGCCGGGAACAAGGAATCGAGCATCGAACCCTCACCGGAAGTGTATACACTCTCATCACTCAAGTGTTTGAGGTTCGATTCTCTCAATTCTCTACTAATCTTGCTTTATAAGACTTGCTCTTCTTCTATCAATCAACTGAAATTTTATGCACCAATACACAAATCAAGAGGTCTTTTGAGGGTTGTAATGGGGTCAAGGTCAAAGTAGGATTGTATTTGGTCAAGTGGACTGAAATCTGAATCCTTAATTAACCTAAACTTCTCACCTAACTTAGGACAATCCATGTAATTACAATGCAAAATCTAACTACCCATTTACTATGTTTACCACATATTCATGCATCCGATTTTGAGTACAGTACATATGCATTGCTATTGCAATTTACTTTGGGGAATATTGTCCCCTGTTTATTATTTGCTCCTTTTTTTTTTTCTGTTTTTCTCAATGCATACGATTTAGACATTGAACGCAAGAATATATGCTCAACTATTGTTTTGCACATTTTCACAAGAATACACAACACCCAATTCTCAAACCAAATGTTTTCAATCCCAATTTTCCCACACTTAAATTATGAACACTTTCACTAGTCTAAGCTAACCAAGGATTCAAATTAAGGACGTTATTATTTTTCACTTAGAGTTAATGATATGCTAAAGTAAAGAACAAAGAGGGTAAAATAGGCTCAACTTTGGTTTCCAAGGGATAATGAAAAGGTTAAGTCCATAGGGGTATGTAAGCACAATGAAACAAGGCCTTAATCATATAAGTGTATGCATACATCAAATAATGGACATATAGAATTAAGCAAGACAAAGATCACAATTTTAGAGAGAAAAACACAGACCAAAATTAAAATATTGGTTGATAAAATGTAACCAATCAAATAGGCTCAAAATCTCACGGATTTTGTGCGTTCGAGCTCTAAACCATGTTCCAAAATAAAATTTCTTCAATCAAGTAACACAAAAATTTTAATTGAAATTAGTGAACTGCTATAAAACGTTTCTTGAAAAAGAAAATATTACCTCAATCAAGTAGTAGCTAAATGCACAAAATCAAACAAATATGCAAACAAACATGAAAATGCAACAATTAACAAGGAAAATAAAGCATTGGTGTTAAAATAGGAAATGACTAACCCATGGAAGTCGGTATCGACCTCTCCTCACTTAAAGATGGCACCGTCCTCGGTGCATGCTTGGATGTGCAAGTGGAAGGGTTACTCCAACTGATGCTTTTTCTCCAAAGATGGT
Organism: Arachis hypogaea; assembly: GCF_003086295.3. Lineage (NCBI taxonomy): Eukaryota > Viridiplantae > Streptophyta > Magnoliopsida > Fabales > Fabaceae > Arachis > Arachis hypogaea. The sequence continues at coordinate 86,096,155 of NC_092036.1, read as the reverse complement.
GTGGCAGACTTGTTTATTGCTCCAGTTAGAAACTTTTCCTTTTCCCTCTTGGCGGCCATCCTGAAAGAAGAGAAAAAGGAAGGGAAAGAACCCACAAGCAAAGATATGAAGAGAAATAAAACATATGTGGGCTAGTGCCAGATAATAAGGTTCTTAACTACATGGTAGCTACAACATGTAGGTGGAAAAATAATAGAAGCACAGGGCATGTCAACTAAATAGCAAACAAGTCAAGGAGCACCCAAAGTAATGCAAGAAATATGCAACAGTTGGGCAAGAAAAGTCAACACCAAAGAAAAGGACAAAGAATAAGAAAAGAAAGGGAGAAGAAACAATGAAGTTAAAATGCCATGAATGCGAGTATGCAAATGTAATGAATAGAAGAAAAGAAAGGGAATAAATATGGGGGGAAGAAAGAAGAGAGAAGAAAGAAGAAGAAAGAATTAGGATTAGGGGATAAAAGATAAGATATCTAGCGTTGAGGTGGATTAACTGTGCGTTGCTTGTGACGCGGGCGCGTGCGTCACGTGTTCGCATGGGTTGCGTAATTTTTAAATGACGCGTACGCGTGACATGATTTGTGCTATTGGCGCAAGAGCAGTTTTGCGCACGCGCAACTCTCTGTCCCATATGCACTATTGCTTAAAATTCACTCGACGTGTGCGCGTCAAGGATGCGCACGTGTGGATGGTTTGGTTGGGACAAATGACACGCACGCATCAGGGACGCGTATGCGTGATATGGCTTGTGCTTCTAGCACCATTTCAGCACTAGGCCACCACAACTTTCTGTCTAAGCACCCCTTTACGTCGATTTTGCAGGGTCACGCGTACGCGTGGTGACGCGCACGCGTGGATGGCTATTTTGGGAAGTGATCCAGACGCGTCAGGGATGCGTACGCGTGGGTGTGTTTGTGCTTAAAGCACGCCTCCAGCCACGTTCCCGCGTAACTCTCTGTTCAATCCCCCCTTTTTCACGCATGCATAGGTGACGCGAATGCGTCAACGACGCTCGCGCGCCGTGTGCCTTTCCTCTTATATATATATATATATATATATATATATATATATATATATATATATATATATATATATATATATATATATATATATATATATATATATATATATATATATATATATATATGCAGAATGCAGAATTTGAACTATATACAACATTAATGAGAAGATTTACAAAAATAAAACTAAGAAGAGAGAAAAGAATGATCATACCATGGTGGGTTGTTTCCCACCTAACACTTTTAGTTAAAGTCCTTAAGTTGGACATTTTGTGAGCTCCTTGTTATGGTGGCTTGTGCTTGAACTCGTCCAGGAATCTCCACCAATGTTTGTACTTCCAATAGCCTCCGAGATCCCAAACTAGGCACAGAAAGCCTTCAAGCAAGTTAATGCAAGGGAGAGGGCCCCAAGAGTATTGATTGCTAGACTGAATTCCGGGGTCCCAAATCTTGCTTTTGCATCCGTCTTCTTGTTGAGCAATATTGTTCCATCTGGGTGACAAGCAGTCTGAATTCTCACTGAAGCGGCCAAACAACATCCTAGACCCATTCAATTGAGCTCTACACCAACCTTTGCGTTTAAACGTTGAGCACACAACCACGTTGAACCTTGCTTGACAACTCCAACCACTAACCATCTTTCTCTTACTCTTAATGCCACAAAGAGCTTTAAGTTGACCATCCGTCTCTAGTTGCCCATATTCAAGTGGGAAAGTAAAGGTTAAGGATAAGAATTTTACCCACTTGAATGTTGTATTGGACGGTAATGGCTTTGGGAGAGGTGCTTCCAATGGTCTTGCAAGCTCCACTCCCTTGTGCTCTTCTTTTAATTCTTCCACCTCTTTGCAAGCTTCTTCAATATCAACCTCTTCCTCTTGGGAGCTTTCTTCCACTTTAATTTCTTCTTCATTGCTCACCAAGGGCATGGGAGGTTGTGCTTATTCTTCCTTAATCTCCATATCTTGATCAACCTCTGCAAAGTCTTCAACCATGACATGCCTTGGAGGTTGTACACCCTCCTCAACATTAAATGCAACCGTCTTGGAGGGAGGCTCCACGACTTGACCTTCCCATGGAGGTTCCGCATTGACGGTCGGATTTCCTATCGGTAAAAAAATTCACAAATATAATCGCGTTGTAAGTATAGCTTCTAAACCAACCGAAAATCCTTTCGTACAAACGTTTTGGTTTTCACAAGTAACAAACCCAATAAAAATAATTAACCGAAGTATTCAAACCTCGGGTCGTCTTCTCAAGGAATTGCAGGAGAAGTATGATTTATTATTGGTTATGGAAAACAATGTGTTTGGGTTTGAAAAGGTTTGAATGAGGAAAATAGATTGCAGGAATTCATAAATCAATAGCAAAGAAAAACTCTTGGCAAGGTATGAAAATTGGAATTTCTATCCTAGTTATCCTTATCAGATATGATGAGAATTGGGCTTTAATCCCACTTAGTTATCCTTATTAAATAAAGGAAAGTCAAGTAGACTAATTGAATTGATCCTCAAGTCCTAGTCAACTTTTAGAGCGATCCAAATCAATTAGCAATTGCCAATTTCAACCACTACTGAGTTTGATAACTCAAGTATTATCAATTAATTAACCAAAGCCAAAAGGGAGAATAAATCATAAATAGAGCAAAACAATCATGAGTCTGAAATACCTCAAATTATATTAACTAAGAAAATTCTAACATGAATGGTTCATAGGCCAATTGGGCAACATAAATTAGATACAAATAAAAGCATCAGAGTAAATAAAAGTAGAAGAGAAACACAGAATATTGAACCTGGTATGAAGAAACAATCTCAATGACTAAAAGAAATCTTAAATCCTTTAAGAGGAATCCTAATCCTAAATCCTAAGAGAGAGGAGAGAACCTTTCTCTCTAAAACTACATCTAAATTATGAAAAGTGAATTATGAATGAATCATCATGAATTAATGGATTCTCCCACTTTATAGCCTCTAATCTGTGTTTTCTGGACTGAGAACTGGGTCAAAAACAGCCCAGAAATTGCTGATTGTGAAATCTGGTTCGTATAGGTTGCGGCAAAGTGACGAGGAGGCGTCAGATTGAAATTTGCAGATGCGACGCGTGCGAGTCATCCACGCGTCCACGTTACCTAACTTCAAGGAAGCTATGGCAAATTATATATCTTTGCGAAGCTCCAAATGTTAGCTTTTTAACACAACTAGAACTGCATCATTTGGACCTCTGTAGCTCAAGTTATGATCGTTTGAGTGCGAAGAGGTTAAAGTGGATAGCTTAGCAATTTCTTCAGTTTCTTGTATTCCTTCTACTTTTGCATGCTTCCTTTCATCCTCTAAGCTATTCCTGCCCTGTAATCTCTGAAATCACTTAACACACATATCAAGGCATCGAATGGTAATAAGAGAGGATTAAACATAGCAAAATTAAGACCAAAAAAGTATGTTTTCAATCATAGCACAAAATCAGGAAGGAGAATGTAAACCTATGCATTTTGGATGAACAAGTGTATGAAGGATTGATAAAATCCACTCAATTAAGCACAAGATAAACCATAAAATAGTGGTTTATCAACCTCCCCGCACTTAAACATTAGCATGTCCTTATGCTAAGCTCAAGAGAAGCTATAAAGTAGTGAAGAGGAATGATAGAATATATGAACTGCAACCTATCAAAGATGAATGCAGCTACATGCAAAATGCTTTTATCTACTTGGTTAAAAGTAAAAAAATTCTCCAAGACAAACATAAATTGGATTTCACTAATTCAAATCATAAAAATGAAGTACAAATAACTTGCAAGAAGAAGATAGCTCATGAAAGCCGGGAACAAAGAATCGAGCATCGAACCCTCACCTGGAAGTGTATGTACTCTAATCGCTCAGGTGTTTAAGGTTCGATTCTTTCAATTCTCTACTAATCTTGCTTTCTAAGGCTTGCTCTTCATCTAACAATCAACAAAACTTTAATGCACCAATACACAAATCAAGAAGTCTTTTAAGGGTCGTAATGGGGTTAGGGTCAAGGTATGATTGTATTTGGTCAAGTGGACTAAAATCTGAATCCTTAATTAACCTAAACTTCCCACCTAACTTAAGACAATCCATTTAATTAAAATGCAGAATCTAACTTCCCATTAACTATGTTTTGCCACATATTCATGCATCCTAGTTTTAGTACAACTCATATGCATTGCTTTCACCATTTGTTTTGGGGCATTTAGTCCCCTTTTATTATTTGCTCTTTTTTCTTTTCTTTTTTTTATGCATATGATTAAGGTATTGAATGTATAAACATGTTCTCAATATTTTTTACATTTTCACACAAAGTCTAACATACTCAATTCCCAAACCAAACGTTTCCAAATCCACTTTCCCCATACTTAATTCATGAGCACTCTCACTAGTCTAAGCTAATCAAGGATGATAAAAGGTAAGGCCATATGGGTATGTAAGCTAAGTGAAATAAGGCCTCAATAATATAAGTGCATGCATACATCAAATCATGGAAATATAGAATTAAACAAGACAAAGATCACAATTTTAGAGAGAAAAACACACAGCAAAAGTAAAATATTGGTTGATAGGATGTAACCAATTCAAATAGGCTCAAAATCTCACTGGTTTTGTGTGTTCAAGCTCTAAACCATGTTCCAAAATAAAATTTCTTCAAACAAGTTTTTCAAGAATTTTAATTCAAATTAGTGAAATGCTATAAAAGGTTTCTTGAAAAAGAAAATGTTACTTCAACCAAGTGGTGGTAAAGTATGCAATCAAATATGCAAATATACATGCAAATGCAGCAATGAATTAACATAGAAAATTAAAAATTGGTGTTGAGGAGGGACTAACTAACCCGTGGAGATCGGTATCGACCTCCCCACACTTAAAGATTGCACCGTCCTCGGTGCATGCAAAGATGTGCAGGTGGGCGGGTTGCTTCAACTGATGCTTTTCTCCAAAGATTGAGCAGATGAACTTGTTTGTCTCCCTATTAAGAAGCTTTTCCTCTCTTTTCGTTGTGGCCATCCTGAAAGAAGGGGGAAAAGAAGAAAAGTAACCCAAAAATAAAGATAAGAATGTAAATAACATATGGGTGTTAATGCCAAATAGTAAAGGTCTCAATTACATGGTAGCTACAACATGCAAGTGAGAAAATAGTGGAAGCAAATGGCATATCTATAGTGCAAAAGTTGCAACAATGGGGAAGAGAGTGTGGGTAATGCAAGATTGTTTAAGTGGATATCAATGCAAAAGGAATATCAGTATTATAAAAATTAGCATTGACTTATGAATAATAATATCCAATCAGAATAAAACAAGTCATGAAGCACCAGAATAATTCAAGAAAATATGCAATAGTTGAAGAAGAGAATTTTAACACCAATGGAAAAAGAAAAAGAAAGAAAGAAAGGAGGAAGAAAGAAATAAGAAGGGAGAAGTAAAAATTAGGATTGGAGAAGAAAAGAAAAGATATTTTGGCTGATATGGATAAGCTATGCAGCGCAGGCGACGTGAGCGTGTGAGGCATGCGGTTGCGTGGATAGCGCTTCGATGAAGTGACGCGAATGCGTGGGCCACACGTGTGCGTGAAGTGGTTCGTGCCTTCAGCGCGAGTGCAGCCTCGCGGTCGCGCAACTCTCTGGTGAAAAGCTCATTTTGCCAAAACTTTGGATCACGCGATCGCGTGGATGGCCTTGTTTAAAGAACGACGCGGACACATAGGACACGCGTTCGCGTGGTAGGGCTTGTGCTGCTAGCACGAGTCCAGCCCAATTCCAGCTCAACATTTGACCATACACCCTTATATGTCGATTTACAGGGCCACGCGGTCGCGTGGGTGACGCGGACGCGTGGGGTGGCTATTTCGTTAATGACGCGATCGCGTCGTCCACGCGGTCATGTAGATTAGTTTGTGTCAAAGGCACGCCTCCATCCACACTTTCGTGTGACTCTCTGTTCCTTTTCTTCTCGTTCTAAGGCACCTACGACGCGGACGCGTCATTGACTCTGTTGCGTCGCGTGCTCCCCTTTTTTTATTATTTATTATTTTTTTATGTAGTATGCAGAATGCAATGAATGTTATGCACAATTCCAGGTTTAATCAAAATTCAAAAACAGACTAAAATGGAAAAGGAACGATCATACAATGGTGGGTTGTCACCCACCTAGCACTTTTAGTTAAAGTCCTTAAGTTGGACATTGATGGGCTTCTTGTTATGGTGGCTTGTGCTCGAATTCATACAGAAATCTCTACCAGTGTTTGGAATGCCAGCATCCTCCGGGGTTCCAAACAAGGCACGTAAAGCCTTTGAGCAGTTTCAAACAGCTTTCCAGGCTCCCGGGGTGTTGAATGTCAGAATAGACTCCAGGATCCCAAACCTTACTTTTACACCCGTTTTTGTCTTGATCTACATTTTTCCAGCTGGGTGATAAGTAATCTGAATTCTCACTGTAGTGACCAAACAGCTTCCGAGATCCTTTAAATGGAGCTTGACATCAATCTTTTCACCTCAAATTGAAGTGTGAAGCCTCATTGAATCTTGTACGCCAACTCTGAGTGCGAGCCAATTCCCTTTTTCTCTTAAAGCCGCAGAGAGCTCTAAGCTGGATATCTGTTTCAAGTAGAAAAATAAAGATAAAAGCTAAGGATTTTACCCACTTGAAGTTTGTATTGGGCGGTAATGGCCTTGGGATATGTGTTTCCAGTGGTTTTGCAAGCTCTACTCCCTTGTGGTCTTTTGTGAATTCCTCCACTTCTTTTCAAACTTCTTCAATTTCAACCATGACTTGATCAAAGTCTTCGATATCTTCTCATCATCACTCAAGTCATAAGTTGGAGGTTGAGAAAAATCTACCTCAGCATCACCTTCGTATTCACTCGGGGAAGATTCTTCTGTCTCAAAGAATTCACTTGTGGATGCAAGTTCATTACTAGGATAACTTGACTCGTGATTTTCATTCTCAAGGAGACTTGCGTCTTGGGTTGTTCCATCCAGTTCTTCATAAGATGCCTGCTTTGGGGGCTGTGCACTATCCTCCTTAGCAACAAGTGTAATGTCCTTGACGGAATTCTCCATAATTCTGGATTCCTGTGGAGGTTCAGCATCTCCTAAATCTTCAACCAACTCTTCTTCTTCTACAATGACAGCGTCCTCTACTTGTTCCAGTACGAAGTTATGCTCTATACTGTCTACTGGAGCTTCTAGTGTCTCCTTCATGCTACGTTCTTCATTAGATTCTCCACATGAAGTCATGGGGATTCCTTCAGTGTCCGAAAATTTGGAAGATAATTGATTTATTGCTTGCTCCAGTTGATGAAGAGTTGCATGAAACTGATCTACTGTTTCTTTGAGGCAAGCCTGTGATTCTTTGCTTGATGGATATCGACATGGTGCATAGGGAAGTGGAGGTTCTTGGGAGTAATTGGATTGGCATTGGGGTGAATAAGGATCATATGGTGGCGAATGGTGAAAGGGAGCTTGTGAGTGTGGTGGTTCGAAGCTATGTTGAGAGGATGGTCTATGAGCACAGGGTAGGGCTTGTTGGTAATTACAAGGAGGTCCACCATATCTATCAGTTTGGTATGCATTGTAGAATGGTCTCTGTCCATGATATCTTGGAAGGTGTTGTTGCCTAAAAGGTTGATCATATCCTCTTGGCTCCATCCATCTTTGATTGCTTAGACCTTGATGCATATTCCTGTTATAGCTCCCATTCCTATCAACAAAATTAGAACCAAACTCAAAGCGAGAGGGGTAGTTACACACAGCTTTAGCAGTTCCTTCAGTTCCTTGTATTCCTTCCAGTTTTGCATGCTTCCTTTCCATCCTCTAAGCCATTCCTGCCCTGTAATCTCTGAAATCACTTAACACACATATCAAGGCATCGAATGGTAATAAGAGAGATTAAATATAGCAAAATTAAGACCAAAGAAGCATGCTTTCAATCATAGCACAAAATCAGGAAGGAAAACGTAAAATATGTAAATCATATGAATAAGTGGGTAAAGAGTTGATAAAAACCACTCAATTGAGCACAAGATAAACCATAAAATAGTGGTTTTTTAGTGCGCGTCACTGCCATTTCCTTCAAAACTTCATTTTCGTGCATTCGTTCCACTTTTGCATGTTTCCTTCCTCTTCTCTAAGCCATTCCTGCCCTATAAAGCCTGTAAATACTCAACACGCAGATCACAACATTGAATGATAATAAAGGATAATTAAAATTAATAATTTTATGGTATAGGAAACATATTTTCACATATATTAAGGAGTAAGGACGGAATTGTAAAACCATGCAATTTATATGAATAAGTGAGCAAAGACTTGATTGAAACCACTCAATTGAGCATAATATAAATCATAAAATAATGGTTTATCAATGCTAAAAAAGGGGAAGTGACATTGCGGGTGAATAAAGACAAAGTCGTACTAAATGCAGTCAAGGCTATGCAACATACATATCCCTCTGAGGAATGCATGAGAATAGATGTCATAAAACCCTTGATTGAAGAAGTGTTTGAGGCTAAAAGACTTGAAGAGGAACTGGATACTATTTTTGAAGATAATATGCCTGAACTGGATGAACCAGAACATCAGAAGAAGATGCTAAGCACACCTATCGTGGAAGATGGGCCTTCTAAACTCAAGCTAATGCCTTTACCCCCATCCTTAAAGTATGTGTTCTTTGGAGACAAAAACACTTAACCAGTAATCATAAGCCCTTCCCTGAGGAAGCATGAATAAGAAGTGCCGATTCAAGTACTTAAAAGCCATAAAACCGCTATCGGATGGTCCATAAGTGACTTGAAGGGGATCAGTCTGACCAAATGCATGAAAATGATTCTACTCAAAGATGATGCCAAGCCAGTTGTGCAACCACAGAGATGACTGAACCCTGTGGTGCACATGAACCCCACACTTTCGTACAGCAGTACCAGCAAGTGCACTGGGTCATCCAAGTAATACCTGAGTAAGTCAGGGTCGATCCCACGAGGATTGTGGTTTGAAGCAAGCTATGGTTATCTTGCAGGTCTTAATAAGAAGAATCAGAAGGTTGTTGAATTTATGTTTAGATGCAGTTTGATTGTGAAAGGAATACCGAATTGGAATAAATGATAGGAATAGGGTTAAGGATTGGAGTTGTGGTGCAAGGAATTATGATCACATTTTTCACAACTCTGGTACAACTAACCAGCAAGTGCACTGGGTCGTCCAAGTAATCAAACCTTACGTGAGTAAGAGTCGATCCCACGGAGATTGTCGGCTTGAAGCAAGCTATGGTCATCCTGTAAATCTTAGTCAGGCGGATTCAATTGGTTATGAGTTTTGATAATTGAAAGATAAATAAAATGTAAATTAAAATAAAGATACTTATGTAATACATTGGTGGGAATTTCAGATAAGCGTTTGGAGATGCTTTGTTGCTTCTGAACCTCTGCTTTCCTATTATCTTCATCCAATCAAGCGTTCTCCCTTCCATGACAAGCTGTATGTTAGTGGATCACCATCGTCAATGGCTACCATCCGTCCTCTCAGTGAAAATAGTCCAGGTACGGTTTCTGTATGGCTAATCAACTGTCGGATCTCTCGTCTCGGATGAAAAATACCAGGCACAGCTACCGCACGGCTAATCATCTATCGATTCTCACTTGTGTCGGAATAAAATCTCTCTATCCTTTTGCATACTATCACTGCGCACAACATTCGTGAGTTTGAAGCTCGTTACAGTCATCCCGTCCCAGATCCTACTCGGAATACCACAAACAAGGTTTAGACTTTTCGAATCTCGGGAATGCTGCCAATTGGTTCTAGCCTTTACCACGAAGGTTCTAATCTCACGAATTCGAACGCTATGTTGTCAGGAGAGGCAAGTCAAATCTGTGGATCAGAGACCCAAAAGACTATACTCCGGCTGTCGTCCAATGACTACGTTGAACATCATGTAGACCCCTAGGCACGTGGATCTTGGCTAAGCGAGTAACGAAGATAGTGGGTGATTGTCACGGGTCACCCCTTCATTCTGACTTAACTGAATTAAGTAGGAGACTATATCTTGGAGAAGAAGTAAGCATGAATTGAAAGAGAACAGTACTTGCATTAATTCATGAAAAACAGCAGAGCTCCACACCTTAATCTATGAGGTGTAGAAACTCCAACGTTGGAAAATACATAAGAGAAAAAGGTCTAGGCATGGCCAAATGGCCAGCCTCCCCAAATGTTAAAAATGGAATAAGCCCCCCAATACAATAGTAAAAAGTGCTATTTATACTAAACTAGTTACTAAGGATTACAGAAAATAAGTAACTAAGTGCAGATAGTGCAGAAATCCACTTCCGGGGCCCACTTCGTGTGTGCTTGGGCTGAGCATTGAGCTTTACACGTGCATAGGCCTTTTCTAGAGCTAAATCCCAGCTTGGATGCCAATTTGGGTGTTTATCTCCAGTTCTGGTGCCAATTTCGGCGTTTTATGCCAGAAAAGGGTCTCTGGCTGGCGTTGAATGCCAGTTTGGGCCATCAAATCTCGAGCAAAGTATAAACTATTATACATTGCTGAAAAGCCCAAGATGTTAGCTTTCCAGCCCAATTGAGAATGCACCAATTGGATTTCTGAAGCTCTAGAGAAACGCGCTTGAGTGCAGGGAAATCAGAATCCAACATCATCTGCAGTCCTTTCTCAGCCTCTGAATCAGATTTTTGCTCAGGTCCCTCAACTTCAGCCAAAAAATACCTGAAATTACAGAAAAACATACACACTCATAGTAAAGTCTATAAATGTGATTTTTTCATAAAAAATAATAAAAATATGATAAAAAGTAACTAAAACATACTAAAAGCTACCTAAATATAATGCCAAAAAGTGTATAAATTATCCGCTCATCACAACACCAAACTTAAATTGTTGCTTGTCCCCAAACAACCAAAAACAAAATAAGATATAAAAAGAAGAGAAAATACAATAAATTTCAAAAATATCAATGAAGATTAGTTTTAATTAGATGAGCGGGGCTAGTAGCTTTTTGCCTTTGAATAGTTTTGGCATCTCTCTATCCATTGGAGTTCAGAATTGTTGGCCTCTTTAGGAACTCAGAAATACAGATAATGTTATTGATTTTCCTAGTTAAGTTCTTTTTGATTCTTGAACACAGCTACTTTATGAGTCTCGGCTGTGACCCTTAGCATTTTATTTTCCAGTATTACCACCAGATACATAAATGCCACGGACACATAACTGGGTGAACCTTTTTAGATTGTCACTCAGCTTTGCTGGAGTCCCTAGCTAGAGGTGCCCAGAGTTCTTAAGCATAATCTTTTGCTTGGAATCACGAATTTTACCACTCAGTCTCAAGCTTTTCACTTGGACCTTCATGACACAAGCACATGGTTAGGGACAGCTTGATTTAGCCGCTTAGGCCAGGATTTTATTCCTTTTGGACCCTCCTATCCACTGATGCTCAAAGCCTTGGATCCTCTTTACCCTTGCCTTTTAGTTTAAAGGGTTACTGGCTTTTTCTGCTTGCTCTTTCTCTCTTTTTTTTCGCAAGCTTTTGCTTTTCTTTGCTTTTTCTTGCTTCAAGAATCAGTTTTATGATTTTTCATATCACCAATAACATGTATCCTTTTTCATTATTCTTTCAAGAGTCAGCTTTTCTTAATTCCAATTTCAAACATGCACTATTTAAGCATACATTCAGAACGCAAGAAGTATTGCCACTACATCAAAATAATTAAACTAATTTCAAGATAAATTTCGAAATTCATGCACTTCTTGTTCTTTTGCAAATAAAAACATTTTTCATTTAAGAAAGGTGCGAGATTCATGTAATCATTCATAGCTTTAAGACATAGACTCTAAACACTAATGATCATGTAATAAAGACAAAAACACAGACAAAACATAAAACATAGGAAACAAAAAATAGAAAAACAAATAACAAGAAAATTAAAGAACGGATCCACCTTAGTGACGGCGGCTAGTTCTTCCTCTAGAAGATCCTATAGAGTGCTTTAGCTCCTCAATATCTCTTCCTTGCCTTTGTTGCTCTTCCCTCATGGCTCTTTGGTCCTTTCTGATGTCATGGAGGATAATGGAGTGCTCTTGGTACTTCATCCTTAGTTGCTCCATGTTGGAACTCAAATCTCCTAAAGAGGTGTTGAGTTGCTTCCAATAGCTTTGTGGAGGAAAGTGTATCTCTTGAGGCATCTCAGGGATTTCTTGATGAGGAATTTCCTCATGCTCTTGTTGAGGTCCATGAGCGGGATCTCTTGTTTGCTCTATCCTCTTTTTAGTGATGGGCTTGTCCTCTTTATTGCGGATGTCTTCCTCTATGACAATTCCAGCTGAATTGTATAGGTGACAAATAAGATGAGGAAAGGCTAAACTTGCTAAAGTGGAGGGCTTGTCAGCCACCTTGTATAGTTCTAGAGGCATGATCTCATGAACATCCACTTCCTCTCCAATCATGATACTATGGATCATGATAGCTGATAAACCACTATTTTATGATTTACAATGTGTTTAATTGTGTGGTTTTATCATGGTCTTTACCCACTTATTCATATAATTAGCATGCATTTATATTTCCTTCCTAAAATTATTACATGATTGAAAACTTACTTCCTGGAGACCCTTTAATTAGGTATTTTAATTCCCCTTTATTCCATTCGATGCCGTGATCTGTGTGTTAAGTGTTTCAGGCTTTATAAGGCATGAATGAGTGAGAGATTGGGAAGGAAGCTTGCAAAAATGGAAGGAATACATGAAATTGAGGAGATGACCAGCGAGAAGTGCGCGTACGCGTCAGCGACGCGACTGCGCGGAAGAAAGGAATTCGTAGTGACGCGGCCGCATGAGTGACGCAGATGCACGAATTGGAAAAGCAGAAGTGACGTGGAGGCATGGATGACGCACCCGCATGGAAAAGAAAAACGCCGAATGATGCGTCCGCGTGAATGACGCGTCCGCGTGACATGCGCGATCTACAGAATTTCAAAAGTCGCTGGCAGAGTTTCTGGGCCGGATTTCAACCCAGTTTTTGGCCTGAAATTACAGACTAGAGTCAGGGAACAAGCAGAAATGACAGACACAATTCATTCTACATAAACTTTTAGTTTTAGATCTGGATTTAATCCTCCCCTAGATTTTTCACTCACTTGAGCATTCATAATTAGCATTGGAAGATTTTGGCTTTAGCTTTTGAGAAGAGTCTACCTCCGGTACTAGTCATCTTATTTTGTTATTTACTTTTTATATTTATTCCTCTATATTTTTAATCCCTCTAGAGTTGGCTTTGGCTTATTTTTACAAGTTATTAATATAGACTATTTTTATTTTCAATTAATCCTCTTATTATTGTTTATCATGTCTTCTTTTATTTTCACCATTAATTCTGTGAATTTTATAATTATGATGAGTGAGTAGTTCCATGACTTCATTCGGGATGATTGAAAGGAATCCTTGAGTTAAACTACTCAAGAGAGAAATTATAATTGGGTTTATTGTTGAATCACCCTCTAATCATTAACTCAAGTCCTTCCCAAGGGAGAGGATTAGGACTTATGACTAGAAATCGATTTTCAACTTGCTTGACTTTCCTTTACCTAGTAAGGGTTAACTAAGCAGAGTAACTTCCAATTATTAATTAATCTTGAGAGTATTTCAACAAGAATAGGGCTTCCAAATAATCTACCCCCAGTCAAGGCTTTTATTTAAAATAAATTAAATTCTCTAATTTAAATTTCTATTTATCAACTCAACCACTTTTGAAAACACCCGATTGATGAAATAGCACATCTCTCTGCAACTCGTTAGGAGGCGACCTGGGATTCATACTCCTAGTATTTTAATTTTTGATATTGTGACAAACCCTTTTAAATTGATAAGCGGATTTTTGGTTGGTTAAGGACTGTACTTGCAACATATCCCTATTAATAAATTCTTAACTCGTCAATTTCTGCCACATCAATTTTTGGCGCCGTTGCCGGGGAGTTGCAACAGTGTGCTAATTTATTGATTGGTATTTATTTTAATTGTAATTTTTCTTTTCATTTTGTCACTATGAGCTGTATGTTTCGTTCGTTAAATGACGCGTTCCCTTCCTGATCCAAGCTTGCCAGTATTTGACCCTGAGATTGAAAGAACTCTTTTACGTATAAGGCAAGCTCGGTGTCTGCAACTCCTCTTTGAGGACGAACCTGAACCGTCATCTAAGGAAGAAACAAGCTCACTCTCTACTGATTCAGTTCATTTACGTGCAGGTGACATGGCAGCACCCAGAAGAGTCACTAACCAGGAGGAAGGAGCCCCTGATTTTACGCTCCAACCATTCCAGGCACACCACCCAACAGTAGCTGTAGATTTTGAAATAAAGTCTTCACTACTCAACTTGGTGCCCAAGTTTCATGGCTTACCTGCTCAAGAGCCTATCAAGCATCTTAGGGATTTCCAGACTGCTTGTTCTACGGTTAAGCGTGATGGCACTGATGAAATCTCCATTCTGTTGAAAGTCTTCCCGTTTTCTCTGGAGGGAAAGGCAAGAGAGTGGTACTACACTCAACCTGGAACAACTGTTTCCAACTGGGATACACTTAGGAGAGCGTTTCTGGAGAAATTCTTTCCAGCTGAAGTTGCTGATAAGCTGAGGAAGGACATGTCTATGATTGTTCAGGATGAATCTGAGACCCTCTATGAATACTTGGAACGCTTCAATAATCTTCGAGAAGCATGCCCCCATCATATGATTGACAAGATAGTGTTGCTCGGCTACTTTACACAGGGTTTGAAATCTTAAGATAGGACCACATTGGAAGGTGCTAGTAATGGTTCTATGAAAAAGTACAAGACTACAGAAGAAGCATGGCAATTGATCAGCGACTTAGCTGACTCTACTAGGAATCACAGGCAGAAACAAAGTCGGTCAAGCGCTGTTGCAGAGGTATCCACTAGTAAAGAGACTGCTGCTATAGCTCAAAGCTTATGTGAAATGACCAACTTGCTGAAGCAGATGCAACTGAACCAACAACAGCCTCAGCAAGTTCAGCCTTCTCCACCACAGCACAGCCAGCAGCTGGTTCCACAAAGAGTATGCAGAATCTGTGCAGATTACAGTCACTATACCGATGAGTGTCCGCAACTCCAACCAGAAGACAACACTGTAGCAGCCACTTATAACTTTCATGACCGCCCCAATCAAGGGTACAATCAAGGTGGCAACTATAACCAAGGATGGCTGGATAACTCTAACCAAGGATGGAGAGACAATTCTAACCAGGGTTGGAGGGACAATCATAACAGAGGAGGCAGAGATAACCATGGAAATCAGAGGTGGAATAACAATAACAACTTCACGCAGCAGAATCAGAATCAGTCCTATAAAGCACCTCATTTAAGACAGCCTCAAGCATCTCAGCAGACCTCTCAGATCACTTATCCCTCTTCATCTCCTAATGATGAGTTACTACAATCTATTGATCGGAGATAACAGGCCATGGAAAACAACCTTACTTCCACTCTGAATGGTTTGAATTCTACTTTGCAAGCCCTTGTCTCACTGGTGCACGAATTTGCAATCCGTACAACTAACCAGCAAGTGCACTGGGTCGTCCAAGTAATACCTTACGCGAGTAAGGGTCGATCCCACGGAGATTATTGGTTTGAAGCAAGCTATATTTATTTTATTAATCTTAGTCAGGATGCCAATAAGGTTATTTGGATTTAATTGTAAGAAGTAAAAGTGTTGGAATAAGGAATTGTTACTTTATTAATGGAGAATATGTTGGAGTTTTGGAGATGCTTTGTCCTCTGAATTTCTGCAATGTAATATTCAACTCAATTGTTTGTAAAGTTCCATCCATGGCAAACTGTATGTAGGGTGTCACCATCGTCAGTGGCTACTTCCCATCCTCTCAGTGAAAATGGTCCAGATGCTCTGTCACAGCACGGCTAATCAGCTGTTGGTTCTCGATCATGTTGGAATAGGATCCATTGATCCTTTTTGCATTTGTCATCACGTCCAGAAATCGCGAGTTTGAAGCTCGTCACAGCCATTCAATCCTTGAATCCTACTCGAAATACCACAGACAAGGTTTAGACTTTCCAGATCCTCAAGAGTGGCCGCCATCAGTTCTAGCTTATACCACGAAGATTCTGATTAAGGAAGCTAAGAGATGCTCATTCAATCTAATGTAGAACGGAGGTGTTTGTCAGGCACATGTTCATGGATTGAGGAAGGTGATGAGTGTCACGGATCATCACCTCCTTCACAATTAAGCGCGAATGAACATCTTAGATAGGAACACACACACGTTTGAATGAAATAGAAACAATTGCATTAATTCATTGAGACGCTGCAGAGCTCCTCACCCTCAACAATGGAGTTTAGAGACTCATGCCGTCAAAGTGTATAAAATTCAGATCTGAAAATGTCATGAGGTGCAAAGTAAATCTCTAAAAGTTGTTTAAATAGTAAACTGGTAACCTAGGTTTACAGAAAATGAGTAAACTATGATAGATAGTGCAGAAATCCACTTCTGGGGCCCACTTGGTGTGTGCTGGGGCTGAGACTTAAGCTTCTCATGTGCCTGGGGCTGTTTTGGGCATTCAACGCCAGGTTGTAACCTGTTTCTGGCGTTGAACTCCAGCTTGTAACCTGTTTCTGGCGCTGGACGCCAGACAGCAGCATGATACTGGCGTTGAACGCCAGTTTACGTCGTCTATCTTCGCGCAAAGTATAGACTATTATATATTGCTGGAAAGCCCTGGATGTCTACTTTCCAACGACATTAAGAGCGCGCCAATTAGACTCCTGTAGCTCCAGAAAATCCATTTCGAGTGTAGGAAGGTCAGAATCCAACAGCATCAGCAGTCCTTTTTCAGCCTGACACAGATTTTCGCTCAGCTCCCTCAATTTCAGCCAGAAAATACCTGAAATCACAGAAAAACACACAAACTCATAGTAAAGTCCAGAAATATGATTTTTGCCTAAAAACTAATAATATTTAACTAAAAACTAATTAAAACATGCTAAAATCTACATGAAATTACCCCCAAAAAGCGTATAAAATATCCGCTCATCACAGCACCAAACTTAAACTGTTGCTTGTCCTCAAGCAACTAGATGAATAAAAGAGGATAAAAAGAAATCAAGAAGCAATAATATCTCAGAGTTTTAAGTGAAGCTCAGATTCTAATTAGATGAGCGGGGCTAGTAACTTTTTGCTTTCAAACAGTTTTGGCATCTCACTTTATCCTTTGAAATTTAGAATGATTGGCATCCATAGGAACTCAGAATTCAGATAGTATTATTGATTTTCCTAGTTAGGTATGTTGATTTTTGAACACAGCTACTTTTATGAGTCTTGGCCGTGGCCCTAAGCACTTTGTTTCCAGTATTACCACCGGATACACAAATGCCACAGACACATGACTGGGTGAACCTTTTCAGATTGTGACTCAGCTTTGCTAGAGTCCTCAGTTAGAGGTGTCCAGAGCTCTTAAGCACACTCTTTTTTCTTTGGATCACGACTTTAACCACTCAGTCTCAAGTTTTTCACTTGGACCTGCATGCCACAAGCACATGGTAAGGGACAGCTTGGTTTAGCCGCTTAGGCCTGGAACTATTTCCTTGGGCCCTCCTATCCACTGATGCTCAAAGCCTTGGATCCTTTTCTTAATCCAATGATTCCTTGTAAATTTTTTTTGAATGCTTTTTCTTGCTTCAAGAATCAAATTCATGATTTTTCAGATCATCAATAATATTTTTCGTGTTCCTCATTCTTTCAGGAGCCAACAATTTTAAGATTCATAAAATTCAATATAAAAAATATGCACTGTTCAAGCATTCATTCAGAAGACAAAAAGTATTGCCACCACATATAAATAATTAGAATTTTCCTTATTAAGAACTCGAAAAAAATTAAATTACTTCTTTATTCTAATTATCTACAATTTTATTGATGTCTGATGATGACAAGAAAAATAAATTATAACTTAATTGGGAATAAAGCCAGAATAGATATACTAATTACTACTACTACTACTATATATATCTCCTAAGGTAAATTTCTATAATAACACTATCACAGAGTTAAAGCTAAAATTAGAACTCAACAACCTGTGTTTTGAGAAGTAGATGTTCCTCTGATCTGTGGGGTGCTTGGTCCTTCAAGGATTAATTTCTGGCGCTTCAACTCCCTTAAATCACGCCCTTGCTCTTCTTGTTCCTTAAGCAGTTTGCAAAGCATGCTACTTTGATTGTTCTGTTCTTCCTTTATTTGGTTCATAGCTTCTTGCAATTTGGAAATAGATGCCTCAAGATGTTCCCAATATTCGAATTGAGGAAGTTCTGGGAGGACTTCCTGTGCTATCCTCTTGATTGGATCATCCTGCAGCTGTTGTCTGTCCATTGATATTCTAGTGATTGGCCTCTCAACTGAGATATACTCTGTTATTCCCATCTTCACTCTGGCATCTCTACAGAGCATAGAAATTAAGCTTGGATAGGCTAATCTGGCATCCTTGGAATTCCTGTTTGCTATTTTGTATAGTTCACACGAGATCAGTTGATGGACTTCTACTTCTTTTCCCAACATGATGCAGTGAATCATCACTGCTCTTTTAATAGTAACTTCAGAACGGTTGCTGGTGGGCAATATAGAACGCCCAATGAAATCCAGCCAGCCTCTGGCTGCTGGTTTGAGATCTTCTCTTTTGAGTTGATTTGGGATGCCAGTCGTGCTGGTGGTCCACCTGGCTTCAGGGATGCATATATCCTCTAGAATCTTGTCCAAGCCTTTATTTACCCTCATCATTCTCCTATTAAAGGAGTCTGGGTCATCTTTCAGTTGAGAAAGCTTAAAGATCTCCCTGATTTTGTCAGGATGGGTATGAACAATCTTTCCTCTGACTAAGGTCCGATGGTCATAGAGGGCAGCTCCAATTATTCTTTGCCTGTCTGTCTGCCATAGATTAGCATAGAACTCCTGAACCATGTTCCTTCCCACTTTCGTTTCAGGATTAGCTAGGATTTCCCAGTTCCTGTTTCAAATTTGTTCTTGGATCTCCGGATATTCATCTTCTTTCAGATTGAACTTGACTTCCGGGATCACTGATCTTAGACTCATTATTTTGTAGTAATGGTCTGAATGTTCTTTAGTTAAGAACTTCCCTTGATTCCAAAGTGGCTTTGGAATATTCTCTTTCTTGCCTCTTGGGTTGGGTTGTTTTCCTTTAGGGGCCATGATCAAAGTGAGTATATTTTTGTGATCACGGATAAGCACACCAAACTTAGAGGTTTGCTTGTCCTCAAGCAAAAGAAGAGAGAGAAGAGGGATAGGAGGAGAGCAAGTGTGGAATGGTGGATGATGGGTGGGGCGCCGAAAGTGAATTTAAAGGGAGGGGGTGGGTGTTCGAAAATAAGAAAAAGATATAAGATAAGAGATATGATTTATAAAAGATAAATATGATAAGAAAAGGATATAATTTAAAAAGATATGAAATGAATCTGAATTTTTAATTTGAACAAGATTTTAAAAGATAATTAAATTTTGAAAAACTTAAAAAAAAGTTGGATTGGATTGGAAATCATTTGTCTTTATGGATGAAGATGCATGTAAAATCTTTGAAAAAGGGATTTCAGAAATTAGGGATTTTAGAAATTAGGATTAAAATTTTTGGAATTGAAGGATGATATTTGGAAACATGTTTATGCAAGAAATCATGAATTGAAACATAAAAATTAGAAAATTTTTGAAGAAAAACGAATTTTACCTCCTCCCCACCATCTTGGCGTTAAACGCCCAAACGCTGCATGTTTTGGGCGTTTAACGCCCAATTGCTGCTTCTCCTGGGCGTTCAACGCCCAGCTGTTGCTTCTTTCTGGCGTTGAACGCCAGGAAGTCCTTTGTCACTGGGCGTTTTTCTGAACGCACAGGAAGCTGTCAATCTGGCGTTAAACGCCCAGAAGGTGCTTCTTTCTGGCGTTCAACGCCCAGAAGATGCTCCTTTCTGGCGTTTAACGGCCCGATGGCTACCCTTACTG